>NC_064628.1:609594170-610194170 GCF_023864275.1 Schistocerca cancellata
ACAGCCGTACGTGAGGTCGAGATTCGGTGTGAAGCAGTGGTAGAAGGCTGAAGCGCACGAAAACTAGTGACCGCCGTATTGCAAAGGAAAGTAAAGCTACGTAGCGGCGAATAACTTCAAAGCTGACTACTGCGATCGTTAACTAATATACATAATATGTAACTATGTAAAAGATGGTTATACATACATCGTCAAAATACAAGAAAATAGTGTAAAAAATACACTACTGGCCATTAAAATCGCTACACCAAGAAGAAATGCAGATGATGAACGGGTATTCATTGGACAAATATATTATACTAGAACTGACAGGTGATTATATTTTCACGCAATTTGGGTACATAGATCCTGAGAAATCAGTACCCAGAACAACCACCTCTGGCTGTAATAACGGCCTTGATACGCCTGGACATTGAGTCAAACACAGCTTGGATGGCGTGACCAGGTACAGCTGCCGATGCAGCTTCAACACGATACCACAGTTCATCAAGAGTAGTGACTGGCGTATTGTGACGAGCCAGATGCTCGGCCACCATTGACCAGACGTTTTCAATTTGTGAGAGATCTGGAGAATGTGCTGTCCAGGGCAGCAGCCGAACGTTTTCTGTATCCAGAAAGGCCCGTACAGGACTTGCATGCATCATGCGGTCGTGCATTACCCTGCTGAAATGTAGGGTTTCGCAGGGATCGAATGAAGGGCAGAGCCACGGGTCGCAACACATTTGAAATGTAACGTCCACTATTCAAAGTGCCGTCAATGCGAACAAGAAGTGACCGAGACGTGTAACCAATGGCACCCCATACTATCACGCCGGGTGATACGCCAGTATGGCGATGACGAATACACGCTTCCAATGTGCGTTCATCGCGATGTCACCAAACACCGATTGCGACCATCATGATGTTGTAAACAGAACCTGGATTCATCCGAAAAAATGACGTTTTGCCATTCGTGCACCCAGGTTCGTCGTTGAGTACACCATCGCAGACGCTCCTGTCTGTGATGCAGCGTCAAGGGTAACCGCAGCCATGGTCTCCGAGCTGATAGTACATGCTGCTGCAAACGCCGTCGAACTGTTCGTGCAGATGGTTGTTGCCTTGCAAACGTCCATCTGTTGACTCAGGGATCGAGACGTGGCTGCACGATCCGTTACAGCCATGCGGATAAGATGCCTGTCATCTCGACTGCTAGTGACACGAGGCCTTTGGGATCCAGCACGGCGTTCCGTATTACCATCCTGAACCCACCGATTCCATATTCTGGTAAGTCATTGGATCTCGACCAACGCGAGCAGGAATGTCGCGATACAATAAACCACAATCGCAATAGGCTACAATCCGACCTTTATCAAAGTCGGAAACGTGTTGGTACGCACTTCTCCTCCTTACACGAGGCATCACAGCAACATTTAACCAGGCAACACCGGTCAACTGGTGTTTGTGTATGCGAAATCGGTTGGAAATTTACCTCATGTCAGCACGTTGTAGGTGTCGCCACCGGCGCCAACCTTGTGTGAATACGCTGAAAAACTAATCATTTGCATATCACAGCATCTTCTTCCTGTCGGTTAAATTTCGCGTCTGTAGCACGTCATCTTCGTGGTGTAGGAATTTTAATGGCCAGTAGTGTATGTACTTGGGTATTAACAGTGAAAGATTCCAACCATCTGTTAAAAATGAAATAACTGTCAAATTTAAATTTAAAAAAAGCCTAAAAAAAGTCAATAGTGGCAAGATGGATAAAAATAAATTTATCGAGAGTTATGTGTCCACAAGGAGAAATTGTAGCAGTCGGCGATTTAAAATTAAAGGAATAAAAAGTAAACTACAATTCCTTTAAGAGAGAAGATTGATAGGAATATTGGTGAGGTTTGAGTGATTTCAGAGAAGAATAACTACTTAGATGATACACGTGATTTAGTATTGTTTTCTCTTTTAGGGCTGTGTATAATTTCTATTTACTCTAATAAATTGAGGACGCGGTTTTTGTGGTGACGATGAAAGATTTTCGATTTGGTATTTATGACACCAATAGAGTGCCCACTGACTTTCAAATAGCTGGACAAAGTGGATATAGAATTATTAAAATCTTGATGTTTCTTGAATTGGATGATTAAAGTGCGATCCGTCCGCTTGATGCCGAATCATTGGTAATCATTGCACTTAATTTTATAAATGCCTGAGTCCACGTGGTGGCTGTGGGTCCTAGCTTCATGGTGCCTATACTGAAGACTAACTGCGTATAAAAAATGCCACTGTGGTTCAAATGGAATTGGGCACTATGGGACTTGAGATCTGAGGTCATCAGTCCCCTAGAACTTAGAACTACTTAAACCTAACTAACCTAAGGACATCACACACATCCATGCCCGAGGCAGGATTCGAACCTGCGACTGTAGCAGCAGCGCGGCTCCGGACTGGAGCGCCTAGAACCGCACGACCACCGCGGCCGGCTAAGCAGCTATAAAAAAAAATCTCTAAGGAAGGGCACTTGTAGTAGTAGTGGCCGAAACGTCGTGAATTTTATACACTGACAATACGATCACAGAGTCAGAAAATTTTTATTAAACTAGTCTTTCGTTGGGAGCCATGTGTTTGTGGCCAGGGTGACTACGATATTGAGAAATAAATATGTGGAACATCTGTTTCATTTAAAAACCTGAGTTTCACATAAAAAAATTCAGCACGTCGTCGTAGATGGGTAGATATGAATCAAAGAAGAGGCACTAAATCGAGTCGGGGAGACAAGGATTCTTGTGCCACAACCTGACTGAAAGAAGGGACAGATTTGTAGGGCCCACACTGAGGCATCAAATAAATATTTACATGGGTGTGCTGTCTGTTCTTCTGGACATGTCCGATAGAGAAGACACCACATACAGAATATATGAATACGGTGTGACGACCCAAGATCCATTCTTTCCGTGTGGTTGCCCTCCAATCCTGATCCCCTGCGAGAATCTGAAATGGCTAGTGAGGGGTTGACGGGTAGGTGACGCTACAATGGTGGTGTGTAACAGACTAGGAATTTGTGTTGGATGGGAAGCTTGCTCAGATGGACGAGGTGGTTAAGGCGACCACTCGCGTCAAGCGGGAGATCCAGATTCGAGTCCCGGTCCGGCACAAATAAATATTAATTATGGTAACGGAGCAAGCTTGCAGAGGCAAAGGCGATATTACTCGTCCAAAGTAGCCTAGTACTATCATTGACCTTAATTTGAGGAAGAAATTATTGAGTATGTACTTCTGGAGGACAGCACTGCATGGTAGTGAGTCATGGACTGTGGGAAAACCGGAAAAGAACGGAATCGAAGCGTCTGAAATTTGTTGCTGTCGAAGGATGTCGAAAATCAGGTGGCTTAACAAAATAATGAATGATAATAAAGAATGTCAAATAAAACATCCTTCAGCAGTCTAAATTTCCAAATTATTATTTTACTGGGCTACTGGTTTCGGCGATATAATACACCATCTTCAGGCCCCTGACGGACTTGTAGGAAGATTCCATGTCTGGTTCAGTAAAAAAAAAATAATAATAAAAAAAATTTTGAGGTACGACTCAAGTGTTGGCAGGAGATGTCTGAAGTGATCGGTGTCTCAAAAATCTACAAATAGCACTCAGTGAATGCATGTCCCTATTTTGACTGGACCATAGGTAGGAATCTTCCAACACGTCGGTCAGGGAGCCTGAAGATGGTGTAATATATTGCCGAAACTGGTAGCCCAATAAAATAACAATTTGGGTACTTAGACGGCTGAAAGGTGTCTGATTTGACATTCTGTACAGAGCACCCTAGCTCTCTTAAAAATCTGTGAAAAGATGGACATACAGAGAATAATTGAGACACATGTGTTAAAGCAGTAGGGAATAACTTCCATGGTACCAGAGGGAGATGTAGAGCGTAAGAACTGTAGGGGAAGACAGAGACTGGAAGATATCTGGACAAGATGAGATGTACGAGTATGTAGGCTGCAGTAGGTAAGCAGAGATGAAGAGCCTTGACTAAAACAGACTAGTGGGGAGAAGCTGGATGAAATCAGTTTTCGAACCGCAGGCCGTAAAAGACAACAACGCCAACAACAACAGCAACAGCAAAAACTACAATCGGAAGCGAGCGAGGCAGACCTGGACTTGTATTGGGGTGGGGGGAGTGCAGTTCGAGCGAGGAGGGACTGTAGACTTGTATTGCGAGGTGCACGAGGGTGGGAGGGGGGGAGGAGGAGGGGAGGGTGTAGTTTAAATCCGCGTCCGGACACCCAGATATAGGTTTTCCGTGATTTTTCTTAATAGTTTATAGGGTTTTTGGGAGTGGTTTCTTTGGTATGCCACGACCCATTTACTTCCAAATCCTTCCGGAATTCGAGTGTTCTGTCTCTAATGACATCAGCACTGATGGGACGTTTAATGTAATCATCCTTCATTCCTTCCTCCCTTGCATAGCCTACAGATCTGCCCTTTTGCGGACGTTATGGGTGAAACCTCTGTTAACGAAAGTTCCTCAAAACTACTGCTCAATCTCGTACAAACGCTCCGTGCATAGGACGCACGGTTGTCACTGCAGCAGTGTTATAAGCTGCAGCAAATAATCAATGAATTTTAAGTTTCCAGTATTTATTGGCCATCAGATATTAATTTAAATCAGTATATCCACGAAAGGATTTAAAGTCACAAGATGATAAGCGAAGTTGCAGAAATTCACACAGGAGCTTGAAGAACTTCAGCGTCTATCAGAGGACGCAGTCAGTGATACTTGATAACATTTTGCCGAGGACTGGGTAATGTAATTACTGAAAGTAGTCAGTCCGCACTGACCGTTAAAAATATTTATTGCGACTGCAATTTTGACAAAATCCCATTGTCAAGCAATGTGAGATTTTAATGTCCATCCTACAACGTTACGTTGTAACACTATGGAACATAGTTCCCAAGAGTGTGAATCTAAATGTGTGTGAAATCTTATGTGACTTAACTACTAAGGTCATCAGTCCCTAAGCTTACACACTACTTAACCTAAATTATCCTAAGGACAAACACACACACCAATGCCCGAGGGAGGACTCGAACCTCCGCCGGGACCAGCTGCACAGTCTATGACTGAAGCTCCCTAGACCGCTCGGCTATTCCCGCGCGGGAGTGTGAATCTAAATACGTTTGCTGGTATAAGTATACCTGCTATTACGCATACCATGCGAGCATGAGCCATGTGGCAAGCACAATAATAGCAATCAGCTAGCATGGTTCAAATGGCTCTGAGCACTATGGGACTTAACATCTATGGTCATCAGTCCCCTAGAACTTAG
This sequence comes from Schistocerca cancellata, assembly GCF_023864275.1. Lineage (NCBI taxonomy): Eukaryota > Metazoa > Arthropoda > Insecta > Orthoptera > Acrididae > Schistocerca > Schistocerca cancellata. Next base: position 609,599,472 of record NC_064628.1, read on the forward strand.
AACTACTTAAACCTAACTAACCTAAGGACATCACACAACACCCAGTCATGACGAGGCAGAGAAAATCCCTCACCCCGCCGGGAATCGACTCTGAGCACTATGGGACTTAACATCTATGGTCATCAGTCCCCTAGAACTTAGAACTACTTAAACCTAACTAACCTAAGGACATCACACAACACCCAGTCATGACGAGGCAGAGAAAATCCCTCACCCCGCCTGGAATCGAACCCGGGAACTCGGGCGCGGGAAGCGAGAACGCTACCGCACGACCACGAGCTGCGGACAGCTAGCATGAAAATAAAGATTAAATCCGTAACATACACCGAAAATTTCGTTAACAGGACATCCGCTACCGACCACCGGGGAATCAAATAGTAAACCATTTCAGTTGTAAATGATTTTATTGGTCCAATCACGACCGAATTCGGGCGATTGTAAGCCCATCTTCAGATGAATAAGACTGCAATAGGAAAACGGAGAAACTATAATAAGAGACTCTACACCACTTAACAAATGTTTGTTATAATAGTAGTTGGAATTCACTGGCCAGCTGTAAATATGAAGACGATACGGTTGGATTAGAATGAATCACGGGTGTCGCAGCAGATAATCAACAAAATTACCTCAAGAAGTGGGCGGTCAAAACGGAGAAGAAAAGGAGTTAAAACTAAGAGAATATCAAAGAACAACGTGAGAGAATTTACACGATGAGGCGCATGGCCACTGCACACTGGACACCAGGCTGCGGACAGGCGACAGCCGTACGTGAGGTCGAGATTCGGTGTGAAGCAGTGGTAGAAGGCTGAAGCGCACGAAAACTAGTGACCGCCGTATTGCAAAGGAAAGTAAAGCTACGTAGCGGCGAATAACTTCAAAGCTGACTACTGCGATCGTTAACTAATATACATAATATGTAACTATGTAAAAGATGGTTATACATACATCGTCAAAATACAAGAAAATAGTGTAAAAAATACACTACTGGCCATTAAAATCGCTACACCAAGAAGAAATGCAGATGATGAACGGGTATTCATTGGACAAATATATTATACTAGAACTGACAGGTGATTATATTTTCACGCAATTTGGGTACATAGATCCTGAGAAATCAGTACCCAGAACAACCACCTCTGGCTGTAATAACGGCCTTGATACGCCTGGACATTGAGTCAAACACAGCTTGGATGGCGTGACCAGGTACAGCTGCCGATGCAGCTTCAACACGATACCACAGTTCATCAAGAGTAGTGACTGGCGTATTGTGACGAGCCAGATGCTCGGCCACCATTGACCAGACGTTTTCAATTTGTGAGAGATCTGGAGAATGTGCTGTCCAGGGCAGCAGCCGAACGTTTTCTGTATCCAGAAAGGCCCGTACAGGACTTGCATGCATCATGCGGTCGTGCATTACCCTGCTGAAATGTAGGGTTTCGCAGGGATCGAATGAAGGGCAGAGCCACGGGTCGCAACACATTTGAAATGTAACGTCCACTATTCAAAGTGCCGTCAATGCGAACAAGAAGTGACCGAGACGTGTAACCAATGGCACCCCATACTATCACGCCGGGTGATACGCCAGTATGGCGATGACGAATACACGCTTCCAATGTGCGTTCATCGCGATGTCACCAAACACCGATTGCGACCATCATGATGTTGTAAACAGAACCTGGATTCATCCGAAAAAATGACGTTTTGCCATTCGTGCACCCAGGTTCGTCGTTGAGTACACCATCGCAGACGCTCCTGTCTGTGATGCAGCGTCAAGGGTAACCGCAGCCATGGTCTCCGAGCTGATAGTACATGCTGCTGCAAACGCCGTCGAACTGTTCGTGCAGATGGTTGTTGCCTTGCAAACGTCCATCTGTTGACTCAGGGATCGAGACGTGGCTGCACGATCCGTTACAGCCATGCGGATAAGATGCCTGTCATCTCGACTGCTAGTGACACGAGGCCTTTGGGATCCAGCACGGCGTTCCGTATTACCATCCTGAACCCACCGATTCCATATTCTGGTAAGTCATTGGATCTCGACCAACGCGAGCAGGAATGTCGCGATACAATAAACCACAATCGCAATAGGCTACAATCCGACCTTTATCAAAGTCGGAAACGTGTTGGTACGCACTTCTCCTCCTTACACGAGGCATCACAGCAACATTTAACCAGGCAACACCGGTCAACTGGTGTTTGTGTATGCGAAATCGGTTGGAAATTTACCTCATGTCAGCACGTTGTAGGTGTCGCCACCGGCGCCAACCTTGTGTGAATACGCTGAAAAACTAATCATTTGCATATCACAGCATCTTCTTCCTGTCGGTTAAATTTCGCGTCTGTAGCACGTCATCTTCGTGGTGTAGGAATTTTAATGGCCAGTAGTGTATGTACTTGGGTATTAACAGTGAAAGATTCCAACCATCTGTTAAAAATGAAATAACTGTCAAATTTAAATTTAAAAAAAGCCTAAAAAAAGTCAATAGTGGCAAGATGGATAAAAATAAATTTATCGAGAGTTATGTGTCCACAAGGAGAAATTGTAGCAGTCGGCGATTTAAAATTAAAGGAATAAAAAGTAAACTACAATTCCTTTAAGAGAGAAGATTGATAGGAATATTGGTGAGGTTTGAGTGATTTCAGAGAAGAATAACTACTTAGATGATACACGTGATTTAGTATTGTTTTCTCTTTTAGGGCTGTGTATAATTTCTATTTACTCTAATAAATTGAGGACGCGGTTTTTGTGGTGACGATGAAAGATTTTCGATTTGGTATTTATGACACCAATAGAGTGCCCACTGACTTTCAAATAGCTGGACAAAGTGGATATAGAATTATTAAAATCTTGATGTTTCTTGAATTGGATGATTAAAGTGCGATCCGTCCGCTTGATGCCGAATCATTGGTAATCATTGCACTTAATTTTATAAATGCCTGAGTCCACGTGGTGGCTGTGGGTCCTAGCTTCATGGTGCCTATACTGAAGACTAACTGCGTATAAAAAATGCCACTGTGGTTCAAATGGAATTGGGCACTATGGGACTTGAGATCTGAGGTCATCAGTCCCCTAGAACTTAGAACTACTTAAACCTAACTAACCTAAGGACATCACACACATCCATGCCCGAGGCAGGATTCGAACCTGCTACCGTAGCTCCTGCTACCGTAGCTCCTAGAACCGCTCTGCCACCGCGGCCGGCACTGTGACTAGTTTTTTTTTTTTTTAGTATTGACCTACCGTACCTGAAATAGTACCTAAATAGGGTATTTTACTGTATTAATTGCACGGAATGTTCTCATCGATGGGAGTCAGAGTTATCCCATGGTGAATACTATGAAGTCCTTTATGTTGCATTTGCTGGATAAGCAACAATTGCTCTTGTAGCCAGCGTGGTGGTTGGATTACAATAGCCAATTACAACGTTGGCAAGTTGTGAACTAGATCCGGCTGCTATCCCGTATTTTATTGGGGTACTAGGGTTTCTAAAATTCAAGAGTGACGCCCCCACATCCCCACTCTTTTTCTGGAGAGGGACTGTGCCTCTTCCTTTCCTCTGCTCATATCGAGCCGGCCGGTAATTTTAGTCGAACGCAATAACGTTCGTACCCAGTGAACCGAACCTCCCTGTCGCCGACGCCTGCTGCGCGCGGAGCACATTACAGGAATAGTGGGAGGGGGCGGGGTAGGTTGAGAGGGTGGGGGGGGGTGGGGCGTGGTAGTAGGGCGAGAGAGTGGGGGGGGGGTTATTCGCGTCACACAGAATGTACTGAGGCCTCCACCTACCTCCCCCCCCCCTCCTCGTCGGGACACCCCATGCAGAGAACGGCACGCGGTGGCGGCTGGAATCTACTCGGTTAATTCAATGCGTCATACGGCCTCCACTTGATGTATTACCGCCAATATTTATAGGCGCGCGCGATCGCCGACGCCACCGCAGCAGCAGCAGCAGCAGCAGTGTTCGCCCCGCGCTAATGGATGACGCGCCGTTATTGCGGGCGGCCGGTGGCGTTCCGCTGATCCCTCGGCGGTGTGCTACGGGGTCCAGCCCTCCTGTTTTATTTACGGACACGTGCCCCGAAATTAGCCGCAGGGATAGTATGCGTCGACAAGTCTCGAATTAGCGCCGCCGCGCGGGCTTCCCCGGATTTGCTCGGCGGCACTTGCGCACGGCTGGCCCTCGGGAGCTATTATTCATAACCGGCGCAGAAAAAGGAAGCAATAGACGACTTGGCTCAGAGAACGGTACAACCCTCCCAATAAGAGGGCAACTCCCTCGCTCGAATTTTGCCAAATCCCAGCAAAATATTCCATCCCCGTTCCCAGATCAACGGAGTCCGGCCTATTGGTGAAGTACGCAATTAAGAGAAGGGGAGCGGGGAACGAAAGGACGTCAGAGATTATCTTTTCGGCGGCAAATGTGGCCCAAGATATGGACCAGTGGCTCAGCTGGTAAAATATGCGTAAGGAAAGCCGGCGTGACTACTTTCAGCAACCTTCCTATCATTAGCATGCTTTTATTTCTTCAGATGACGCATGATGTCCGCAGCTCGTGGTCTAGTGGCTAGCGTTGCTGCTTCTGGATCATGGGGCCCCTGGTTCGATTCCCGGCCGCGTTGGGGATTTTCTCTGCCCAGGAACTGGGTGTTTGTGTTGTCCTAAGACAATTAACATGATAATACTTTGTAAATGAAACAGCAAACCACGCACGCAGCATGCAGCATGAGATAGCATAGATCTGGTCCGCCTCCTCGTGGCTAGGGACGGAAACGGTGCAGCTATTCGCAAACAAACCATTTGTGAGTAGCTGCAACGGCTAAGAGACCATGACTTGCTGCAGATATACTGAAATCAGTAAGCTAACAACCCACCATAGTTATCAAGGCGGTGGGTTTCGAATGTGTAAAAAAGTGTCCTTATCATTGCATCATCTTCATCGTTTGTGACAACGTCTAGATTGGATTGTGAAGAAATGGACAGTGTAAGAATTGGGACTTTGTACGGGCGCTGATGACCGCACAGTTGAGCGCTCCATAAACCAAACGTCATCATCATGAAGCATGATGAAGAAAATACGAACTTGTGAAGTATTGAACCAGCTTTGACGTACTAGCAGATAAAATTCCGAAAGTCTTTCTTACCGGAGACAAATTGTTCAATGTCAGAGTAGTTTCGGACGCTCGCTTAAGGGGTGTTGCACACCCAGTCTTGGTAGAAAACATAGGAAGTACATGAATGATGCTGTGGTATAGAGGAGATCAAACGGCAGGAAACTGTAGGGGAAAGCAAGAAAATCTGCAGAGGATCTATACGTGGTGCAGGGAATGTCAGTAGACCCCCAAAAAATAATACATTAAGCAGAAAGAGACGCAAAGTGTCATTATATTTAGAGAGTTATTATTGTTGGAGAAAGGAATTAAACAACCACTAAAAGCCCTCTTAACGTATATTTCATCATACACAATCATTTTAGGTAACGTAATCGTGTGTTTAACAGATCAATTTAAAGGAAGGTTACTAGGCGTCAAATACATAATTGTTTTCAGTTGCACCACATTCACAAAGGTTCATGTATGTGAGACAGATGCTAAAACTGAAAACAATTACGTATTTAACTCTATGGAGTCTTCCTTAATCCATAACTTGAAGACGGGTGCTTGACCAAAAATGGTGGTCTATGAATACATACAAGGTGTGGCATATAGGTACCGGACTGCTTGTTGCGTTCATTTCTGGCTCGGTGACGAAGAGAAGAGTGGGGGAATAACCTTGGGACTCTCCCTGACACGCGTACAAAATTTCACGCCACTCTGGTGGTTAGTCTGACCGTGAGCCTTCTGAGAAACAGGTCCTGTGTCTGAGCTCCGTCGGAATTATGTTACGCTCTAAGCGGGAACAACATTCTAACATCAAATTCCTCACAAAACATGGAAAATTCGCCACCGGAACTTACGATTTGTTGAAACAAGTTTATGGTGACCAGTGTGTATCTCGTACGTAAGTTTTCGAATGGATTAAGAGATTCAAGGATGGTAGGGACGACGTCGAAGACGATCCGAAATCGGGCCGTCCTCCTACATAGAATACTGAAGAGAATGTGTATAAGGTTAGTAGAATAGTTCGAGAAGACCGCCCCCTGAGCATTCGAGTAATTTCAGAACTTGCCTGCATCAATAATGAAACCATTGCAGAGATTTTGTTGCACAATAATCTGGGCATGACAAAGGTTTGTGCTAAAGTGGTGACTAGAATCCTCACAAAGGAGCAAAAGAAACATCGTGTGGACTGCTGCGCTGACACTCTTGAAAATATTGAAAGTGACCATTATTATCTCAGAAAAGGAATTACGTGTGATAAAAAGTGGATATTCCAATATGAGCCAGAGACTAAGCGACATCCATGCATTGGAAGAGCCCTACTCCCATAGGAAGAAGATGGTGCGCACGGGCAAATCAAAATTAAAATCAATGATCACTGTTTTCTTCGCTGTCCGAGGGGTTATCTGCACTGATTGGGTGCCTGAAGGTTAATCAAGCATGTTAAGTAACTGTTCTGAAGGCCCCACTGTGAACGTGTGCGTCGAATGAGACCAAATCTGTGGAAGAATCGCGCATGGATTCTTCGTCAGGACAACGTCCCGGTCTATAATGCGATGTCTGTTAAGAGGTTTTTGAGCAAAAACAATATTTCAGCGATGGAACGTACACCGTATTCGCCTTACCTAGCACCATGCGACTTCTTTCTCTTCCCAAAATTCAAGTCTGCACGCAAAGGAACCCAGTTCGTGCCCATGGATGCCGGGAAAGAATAAGCGACGAATGTCCTCAACCACTTAACGGAAAAAGACTTGCAGCACTGCTCCTAACAGTGGAAAATTCGCAAGAACCGGTGGAGGGATCGGGGAGGGAACTACATTGAAGGGGACAACATTTTAGTTATGTAAAGTTTTTCAATGAAGAGTTAGAGCATGAGTCCGGTTTCTTTATTGCCAGACCTCCTATACTCCACCTCGGAAAAAAAAGATAGGCAAGGACACAGGAGGAGAGAAGGAAACGAAATGAAAGTTCATTGCTTAAGAGGGTACGTCATGTCAGTGACTACAAAACTGAGTAAAATTCATAAAGAACGTGGCAGTGCGAGTCCACTAACTGATAAGACGTTGCACCCTCTCTGGGCTGGATGCATGCACTGACTCTGTGACTCTGTTGGGAAGGATACCAGAAAGAAGTTGCAGCCTATCCTATGGCAAACTGGCTTGCAACTGTTGTAACAGGTCTTCGATACCCAGGACACTGTTGCTGGGGTGGAGTTGAAGTTTGAGCTGATTCCACAGGGGAGAGATCTGGGGATCTCGCTGGCCACTGTAGAACCTGAACACCACGCAAATACACTGAAGAGCCAAAGAAACCGGTAAACCTACCTAACTTTGAGTAGGGCCTCCGCGAGCACTCGGAAGTGCCGCAACAGGACGTGGCATGGACTCGACTAATGTCTGAAGTAGTACTGGAGGGAAATGACACAATGAATCATGCAAGACTGTCCTAAATGCGTAAGAGTACGGGGGGTGGAGATCTCTTCTGAACAGCACGTCGCAGTCATCCCAGATATACTCAATAATATTCATGTCTGGGTAGTATGGTGGCCAGAGGAAGTGTTTTAGCTCAGCACAGGGTTGCTGGAGCCACCCTGTAGCAATTCTGAACTTGTGGGGCGTCGCTTTATCCTGCTGGAATTTCCCAAGTCTGTCGGAATGCACAATGGACAAGAATGGATGCAGGTGTTCAGACAGGATGCTTACGTACGTGTCACCTGTCAGAGTCGTATCTATATGTATCAGGGATGCCACATCACTCCGATGCACACACCCCACACCATTATAGAGCCTGCACCAGCTTGAATAGTCCCCTGTTGACATGCAGGGTCCATAGATTTTTGAGGTTGTCTCGAGACCGCCACGCGTAGTGGCCGTGCGGTTTGAGGCACCATGTGACGGATTGCGCGGCCCCTCCCGCCGGAGGTTCGAGTCCTCCCTCGGGCATGGGTGTGTGTGTTGTTCTTAGTATAAGTTAGTTTAAGTAGTGTGTAAGTCTAGGGACCGATGACCTCAGGAGTTTGGTCCCTTAGGAATTCACACACATTTGAACATTTGTCTCGATACCCGTACACGTCCATCCGCTCGACACAAACTGAAACGAGACTCGTCCGACCAGGTAACATGTTTGCTGTCATCAAAAGTCCAATGTCGATGTTGACGGGCCCAGGCGAGGCGTAAAAGTTTTGTGTCGAGCAGTCATCAAGGGTACACGAGTGGGCGTTCGGCTCCGAAAGCCCATATCGATGATGTTTCGTCGAATGGTTCGCACGCTGACACTCATTGATGACCCAGCATTGAAATCTGCAGAAATTTGCGGAAGGGTTGCACTTCTGTCACGTAAAACGATTCTCTCCCGTTCTTGCAGGATCTTTTTCCGGCCGCAGCGTTGTCGAAGATTTGATGTTTTACCGGATTCCTGATACTTACGGTACACTCGTGAAGTGGTCGTACGGAAAAATGCTCACTTCATCGCTACCTCGGAGGTGCTGTGTCGCATCGCTCGTGCGCCGACTATAACACGACTTTCAAACTTCCTTAAATCTTAATAGCTTGCCATTGTAGCAGCAATAACCGATCTAACAACTTCACCAGACACTTGTTGTCTTATATAGGCGATGCCGACCGCCGCTCCATATTCTGCCTTTTTACACACCTCTGTATTTGAATACTCATGCCTATACCAGTTTCTTTGGCGCTTCAGTGTGGTTCATGGAGGCACGGACCTAGTGCGGAAGAGCACCATCCTGTTGAAAAATAGCACAAAGGTGTTGCTGAATGAGAGGAACAGAAGAGGGCAAAGGGTGTCCGTGACGTACCATTGTGCCACCAGAGAAAAAAAAATGGTTCAAATGGCTCTGAGCAATATGGGACTTAACATCTATGGTCATCAGTCCCCTAGAACATAGAACTACTTAAACCTAACTAACCTGAGGACAGCACACAACACCTAGTCATCACGAGGCCGCCGGAGAACAACCTTAAATAACTACCATCCGTGACGTCATATCTGATGGCTTATAACACCATGGAGTCAGGAGTAACACTTCTTTGTTTCTGCAAAACGTTAGAAGAATGGGACCTCTGCCCATGTCGCCACCATACTCACCGCCAATAGTCATCCGGGGCAGTGCTGGATCGATGATTCACAGTACGTTGCCATTCATTAGCAGTAGGCAGTTACAGCACGACTCAAAACGCAGTTGTTTGTATTATGGTTTTAATAGCAGCCTTTGCACAGGATAGTAAATGTCTAGTCCTGCTGCTGCTAGTCTCCGAGCAATGGTACGGGATGACACGGAATGTTACAAGGTGTCCACTACTTGTTCTTGGCAGGCATGTTCAGATGTGACAGGATTACGATGTGCCTGGTGCACAGCACGGCGATCTTGCCTTGTGGCAGCCAATAGGTTGTGCAGTTCGGCCTGACGGGCAATTGGAAACCCACAGTGATGCCCCTATTCTCTGTAAGGTGCTGATAACGCTGTCTCATATGACTACACTGCATGCCCGTGACCGTCAGTGATCGCTCATCTTACCCTCTGCACGTTCGTTGTACACTTTACCAAGCATGGTAACAGGACTAAAGACGAAGAACACTAATGTACTCTGGTGTCAGTTCTATGTGTTACACTGAAGTGCAACACCGTTTAATCATTCACGTGCTGCCGATGATGAGTACGTGTGCGAAGTTACATTGACATCCGACCATGTCTTCTAGAGGCCTCAGTTTCTTTGTCAGGCAATGTACATTATTGCAGATTCTAGTGTTTCTATGATGCCATTCTTGAAATACATTGAAGCTGTAGATCACTGTTTATAGGAAACATTAAATGGTTATTCATGGGTGAATGGCTAACTGGAAAGTGACTTCCAAACAAAAACTGAGGGTGGTTGACCAATGTGGAACTCTGCAGTCCGCTTTAAGTTCCACAAAACTTTGCTATATCACCACCAAATTTAATTAAAATTAGGAAAATTTAATGTAGGAATTGAGTTAGTCATTGAATTGGTAAGCTGCACTAACGTGTTAACGTTAACAAAAAGATCCACGTGAATAGATGCGTATATGTGAACAGTTTAAGTACACATGATAAATCAAATAATTCAGAGCAAGCAGGAGCTTAACCCTCAAAAATTAGACATAAAAATTAGAAATAGGAGGTCTACATTTTGCGTTTCAGATAAGGCAGGTTGAATGTATTAACATAATCTTACAAAATGGGAGATTATAAAAAGGAAATCTTATGCGCGCAGGGGAAAGGTCCACACAAACATACACAATTCACACACTCAAGAATAGAGATAGAAAGAATTTTGCTCGTCACAGTAAGTCAAAAGCTCAGAGGTTCGTCCCTCTCTGTATGACTGAATTATTGTGAATACGAATACTGTGGAACTCTTTCTGACAAAGAAATTTATCTGCATCATCTTTCACACGAAACTAAGGTATGCTGGCGTGAAACAACCACAGATACCGCCAATATTAATGAATAAAGCAAAATTACTAAGACTTAAGGAATACAAATGTAAATCATATAGACACAAGGAGCAATTAAATATCACGTGGGATTAAACTAAAATTTCTACTAGATGGTAATGAAATTACCATCACGTGGTCTGAGCAAAACTGCACAATATTAGAGTTGAAATTTAAATGAAAAATAAAAGAAATAAACTACATACACACGAGAAACGTTCACAGATACGTTCCAATTAAAGGAGAAGTCAGGATACTGAATTTTAAACATATGCTGGAACACACCACGTGCTCTGGTTACACACAGCAAAGACCGGAAAAGCTTATTAAATCCATAAAATATACTCGTGTCAAAACTCTTTTTAAAGTGTACGAACTGTACTACGGAACTTGAAACTGAACTAGCAAATCATGCGCATAAATCAGTTAGAATGGCTACACACCATCACATATTAAAACACTCACCGGTGCCATGTCTTTCTTAGGACTACTGTCTTCAATCACCAGAGGTGCAGCCCCGACTGCCGAGATGATGCTCACCGTGAAACGAACTTCCCCCACATAACCGCAAGAGACCAGAGTGGTCCTTTCCGCCACCAACTTAACTACTGTCGAATGGCTACTGAGAAGGAACAACTCTCTTTGCTTCGACTGCGAAAGCTACATTGGATTTGTTGCTTACTGGAAATATCGATAATTTAATGTAGTTCTATACCACTGATGGTAAGAAAAACGAAGTACAAAATTAAATGAGAAATGACTGAGTGCAAGCAGCACGAAACGCCAGTTAATTAATAGGAAACACATCTTACAGAGACGTTTCAACGTCACTGTTAGATCAGACGACGGTCGATCAATCAGTGGTAGCAGTAACAAACCTAAAAACGCATAACAGGTCTACTTCGGCCAATAGCTCTCGCCTACTTTGCAAACCTGACCGTAGTAGTGACGTGGGGTGGGTCGTGAATCGGACCAGCATAACTCAGTGGCTCGAACACTATCCCGCGAAAGGCAAAGGTACCGGCTTCGAATCCCAGTTCGACATTCAGTTTTTAATCTGCCAGGCAGTTTCATATCGTTGCACATTCCGCTACACAGTACACATTCGTTCTGTAAATGTACTTCGGTATCGACAAGCAGGTAGTCTGCCACCGCCAGCAAGAAGCAGCGCTTAGCTGTCTTGCAGCGTCCCCCCCCCTCTCCCCCCCGCCACTGCCCCCGGGCACACCCGGACGACCCGCAATTTGGCAGGAGGCAGGCTCGTCTTGGGGTGCGCCTCAATAGGCCGCCGACATTAATCCGGAGCCGACAACTGCGCGCGCCTATTGAGCGAAATCCGACTACCTAGCGCGCGGTAGTTAGCGAGCGCCGGGCGCCCGGTAATTCATTGTCCGCCTAATCCGATATACGCGCCGCTGCCTCCCGAGGTCTTTCCCGACCCCCGGCTGGCGCAGGATACAGTAGCGATGACTGCCGTGGGAGCGAGCCGGGCACCCGGGCCATTGTCGCCTCCCAGCGTGGGCGGGTCTGCGCTTCTTCCGGACCCGCGGAGGTGCCCGAGCTGCAGCTGCCGCTTAATCTACTTAGCGCCCATTTAAAGGCTCTGCCAGCTTTTCTCCGGATAAGGAGCACTGCGGTGGACTTCGGCTTCTCATTCTTACTTGAAACGAATTCAATTTTACTTTGTCTTACTGGCTTCGGGAGTAAGCAACCGTCAGACTGTATATTTTTGAGCTCGGTTCTAGACCAGCTTCTCGAGTATTGCATGCGTGGCAGCTTCTTCTTCAGTGGGTGCAAGTACGAAGGGAGTCATAAAGTTTAATTGTTGTTGTTGTTGTGGTTTTCAGTTCGAAGACTGGTTTGATGCAGCTCTCCATGCTGCTCTATCCTGTTGTAATGTCTCTTGCAGCGGTCTCTCCGCGATATTTTCAGAAATTTTATAAATTATATAACTCAGTACATATCTCGAAATATCTCTTCTTATCTTACCGATTATCAATGCAAAGTAGTTTCAAGCTCAGTTATTCCTTGGAGCGTCCATTTACTCCATGGAAGAGCTTCTCTGCTATCTATGTTTTCTCTTATGAAAAGAATAGAGGACTTCTTGCCGATGAGTCGTGAAAGAAGGATGTATATGTATGTATTGTTGAGCTAGTCGCCATCTTGATGAGATTCTGTATGAGAAGGAATTTAATACATGAACTAAACTAAAGTAAGTGTGTTCGCGTATTATTTAACTGATTATTATTGACCGTGTCTGCTTACTACGCTGTGTTGCACGGGATCAGTGGGGAACGTCTGATTTACACTGGACGAACCTGCCGTTTTGCATGCTCAAGATATCCAGTTACTTCAAATAAATAGGCTAACACGGTCTTACCAGCAGATCTCCGGTCTTCCCCATGTGATCACCGAAAGTTAATAATTATTACAAATGTTTTCAGGAGATCGACTGACAATTTTCGTCGCACCGAGACTTCGAAATGGCTTCACTGGCTTATGGAATTTAAGTTAAGCTCAATTTAATCAGGATAGAACAGTATTGAACTGTGTGAATGTGACAAGCCTGCTTTGTCAATGAAAATTCCCTTAACATACGCATGTTTTTACTATCCTGATCAGTGAAGCTAAATCAGGCCGGTGTGAGAGAGGTTTTTAAATTTTAGATCCCACACAGAATATATTAAACTGTGCGAGCCTCTTGATCTCCGAACAGCTACTGCAACCTACGCCTTTGTGAATCTGCTTACTGTATTCATCTTTTGGTTTCCCTCTACAGTTTTTACCCAGTCCCCCCATCCCCACCCCAATACACACACTTCCTTCAGATACTGTATTGGTGATCCCTCCTTCTTTTCGTTAAGTTGTCCAAAAATCTCTTGTCTCGCCAAATCTATTCAGTACTTCCTCATTAGTTACGTGATAGACCCTTCCTTCTACAGCACCACATTTAGAAAGCTTCTACTCTCTTTTTATCTAAACTGCTTATCATCCATGTTTCACTTCCATACATGGCTGCACTCTATACAATACTTCCAGAAAAGACTTCCTAACACTTAAATCTATATTCGATGTTAACAGTTTTCTCTTCTTCGGAAATGCTTTTCTTATCAATGCCAGTACACATTTTATATCCTCTCTATTTGGGCCATCATCAGTTATTTTGCTGCCCAGAGAGCAAAAGCTATCTACTACTTTAAGTGTCTCGTTTCCTAATCCGATTCTCTTATCGTCACCTGATTTAATTCGACTACATTCCATTATCCTCGTTTTGCTTTTGTTGATGTTCATCCTATGCCCTCTTCTCAAAACAATGTCCATTCCGTTGTACTGCTCTTCCAAGTCTTTTGCTGTCTCTGACAGAATTACAATGTCATCAGCAAATCTCAAAGTTTTTATTTCTTCTGCATGGATTTTAATTCCTAATCCAAATTTTTCTTTGCTTTACTTTACTTCTTGTTCAATGTACAAGTTGATTAACATCAGGCGTAGGCTACAACCCTGTCTCACACCCTTCCCAACCACTGCTTCCCTTTCATGCCTCTCGTTTCTTATTACTTCCGTCTGCTTTCTGTACAAGATGTAAATAGCCTTTCGCTCCCTGTATTTTACGCCTGCTACCTTCAGAATTTCAAAGAGAATTTTCCGGTCAGTACCGTCAAAAGATTTCTCTAAGTCTACAAATGCTACAAATGTAGGTTTGCCTTTCCTTAACCTATGTTATAAGATAAATACGATACTGCAGTGCTTTTGTTATTCTGATTACGATTCAAAGTTCCTTTGGACTTGTCCAAGGAAGTAGGGAATGCGGCGACCACAGCCGTTACGAAACACATCAAATGAAATCGCAGTTGTGAATTAATGCATGTCCAAAGGAACTTTGTATAGTAATCAGAATTACACAGGCACTGAAGTATCGTATTTCTCTGCCGATATTGGGGAAGCGACTTTCAAGTACAACGTCTGACCCGTACGTGAATATACACAATGCATGTACGAATGCGAGTCAGACTCAACGATTGGCACACACAGTATCTCATTCCTCAAGTTCTGACAGCGCTGTACAATTCGAAACTTCTAGAGACCAGATGAGACACTTCCGACCACTTAATGCGTTCGTAACGCAGGCTTGGAAACTTAAGAGACGTAAAAACCTGTCCGCAAAATGTAGATATTAGAGTTCGATTTCAGACTAATACTGTTGCTGTGCGTAAGTCGTCGTTGGGAAGGGAAGGTATCTTGGAACTATGTTCAATTTTTTTGTGAAAAACTGAAACCGCTTAAGCGTTTCGCGACCGCCGAGCTGCCACGGTCCAGTCCGGCGCAGCTGCTCGCCACCCGCTCTCAGCGCCCGTCAGATCCCCTCCCCCCCCCCCACCCTCTACCCTGCGTGACCGGGGGACGCACATTAGCGCGGTGCCATCTGTCGCGCAGCCTAACCGCGGTCGACCGGCCAATCGATAGTCGCCACGCGCCGCCGCCAACCCCGCCGACGCCCGCGACGCTGATGGCGCCCTCTGCCAGCCCGCGCGGCGCCTCACTTCTCTGCGCCTGTACCTCAGCGCACCAAGCCGTACCCAAAGCCGCGATGCCACCCACGAGCGACGTTCTGAACAACTCCGTAACTTCTTGTCCTATTTGTGTCCCGAGCAGTCACCACCGCAAGGAACTCTACAGCTGCTAAGTGAAGCTCTTTATTGTTACCATATTCGATCTACATTTCTTAACAGATGCTGAGAAACAACTGAAACTTGGTAAGGAACAACTGCCAATTGTTACGGAACACCCGACCAATGTAGAGGGCGAGACGGGACGTGTTAACTGCAGCGAAGCCTCTGCACGAATGTTATGTATGCATTCGACAGTTCGCGCAGTACGGTTTTTGACGAAAGATGCTGCGGAACCGATTAGTGAGACATTCCGTGTGTAACATGTCTGCGACACATCATTTGAATGCTCACGATCGTGGACGAGCAGTTGGACGGCGCGAAGCAAGTCAAAGTATCACAACTGTGGCCATAGTAGCGCGTGTGTCTAAAACTGCCATCTCGCGATTGAAAAAGACCGATGAAGGTGTAAATGCTATGCGAAAGCATGCCGGTCGTCGTAGAGGAACCACATCACAGCAAGAGGATCGATACGCTGTCCCAGAGTGAAAAGGAACAGACACTCACTCCTAGGCAGATCGGTGCAGACCTTACAACTGCTACCGGTTCATATGTCCTTGGCAGAACCATTTCGCGGCGATTAAATCAGGCCCGTTTGTATGCTCGGAAACCTATTAAATGCACCCCACTTCAACAACGCCATCGTCGAGGAAGAGTTCGTTGGTGTAGGGGGCATGTTGGTTGGGGTCAGCAACCGTGGTTCAGAGTCATGTTGTCCGACGAACCTCGCTTCACTGTGACAAGTGATTCTGCGGTGAGAGAGGGGAACACATTACACACCACAGAATATTCACAAACGTCTTCGGTATGGCCTAGGTGTTATAGTGTTGGCAGACATTATGCACAATGGCCCAACATTACTGCGTATCTTTGCGCGAGGTACCTATACAGCACAGCGGTATTACAGGGTGATTATTCTAAATCATGTCCGTCTGTTTAGGTGCAGTAGGTCCGACATCCTGTTTATGGATGACAATACCCACCCACACATGGCCGCTGAGGTGTATGACACACTGGAAAGTGAAGATACTGGATGTATTGGATGGTCTGAGTACCCCTCGAACCTAAAGCCTTCAGCGCATTCTTGTGATGCTCTTGGTAGATGGCTGGGTCAAATGGGTCTGAGCACTATGCGACTTAACTTCTGAGGTCATCAGTCGCCTAGAACTTAGAACTAATTAAACCTAAGGACAGCCGGCCGGAGTGGCCAAGCGGTTAAAGGCGCTACAGTCTGGAACCGCGCGACTGCTACGGTCGCGGGTTCGAATCGTGCCTCGGGCGTGGATATGTGTGATGTCCTTAGGTTAGTTATGTTTAAGTAGTTCTAAGTTCTAGAGGACTGATGACCATAGAAGTTAAGTCCCATAGTGCTCAGAACCATTTGAACCTTTTTGAACCTAAGGACATCACACGCATCCATGACCGAGGCAGGATTCGAACCTGCGACCGTAGCGGTCGCTCGGTTCCAGACTGCAGCGCCTGTAACCGCACGGCCACTCCGGCCGGCCTTGGTGGATGTGTTTTTCAACGAACACCCCCGTCTCCGAGCAGTGTAAGAACTGAAAACCACGTTGAGAGAGGAGTGGGACAATATTCCCCAAGAATTCCTCAACAGTTTGGTAGCCAGCACGAATAACAGGTGCAAAATGTGAATTAGTCCCGATAAGGGCATATTCCTTACTGAGAGTCCGATTCGACCTTTATGTCGAGAGTCTGACCTGCATCGAATATGAACGTCGTATATGTCTGTTATCCTGCTTTCGCATGTGGTGAAATCTGTAGCATTTTTCCTTATGAATATACCAAAATGGCTCTGAGCACTATGGGACTTAACTTCTAAGGTCATCAGTCCCCTAGAACTTAGAACTACTTAAACCTAACTAACCTAAGGACATCACACACATCCATGCCCGAGGCAGGATTCGAACCTGCGACCGTAGCGGCCGCGCGTGAATATACCATTCCACATTTGTTACATATGTTTTGTGTTTCATGCCGTCCATCATTACCTGTATTATTCCTCTCCAACAATGTCTCTTTTCCTTAGTAACTGTCAACCAATTTACAAGAATACAATCAGGGCCAGAACAACACGGAAGAAAAGAGAATTCGAATTATGAAAATAAAGCACAACTGGTGTAGTACATTATGTTGATATTACAATAAAAATCACCTTAGCGTATTTTAACACGACTAGTACAGATTGCTTCATGATGGTGTTTTCAGTTGGGTTATTTTTATTTTTTGAATTAAAATGGGCAGTGCAGACTGTGGGGTGGTCGCTGAAAGGTCCGCACACTAGAAAGCGGATTCCGCGGCTACCTGAGGCCACTGTCATGTACGACAGTAAAGCTGCGCTGAAAGAGTTGGGTGGCGTCCTGGGGTGCTTCGCAGGGCGGGGTCGTTGTATTCTGAAGCTGCGGTTTCTAGGAGTTAATCCCTGACGTGCGGCCGCAACGGTGCCTTAGTACCGAAGTGCTCACTTGATCTATACCAAGTATCTATTCAGCATGCACCTGCAAGAATCCTGCCTTTCTGTTCCAATGGAACACAAGAAGTTTCCCACCATCTCAACAGTGTGTGTGCATCGCTTCTCCTTCTAGACACTGTGTACGCTTTGTCAACCAATAGTAAAAGACCGTTCATACATCGTACCAAGCTAGTACATTGTCCAGTCACATTAACGTGACCACGTGTCAAAAGGCTTAATAGTCACCTTCTGCAGCACAGACTGCTGCGGGTCGTACAGGAAGAGAGCGAGTTCTGGAAGATACCGACATGGATGTGGAGCCACGCCGACTCAAGTGGCGTCGCAAGCTGCTCTAGGTTTCTCGGTTGAGGTTCCATGGCGCGAATAGTCCAGTTGAGGTGGTCCCACAGATTGTCGACTGGATTTAAATCCGGGGAGCTTGGCGCCCAGGGAAGCACGATAAACAAATCGTGGTGCCCTTTTATCTATGCATGTACACTGTGAGCTGTGTGACGCGTTGCACTGACCTTTGTCGAGGAAAAACAATCTGCATCTAGGAGTCGGCATGGTCCCCAAGGACAGATGCGTACTTGTGATCCAGTGTGCTTTCCATAATGGCGAGTTGACCCACACCATAGCGTGGGCACTTGGGGGTGGCTCGTTTCAGAAATTTTACGCCGTTCACGTCAACGGACATCTGTCCGATGGGGCAAAATAAGTGGTTCCTCTGAAAAAGCCACCTTTCACTACTCAGTGGACGCCCAGTGGCCGTGATTTGCGAAGCCGTTTTAATTACATTGAGTGGACACTAAATAACTACACTGAAGCGCCAAAGATACTGGTATAGGCATGCGTATTCAAATACAGAATTACGCAAAGAGGCAGAATACGGCGCTGCGGTCGACAACGCCTATAAAAGTGTCTGACGCAGTTGTTGGATCGGTTACTGCTGTCACAGTGGCAAGTTATCAAGATTTAAGTGAGTTTGAACTTGGTGTTATAGGAGGCGTACGAGCGATGGGACACAGAGTGTCCGAGGTAGCGATGAAGTGGGAGTGATAAGGCACCCTGATACGACTAGATACGACTCTGACAGGAGACACGTACTAAGCATGTTGCATGGTCACCTGCATCCATTTATGTCCAGTGTGCATTCCGACGGACTTGGGCAATTCCCCCAGGACAACGCGACACCCCACACGGCCAGAACTACTACAGAGTGGCTCTAGGAACACTCTTCTGCGTTCAAACACTTCCGCTGGCCACAAAACTCCCCAACGTGAACATTATTGAGCATATCTGGGATACCTTGCAATGTGCTGTTCAGAAGAGATCTCCACCCCGTCGTACTCTTACGGATTTATGGACAGCACTGCAGGGTTCATGGCGTCAGTTCCCTCCAGCACTACTTGAGACATTAGTCGAATCCACGCCACATCGTGTTGCGGCACTTCTGCGTCCTCGCGGAAGCCGTACAGGATATTAGGCAGGTGTACCAGTTTCTTTGGCTCTTCTGTGCATCTCAAAGGCAAAGTCTTTTGGAAAATTAACAACTGTGAAATTCTTATAGGATATTAATGTTTGTTTTTATCTATGAAAAAAGCGACATTAATTTGTTTCCTTCTTCCCTTTCTGTCATCATACGATACTGATGTAAGTGTATTCACTGTAACGTTTTGCCAGTGATAAATGGACCATTATATTTTAAACTTTGTTTTATTTTCGTAAAATAACCGATCTCGCAGTTTTTCTGTTTAATTATATAACGTAATTAATTCCTGGACTGGCCGGCCGCGGTGGTCTAGCTGTTCTAGGCGCGCAGTCCGGAACCGCGCGACTGCTACGGTCGCAGGTTCGAATCCTGCCTCGGGCATGGATGTGTGTGGTGTCCTTAGGTTAGTTAGGTTTAAGTAGTTCTAAGTTCTAGGGGACTGATGACCACAGATGTTAAGTCCCATAGTGCTCAGAGCCATTTGAACCAATTCCTGGACTTTTAAATTGGTTTGGAAGCGACTGGCTTGGTTACGCAAGGATCGAGTGCCATAAACACTCTATTGTCACTTACTTTATTTTTTGGAAGTCGGACCTGCATCTTAATTCGAAGTCCGGTTAACTTTTTACAAAATAATTTCTTTTGTTTGGACGTTAACTACGTACAGGCTATTCGTCATCAAGCGCACCGTTAACCAACAACGACAGTTTTGGCCTGAATTTAATCTTCATTGGAGCTAGTACAGCAAATAAACTTGATTTTATTCAAACTGAAAAATAATCAGTATTTACGACAATTTCAGCTGAAAGTGAGAGTCATTGTACCTTCACTTTTTTTCCCACATATGGAGGTGATCCTTTTCTTTGAGACTTTGTCATACACATTAACAGGAAATTTAATCAGCTTACATGAAAGGAACCACTTCCCTCCAAAGAATCACTCCACCAATGTCTCTGTATACACTGAAGGGAAGTTCCCAGAACACATGGTCGGATGACAATGTAACTTCGTAGGCTACGTATACACACTATCAGCGGGTACGTAGACTATTAGAAACACAGTTCTCTGTGACAGGTAAGACGGCCACCGGACTGCATTAGTGCTGGCCGCACGGGATTAGCCGAGCGGTCTCAGGCGCTGCAGTCATGGACTGTGCGGCTGGTCCCGGCGGAGGTTCGAGTCCTTCCTCGGGCATGGGTGTGTGTGTTTGTCCTTAGGATAATTTAGGTTAAGTAGTGTGTAAGCTTAGGGACTGATGACGTTAGCAGTTAAGTCCCATAAGATTTCACACATATTTTTATTATTATTTATTTTGCATTAGTGCTGTTCGTGCTTAGAATTGTTACTATGCCTGGTAGTGTATGCAAGGGGCATTAACAGAGCGTCAGATGTTGGGTGATCACTGTGAAGGACTCGGAGTGCGCACCCATTTGAGACGGCGTTATCAGCATCTGACAAAGTTTGAAATGGTCCTCATTGTGGGTCTCCATTTGACCGGCTAATAGAATCATGTAGTATTCAGATTTGTGGGGCACTTGCGTTTGTCAGTTGCCCGATGTTGGACTTAATCGAAAGGTGAGGGCAGACATACTCGACCTCAAGGTTCCGGTCGGCCACGTCTGAGCGCCACAAGGGAAGATCGCCGTATTGTTCATGCAGCGCATTGTAGTCAACTCACATGTACGTCTGCTACCAGAGAAATACTCTCTGAAATATTCTGCGTCATCCCGCGCCACTGGTGCGAGACTACCAGCAGCCGGACTAGGGAATTAGCGTCCTACGCACAGGCTGCCGTTTGTAACATAACACAAACGGCTGCGTTTGGAGTGGCGCCGTGTCAAGGAAACATGGACTGCCGAAGAATGGCGTCGCATAGTGTTCAGCGACGAACGGCGGTTCTGCGCTACTCCGGAAGACCACCTTTGGCGAGTGTGGCAGGCCACCTAGGGGGAGATCCCACTCTTTTTACGATTTGAAAAGGCACAGTGGTGGTACTCCTGACGTCATGATGTGAGGAGCTGTCAGGTATGACTCTGGTTGACGGCTGGAAGTGGCAGAGGCAACTCTGATAGCACAATGATACGTCATGGACACCTTTAGCAATACACAATTAATGAATTAACCGCTTATGTTCTATGAGGCCTGCAGCGTAGTATAGTCAGCAATTGACATGTTTATGAATGTTCAGACTCACTGCCGTGTGATGTTAATTTTCATTTTTTTTCCCCTTCCATTACAGATCTGTTTCGGTTAAATTGTCATTATCGAGTGACCTTCGGTGCAATGTGGGTGACGTTATTTTTATTATACACTTTTATGTCATAGTAGAACATTGCTCATATACATACTCTGGAAACATATCTCAGAGAATTAATACAGTACCTATGAAAATGTCATAATTCACGTAAAATTATCGGAAATAGAAGTCAAATAAAAAAGACTTACCCAATAAACATCTATAAATTAATAGCACTAACTATCGCTATAAACATAAACTACTACTAACATACAGCAACCGTAGATATACGCGCAACCAAATAATGTATGTATCTTCTGTATAATAGTACTTATACCTTGTGAACATATGATATCGTAGCAACAAAACTGTCAGATTACTGTCGTAATAAGCTACCACCTTAATTTAGCAAGTATAGAAAGATGATCAAAATGTAGTTACCAACAATGTTCTACGTATGTCAGCCCATCGAAACGATGTACAGGGTGTTCAGTGTATCTGAAAACATTGAAATATCTCGAAAACAACACATTGGATCCAAAAAATTTATGGTTTGTTTATCTCGGAGGGGGAAGCCCAGTAATGCCAAACTCCTCACCCCACTCCACCCCGTTTGTGATGGCGGCAGGGAGGGGGAGGGGGCGACTTGGAAATCTTAAATGGGAAACCACATTGTTTTTATTGTAGATTCGGATTCTACGGGAAAAGTACATAAGTTTTATTTGAAACATTTTTCTTCGTTACGCATCACATGGCGCTGTAATCGGAAAAAGCAAAATAGGTAGAAAATCGTATGTTTCAAAACGCTATTCAATGACGCTTGAATTGACTCAGGACAGCCAAGCTGCGAGGATAAAACAGGCAATAATTTGAAAATTTTTAATGGGGCTGCATTGCCTGTTGTGATAAGTCGTAGTTCGCTACACGCCCACAGTGGCGCGTCGAGCACTCCTCTCTTCGTTTTGTGGGAGGAATACAACATTGAGAATGGGGTTTCCCACTATAATAAATGTGTGTCGTACCCTCGCAGCGTGGAGGTAGAGGGTTACTTCAAGTGTCATTGACTAGCACTTTGAAACATACGATTTTCTACCCATTTTGCTTTTTCCGATTACAGCGCTATATGTTGAGAAACGAAAAAAAAAACTGTTTCAGACAAAACTTATGTATTTTTGTCCGTAGAATCAGATTTTTCAATAGTGAAACGGGGGTCCCCACTTAAGATTCCAAAATTTTCTCCTTACCCCTCTCACACACTGGGTGGGGTGGGTGGTCCAGTTTGGTATCATTCGATGTCCCCTCCGAGACAAATAAATTTTGACAGTAAATTGTTTCGATCCGATGTGAAGTTTTCGAGACTTTTCAGTGTTTTCAGATAAACTGAACACCTTATATACACAAGTAGAAATCCATTCTCAATGTTCTATAATAACAAAAATCTATAAAGAAATTATGTCACCCACATTATAACACAGGTCACTTGATAATGCTAATTTAGCCGAAACACGTCTGTAGTGAAAGGCGAAAAATATAAAATTTAATATCGCAAAGCATCGAATCTGGAAACTCGTAAATATGTAAATTGTGTTGTAATGTGCCTACTATTTGGTCTTTCTATGTGTAGTACTGTATGTTTCGCTACTTATTCCGCTCCGTTGGAGGACACATCTGCTGGCTGTCGGGTCCGCGTGCAACGAACTCGACTGAGAAGCGACGCAGACAGCAGATAACTGGCGTGTGCTCGCAACACGCCCGCTCGGAGGTGCGTGGGAAAAAAACGTCCGGCAAATGGGTGGGTAAAGCCTGTAGAGACTGTCACGGCGCGACGGGGTGACACGTCTCCCAGATGGCGTGCAGCTTCCGTGCCGCCTGTCGGGAATACATTGCGCGTTTAATTTGGCTGTCAAGTTAAATGTAGTGTCGGAGCGTGATAGTATACTCTGATAAGAGAGACGCACGCCGAAAATATTATGTGATTTTTGTAGCTCTCGACAGAGTTTATTAATTCAACTGCCCCCGCTCCGCGTGCACGGGGATGCAGAGGTTAACGAAAAAATCGAGCACTTTTTCTTTTTAATCAAGGGGAACAAATTAACACAATTAACGGCAACGGCCGTCCACGCTTTTTTTCTGAAAGGGAAAGCCCACAGGTCCCAGGAGAGTCCGTGGTGTGCGAGTCCACGCTTTTTTTCTGAAAGGGAAAGCCCACAGGTCCCAGGAGAGTCCGTGGTGTGCGAGTGTGATGGAGGGGGAGGGGGCGGCGAGGGCGGAGGGCTATAAAACAAACAGCGGCGTGTGTGTTAACTGGGTTAGGGCGGACATCAGCACGCATTGCCCGGGTGACAGCAGGCGCTGGCCGGTAATTACCTAATGACAGTGATAATAATATCTTTGTGCCCCTGTCACCGGTGCGAGTCATTCGCGACAGTTTGAATTAAAGAGCCATCACGCTACACTGGAAGGTACTGACTTGTCCAGTACTACACGCGTAGACCTGTAGGAGCCTAAAACTTCTCCCTTGTAAGTCAAACAGTGAGTAGGAACTATCAACTCGTGGGCGTCTTCCGCGCTGTTCCATCAACAACCGCAAGTGCGCGAAGTCAGAGGTATTCACTGGACGGGGTCGGTAGCTGAATCAGATTGTTCTCTGATGCTGTTGTTTCTAGTAAAGTGCCGACGTTGGGCGATTGTACGGAAATTTAGAAATAAATGGAAAAATATCCATTTGGCGTAATGTGATTTCTGCGCACTGACGCGAAAGTGCACTATTAACATTTAAAACTATAGGGGTAGCACTAAGAGATTAAGATAGCCCTCCTGGATAGCCGAGTGCGCCAAAGCGTCGCTCCAGGACGGGAAGATGCGCAGACCGTGAATCCAACCTGCCCTGTGGATTAAAGACGATGGCCGGTGTACCAGCCAGCCTGCATATGGTTTCCCACATGTCAGTAGGTGAACACCGGGCTGGTCCCCGTGTCCCGACTCAGTTATACGATTCGTAACCATTTAGAAAACTTTCGCTGCTCGATATAAATAACACTACACGAAGGCGTTGGGGTACAAAGATTCCGTCCCTGGGGATAAAAAGGTCGCTACAGTGAGGGAATACGGCAATCCCTTCAACTAACTATACCGCGTCCGTTAATAGCCATGTCGATCCTATGCTGATGCGGGAAAAATGCAAAAGAAAACGAAGGAGGAGACTAAGAGACGGAAGTAGACGAGCATATCATCAGATTTTCCGAGTAATATCACCTACAAAATCTCGATGATAGAAAAAGCAACAAAAACAAAAAAAATCAGATTAAAAGCTCATTCGTCGCAGTTTCTGCCAAGAATAATGCAAAAAAGAATGGAAAATAAAATCGAGACTCTGTTAGATAATGATCAGTTTGGTAAAGGCACCAGAGTGGATGTTCTGACACGCTTGATCATGGAAACGATGCTTAAGAAAAATCAAGATACGTTCAAAGGATTTACCGACCTAGAACAAGCGTTCTCAAGAAAAAAGGTGTAAGCTATAGGGAATGAGGGATAACGTAAAATGCGTACAAGAATCAAATGGGAATATTAAGAACAGAAGAACCAAAATGAAGTTCACAGATGAAAAAGATGCAATCTTTCGCCCATACTGGTCAGTCTCTATATCGAAAAAGTAATGACGGAAGTAAAGGGATGGTTTAGGATGGGTTTAAGGTTTAGGACGAAAAGATATCACTAATATCAGATGATGACACAGCGATGCT
Source organism: Schistocerca cancellata (assembly GCF_023864275.1). Lineage (NCBI taxonomy): Eukaryota > Metazoa > Arthropoda > Insecta > Orthoptera > Acrididae > Schistocerca > Schistocerca cancellata. Next base: position 609,624,655 of record NC_064628.1, read on the forward strand.
CAGCGAAAGTGAGGGAACATTATATTGCGGTGACAAAAGTCATGGGATATCTCCTAATATTGTGTCGAACCACCTTTTGCCCGGAATAGTTCAGCATCTCGATGTGGCATGGACTCAAGTCGTTGTGAGTGATGCTCCTCTATAGCCGTCCATAATGTTATGGAGTGATAAGGAAATGTGGTTCTCCGCAGAATCGGTTGAGAAAGGAAAATGTGGAAATCACTGACAAGAACAAGGGACGGGAGCCGGCCGGTGTGGCCGTGCGGTCTAGGCGCTTCAGTCTGGAACCGCGTGACCGCTCCGGTCCTGCCTCGGGCATGGATGTGTGTGATGTCCTTAGGTTAGTTAGGTTTAAGTAGTTCTAAGTTCTAGGGGACTAATGACCACAGATGTTAAGTCCCATAGTGCTCAGAGCCATTTGGAGGGACGGGACAACAGAACACGTGTTGGGACGTCAGGGTGAAACGTCCCCTTAGAAAAATTATACACGACTGTGCTTAAACTGGCACACAATATTTTTAGCGCAACGCAATCTGACTATCAAAAATCCCTACAAAAGAATGGCCCTGACTAACATCAAACTATACCTTTCACAAATCACTTACCTCACAAAAATCCTCATTACTCGAACTACTGCACTACAGCAGCCTACTTACAAGGGAGTAACTTGAAAGGTTCCAGAAGGAGCTTTAGAGGATAACAAGTGCAGGGGAAACAGAGGATGGAATACATGCAACAGATAACTGAAGACGTAAGCTGAAGTGCTACTCCGAATATTGGAACTTGGTACAGGGGATGAAGTCGGTGCGAGCCGCATCAAACTATTTAAAAAATGAGGAAAAATCTAAGAAGCTGAAACTTCCTGGCAGATATAAAACTGTGTGCTGGATCGAGACTCGAACTCAGGACCATTGCCTTTCGCGGGCAAGCGCTCTACCAACTAAGCTACCCAAGCCCGACTCACGACCACTCCTCACATCTTTAATTCCTCCAGTACCTCGTCTCCTACCTGCCTTTCATATCAGCGCACACTTCACTGCATAGTAAAAATTTCATTCTGGAATCTAAGAAGCTATCCGAAATAAGGACAGTGGGTGAAATCTGTATTGTGCAAGGAGAGTGGAAGACTTGGACCTTTGGATGAGTTCTGAGAATGTGTGAAGAAAATCTAATACATGACGCTAGTTCGGCTAATTCTAGCGTATTACCCCAGGATTTTGTGAAAGTTATGTTTATGAATGTTTGACAGTTTAACTTGCCAGTATTGTTAATTAGAAAAATTCACCGTGTTGCGCTGCGCATTTCTGCAACAGATAAGCAAGCAGGTAAGTACTTCAGTCACGAGAAAAACTGTGCAAGCTGTACAGTGATGTAAAGAAGATGCTACAAAATTTAATATTTTACAGATTCAGTCTTGATTAAAAGTAACAAATTTATTTGTGTGGCCATCCTCCGCAGCAAGCATACAAATACTTATTTTTTAAATAAAACTGTCTTTTCCTGTTGCTAGTTACTTTATTTATCCCATACGCGTTTCGCCTTCTCCTGTTTTAAGTCATCACCAGTGGGATCTATAATGATACAGTTTTGTTAGTTCTAGATTATTAAACAGTTCACTTCGCGATTTTTTTGTAAAAATTGCATATGTCTGTAGACAGAATTGTCTGCAGGTACTGCTAACAAAATCTAACATGGAAGACGAAACTGTATGGAATTTGTATCCCAAGTGAGACACGAACAAGTGTTCTTCTAGGCTACATGGTCGTCCAGTTGTCAAAGTGACAAATTTTTCAGTTTTTGAAGAAAGAATTTTGAAATATGAAAAACACCAGTGTTTCAGCTATGATCATTATTACTTGAGTTCTTAAGAAATGAATACAGAAGGCATTGACGAGTAGCTACAAAATTTTGACCTTGATGCTGCCTTTGATTTGAACAAGATAAGCGCTACATTTAACGGACACGCAAAGGAAATACGTAGTTTGTCTGAAAAAAATAAAGCTATCTGCATGGTGAGGAAGAACCAGTAACTTTTTTATACTGCGGTAGATTCGTAATTTCGTTCTTGGTATATGATTCATGTCTCATGTAATATATGAAAAATTACGTAGCATAGAGATATTGAAGGTGTGAGTAAACGTGTTGTGATATGTGGTAATTTAAGTATGTTCAGTGGATGAATAGCACCAACAGGGTCTCCAGGCTTAACTGTCCAGCAGCGGATGGATGAACACCAACAGTATAACGTGTCTTCATGATAGACTGCGGCGAGGTTTGGAAGCTGACACAAGAGATTGATGCAAAATCGGCTGATCAAGAACTTTGCACTGGCACCTGTCCTGTCCTTCCAGGTCAAATGCTGGTGGCAGAATTTCTTCTCTCACCAAGGTTACAACCAACTACATCTGAGTGAAGCGTGCATTACCTCCAGCGTTCTGAAATATCTCTGGCTGGCCCCGCACTTGAACGTTCGACTTGGTTACGCAATTCGTGGCTACTTTAAGCAGTTTTCTTTAAACCTCGCTTATGACTGCCCAATCTCCCTGGGTCATTTTCCGATTCGTCGGTGTTTTGTGTTTTATTGCGAATGTGATGTGTAAATAAAGTAGGTGTAACCCTGACGGCCGACTGCTCGATTTTGCGAGCTCCAGATCGCTCTACGAAATTACTTTACGTCCAAGTCCTTCTGCCGCTCAGCATCAGGAACTGAACACAGACGTTTAAGTTGGGCATTTCTTGTTCCCATAATAGCACCACTCTGCTGCTGCTTTCTACCAGGAATTTGGAAAGTTTATTTCCATTGGGTGCTGGAAAACACCTACGATGTCACTAGCCCTCAAGGCCGGATAGCAGGCCTTCAAAACGACCCATTCAAAGGGCTTATGTTAAGTCTTTTCAAAATTGTTTTGAGGAAGTGATGAGTTACAATTGTAAAATTTGTTGAAAAATCATGGGTGCACACAGCTGTGTTAATCAATTTATTGCACAATCCAGTCATAAACAGTCCATCTTCATGTGTATTGTAATACCGTACTGAGATGAATGATAGCATTCAACCTCTAACAAGCATCCTGTTACAAACCAACGACTCCATTCACCATCATCTGATTTATAGGTAAACGGATATGTAGGTTTGTAACATGGCACTTGATAGTGCCTACTGGTTGTCACAAATATGATTACGATGCCATTATACACTTGAAGATGATCCGTTTATGAGAATGAAATTAATACAACTGTGTACAATCATGGGTTTTCAATTATCTTCTTCGAATCTTGTTGCAAAACTGTCTTAAAGAGATTTTCTTGTAAAAAGACTATAACCTACAAAAAGGAAGACCAATGCATCATCTCGGCTGCGCGAAAGCTCGGCTCCCTCCGAAACCGAAAACACCCTAGCGTCCAGAATAGTGACGAGTTCGGGCCAACGGTCGCGATCGCGAAATATATTTTACATTACTTTAACGAGGCGAAGATTTACAGCTTTAAATATTTGTGAAAAATTGTGTTTTGCAAGAAAGTTGTGGTTAGTTTTATTCAAAGCAACCACTTTCAATTGGACAAAGAGACCATCCTAAGGTATAAAACGGCGTCAGCTGCAGGGCATATATCAAATCATGACAATACGAAATAAGATTAACATTTTGCTACTATGCAGTGACGTCAGATATTGCGATACATGAAAATGTTCGGACCAGTAATCGAAACCAGATTTACCGCGCACTCCTCTGATAACCTCTTCATCTCAGAGTGGCACCTACAACCTACGTCGTCACTTATTTGCTGATGTATTCAAATCTCCGTTTTCCTCTAGAGTTTTTACCCTCTACAGCTACCTCTAGTACCATGGAAGTTATTTTCTGATGTTTTAACATATGTTCTATCATTCTGTCCGTTCTTATCGTCACTGTTTTTTTATCTACTTCTTTCCTCACTTATTCTGCGGAGATTTTCCTCATTTCTTACCTTGTCCACACAATTTTCAACATTCTTATGTAGCACAACATCCCAGATTGATATCCACTCACTGTGAATTTTAATTCCACTCTAGAACCTTTCTTATATTTCCGTCATTGCTTCTAGGATGTATAAAGTGAATTGGTCTTGTAGTCTTATTGTTCCCTCTTGGTCCTTTACATATTGTATATTACGTGTCTTTCTACATCTACATCTACATCTACATCTACATCTACATCCATATTCCGCAAGCCACCTGACGGTGTGTGGCGGAGGGTACCTTCAGTACCTCTATCGGTTCTCCCTTCTATTCCAGTCTCGTATTGTTCGTGGAAAGAAGGATTGTCGGTATGCCTCTGTGTGGGCTCTAATCTCTCTGATTTTATCCTCATGGTCTCTTCGCGAGATATACGTAGGAGGGAGCAATATACTGCTTGACTCTTCGGTGAAGGTATGTTCTCGATACTTTGACAAAAGCCCGTACCGAGCTACTGAGCGTCTCTCCTGCAAAGTCTTCCACTGGAGTTTATCTATCATCTCCGTAACGCTTTTGCGATTACTAAATGATCCTGTAACGAAGCGCGCTGCTCTCCGTTGGATCTTCTCTACCTCTTCTATCATCCCTATCTGGTACGGATCCCACACTGCTGAGCAGTATTCAAGCAGTGGGCGAACAAGCGTACTGTAACCTACTTCCTTTGTTTTCGGATTGCATTTCCTTAGGATTCTTCCAATTAATCTCAGTCTGGCATCTGCTTTACCGACGATCAACATTATATGATCATTCCATTTTAAATCACTCCTAATGCGTACTCCCAGATAATTTATGGTATTAACTGCTTCCAGTTGCTGACCTGCTATTTTGTAGCTAAATGATAAAGAATCTATCTTTCTGTGTATTCGCAGCACATTACACTTGCCTACATTGAGATTCAATTGCCATTCCCTGCACCATGCGCCAATTCGCTGCAGATCCTCCTGCATTTCAGCACAATTTTCCATTGTTACAACCTCTCGATACACCACAGCATCATCTGTAAAAAGCCTCAGTGAACTTTCGATGTCATCCACCAGGTCATTTATGTATATTGTGAATAGCAACGGTCCTATGACACTCCCCTGCGGCACACCTGAAATCACTCTTACTTCGGAAGACTTCTCTCCATTGAGAATAACATGCTGCGTCCTGTTATCTAGGAACTCCTCAATCCAATCACACAATTGGTCTGATAGTCCATATGCTCTTACTTTGTTCATTAAACGACTGTGGGGAACTGTATCGAACGCCTTGCGGAAGTCAAGAAACACGGCATCTACCTGTGAACCCGTGTCTATGGCCCTCTGAGTCTCGTGGACGAATAGCGCGAGCTGGGTTTCACATGACCGTCTTTTTCGAAACCCATGCTGATTCCTACAGAGTAGATTTCTAGTCTCCAGAAAAGTCATTATACTCGAACACAATACGTATTCCAAAATTCTACAACTGATCGACGTTAGAGATATAGGCCTATAGTTCTGCACATCTGTTCGACGTCCCTTCTTGAAAACGGGGATGACCTGTGCCCTTTTCCAATCCTTTGGAATACTACGCTCTTCTAGAGACCTACGGTACACCGCTGAAGAAGGGGGGCAAGTTCCTTCGCATACTCTGTGTAAAATTGAACTGGTCTCCCATCACGTCCAGAGGCCTTTCCTCTTTTGAGCGATTTTAATTGTTTCTCTATCCCTCTGTCGTCTATTTCGATATCTATCTACTTTCCGTATAGCATCGAACTTACCCGTAAGATAATACACCGAAGCGCTAAAGAAAGTGGTATTGGCATGAGTATTCAAATACAGAGTTATGTATATAGGAAGAATACGGCGCTGAAGTCGGTAACGCCTATATAAGAAAAGTGTCCGGCGCAGTTGTTAGATCGATTACTGCTGCTATAGTGGCAGGTTATCAAGATTTAAGTAAATTGGTGTTACAGTCAGCGCACAAGCGATGGGAAACAGCATCTCTGAGGTAGCGATGAAGTCGGGATTCTCCCGTACGAACATTTCACGAGAGTACCGTGAATATCAGGCATCCGGCAATACATCAAATCTCTAACGTCGCTTGGGCCGGAAAAAGATCCTGCGAGAACTGCACCAACGACGATTGAAGAGAATCGTTCAACGTGACGGAAGTGCAAGCCTTCCGCAGATGGCTGCAGATTTAAATGCATGGCCATCAACAAGTTTTCAACGAAACATCATCGACATGGGCTTTCGGAGGCGAAGTCACAGTCGTGTACCCTTGATGACTGCAGGACACAAAGCTTTACGCCTCACCTGGGTCCGTCAGCACCGACACTGGACTGTTGATGACTGGAAACGTGTTACCTGGTCGGACGAGTCTCGTTTCAAATTGTATCGAGCGGATGGTCGTGTACGGGTATGGAGACAATCTGATTAATCCACGGACCCTGTTTGTCAGCAGGGGACGGTTCAAGCTGGTGGAGGCTGTGTAATGGTGTGGGGCGTGTGCAGTTGGAGTGATATGGGACCCCAGATACGTCTAGATACGACTCTGACAGGTGATACCTACGTAAGCGTCCTGTCTGATCACCCGCATCCATTCATGTCCATTGTGCATTCCGACGGACTTGGGCAAGTCTAGCAGAACAATGCGACACCCTACAAGTTCAGAACTGCTACACATTGGCCCCAGTTTAAAAAAAAAATCCGCTGGCCGCCAAACTCCCCAAACATGAACATAATTGAGCATATTTGGAATGCTTTGCAACGTGCCGTTAAAGAGATCTCCACCTCCTCGTACTCTTATGGATTTATGGACAGTCCTGCAGGTTTCATGGTGTCAATTCCCTTCATCACCACTTCAGACATAAGTCGAGTCCATACCACGTCGTATTGTGGCACTTTTGCGTGCTCGGAGGAGTCATACACGGTATTAGGCAGATGTACCAGTTTCTTTAGCTCTTCAATGTAAGTTAATGAGCTAAATCACGTGACTAATCTGTCCGGATATGTGCTGCACCCTATTTACTCATTAACTTACATAGGAGTTGGATTGAATTAGTTCATGGTGCTGATCGTGATTTCCACTATTTCACACACGTCCTGTAATTGACGTTCTATACCTTAGACAGGTCTGTTATCTGAAATAAACTGTTTATCATAAATTAGCACAATGCTATTGCACAAATCACGATTTTTTTCAAAAATATGTTTTACACAGTCAGTAAACTTCAGGTCATTTTACGTCGGTTGAGCTCATGGGTGCTATTGGAACTTAAGACTTTATTACACCTAGTTATGACGGAGGTGATTACTGTTAACACTGGCGAACGCCTTAGCCAGTGAGTTCGGAAAACAGGTGAACCTTTCTCGGAGCGAGAGCCGTAGCTTCCACTTTGCTCGCTGGTCTGAAGGTCTACTCTACTCCATCTGTGAGAATCTGAAGCCGTCTGGGAAAGAGGGGGGAAATGAAAGTGAAAGTGAAAGAGAGAGAGAGAGAGAGAGAGAGAGAGAGAGAGAGACCGGCGGGTGAGAAGCCAGCTCGTTGGCCTCTTCCCTGCCCGCTCCGCTTCCTTATATTGACTCGGGAGCTGGCGGGCGGGCGGGCGCGACTCCGGGCGGCGAAATGCTCTACTTAAAAATTTAGCAAGATTGATGCGATTCGCGAGAGCTCGGCGCCGGGAGTGAGGTGGGCTTGGCGCGGCGCTGCAGTTGGCAAACACAAGTTTCTTTAAAGTTAAACCTGCGTTCTGCCGCCGGCTCCGGCAGTTGCTCCGCGCAGCCACGGCGGCTGTCACAGCCGCGCAAGGGGCACGTCTGTCTTCCAGCTCCGCGCCAGACTCCGACCGTTAGCACCGCCACACCAATTCCGCGAGCGCCTGGTGTAGTTACAGCTTACGCCCGTGTACCTGATGGTACTGAGGAAAGCAGAACGAGCAGTAGTCGCAAAGTCTTAATTTTCGTCCCGGAAAAATCGAGCTGGGACCCAGAAACTTAGAGATGTTGTTAGCACTTTTCTACACGCTCGCCCTTCATTGAGACGCCCTTTTCCCAGAGATGGATGGCTTTGCGAAGACCTTGGCTGCAGAAGTCTGGTTTTAGCCGTTCAGGGAATGTTGCACCTCGAAATCCACCAATAGTCGTTCTGTAAATGCATGCCACGCAGTGGTATCTGTTCTACCCTCTTCTAGAGGAGCGAGATTCGCTGAAATGAGACATTCACTTTGCAATAATAAGTGTTTATTACAAGAAGTGAACTAAATAAAACCTGTGGGAATTAAGTCTACGAAACTTGTGAAAAGCAAAGTACTGAGGAGCAGGGAAGGTTAACGACGACATACGCCAACTAGGACTGACCCTACGACTTAACTTAGAAAGTAGATTAAGGAAAGGCAAACCTATGTTTCTAGCATTTGTAGACTTACGGAAACCTTTTGAAAATGTTCACTGTAATACTCTCTTCCAAATTCTGAAGGCGGCAGGGGTAAAATACAGAGAGATAAAGGCTATTTACAGTTTGTACAGAAACCAGATGGCAATTATACGAGTCGAGGGGCATGAAACGGAAGCAGTGGTTGGGAAGGGGTGAGACCGGATTGTAGCCTATCCCCGATGTTATTCAATCTGTATGCTGAGCAAGCAGTAAAGGAAACAAAAGAAAAATTCGGAGTAGGAATTAACATCCATGGAGAAGAAATAAAAACTTTGAGGTTCGCCGACAACGTTGTAATTCTGTCAGAGACAGCAAAGGACTTGGAAGAGCAGCTAAACGGAATCGACAGTGTCTTGAAAGGAGGATATAAGATGAACATTAACAAAAGCAAAACGAGGATAATGGAATGTAGTCGAATTAAGTCGGGTGATGCTGAGGGTATTAGATTAGGAAATGAGACGCTTAAAGTAGTAAATGAGTGTTGCTATTTGGGGAGCGAAATAACTGATGATGGTAGAAGTAGAGAGGATATAAAATGTAGACTGGCAATGGCAAGGAAAGCGTTTCTGAAGAAGAGAAATTTGTTAACATCGAGTATAGATTTAAGTGTCAGGAAGTCGTTTCTGAAAGTATTTGTATGGAGTGTAGCCATGTATATAAGTGAAACATGGACGATAAATAGTTTAGACAAGAAGAGAATAGAAGCTTTCGAAATGTGGTGCTACAGGAGAATGCTGAAGGTTAGATAGGTAGATCACATAACTAATGAGGAGGTATTGAATAGAATTGGAGAGAAGAGAAATTTGTGGCACAACTTGACGAGAAGAAGGGATCGGTTGGTAGGAGATATTCTGAGGCATCAAGGGATCACCAATTTAGTATTAGAGGCCAGCGTGGAGGGTAAAAATCGTAGAGGGAGACCAAGAGATGAGTACACTAAACAGATTCAGAAGGATGTAGGTTGCAATAGGTACTGGGAGATGAAGATGCTTGCACAGAATAGAGTAGCATGGAGAGTTGCATCAAACCAGTCTCTGGGCTGTGAACAACAACAACATACCAACGAGGCTGGTAATCCGTAGGCATTCTTCTGATAATCAGCTAGTACAGTGTCGACGGGACCCTATGAGGATGAGATCTCGTAGACAGTCTAGTGGCAACGAGACGGATCCACAAGGCGATCAGCATGTGGGCAACACAACAAATACTGCTAAGCGATGATTTCGGAGCGGTTGGTGAAGGAGCAGTGTCAGGTGTGGCTCAGGACAAGTACGGCACGACACCTTGGCGGGCAGTGAAATGCCAACAGCAGGCGGCTGTTGGTTGCTCGGAGCTCGAGGCGTAACTGTCCCTTCGTGTGCGCAGCGCTGACTTAAGTACACGCCTGCGGCAGGATAAATGCGTGGTATCACGTGGGCATGGGAGCGTGTTGACGTAAATTAGTGGGGGCTGAGCGATGCGGTGGAGGGGACTAAAAAGCAAGATCATCAGTCGTATCGGATCAGGGAATGTAGGACAAGGGAGTCGGCCGTGCCCTTTCAAAGAAACCACCCCGGCATTTAGCTGAAGTAATTTAAGGAAATCACGGAAAACCTAAATCAGGAAGGCCGGACGCGGGTTTCAACCGTCGTTCTCCCAAATGCGAGTCCAGCGTGCTAACCACTGCGCCACCTCGCTCGGTGTAAACTAGTGGGCGCGGCCGCAGCGCTGTGTACTGCGATTCGCATTCCACGTAGTGGCGAGACTGGCGCCGCAGGCTGCTGTGGCGACTGCTGGCGGCCTGATTGTACGCAGTACTTTGCCTCTTTCTTTCTTTCTTTCTTTCACTACTGCCTTTATCCCGCATTGAGCACAGGGTTGGCAGGGTTAAGGACGGATTTGGCATGGTTAAGTTAAGGTGTGGCTGGATGCCCTTCCTGCCGCCACCCCACACTCCCCGGGACGGAATTAGTGTACCCCAGCTGTCTGCGTCTAGTGTAAATCGTGAAATAGGGTGAATGTGTTTCAAATGTCTGCGAGTCGTGTAACTGAGGCGGGACGTGGGGAGCAGCCCGGTATTCACCTAGGAGGATGTGGGAAACCGCCTAAAAACCACATCCAGGGTGGCCGGCACACCGGCCTCCGTCGTTAATCCGCCAGGCGGTTTCGATCCGGGGCCGGCGCGCCAACCCGAGTCCAGGAAGCAGCGCGTTAGCGTTCTCGGCTACCCTGGCGGGTCACGCAGTACTTTGTCTCTCCCGTTTACAAATAACTTCCTAGGTGAGGCAGGGGCCGTATCTGGCCTGCGAAACATACACGTAAACGTGGAGGCCGAAACATGCTGGGGGTAGCCCTACACACTCAACAGCTACTTGGTCCGAGCAAAGATGGAGACGTCAGTGAGTGCCATATAAGGAGATTAAAATTTGGAGGGTGGGGGGTGGGGGGAATTTAATAGCCCAAAAAGCTCCTGCGCAGAATGAGCTCAGCTGTTTACGCGGAGCGAAAACACTACTTCGCACATCTTCCCTCAGGAAATTGCTGTAGAATGTTGTAATGTAAAAAGTATATCAGATGCTATTTTTAAGTGAATGTCATCACCATTTCTAAATAATCTGTGGGAACACTCTGCGCGAATCAATTTATGAACTACACTCTTTGATGTAATGTCATTATTCTATTTTCTTACGAGAACTTTAGATCTTTTTACCGTATTTCCGATCGTCGGTGACTTTCATGCCAGTAAGACGTGTTTCACGCTATCTTCTTTGAGTCTTGATGTACTCTGAAATGTATGCATTTACCAGGAACACAAAATACGTTCTCGTTAGGAGTAGTGATGTTTAACATAATTCTCATTTATTGTTCAGCCTCACTTAGCTTACATGTTTAGATCACTCAGGATCATCTTCAGATCCAAACAGTAGCGCAGCAATCTGTCTTGTCTACTCAGAAGCACATATCAGAGTATTTTTTCAGCAGAAGAAATTTATTTCATGGTAGAGCAGACGAACAAGTGAACACATGCACTTCAGAGCCCGGTTTTACCGGATAATTTTTTCTTGTTTTTGTCGAAACTACTTCCTCTCAAAATATGGAAAGCTAAGAGCTTGCCGTAGAAGAGATTTGTTTCACAGTATCGAAGATGAAGAAGTGCTCATAGCTCTTAAGACATACACCTCAGAGTCCATGTTAACTAAACGTTCTTGCTTTGAAAGATCGTTCCTTTGATCTCTGTGAATATTGACCATTCCTCCTGGGTCACACTGTGTTTTTCTCATCATTCAGCACATCACCTTCAAAATGGTTCAAATGGCTTTGAGCACTATTGGACTTAACATCTGAGGTCATCAGTCCCCTAGAATTTAGAACTACTTAAACCTAACTAACCTAAGGACACCACACACATCCATGCCCGAGGCAGGATTCGAACCTGCGACCGTAGCGGTCGCGCGGTTCCAGACTGAAGCACCTAGAACCGCTCGGCCACAGTGGCCGGCACATCACCTTCAGACGGGACCAGAGGCAGGTGCATATTTTAGTATTAGACGCCACAATCCGTTAGCACCACACCAGGACAGTCCTGAAAGAAGCACTCGGCATCACCTTGTCTCATGTTGGCAGGATCTTCACCGCTTCGGCTATGGCGGTCCACGCTTTTAGTGTTTCCTTTGCTTATTTGCTCCTGATCTTAAAGATACACCTAGCACTCATCCATTTCCATTACTCTTTGGAGAAATCAACCTAGAATGGCATGACATAGCTGCAAAATTCCCTCTACTACCTTAGTTTAATGGGCTTTATGAATGTGTGTTAGCAATCGCTGAATTGAGCAGTTGCAAAATAACGTTAGAGATGTTTATAACTGATTCATTATAGTTTTTACTTTTCTCTACTATCACCACGCCTATGCTACGCCGGTCTTCGAGCAACAGAGCGTTTAATTTTGCAAGGTTCACGATTCTTTACAGAGAGCTCGTGCATCGTTTCGTTCTTCGTCATTTAGTCTTGTCTGAGCGCACACGAAGCGTCTACTTCCCAACCACTGTGTCACTGGTGAAGCGTTTCAACGAAATGATACAATGTTATTAGTATTACTCGTATAGAAGCAGCACTGTAAAATTTCTTAGATTAGCGCTCCAGGGTATCTTTTCAATGTTCTGCTAGGAATGCAAGGAAACGCTAGTATCTCATGGCTTTTGCATCACGACAATACCACTGAAGTCATGCCAGAGTTTGCGAGGGGGCTGAAATACACTCCTGGAAATGGAAAAAAGAACACATTGACACCGGTGTGTCAGACCCACCATACTTGCTCCGGACACTGCGAGAGGGCTGTACAAGCAATGATCACACGCACGGCACAGCGAACACACCAGGAACCGCGGTGTTGGCCGTCGAATGGCGCTAGCTGCGCAGCATTTGTGCACCGCCGCCGTCAGTGTCAGCCAGTTTGCCGTGGCATACGGAGCTCCATCGCAGTCTTTAACACTGGTAGCATGCCGCGACAGCGTGGACGTGAACCGTATGTGCAGTTGACGGACTTTGAGCGAGGGCGTATAGTGGGCATGCGGGAGGCCGGGTGGACGTACCGCCGAATTACTCAACACGTGGGGCGTGAGGTCTCCACAGTACATCGATGTTGTCGCCAGTGGTCGGCGGAAGGTGCACGTGCCCGTCGACCTGGGACCGGACCGCAGCGACGCACGGATGCACGCCAAGACCGTAGGATCCTACGCAGTGCCGTAGGGGACCGCACCGCCACTTCCCAGCAAATTAGGGACACTGTTGCTCCTGGGGTATCGGCGAGGACCATTCGCAACCGTCTCCATGAAGCTGGGCTACGGTCCCGCACACCGTTAGGCCGTCTTCCGCTCACGCCCCAACATCGTGCAGCCCGCCTCCAGTGGTGTCGCGACAGGCGTGAATGGAGGGACGAATGGAGACGTGTCGTCTTCAGCGATGAGAGTCGCTTCTGCCTTGGTGCCAATGATGGTCGTATGCGTGTTTGGCGCCGTGCAGGTGAGCGCCACAATCAGGACTGCATACAACCGAGGCACACAGGGCCAACACCCGGCATCATGGTGTGGGGAGCAATCTGCTACACTGGCCGTACACCACTGGTGATCGTCGAGGGGACACTGAATAGTGCACGGTACATCCAAACCGTCATCGAACCCATCGTTCTACCGTTCCTAGACCGGCAAGGACAATGCACGTCCGCATGTATCCCGTGCCACCCAACGTGCTCTAGAAGGTGTAAGTCAACTACCCTGGCCAGCAAGATCTCCGGATCTGTCCCCCATTGAGCATGTTTGGGACTGGATGAAGCGTCGTCTCACGCGGTCTGCACGTCCAGCACGAACGCTTGTCCAACTGAGGCGCCAGGTGGAAATGGCATGGCAAGCCGTTCCACAGGACTACATCCAGCATCTCTACGATCGTCTCCATGGGAGAATAGCAGCCTGCATTGCTGCGAAAGGTGGATATACACTGTACTAGTGCCGACATTGTGCATGCTCTGTTGCCTGTGTCTATGTGCCTGTGGTTCTGTCAGTGTGATCATGTGATGTATCTGACCCCAGGAATGTGTCAATAAAGTTTCCCCTTCCTGGGACAATGAATTCACGGTGTTCTTATTTCAATTTCCAGGAGTGTATATAAATTAGCGAGTAAACTTGGGAAAATTCTTCCTCTCGTCTAACGATTCCTTCTCTGCTACACCCAGTGTTGAAGACATTAGTCATTTCACCACAACCGTCCTAAGAATATACTACTGTTTCCCCAATTGTATGACAAGTAACTCTTGCCCGTCACATCATTTCGGTCATAATATAAAAAAAACCATAGTTCTAGAACTAAGACCACTTTGTATTCATACGACTGCACACACAAATTTCATTCTGCGTATTTCTCTTAGCTCCCAACACTAACGCCTATACCGTATGTCCACCACCGGCTGCCACCGCCCACACTTACATCCCAACCAAAATAGGTATATAGCTATCGCACTTCCAAAAACCGCCGACAACCTTCACAGCATTAGTATGTCTCCTCCTACTCCTCAATGTTCAAATATTCCACTGCAAATATTTCACTACACACTTTATTCACTCACTCACATCCCATCTCTCCATGACAGATGAATTTCTCACAACATAATGGGGATCTGAATATAATGATGATGTACAATCGGTGACGATTCTTGCTCAGTGGCAGTATCTACTGTATGTGCGTCATGATTGCCATCATCATCATCATCATCAACAACAATAACAACAACAACAACGTAAAATAGACTTCAGTCCATCAACAACTGACCTCCGTGTCTGTATCGTCACGATAGTTGCAATGTGAAAGAGAAACAGAGAGCACAAAATCATCTCAAATTTCATAAATTTATGGCTGCACCAAAACATCTATACCGAAACGAAACACTAGTAATGACCAGATAAGGTGAAAACAACGTAGAAGATGCAAAGATGAGAAGATTCATGACAGAGTACATGTTAGTGATTATGGAGGAAGATAAAGAACGAAGTGTAAGAGAAGAGATTAAAACTTTCTGCATCAATGTCAAAATAAAATATTCGAGAATGAAGTAGAAGCAGCATGAAAATAGTTCAAATGGTTCAAATGGCTCTAAGCACTATGGGACTTAACATCTGAGGTCATCAGTCTCCTAGACTTAGAACTACTTAAACCTAACTAACCTAAGGACATCACATTCATTCATGCCCGAGGCAGGATTCGAACTTGCGATCGTAGCAGCCACGTGGTTCCGGGCTGAAGCGCCTAGAACCACTCGGCCACAACGGCCGGCATGAAAATAGTGCGAGAAAAAGTATAATAACGAGAACGATTCATGACCAGATGCCTTTTAGTCGAATGAATGCTGGAAACAGATGATAGAGATGGGAGACGGTCATAAAAAGAAGGCGTCCATCTCAGATTTCACTATGATCATTTTATATTACTGGAGTTGAGATAAGAGGTGAGATGTACAGCCTGTTTCCTTAGCTGTTATCATCCCAATGTTCTGCTGTTTTCTCTTCACACGAAGAGACAGTATTAAGTGACAGATATTCTGATTTTTGGGGAGTGAGCGGAGCAATGTGAAGTATAATGATCAGTGCTCCGCTACGATCGTAACCGGTAGGAGAAAAAAGTAATGCGGTGGTGAAATGAAACGTCGGTTACGAATCACGCAGTGATTTAGAACGGAGTCAAAGCACAGGGGTTTCGTTGCCTGAATCTTCTTGCTGGACGTTTTAATAGTCAAAGGTGGATAACCTAGGTTTTGTTTGTTCAATGTCTATGGTGGTTCGTTTTGTGTGGAATGATTTGCTTTCAATGGAGGAGTAAATTTTAAAGGATAAGTGTGCATTTACACACTGAGCAGTGAATGTCCCCTGTAAAACTTGTTACCGATGGAAACATTATTAGAAAAACCTGGTTCTGGTTAAAAAATTCATTGATGAAATCAGATCGGTAACAATACAAGATGAGCATGGAAGAAGAATCTCCTAAGTTGCCCTACCGGCAACCACGTGAACCAGAAACTTGCTATTTGCGCTAAGGTAAACTGTTTTTTTCGAGCCGGCCGGAGTGGCCGTGCGGTTCTGGGCGCTACAGCATGGAACCGTGCGACCGCTACGGTCGCAGGTTCGGTGGTGGTGGTGGTTAGTGTTCAACGTCCCGTCGACAACGAGGTCATTAGAGACGGAGCGCAAGCTCGGGTTAGGGAAGGATTGGGAGGGAAATCGGCCGTGCCCTTTCAAAGGAACCATCCCGGCATTTGCCTGAACGATTTAGGGAAATCACGGAAAACCTAAATCAGGATGGCCGGAGACGGGATTGAACCATCGTCCTCCCGAATGCGAGTCCAGTGGCGCAGGTTCGAATCCTGCCTCGGGCATGGATGTGTGTGATGTCCTTAGGTTAGTTAGGTTTAATTAGTTGTAAGTTCTAGGCGACTAATGACCTCAGAAGTTGAGTCGCATAGTGCTCAGAGCCATTTGAACCATTTTTTTGTTTTGTTTTTTTCGATGCCTAAGTTATATTGATCCGGAGCTTCTATCTTCATGCATGTAGAATATATATTGCTATGGTACCATATGAATCTTTTTGAAGTACCCTGTACTGCAATCAACATTGCAGAATGGTCGCCTGACGATGAGCTGAGGCTAGAAACACGTAATAATGTGTTTTATTTAGGGAGAAGTGTTTATGGTATGAATTATACTAGTTTTGTGACTGGCATTTGTATTTCAAAACATTTGTTTTGAATTACAAATAGCAGTGCTATTTTAAGTTGGTTTATGAACAGTTACGAAACGTAAATGCCATTTACAGAAGTGCTGCTGTGTCCCTGATTTGAAACAAATGAAGAGTGATGTAAAATGTCAACAACGAGAGGCTGAGAGAGGAGGAGCATAAAATGCACTGGAGGGCAGACAGAACTTTTCGTTGATAATACGTGATACAAACTCACTGTGCGATACAATACGAGAAGAAGGGACGAAGCGGTCTTCGCTGTAACTTGCATTCGTTTGCGGCTTTCCAGATAGTAGATATTGCCCTCATATAACCGTCGTAAGTTAAAGGAGCTTTTAAAGAGAACGCGAAGACAAGAGTTCTGCAAACTCCGAGAATTCGTACTGAACAGCTTGTTTGCGGACACCAAACACAGAATTTTGCCTGCTTTGGCAAGTCTCGAGAGATCCCATTTTCTTTGGCTGAGCGTGTCTCGGAGCCCGGCGCAACAGCCGCTAGACTTTGTCCGGAATTCCGCCTCTCTCTCTGTCTGTCTCTCTCTCTTTGTCTTTCTTTCTTTCCGCCGTGTTCCCGTCCACAGCAACCATTCGCGGACCAACTTCAGAGCTGCATCTCCTCCGGCAGCGGTGGCGGCAGCAGCGGCGGCTGCGAAAAGTCTGACGGCGCGGCGCACTGCTGCCTGGCGGGACGCTTCTGCTCTGATGGAATCGAAGACAACGCGAGCAGCTTTCAAAGACATCGCCTGAAGTATTGCTTTGTTCTTATCTGCAGGCTCCCTGAGAAAATTGATTAAGGAAACTACTCTGTGATATTACTCCCGGCGGAAAGTCTCGGCTTCTGCAACCACTGGCACTCCAGTTAATTAATTTAGAGATGATCCCGGCGAGACGGCCACCTGAGCAGCGAATGGGCGGAGAAGTCTCTCCCAGTGGCTCGTATTTTGTCTCAGACTACAACGGAGGTAAAAGGGGACTGCGCCGCCAGCAGGATGCGCATTACTACGCTTCTGTGCTTCAGGATGGGAAAAAAATGAAACCTTACAAATGTACCTAAGGTAACGATTCCATTGTAACAATTAATTATTCATATTTGAAAGTGTAGCATAGCAGGCACTTGACGTGACCTTTTGTAACGCACAGGACTCGTGTTCAGTAGCAGGGCAGCTCAAATCGCCATCGTGATTTTTTGAATGTGGTGCAAGTCACCCTCTGGTCATCCTGATTTATATAGGTTTTAATGGGTATAAGGGCAGATATTTTTACTGGTGAGTGAGGACAGTGCACTGAACAATATTAAATCAGTATTTACTTCATTTGCAGACTAATATGGTTCAAATGACTATGAGCACTACGGAGCAAATTCAAGTGGCAGACTCTGCAAGAGAGGCGCTCTGCATCGCGCTGTAGCTTGCTGTCCAGGTTTCGAGAGGGTGCGTTTCTGGATGAGGTATCGAAAATATTTCTTCCCCCTACTTATACCCCCCGAGGAGATCACGAATGTAAAATTAGAGAGATTCGAGGGCGCACGGAGGCTTTCCGGCAGTCGTTCTTCCCGTGAACCATACGCGACTGGAACAGGAAAGGGAGGTAATGACAGTGGCACGTAAAGTGCCCTCCGCCACACACCGTTGGGTGGCTTGCGGAGTGTAAATGTAGATGTAGATGTAGACTTAACTTCTGAGGTCATCAGTTCCCTAGAACTTAGAACTACTTAAACCTAACTAACCTAAGGACATCACACACATCCATGGCCGAGGCAGGATTCGAACCTGCGACCGTAGCGGTCGCGTCCGAGCGAGGTAGCGCAGTGGTTAGCACACTGGATTCGCATTCGGGAGGACGACGGTTCAATCCCGTCTCCGGCCATCCGTGATTTCCCTAAATCGCTTCAGGCAAATGCCGGGATGGTTCCTTTGAAAGGGCACGGCCGATTTCCTTCCCCATCCTTCCCTCACCCGAGCTTGCGATCTGTCTCTAATGACATCGTTGTCGTCGGGACGTTAAACACTAATCTCCTCCCCCGTAGCGGTCGCGCGGTTCCAGACTGTAGCGTCTAGAACCGCTCGGCCACTCCGGCGCAGACTAATAACCTTAGCTGACAGGAGCAGAACCTTCTTAGGCTGATTAGTACCTCCAAGCATATGTAGCAAGAGCAAGCCATTAATGCTTTCTCTCCCCTGGGCAGAAATTCAGTGTTGAAGTGTGAACATGTCGACGCATCATGGTTAGTTTATACTGCAGGCGTAACCACTTAGCGGTGCAGTTACGACTGTGGCGAAAACATCAGGTGGTAAATTATGTGATGTGTTTGGGGGAAGACTGTGTGATGCAGAAAAAAAAACAACCAACTCACTGATGTACATATGTATTAAAGAACAACATATAAAAATATCTGAACTTATACCTGTGATTCTCTTAAGTCGCCGGCCACTGTGGCCGAGCGGTTCTAGGCGCTTCAGTCCGGAACCGCGCGACTGCTACGGTCGCAAGTTCGAATCCTGCCTCGGGCATGGATGTGTGTGGTGTCTTTAAGTTAGTTAGGTTTAACTAGTTCTGAGAGCTTGAGGACTGATGACCTCAGATGTTAAGTCCCATAGTGCTCAGAGCCATTTGAACCTCAAATCGCTTAAAGTGAATGCCGACAAGAAACCTTTGGAAAGCCCCATCTTTTCCCAATCCGAGCTAGAGTTTCGCCTCTAATGATCTCATGGTCGACGTTACGGTAATTTTCGTTCCTTCCTTCCTTCCAGATATATCGTCCACTGCTTTCTGATCTTTTGGATGCTTGGTAACTACTGTCAGTGAAGAGAATGCTGCCCCAATATTTTAGTCGAGCTTAATCCACTATCGATTCCCGTCAGATCAGTGAAGTTTCGCTGTCGGGCTGGACTAGCTCTTGGGTGGGTGAGCGCTGTTGGCAAGCGGGCTGCACTCAGCCCTTGTGAGGCAAACTGCGGAGCTAGTTGACTGGGAAGTAGCGGCTCCGGTCTCGTAAATTGCGTACAGCCGGGAGAGCGGTGTGCTGACCACATGCCCCTCCATACCCGCATCCAGTGTCGCTGGTGGGCTGAGGATGACACGGCGGCCGGTCGGTCCCGTTGAGCCTTCATAGCCTGTTCAGGCGGAGTTTAGTTCAGTTTTAACACACTACTATTTTGCGTAAACACAACTATAAAGAACAGAATGCAAGAAAGAAAGTAATTGTCCTGAGAGCTTCCGGGTCTCAGTACTTGCTTGTCGCTTCACTACGTGGTTATGGTCTGCTCTTCTAGTTTATTGAAAAAGCTCTTCAGACAAGATGTGTGACAATTACATCACATTTTGCTCGATAGATCCTTGGAGCTAATCTCTCTACGGTATGCAGCGGAAACTTCAATTTGACAACAGGAAAAAGAATATTTATTGTTTTGATATTCAGTTCGAAGACTGGTTTAATGCAGCTGTCCACACTAGTCTATCCTGAGCAAGCCTCGTCATCTCTGCGTGCCTACTGCAACTTACATACATCTGTAGCTGATTCCTATTTTCAAGGCTTGGTCTGCCTCTACAATTTCTATCCTCACCCCTCCTCCCCTCTATTACTATCCCTACATTACTAAACTGACACTTCTTTGATGTCTCAGTATCTTTGCTATCGACCAATACCTTCTTTTAGTCAAGTTGAAAATTTCTTTTCTCCCCCGTTCGGTTCAGTACCCCTTCATTAGCTATTTGAACCAGCCACCTAATTCTTCAGCATATTTCTGAAGCACCACACATCAAAAGTCTTTATTCTCCTCTTGTCAGTAAATTTTATCGTCCACGTTTCACTTCCAGACAAGGCTACACTCCAGACAATTACCTTTAGAAACACTTCCTAACACTCAAATTCATATTCAGTGACAAAAAATCTGATCTTTTTCGGTAATTATTTTGTAACTATTGCCAATCAGCAATATACAGGTTGAGATCGTGATGATGGAGCAGATTAAATGTATCAGTCTGAGGTAAGGGACCCTAGTCCAAACAACCGAGTTGAAAGTTATGAGTGAAAATCATGCGACCCTCTGACACTAGAATACGTGTACCGGTACTGTTGTCGCGGAGGATGGGTAGGCAACTTTCAGAGCTCCTAGTATGGACCAAAACAAGACAAAAAAAGTGTTGTAAACATGGGCTGTACAAATACGAACCTTTAGAGCTCTGGGCACTTTTTCATCTTCGATACTGTGAAACGCATCTCTTTTAGTGAGCAAGTGCCCACAGCTCGTAAGGTAGGCTTTTTAGAGCTTTTTTGTTTACTGGACATGTTTTTCTTGTTTTTATCCGTACTATCACCTCCAAAGTTGCGAAGACCAAAGAGCTTGCAGCAGAAGATTATGTTTC
The DNA here is from genome assembly GCF_023864275.1 of Schistocerca cancellata. Classification (NCBI taxonomy): domain Eukaryota; kingdom Metazoa; phylum Arthropoda; class Insecta; order Orthoptera; family Acrididae; genus Schistocerca; species Schistocerca cancellata. The sequence continues at coordinate 609,645,667 of NC_064628.1, forward strand.
ACAGTATCGAGGAAGAAGAAGTTGTCATGACTCTTAAGGTAAGCACTTTAGAGCCAATGTTTACCAGACTTTTTTTTTTCTTCCACTGCTCATTTCTGTCATATCCCTCCAATCCTGCAATAGCTTTTTGGGTTTGATCCATACCACCACCTTTTAAAGTTGCCTACCCTAAAATGTTAGCAACAACGCTACTAATACATGTATTCCACTCTGAAAGGTATCAGAAAACTTTTCGGATATAACTTTCGACCCGGTCATTTCCGGACCAGGGTCCCTAACTTCAGACTAATAAATTTATCCTTCTCCATCATTTATGAAAGTCTGTATCGTTATCACGGTATCACCCTCTACACCTCTCCACTTCGTCCAACATCAACTGTTGGTTTGCTGCCCAAATAGTGGAACTCATCGACTTCTTTTACTGTCACAATTCGTAATACAATTACCTCATCGTCGCCCCATTTAATTCGACTACATCTACTACCAATGTTTTACTTCTTGTGGATATTAATATTACAGAAAATTTTCAAAATTCTATTCATTCAGCTCAGCTGCTAATTCTCTGAAAATACTACAATGTCATCAGGAAACATCGAAGCTTCATTTCTTTTGCCTGAACTTTAATTTCCGTTCCAACTTTCTCCTCGTTTTTCTTCACTGGTTGCCCAGTATACTCGTCATTATTCAGTAACAACGGGATAGGCTAAAAACATGTCTGACTCCCTTCTCAGCCTATCTTCCATGTCCTTCAGTTCTTATACCTGCAGTCTGGTCACTGTGCGTTCCTCGTTGAGCCGTGTGTCGGCTCTCAACATATATCGCGCTGTTAAGATTGTTCTGAGTCCTTCCATTCCATCGTTAACTGATTCTTTCATATTTATCGTTATGCTGCGTACAATTCTGTTGACATTCCCCTCTGGCGGCGTGTCTGGTCTTATCGATCTTCGAGTCGTTACTTCCTGTCAGCCTTGTGTAAGGGAATAAGAGCTTTGGGGGGATGGCCGGTTGGTTGCCTAGCGGTGACGAGTCGGTCGGTCGGTTTTTAAAATCGGGAATTGGAGAATGTCGTACAATGAGACCGCGGCGTGAGTGGCGGTGGAGAGTTGGCTGTAGTTCCGAGAAGCCGCGTGATCTACCCTGGCGGTGCGAGACGTGTGGGACGAGTTGACGGGGACAAGGCTGTAAGCTCTTGCTGTGAACACCCGGGGGCCACGGCTGTGGTTCCGAGTCACTACTTGGTGGGAGCGGCAACGGATGTCTTTAAATTGTCCGTCTGGAAGAGGGAATGATGGACTAGTAACTGGCCTAACCTGAGGAGTGGTATTTCGCCGCCGTGGGTGCAGAGAAGACGAGGCCTCCGGTGACAGAGCGCGTGGCTGCGTGACGGTGCCCAGTTGGGTACGCTGGCGACTTGGACACGGTCGGGTGTGAGGAACCTTTGCATCGAAGTTCATCTGCTGTTTCTCTGATAAACTGCAAGTTAAGTTGGTTAAAGTTTTAGATGTTAATTGAAGAATTTTGGTTTGTGCAACCAGCGTCTTTTCTGCCGTGTGGCCTCCTGCGTTCGGGTTTCCTGACCCTGTCGCCGGTATATTTATAGACAGTGATCTTTTCCGCATCTTATTAGTACTGCCAGGTAGGTAGTGTATTTTTGGGTAGGGATTATTGTTTTAGATTACATTTTTTCTGCCTTGTGGCATCCTGTGGTCGGGTTTCCTGTCCCTGTCGCCGGTGTAATTGTAGACAGTGATCTTTTGACTTCTTATTAGTACTGCCTGGAAGGAAGTGTATTTTTGGGCAGGGATTATGGTTCCTGATTTGATTCCTCCTCCTCCCCTGGCCTCGCGTGAGGTCGATGTGATTGCTGAATGTGAGGCGTTGTGGGTCTGTTAGTTCGCTTCTAGCCTGAGCATCCTTCGGGAGACAATTGTGGCCTTCCTTACACCCGGTCGGTTAATTATTTCTATCTCAGGACTTTTGGTGGCAGGACACAGTATTAAAGTTGTTAGTTATTGTAAAATGTTAAATGGTTGTATTTTACTCTGATTGTTTTTGGCCACTGTTTAAAAAGGTTAAGTTTGCCTTTCATTGGTGGGTTTTTTAGAATTACGTGGCTTTAAAATTGTTAGTTATTGTAAAAGGTGAATGACTGTATCTTTACTTTGATTGTTTTAATCTGCATCCTTTGAAAATGCTAGTTCTGCCTCCCCGTTAGCGAGCCGTTGTAATTTAATATCTTGTTGTGCCAAAAATTTAAAAGAAGTGGCTCCCTGCATGTTCGGCAGCCTAATTTTATGCAAATTGGTGTTTTTGTTTCATTACTTGGAAAATTTTAATTTTGTTATTAAATGCTTTATCAAAGTCTGTTTCAAGTAAAATGGCTTGGCCGTTAACTGTAAAGTAAACTGTTTTGAAAAGGCACTCATGCCTGCTAGCTTTTTTGGATCTGTTCCTGGTCAAGTGGTAAAGAAATGACTTTTAATGGTTGAAGTAATCAATAAATAAATTGTAAATTGCAACTCGACAGTAACCAACTGGGGTTTTCCTTGAATAATCGTAACACCCGTCTCACTCGTATTTTATTACTGCTGCCCTCAGAATTTCAATCAGTGTGTTTCAATGAAAATTGTTGCAAGCCTTCTCTAAATATTCAAATACTAGAAACGTAGGTTTGTCTTTTTCTTCTAGGGCAGATATTAGCGTCAGTATTGCCTCTCACGTAGTGTGCGATTTGCAGGGGGGGGGGGTTGGGGGGGATTTCGCCCCCTCTGCATGAGACCATCCCCTCCTCTGGTTTTAGTTTATGCATCCCAACCTGGGATGTTTATTTCCCACGCACTGGAGTAAAACTTTACATATAATTTAAATTTGTGGAGCCGAACACTGAAAGTTTTTAATACAGTCTTACTATTAATACCATTAATATGTTTGCTTGTTAATTTTGATGAAGTGTTATGTAGTAGGTAAGCATTTCAAAACATTTAGAACTAAACGACAAGCCGACGCACGCAACATTTCCGTAGCATGCCACAATGTTGCAAGACGTCGCCCCAGCGTAAACGAGGCTTTAGAGCCAGGTCTGTATTGTATGGTGGATGTGATGTTTTGCGTACGAAACTAAAACCTGCAATCAGATCCATACGTCGTGGAAAACTGTGAAGAGGCTGTCATCCTGCAGCAAGATAACGCTCGCCCAGATTCTGCCAAACGGACAGCCGACGCAATAAAAGAGTTGAGATTCGAGGTGCTGGAACATCCACCATACAGTCCAGACCTGGCTCCAAGCGATTTTTACATGTTTGGACCCTTAACGGAAGCACTACAGGGAAGAAGATTTGAAAGTGATGAAGATGTCATTGCTACGGTGCAAAATTGGTTACAGATGCAACCGATAAACGTATTTTCTGATGAATTAAAAAAAGAAAACCTCGTAAAATGTCGGGAAACTGCGTTGAAGTTCAGAGAGGTTACGTAGAAAGATAACACATGTTTCAGTTTTCTATCATCAGAATAAGTACAGCTTTTCACAAATGTACATTTACTTTTTGGATTCCGCTCGTATACCTGTATGTAGATGATTTTGTAAATAGGCTTTACCTATAATTTATTTTAAAGATATATACGCGTGAATAGTGAGTTTCGGCATTAACATCTATTTATAAATAACTGTTTAACCATGGGTAACGCCACGGTCCAAGCTAGTAACATATATAACTAAGCTAACCCGCTAAGACATCCCCACCCACTGGTAAAAGCACAAATCGCACCCTGACCCAGACTCATTCTAAACTTTAGGTCGGCTCTTCATCAGTAGACGAACGAAACGACAGGTACGTGAGGACTGGCAGAAGAGTCATTAAGACGCATGCAGGCCAGTGGAGGAGTAGCAATACACGACTCGCTGCCCGGTCGCGAGAGCTCGACAAACACGGCTCTCCTTGAGGGTCAGCTGACCAGCCCGCCCTTCCCACGAGCGCACGGCGCATGCGCATACGGCGGTTACGGCGCAGCGGGCGGCGAGCCCGCAGAGGAAGCAGCCCGGCCTCTGGGCAGGAGGGTCCCACCGCGCGGCCAGCCGTGCTTGAGCCTTTATTAGATGATGGCCGCCCTAATTGAAGTCCCTCGCAAGTCTGGGCTCACCCATCAGCGGCCGTGCGCCGAGTTTCGGTTGCGTAACACAGGCGCACATGCTTAACACTTTAGGATTTTAATTTCGTCTGACGAGTGCAGTCGGAGAAGTTATACTCTTCTTACAGATTAATGATTACAAACAAATCTACCTGCTACCACTGAGGATCAGCTGTTCACTGGGAAAGTCATCATCGTTTGCTTCCACAGCTCTAACAGAAACCATAAATGCAGACGATACTATGGGAATTCAGGCCCAACGACTATGCAAACAACTAATCTTTTTTGCTGCCTCACGCCGGCCGCTGTGGCCGAGCGGATCTGGGCGCTTCGGTGCGGAACCGCGCTGGTTCGAATCCTGCCTCAGGCATGGATATGTGTGATGTCCTTAGGTTAGTTAACTTTCAGTAGTTCTAAGTCTAGGGAACTGTTGACCTCAGATGTTAAGTCCCATAGTGCTTAGAGCCATTTGAACCATTTGAATTTTGCTGCCTCAGGATGTTTCGACAAGATACTAGAAGCCGTTATTCAAGTCTTCTTTTCTAGACTACTAGGTTCCATAGTTGAACACAAGTAGTGGTCAAGCACACAACAGGTACACAAATTTTGCATTTTGTGAAGTTCGATGTTTTAACTTGCTAGTGTCGTACATGAAAAATAGTTCAAATGGCTCTGAGCACTGTGGGACTTAACATCTGAGGTCATCACTCCCCTAGAACTTAGAACTACTTAAACCTAACTAACCTAAGGACATCACACACGTCCATGTCCGAGGCAGGATTCGAACCTGCGACCGTAGCGATCTTGCGGTTCCAGACTGAATCTCCTAGAACCGCTCGGCCACACCGGCCGGCACGTACATGAAAAACATACAAGATGTTTCTGTGTTTATTCGTGAGCCTGCAGGTGAAGGCAGGAACTACTAAAAAACAATGACAAGTTATGTAGTAATGTAAAGATGATCCTATAGAACGTTCTTTTATTACTCCTTACCACCGCCGTACTGGCCTCAGACTGGCGGATCGGGACCGACCGCCGGCGTGTCATCTTCAGCCAACGGCGTCATTTGGACGCGGTATGGAAGGGCGTGGGGTCAGCACATCCCTCTCCCGACCTTGGAGCCGATACTTCTGATTCAAGTAGCTCCTCAGTTGGCATCACGAAATAAGAGGACTCCTTTCCAGTCCTCCCACCCTGGCGTATTGGAAACTGAACCTGGGTGCTCCACATGGCAGTCAGGTGCCGACCACTCGCCAACGGAAACAGAAACAAATCTAAAAAGTAAGAATGAACTCACAAATTGCGATTATGGTTTCAACATCACTTGTGGAATACTTCAGGACAAATGAGAAGTTATGCCGGACCTGGACTGGAAGCCGGACTTATCGCTTGTCGCGAGGGGTCGCCTTAACCACTTCGGCTATCCAAGCACGCTTCCAGGATGGACCCAAACTTCCACTTCTCGTGGTAAACCATGCCCCTTCGGACAGGCATGCATTGTGTCCGGTTCCCCAGGGTCGGAGGTTACTGCTGCATCCAGTAGATCACCACGGCCACTTGTCTGCATAATACGCAGATCTGAATTGCCGTAATTTAGCATCACATGTTCTGGCTGAGTTTTATCAGTTTATAACAATGTCTGACAAGAGAATATCTATGATGCAATTAAGTACTGAACTGTACTCTGGCTGAATAACAACTCATTTGCGCCAGTGTCCAAAAGAGCAATGCCTTGGTGACTGATAGTTGTTTCATCATCAACGTGTCACTGGTGACAATATCAGATGGTATTTTCAAGGTCGTCAGTGTTGCTTCCAAAATTGCAAAGACGAGTTCTTTCTCAGTGGTCCTCATGAAGTCCCATCTTCAATCCTCCATCCATCTGTTCCAGTGGCCTGCATCCAGCCAAAGATACTGGGTTGCCACTGGTATGATACTTTATCAGTTATGTAGAGATTTATGCCAGGATTTAGGCTATTCTTTCAATGGGGTCCCCACTCTGAAAGAAGTTTTTTGGCTATTGCCAACTCCCTCCCTCCTCTTCCAGGGGGTACATCGCGAGGTCAAATGTTAGATCCTTTTCCAAAGATTTTGTGCATCGTGGAACTGAAGCGAACCTGGGAACCAGCCCAGTATTTGCCTAAGTGGATGTGGAAAACCGCCTAAAAAGCCATTTCAACACTAACCGGCACAGCGGCCATCGCCGTCAGTCTGCGAGGCGGATTTGATGCAGGGCGAGCGCTGCTCCTCCTGTCCGGAAGCAAGCTCTTCAGTGAACTTGATTATCCGAACAGATTCGTTTCCGGTCCTACTTATATAAATTTCCACGCAGCATTGGTAATCGAACAGGGACCTCTCAACTGTTCGCCAGTTACACCACACCAGGAAACTGGTCTGTAATAAAGTTTTGTTTCGAGCAATACTGCTAGCTGGAAGCATATTCTGTACGTCATTGATTAGTGGAAGGTTCTGCGTGTTTTCGGTCTACACGAAACACACGTTTCGCGGATAGTACCGACAAATTGACGTGCCTTCTTGCCACGCGCTGAACCTTAATTCTTCAGAATATTCTTGTGTTTAAATAAATAATAATTTAAAAATGAAGACAGTAAAACTTATGAAATGGCAGAGACAACGATGGGTACGTTACCTGCTAAGAATGCGAGACCGTCGTTTCCTCTAAAAGATGTACGGGAAAGAAGATTTTCTTAGTCGAAGACGGAGTAGAATGAAACATGCAGGGCGGACCAGAACTCAAATGACAAAATGTCGCTGGTTGTTTGAGAAATTTTTTTGAATATTTTAGTATAAGGAGCCCGTGGTTTACAATGGCTCGTTACAGAGAAATCGCCTTGTTTGATATTTCCCTCCTTTTGTCTTTGTGAGATTGCAGTGGAATTATCTACACAACTGTGCGAATGTCGTCGGCAAACACTATGTCTCTTCTTGTTCCACTGATTCACGGTACTTGCTGATAACAACAGTAATGTCCACTTCACTTTTCTATCTGAAGCTCGAATTCAATACTGTTCGGTTTTGTCTCGGGTTCGTTTTTCCGGCAGCATTAGTTGAAGTTTTGGAGTGGCAGGTAGCAGTATTGTTCCTTCAGCGTCAAGACCACATCACAGTACGGCTGCACGGTCTGAGGGTTGTTCCAGTACTCTGTGTTTTGTGTTGTCTGTTCTGGTGACTGTGTATTACAGGCTTGTTGAGGTATTTCGTACAGTCAAAGGTAGTTGGTTAATTTCTTGTACAGAGTATGGAACATTGTGCTGTACGTTGCGCAACTATATCATTAGTTGAAATCAAATAACAGTCACAGTTGCACTTATATTTTTGTTTTTGACTTCCCGGCAGGTTTCGGCCAGCTAGGTCAGTTTCCAGTGGTTATATGAGCACCACTGGAAAACAAAGTAATATGAAATAAGTAACAACGAACATCGACAAAAGAAGCATAATAAAATACATTCAAGCGTCAAAGAAACTCGTACAGGCATGCGTAATCAAATACAGAGGTATGTAAACAGGCAGAATACAGTGCTGCGGTCGGCAACGCCTAAATAAGACAACACGTGGCTGGCGTAGTTTTAGAACGATTACTGCTGCTATAATGGCGAGTTATCAAGATTTAAGTGAGTTTGAACGTGGTGTTATAGTAGGTGTAAGAGCGATGGGACACAGCATTTCCGAGGTAGCGATGAACTGGAGATTTTCCCTACAACCATTGCACAAGTGTACCGTGAATTTTAGTAATCTGGTAATACATCAAATCTCCGACATCGCTGCGGCGGAAAAAAGATCCTGCAAGAATGGACCAACGATGACTGAAGAGAATCGTTCAACGTCACAGAAGTGCAACTTTTCCGCAAATTTCTGCAGTTTTTAATGCTGGGCCATCAACGAGAGACAGCGCGTGAACCATTCAATGAAACATAATCGATACGGGCTTTCGGAGTCGAAGGTCCACTCGTGTAACCTTGATGACTGCACGACACAAAGCTTTACTGCTAGTCTGCGCCCGTCAACACCGAAACTGAACTGTTGATGACTAGAAACATGTTATCTCGTCGGAAGAGTCTCGTTTCAAATTGTATCGTCCGCCCCTGGTAGCTGAGTGGCCAGCGCGACAGCCTGTCAATCCTAAGGTCCCGGGCTCGGTTCCCGGCTGGGTCGGAGATTTTCTCCGCTCAGGAACTGGGTGTTGTGTTGTCCTAATCATCATCATTTCATCCCCATCGACGCGCAAGTCGCCGCAGTGGCGTCAAATCGAAAGACTTGCACCAGGCGAGCGGTCTACCCGACGGGAGGCCCTCGTCACATGCCATTATTCAAACTGTATCGAGCGGATGGACGCGTACCGGTATGGAGACAATCTCATGAATCCATGTAACCTGCATACCACCAGGGGACTGTTCAAGCTGGTGGAGGCTCTGTAATGGCGTGGGGCGTGTGCAGTTGGAGTGATATGGGACCCCTGATACGTCTAGCTACAACTCTGACAGGAGACACTTGCGTTAGCATTCTGCCTGATCATCTGCATCCATTCATCTCCATTGTACATTCCGACGGACTTGGGCAGTTCCAGCAGGACAATGCGACATCCCACACTTCAAGAATTGCTACAGAGTGGCTCCAGGAACACTCTTCTGTGTTTAAAAACTACCGATGGCCACCAGACTCCCCACACCTGGACATTATTGAGTATATCTGGGATGCTTTGCAACGTGTTGTTCAGAATAAACGTTCACCCCTCGTACTATTACGGATTTATGGACAGTTTTGCAGGATTCATGCTGACAGTTCCTTCCAGTACTACCTCAGACATTAGTCGAGTCGATATCACGTCGTGTTGTGGTACTTCTGCGTGCTCGCAAGGGCCTACACGATATTACGCAGGTGTACCAGCTACTTTGACTTTTCAGTAAAAGTAATGTTGTATAACAACTCATCCACAGACATCATCGGAGGAGCGTAGTAAAACTGTGTAGCAATTTGTCCACGCTTAAGAAAATATGATTAGGTAGAAAGAGAAGCCGGCCGCGGTGGTCTAGTGGTTCTGGCTCTGCAGTCCGGAACCGCGGGACTGCTACGGTCGCAGGTTCGAATCCTGCCTCGGGCATGGATGTGTGTGATGTCCTTAGGTTAGTTAGGTTTAAGTAGTTCTAAGTTCTAGGGGACTTATGACCTAAGATGTTGAGTCCCATAGTGCTCAGAGCCATTTGAACCATTTAGAAAGAGAAGATGGATTTATCTTCTGGCACCTAATCACAGGAAGACTCAGTGTTACTAATATTAACATTAATTTTAGGATTTTGCTCAACATGGAGAAAGGTAATCGTATAGACATCTTGGAACAGACAGAAATCTAAAACTATGTTTACCACAGTAAAAAAAAAAAAATTCTTAACGAACGGAAAAACTTAAAAAGAGGTTGTTTTTCATGATGCTTTTCATATGTCTTCGATGTGTTGGAATATAAATGCATCTACCGTCGTTGCTTATATATGTGTCTCACTTATTTTTAACAACAGCCTACGTTCAGCACCTCAGGCTTCATGTGTAAACATCTAGTTTCTTGCAGTGATCCACTTGTTGGCTCCACTTATTTGACATCGCTATTTTCCGAGCTCGACTGCTCTTTCGTCCCATGTACTGTGAGCGTTGTTGTCTTCGTATTCGTACTTTTGTGTGTCTTTTTCTTATTTGTCTGTGTAAATGTTTTAAATAGCATGTATTCCTTTATTTTGCTATACTTTTAAAGCATTGTACTTGTGTCGTTAGTGTTTGCTTCTCCGTGCCTCCCTCCCTGCGCATTAGAGACCCTCCCTGTAATCTGCCCCTACCCCATTTGAGCACTGCCTCTCCCCACGTGTCACCAAATTATTTGTGTACTCTGGCGACAATAGACAAGTACTTTCCTCTTGTATAATATGTTATTTTCTTAAACTGTGGACGAGTCGCCACACAAAATTAATTTTACCCGTATTAATGTGCTTTTCTGATGATGTTTGTGGACTAGTTGTTACAGAACATATATTTATTTTAGTGAAACTATATGGTTACAGAGACTTTTTGAAGTCTCAGTCATGTATGATGTAGGTCTATATATGCAGACTGAAGTGACGAATGAAAATTTTTACCATGTCTGGGTCCGAGCCCAGCTTTTAGGCAGATGTATTATCCACTCACCACTCTGGCCCAATGGCTTTGCAAAACTGCACGGACTTCCCTAAAGAGCCTCCCTCCTCAATTCAAATTTCCATTCGTTTCTCAGCCGATCTGGTACTCCCCCAAACTCGAAGAGCATTGCAGAGCGTCTCCAACTGTATGGGAATAGCATCTCAGGATCGAAGAAAATGGGGGATCCTCCTACCTGAATCCTCAGGCGTAGGATTTTTAATCAAAAGAAACTAGCGACTTTAAAAGGTATGTAGTTCCATATACTTCCATTTGATTAAAGTACCTATGCCTGGGTTTCAGACGGGATGCCCCGTTTCGTTTGGTGCTGAGGTGCTATTCCAGTACAGTTGGAGAGACTCTGCAATGCAATGCGTTTAGGGGAGATACCAAGGGGGGTTAGGCGTGAATGGGAATTTGGATTGAGGAGGGAGGCGTGTTACTCTTGTCTGAGCAGTTTTGCAGAACCCATGTGCTAGGTTGGCGTAGCTGTTAGCGCATCTGACTAGTGAGCAGAAGATCCCAGTTCGAATCGCGGCCTTGTTACAAACTTTCATTCGTCGCTTCAGTCATTATCTACTTATGAAGGCTTGTTTGGACGATTGTCATTCTCACTTTCTTTTTCTTATATCTTACTCCATTGCACTTTTCTTTATAGTTATTCCACTGTAGTTTGTTTTTCAATATTATTCAGATAACCTCTGGAAACTGGTCTGGGTGGCCTAAACTGTTAGTGGTAACAAAAATAAAAGTGTAAGTTGCGCCGTCGGTTGGTCCAGAGATACTTGGAGTAATAAACTGAATAAATCGTAATTACGTTTCTGCTGTGTATGAGCCACTGCAGATCATGGGTGCATAATACAAAAATACTGTCAAAGAACCGCCGAAATTTTGTCACAGGATGGTGTTACTATGTTCCAGAATTGATGATTCGAAAGAGAGCGCGACAGTGTAGGCAACTGATAAAGTCAGTTAAAGGTTATACTGTGTAGCAGAGCTGTGTCGTAACGAAAGATGGCTTTCGCACTGGCGAAACAGAGCTGCAGCAATTATATACAGAATATCACGTACAGGTGACAGCTTTTTATCCTCAAGGGAGACAGTCTTGCGACCCGATGGTGGATTAATGAGTACGTGATCATAGCGAGGCAGCAGGGAAAAGCACTGGATGCTGCTGCGATAGCGAAGAATTTAATTTGTGAAGGCGTCGTCGACGTCGGCGTCGTCGTCGTCGCCGCCGCCGCCGCCGCCGCCAGTGACTGCGCCTCCCGTGGCCGCCGAATGACAGTGGCTAGACGAGCTTAACTTGGCGCTGTTGTGCTGCCGGCTGCGCTAATCGATTTTACGTTAACTCAATAAAGCGCGCTCGGGAGGGGTGCGCGGCGTGAGATGGGCGGGATGTGCGGTGCAGCGGGCGTGGCGTGGCGTGGCGTAGCGTGCCGTGGCGCGGCGTGTCTCACTAGTAGCGGAGCGTGTGCGCCGCGGCGGGCACCGCTGCCCTGCTCACGCGGACGCTCTTCTTCCCATGTTCCTAGCACGGCACGCCTGTTCGACACTCGCGCATTTGCGTAACATGTGTTTAGTGAACGACTAGTATAAGCGATTCAGTCGAATCTTGCTAATTCGACCCTCGATTAATCAAATTTATCGATATATCGTACTTGTCAACATCATTAAATCAAAGACGCCGTCCTGTATGTTTTGGTACACTCGATAAATGTCGAAGCGACTGTCGTGACATACCGGACCGCAAACACTGCAGTTAGAAGTCAGTGCTATCTAACAATCGGTAATTCAAATTCAGTCGTTGTTCTTCTTCAGTTGAAACTTCCGGACTGAGAGGCCGGGGTCGATGTATAAAATTTCCTCCTAACGTTTCGTCTTCATCTGCGGGAGACATCTTCTGAGGTATTCCGGCTACATTCAGTGGTGTTGCTAGGCTTGATGAGCTATGTAAGCGACGTGGACAGTGCCAGATGATGATTACTGTGAAACACACAGAGATGCCGTGTAAATGTGCGAGGCAGCATTATCAGCACCTGTCACAGTTTGAAAGGGGCTTCATTGTGTGTATACATCTGGCGGTCTGGTTGAATCGTGGAATATCCAAATTTGTAGGGCATTCGAATGTAACAGTGGCCCAACGTTCCACTGCATCAGAACGAGGAGGGGCATATTCGATGTCAGTAAAAGCACGGCGACGGTGGGCTGAGGGAAGCGGTTTTTTTTTATGCACAACCTGGGTGGAAACATTTCCAGACAGCCGAGTTCTGCAATCTCATTGTACAGACATGTTGGTTGGCGCCAGTCGGTCGGCATCCACGTCCAGGTAGAATGACAAGCGCCAAGAAGTCGCCGCTGCAATGGCCAGTGCATTGTAGACCAGCAATAAAGCAGAGGATGGGGCCTTGTTAGGCAGGAAGCCAACGGGACGTCTGTGTGCGTTCTGCGAATTTTCGTGGGACAGGTCGCTAGCACCCAGACGTCCAGACTCTGTTACAAAACATATTTGTGAAAGCACGAGGCTTTTAGCGAGTTTAGGGCCATTCTTTGGAAACTTTGAAACGCACGCAGCAGTGGTAATAACAAGCTTTTTATGGGGGTGTGTGGTTACAACCTGGTCATGTTAGCAAAAGACACGGCGTAAACGCGCAGGAAAGAGGCCGCAAAGCTGTATCTTTTTTCCTTTTCTCCCAATTAACTTCAAAGCCTCTGATTGGTCAAATCGATGTATGCAGAACAGGGCGCGCTCTCTGAGCTTCGAATGCCGTGCGCCAGCTCGTGATTGGCTTGAGCTATAGTGGGGGAAGTCTAAGATGTAAATGGGCTGTTGCTATCGAGTTGAAGAGGAAAGCGGGCATAAAGAGAAGAGGACTCTCGTACTGGCGCTTCGCTAGTAAAAAACGGCAGGTTTCTACCTAAACAGTGAGACTTGTGCCCTTAGCTAGTGTGCCACTTAGAGCTTATGCCAGTCACTTTCTGAACTGTCAGAGTTACTACTTCTAGCATCACGCACAAAACGAGTGATGCGTGGGTGTACCTATTTGTCTCGAGTAGGTCGTCTAAACATTTGACATATTCCGTCACGCATAGTCGTGGCATGGAGTCAAATTGGTTTGGCAGACCAGGAAACGGGTCCACCTGCACACCGGAATCCACCAGGGTTTCAGAGGCTCATAGGAGAGTACCTGCGTTCCGAAATAATTGAACGCGAGACCGTGTACTTGTATTTTTCGGGCGCGGGCCATTACTAACAGATTGCGGCCGTCCATGACTACAGTCGCCGAACACATCGTGGTGTGCCGCCCTGACCGGCAGGAGGGTAAGGTATTCGCTCCTACAGCGTAGAACTCCAACATATGTTTCTCAGCACCCTGTTCTTTCGAACCTTATTTTTCTGTTTGGAATGGTAGAATATAGATGCTTGATGATGGCGTATTTTTTGTGCCATAACCTGGATTCACGTGTATGAAGTCAGATAAAGCGATTAGTGTTCCGGTTAGTATCGTGTGTCGATCCCCAGCTGATCACTTTGTCCACCATAGACCCCAAAAAAATGGTTCAAATGGCTCTGAGCACTATGGGACTCAACTGCTGAGGTCATTAGTCCCCTAGAACTTAGCACTAGTTAAACCTAACTAACCTAAGGACATCACAAACATCCATGCCCGAGGCAGGATTCGAACCTGCGACCGTAGCGGTCTTGCGGTTCCAGACTGCAGCGCCTTTAACCGCACGGCCACTTCGGCTGGCTCACCATAGACCCCAAGTTTGTGAAAGCGTTTGCGAAATAAAAATGTTTGTGTGAGTATCTTTAGTCATTTTTGTTGTCTTGTGATGTTAAGGATGAATACATCTATTGTCATTTATATCACAACTTCTCCCTGAGTTCTGCTTAACAGTACCTTCCCATTTTATTATTAAAGTCTAGATCTGAAACATAATTAGAAGGCTTTCAAGTATCCTTGTATTTTCAACAAAACAATGCTAAGCCACGTACGGCACGTCTCTCAATAAACTGTCTGCACGATGCTGAGGTAATCACGCTGACAGTAAGATCCCCAGATCTGTACTTGATAGAAGGCGTATAAGACTGCCTCGGACGTCAGTTCCGTCCCAGTGACAGCATCCAGGATATCAAGGACCAGGCTCAAATGGCTCTGAGCACTATGGAACTTAACATCTGAGGTCGTCAGTCCTGTAGAACTTAGAACCACTTGAACCTAACTAACCTAAGGACATCACACACATCCATGCCAAAGGCAGGATTCTAACCTGCGACCGTAGCGGTCGCGCGGTTCCCGACTGAAGCGCCTAGAATCGCTCGTGAGTTCTCACAATTCCCAGGCTGCATGCCCGAAATTTAATGGACTGCGACGCGAGAAGTTGAAAATGCACATACCGACGTTTGACCAACGCACGGACTCCCGTATGGAAGACATGTAATAAGCATCGTCGATGTAGAGAAACAACTGACTGAGCTGCGAGCAATATATATATATATATATAAAACAAACAGCAAGTGATATCTGTGTATAAGAGGGGTTAAAGAACGGACCTACGAAATTACAGAGCAATACCTTTAATATCGGATTGCTGCCGAATCCTTGAACATATTCTCCATTCGAATGAGATCCTGCGAACCACATATGAAGAGCAAGAGGCGGATTCCATATTCCTAGATTTCCGCAATGCATTTGACATGGTGCCGCGCTGCCGACTGTTAACGAAAGCACATGCGCACGGAATAGGTTCCCAGGGATGTATGTTCAAATGTGTGTATTCCTAAGGGGCAAAACTGCTTAGGTCATCGGTCCTTAGACTTACACTCTACTTAAAGTAACTTAAACTAACTTACTCTTAGAACAACACACACACCCATGCCAGAGGGAGGCCTCGAACCTCCGGTGGGACGGGCCGTGTAATCCGTGACATGGCGCCTCAAACAACGTGGCCACGCCGCGCAGCTGTGAATGTGTCGGGAACTTCTTAAGTAGCGGATCCCAGTATCTTGTCCTCGACGGCAATGGTTCATCACAGACAAGGGTATCGTCGGCAGTGCCCCAGGGAAATATGATAGGACCGCTGTTATTTTTTATATACATAAATGACATGGCGGACAGAAATGATACGGCAGCAGTCAGTGGCTGTCTTCTGATGATGCAGCGCTGTATGGTGAGGTATCGACGTTGAGTGACTGTAGGAGGATCCAAGATCATTAGACAAAACTTCCAGTTGATGTGATCAATGGCAGCTAGTTCTGAAAGTAGAAAAATGTAAGTTAAAGCATATGAATGGGAAAAACAAAGCCGTAATGTTCGAATACGGTATTAGTAACATGCTGCTTGACACAAAAAAATGGCTCTGAGCACTATGGGACTTAACATATGAGGTCATCAGTCCCCTAGAACTTAGAGCTGCTTAAACCTAACTAACCTAAGGACATCACACTCATCCATGCCCAAGGCAGGATTCGAACCTGCGACCTTAGCGGTCGCGCCGTTCCAGACTGTAGCGCCTAGAACCGCTCGGCCACCCTGGCCGGCGCTGCTTGACACAGTCACGTCGATTAAATATCTGGGCGTAACGTTGCAAAGCAGTATGAAATGGAATGAGCATGTAAGAACTGTAGTAGGAAAGGTGAACTGTTGCTATCGGTTTACTGGGAGAATTTTAGGGAAGTGTGGTTCACCTGTAAAAGAGACCGCGTACAGGATACTAATGCGACTCATTGTTGAGTACTGTTCGAGTGTTTGGGATCCGCACCAGGTCGGATTAGAGGAAGACATCGAAGTTATTCAGAGGCGGGCTGCTATATTTGTTACCGCTAGGTTAAAAATGGTTCAAATGGCTCTGAGCGCTATGGGACTTACCGAGCGAGGTGGCGCAGTGGTTAGCACACTGGACTCGCATCCGGGAGGACGACGGTTCAATCCCGTCTCCAACCATCCTGATTTATGTTTTCCGTGATTTCCCTAAATTGTTTCAGGCAAATGCCGGGGTGGTTCCTTTGAAAGGGCACGGCCGATTTCCTTCCCAATCCTCCCCTAACCTGAGCTTGGGCTCCGTCTCTAATGACCTCTTGTCAACGGGACGTTAAACACTAACCACCTACCCTACTATGGGATTTAACATGTGAGGTCATCAGTCCTCTAGACTTACAACTACTTAAACCTAACTTAACCTAAGGACATCACACACATGCATGCCCGAGGCAGGATTCGAACCTGCGACCGTAGCAGCAACGCGGTTCCGGAGTGAAGCGCCTAGAACCTCTCGGCCACAGCGGCCGGCTTACCGCTAATGTTCGAACAAAACGTAAGTGTTGTGGAGATGCTTCGGGAACTCAAATGGGAATCCGTAGAGGGGAAGCGACGTTCTTTCTGAGGACCTCTGTTGAGAAACGTTAGAGAACTTGTATCTGAGGCTGACTGCACAGCGATTCTCCTGCCACCAACGGCATTTCGCGTGAGGAACATGAACATAAGATTAGACAGACTAGGGCTTGTACCGAGACACATAGAAAGTCAACTTTCCCTCTCTTTGTTTGCTAGTGGAACAGAAAAGGAAATGAATAGTAGTGGTACAGGGCACCCTCCGCCACGCACCAAACGGTGGCTTGCGAAGTATGTATGTAGATGTACAATTTTAGTTATTACGAGACGCCTATTCAAATGGTTCAAATGGCTCTGAGCACTATGGGACTCAACATCTGAGGTCATAAGTTCCCTGTCCGCAGCTCGTGGTCGTGTGGTAGCGTTCTCGCTTCCCGCGCCCGGGTTCCCAGGTTCGATTCCCGGCGGGGTCAGGGATTTTCTCTGCCTCGTGATGACTGGGTGTTGTGTGATGTCCTTAGGTTAGTTAGCTTTAAGTAGTTCTAAGTTCTAGGGGACTGATGACCATAGATGTTAAGTCCCATAGTGCTCAGAGCCATTTGAACCATAAGTTCCCTAGAACTTGGAACTACTTAAACCTAACTAACCTAAGGACGTCACACACATCCATGCCCGAGGCAGGATTCGAACCTGCGAACGTAGCGGTCGCGCGGTTCCAGACTGAAGTGCCTAGAACCGCTCGGCCACCAGTGGCCGGCAGACGCATATTAATTCAGTTCTTGTCTTAAGACACGAGTATAATAGCCTTACCAAGAACAGAAAACACTACTAGCATAGAGCCAGCTGTGCATGTACCTTGATCATTTTAGAGGAATGTCTCAGCAGCCTTTCACTGTGAGTGAGAAACAAGCTCTTACGAGTTCGTACACGTCATCCGCATTCTTTGCGTAGGGTTGCTCGTGCCTGCAGAGGGTGGGAAAGATACGACCTATTATATGCCAGTAAGAAACGCGTCCACGCCCCGCGGAGGCGGGCGAGGGAGCCGGAGATGTGGGGTCGATTTTCCGGCGCGGCAGTTTGAGACGCACTAATTTTACTATGTATGCAAAGTGCGAGAGGGCGGCAGCTGAGTCACGGCGCTATTTGCAGTGTTATTTGACTCGCAGGCCGGCTGTTTGCCAGGGCCTCTGCTACGGCGCTGGCTACTGTGCGCCCGTCCAGCTGCGGATGCTGCCCTACGCGCCGTCTTCTTCCGAAGGCAAACAGGCCGCACCCCGAGAGCGTCGGCCACTGTGATAACAGCGCGTTATTGGCTGGGGACTCTCGGAAGGGTTAAAACCGCCTCCGTCCGTCCCCAACCACATTGCTTTTCGAGGAAGTTGTGTTCCTCGCGAAATTCGTGTTCTTTCGGGGAAGTTCCTGTACACGCAAATCACACTTCGTGTACTGTATCGCTTGCAACACTTCCGAAATCTAAGGCAGATGACTTGCTATACGCCATAAAATTCTTTCTCTAGGTAAAATTATTCCTTGGTTAAGTTATTATCAGCAGTTAACGCATTAGTGCAGTAATTCAAACAATCCAGGAGGGAGTGAAAACTAGCCCGCATCTCGTGGTCGTGCGGTAGCGTTCTCGCTTCCCACGCCCGGGTTCGATTCCCGGCGGGGTCAGGGATTTTCTCTGCCCCGTGATGGCTGGGTGTTGTGTGCTGTCCTTAGGTTAGGTAGGTTTAAGTAGTGCTAAGTTCTAGGGGAGTTATGACCACAGCAGTTGAGTCCCATAGTGCTCAGAGCCATTTTTGGAGTGAAAACTGTGAATGTGGTCAAATCATGAAACAGGTTCTACAGGGTTTCATTTTGGATCAATTAATATTCCTTATGCAGTGTAATTTTTCGATGTATTCCAAAACAGCCCCCAGAGAAGGTTCAGACGATTTGCAGAGAAATTTTATCTTGCATTTTTTCATAAAGCTTTTTTTGTTTGGCTAACAGTTCGGTCAATAACTGGTGTTGAAGATTTTTTCCTACACGAATGAGTAGAATCAGAAGAGGCAGTCACATTCGGATGTCGGAAGAGACACGTGTAAAGCTCTCACACATGGAAAAATTTGTCCTTGCACTTGATGTCATTCGCCGAGTAGCGCTGCTAATCAAGTTTGGAAGTACCCTGTTTCCTATTCTCTTCCGCTTGATTCACAGTTAAAACTATTGTGAATGTGGTGGCCAGCGCATTTCGGTTAGATGAATCAGCTCAATAGCCAACGGCCTCGCCGCAGTGGTACACCGGTCCCCGTCAGATCTCCAAAGTTAAGTGCTGGCGGGCTGGGCTAGCACTTGGATGGGTGACCATCCGGTCTGCCGGGTGCTGGAAGCAAGCGGGGTGCACTCAGCCCTTGTGAGGCAAAATGAGGAGCTACTTGATGGTGAAGTAAAGGCTCCGGTGTCGTAAACTGACATACGCCCGGGAGAGTGGTTTGTTGACCACATGCCCCTTCATACCCGCATCCAGTGACGCCTATGGGCTAAGGATGACACGCCGGCTGGTCGGTTCCGTTGGGCTTTCATGGTCTGTTGGGGCGGAGTTTAGTTTTTTGTTTTAGTTTTTAAAATCAGTTCTACGAAATCTTTATAATGGGATTTTTTACTCACGTGTTTAATGGGTATTTAAAATAGTGTGTGACGTATTCCTACTGAAGGTAGTACTGGTCAAAACTAGAAGAAAAGTTCCTATAATGATATGTCCAGAAACCAATACCTGTTGAGATAAGGAGCAATATGTTCTCTCATTCCCATCTGTTACGTAGAAGTAGACACTATAAGCAGTACTACGTGTGGCTACCACGCGTCCTGATAAATTCCTAAGCTGTTTTTCACGGTGGATGGAGCACTCTTTCGAATATACCTGGCCCTGTGTGGACTGCATCACATGCATTGGTCACACGCTCCTGTAACATCTGCACATTTTCAATCGGCTTAGCAAACACCAGAGTCATGCTACTGGACGTCCTCGATCAATCCATCACCCATGGAACGATGCTATGAGGTACTGTCATACTATCTGTAGAAAACGGGGTGGTGCCCCGTTGCGCGTGAACCACAGTCGTTGTCTTTTTGCAAGGGTAAAGTTCTCCAGTACCGCTGGTAATTCATTGCCCAAGTAATCCTTTTAGAGAAAGCGTTTGGCCAAATGAGTCTTTCACTGACAATTCCTGCCCATACACAGATATTGATGCAATCCTAACGTTTTTCCTTCATGACTGCTCACGCGTGCCTATTGTGGTAATTTACAACGCCATCTCTTCTGAATACTTCCTAAACCACCGAATATCGCCAACTACTCGTCACAAGTAAAACGGCCTGTATCTCAACAGTTATTTCTTTGCGAACATATAATTGCAAGAACGTTTCTTCTACACTCCTGGAAATGGAAAAAAGAACACATTGACACCGGTGTGTCAGACCCGCCATACTTGCTCCGGACACTGCGAGAGGGCTGTACAAGCAATGATCACACGCACGGCACAGCGGACACACCAGGAACCGCGGTGTTGGCCGTCGAATGGCGCTAGCTGCGCAGCATTTGTGCACCGCCGCCGTCAGTGTCAGCCAGTTTGCCGTGGCATACGGAGCTCCATCGCAGTCTTTAACACTGGTAGCATGCCGTGACAGCGTGGACGTGAACCGTATGTGCAGTTGCCGGACTTTGAGCGAGGGCGTATAGTGGGCATGCGGGAGGCCGGGTGGACGTACCGCCGAATTGCTCAACACGTGGGGCGTGAGGTCTCCACAGTACATCGATGTTGTCGCCAGTGGTCGGCGGAAGGCGCACGTGCCCGTCGACCTGGGACCGGACCGCAGCGACGAACGGATGCACGCCAAGACCGTAGGATCCTATGCAGTGCCGTAGGGGACCGCACCGCCACTTCCCAGCAAATTAGGGACACTGTTGCTCCTGGGGTATCGGCGAGGACCATTCGCAACCGTCTCCATGAAGCTGGGCTACGGTCCCGCACACCGTTAGGCCGTCTTCCGCTCACGCCCCAACATCGTCCAGCCCGCCTCCAGTGGTGTCGCGACAGGCGTGAATGGAGGGACGAATGGAGACGTGTCGTCTTCAGCGATGAGAGTCGCTTCTGCCTTGGTGCCAATGATGGTCGTATGCGTGTTTGGCACCGTGCAGGTGAGCGCCACAATCAGGACTGCATACGACCGAGGCACACAGGGCCAACACCCGGCATCATGGCGTGGGGAACGATCTCCTACACTGGCCGTACACCACTGGTGATCGTCGAGGGGACACTGAATAGTGCACGGTACATCCAAACCGTCATCGAACCCATCGTTCTACCATTCCTAGACCGGCAAGGGAACTTGCTGTTCCAACAGGACAATGCACGTCCGCATGTATCCTGTGCCACCTAACGTGCTCTAGAAGGTGTAAGTCAACTACCCTGGCCAGCAAGATCTCCGGATCTGTCCCCCATTGAGCATGTTTGGGACTGGATGAATCGTCGTCCTACGCGGTCTGCACGTCCAGCACGAACGCTGGTCCAACTGAGGCGCCAGGTGGAAATGGCATGGCAAGCCGTTCCACAGGACTACATCCAGCATCTCTACGATCGTCTCCATGGGAGAATAGCAGCCTGCATTGCTGCGAAAGGTGGATATACACTGTACTAGTGCCGACATTGTGCATGCTCTGTTTCCTGTGTCTATGTGCCTGTGGTTCTGTCAGTATGATCATGTGATGTATCTGACCCCAGGAATGTGTCAATAAAGTTTCCCCTTCCTGGGACAATGAATTCACGGTGTTCTTATTTCAATTTCCAGGAGTGTAGTTTTGACCAATACTACCTCCTGTGGGAATTGTGACACAGTGTAGGTTTATGACACTTTTTAGACACCCTGTGTAATACTCTTTCTCCTTGTTATGTTAGGAAAGTCCTCAAAGACATAAACTGGAGTGATGTATACATGTTGGTGTGCCTTCAAGGTAGTCAAAGTCTGTACTCCATCTTCAAGCGGTACAAAAATATAGTTCGACTTCTTCCTTCTAAACATTAGCAGATAAGCGGTCAGAAATCGTTGATGCTTTACACCTGCAAATGTTGTATTGTCAATGTTGTCTTCTAAATTTAAAAAAAAATCATATCACTTGGGAATGGAACACAAAATATGAGTGCCGGCCGCGGTGGTCGTGCGGTTCTAGGCGCTTCAGTCCGGAGCCGCGGGACTGCTACGGTCGCAGGTTCGAATCCTGCCTCGGGAATGGATGTGCGTAATGTCCTTAGGTTAGTTAGGTTTAAGTAGTTCAAAGTTCTAGGGGACTGAAGACCTATGATGTTAAGTCCCATAGTGCTCAGAGCCATTTGAACATTTGAACAAAATATGAGCTGCTTCGAAAATAGCGGGACAACACAGTAACATCTCTGGATTTTGTTTTCCTGTGTGAACTGCTGCCTACAAACAATGAAACGAATAGCGAAACGGAAAGGATATGATTATGTTCGAAATGCTCAAAACCCTACGTTGTACGATGCAATAAACGAGTACACGCTTCTTTTACACTAAAAAGTATTCACAAAAAAATTATGGAGGTCACCTATCTCCCCAAATTCTATATTCGGGGAAACGTGTTCTAACTTACATTATTGTGTGTTCTGTAGTTGATGTGCTATCTGCAGGATGTTAGAAGGAGTAAATACATGACACACCTGCGGCTTAATATCATTTATTCACCCAGCATATCGTCTATGTAGATTAAAACAGAGCCAGATTCATCATTTCGTTGAATCAGAAGTTAACGGTAAGTATAATTGCATACATATCAATTAGAAATATTTTGTTGCAACCGTAAAATAACGAAACACAAAGAAAAACTCTTTGTGGACTAGCAGCCGATGATCTAAAACCACAATTATTTTTTTTTTTGGTGCTGATAGATGCAATGCGGCTGTGCTTATAGGTTTTGTTTAAGAGCGTTTGATTTTGCCTCGGCTGTTCCATCAGCTAAGTATCTCTCTTCCCGCAACATCATCATGCGCGGAGCGGACAAGCATCTACTGATTAGTTAACTAAACAGTTAATTTACTAATTAACCAAGCAAGCCAGTATGCGTACATTTGTTATGCATGCATACGCTGGTTGACATACACGTTGTCCGCTGTCACTATCATATGCGTATGCGCATATTCGTGTTGCTTCAGCTAATGTCCGTGTCAACAGCAGCGCTGCAAGATTGATCGAGATTAATTTCGATGATTTCTCTGTAATTCTAGATTTATAGCCTGTCATAGGGCAGTACGGTCTGAAGTTCACTTCCTTCACGTCGTTCGTTTTCTACATCTATACTTTGCAAATCACACTAAAGTGCCTGGCAGAGGGTTCATCGACCCAACTTCACAATAATTCTCTATTATTCCAATCTCGAACAGCGTGCGTAAAAACCAAAGACCTATATCTTCCCGTGCGAGCTCAGATTTCCTTTACTTTACTGCGATGATTATTTATCCCTATGTAGGTCGGCGTAAAATAAATATTTTCGCATTCGGAAGAGAAAGTTGATGATTAAATTTTGTAGGGAGGTTCCGCTTCAACGAAAAACGGCTTTGTTTTAATTATGTCCATCCCAAATCCTGTATCATATCAGTGAAACTCTCTCCCCTATTTCAGGGTAATACAAAACGTGCTGCCCTTATTTGAACTTTGTCGGTGTACTCCGTTAATCCTATCTGGTAAGGATCCCACACCGCGCAGCAGTGCTCTAAAAGAGAATGGATAAGTGTATTGTAGGCAGTCTCTTTAGCAGATTTGTCACATTTTCTAAGTGTCCTGCCAATAAAACGCAGCCTTTGGTTAGCCTTGGGCCCTATTATTTAAACTTAGGTTGTATCATATTTAACGGTGTGGAGGGGGGAATTGGAAGTGATTGGCGTAATTCTGAACTTGATATTTAAACTGTATGAGAATTTTATATACTATTATTGTTTTAAGGGAGTGGGGGCGTCAGGTTATTTCTTTAATCTGCTTCTTGCCTTTATCTTATTTAATAAGTTTTGAAAGGGACGTGCAGCTTTCTAAGTAATAATGATATTTGGTATTGCTTATTTATTGTGCTTTTTGTGGGCCATTAATAATGTCATTACAAAATTTGTAGGTATGGTATTTGCATTGTATTAAACGACTGTACATTTTCGGTTCGCTGTATATGCTCATAGACAACCTCTTGATTGGGTATTCACTTTAATGCTTGGGTTTTTGTGCTGCTTAATAAAAATTCGTTATTTGTGGAGCGTTGTTACGCTCACCTCTCGAACCCAACACCACCGTTTCCTCTAGCGCCACAGAAAAATCGACCGTTGTCGAAGATGTCACCAGTCTACATTCCCGTCAATTGTTACATTTATTTGTTAGGTTAGTTAGGTTTAAGTAGTTCTAAATTCTAGGGGACTGATGACCTCAGATGTTAAGTCCCATAGTGCTCAGAGCCATTTGAACCATTTTTTTGTTTGAACAGTTCCTTATTACTGCGAATAGTCTTATTCCTCTCCATTTTTTTTTGATCTCGTATTTATTTCTATAGTTTCCGGTGAGTATCGGTCGTAGCCAGTTTTGCATTGTCTAACATGAGAGGACCATCGGCACAGTATAAATTCCTATCAGTCGTTATTCTACGGGTATATGTGAAGTGCCTTCCGTCTCCCCATTGGCTGCATATTACGTGTGATCGCGTGAGAGCTACCGCTGATGAATAATTAATCCCGCTAGAGAAGAAGAAAGGTGTCAGAGGAGCGAGCGGTCTGGCAGCTGCATGTGTGATCGGATAATGCGCGCGCGGCCACGCCTCATGCATTTTTCAGACGGCAGCAGCCTGATCAGGCCGGTAGGTAGAAATCCTGTCTCCGGGGCGCTGCAGGGCCAATCGCGAAGCGCCGGCGCCCTGGCCGCGGGCCCATCTGGCGGCGCGGGTGGGCGGGGGGCGACCGCCGCTCGATCGCATAAATCACTGTCACGGACCCACACAGATCTCGGGAAGAAAGTTGGCGGCCGCGCTATTAAACGCAGATTACACCGAGTCTCCACTGAATGGGGCCGCCGCAGCAACAGATGGCACTTTAATGATCTCGTTTGTATCCGGTGCGTGCGTATGCGAGCCTGTAGTTGATGGCGTGTCACGTTATCTCCTTATATTAGTGACACATCGCGCCGCATCAGTAACAGATTAAGATCATTTCTACAGCGCTCCTATACCAAAGGAGGAAGATGAAGGAATGCGTACTTGTCGTAACGATATTGCTACTCTCTCTCTCTCTCTCTCTCTCTCTCTCTCTCTCTCTCACACACACACACACACACACACACACACACACACACAAGTCCTATACGCACTCTATAATTATTTGTATCCAGTGTCCATGACGGTATTTGTGACGAAGGCAGGAATGGAGACAGTTGTGGGCTGCAGTGTGGTCGAAAGAAGCACAGATAATTTAGCTCAGATGTACCCATCAGGGTTCTTTCAACCTAGATTAGGGCTAGGGGTTCATGTGCCACTGGAGGCTCAACACCATGCTTGATAGAGTAATCAGTCTGAGTGAGAATCCGGAATAGGCATAGCAGAGCGGGAAGGTACGTGCTAGCTAGTCGCAGGCCGCCAAACAAGAGGGAGAGGCCTCCGCCTCCGTTCCCTGGTGCGATCGAGTCTCCGGCACAAGTGACCCTTCTACGCACCGCTGCTGGCCCAGGATTGTGAAAAAGGTCCGCTTTAAGGTGTCCATTCTTCAACAAACCTACCGTGGGAGCAATGATAGCTCAGCAACACGAAAGTGTCGTATCACTTATGAATACCACCCCACAGGCGTCACAGTTGGCGACGGAATTGCAAGTTTCCGTCTGACACCGACGGCACTCGCACGGGGTCTGAAGCACCCAATGGTGTGTGCCCACCGAGCGATGCCTCCAGTGTCCCCGTACCATGAGTGCGCTGTGTCGGCGCAATACAGGATGGCTGGCGACAGCTACTCATCCCATTTGCACTTGGAGCCCCTTCGCCAGGACAGCATCGTCTGTGCTTAGTACAGCGAGCTGTTGCTATAACTGGATGTGTTTCATGCTGCATTATTTGTAATGAGTCTTTGTACTCTTCGAGAAATAAAGTAAGTCTTCGCCGCGCGGGATTAGCCGGGCGGTCTTTGGCGTTGCAGTCATGGACTGTGCGGCTGGTCCCGGCGGAGGTTCGAGTCCTCCCTCGGGCATGGGTGTGTGTGTTTGTCCTTAGGATAATTTAAGTGGTGTGTAAGCTTAGGGACTGATGACCTTAGCAGTTAAGTCCCATAAGATTTCACACACATTTGAACAAAGTAAGTCTTCTGTTTGTGGTGTAATCTTTTTCGCTAGTCGTGTGTGCCCAGGTCCAGCTCCCCTACGACGACGCCATTCTGTAAGTCCACCTCTCCTTACCACTGTGTACGTAGTCGTACACAACACAAATTATCGGCTGACTGAAACCAGTTCCTTAGCTCTCGACAAGTACTGGAAAGTTTCGAGGAAATAAATGGGTGTCAATAAAAATCTTTAAGAAACTTACACTTTCTTCCTCTTCCAAGCAGGTAGTCCTTTATACACCAGGACAATGACCATTAATAATAATGAAAACCATCAAAGGGATTACTAATTACCTGAAGTTCCGCCGATGATTTCCTCGAGGTTTCCCTTGCTTATTATATTAGTACCAGAAATGAAAACTCCCTCTCAATTATTTCCAGAACAGAACCTACAACTTGCGAGAGTTCGGTTAATATGTGTATTACTAAACGTCTGTTCTGTAGTAGTCGTCGAACTCCCGACTAGATGATACCTTCTTAAATTTTGATTCGACACCAACGTGTACTGAATCAGTATTCCGACAAGATGGAGTTAAAATCAGACTTTATCACTCGTTGACTGTGCATCTGACAAGAGAGTAGCATGTGTCTTTATGCTTGACTGATATCCATTTCAGATTTTAACGTTCAACCGATTAAAACAAAACGCTATTACAAAAAGATTCAGTGTATATAGGGTGCCACAAAACAAAAAGCGCCCACAATGCTTAGCATGTTGTGCTCGAAGGCAAACTGGTTGGTTTTCAAGTGGGAATCCGTATCCCATATTCGGAAACGCACAACTTGGGCGCTGGACAGCGTCGAAGTCTGAGAACGAACGGTTGTGACGGTTTGTTCCGATTCGTTTTGGTATCTGAATACGCAAGGTATGCAAACCTTTAGCTATCTGTGTACTGCAGATGAACGACATGAGACTAATAACGATCCTGGTCGTGCATTACATTCCTTCATACAACCATTCAAAAATGGTTCAAATGGCTCTGAGCACTATGGGACTTAACATCTATGGTCATCAGTCCCCTAGAACTTAGAACTAATTAAACCTAACCAACCCAAGGACATCACACACATCCATGCCCGAGGCAGGATTCGAACCTGCGACCGTAGCAGTCGCGCGGCTCCGGACTGAGCGCCTAGAACCGCTAGACCACCGCGGCCGGCGCATACAACCCTTGTGCGCATCCTACTGCGGACCTTGTGTGGCCTGCCAGTGCAGTAACGATGTAACAGCAGTGATACATGCACCAGTACACAGCTGCCAAAATAACCGCCATGATGCTTGCATACGGCAAAGTGAACTGAAAAGGGAGAGCTGCTGCAAGTGTGTATGCAGAACGTTTTCCAAGCAGACGTCCCCCACGTCTTTCCATTGAGAGAAGTCTCAGTGAAGCCGGAAAGTTGAGCGTAGGTAATTTTTTCCTGAGGTGTGTTCATTGTACAGTAAAGTAGTAATAATTTGTGCATGGGACTTGCGAATACTAGCCTAGTCTACTATCTGTACTATGGTAAGTGCTGAAACGTGTTGCTGATCGACCACGCTGTGCTGGAACACTACAGCCGGAAGAGGGCGTATGGACAGTGTTCAAAGAGAACCCAGGCACCGCCGCTCGGCAGGTAGCACAGGCGCTGCATACAGGTTGTAAGTAGGCTGTTTATGTTTTCTTTATGTAAGTAGGCTGTTTATGTTTTCTTTATGTAAGTATGCTGTTTATGTTTTCTTATTGGCAACGTTACGTAGCGCTCTATATGAAAATCACTGGCTGTGCTGTGTGCAGTCTGTGGCTAGTTTGCATTGTTGTCTGCCATTGTAGTGTTGGGCAGCGGCAGTTGGAGGTGAGCCGCCAGCAGTGGTGGATGTGGGGAGAGAGATGGCGGAGTTTTGAAATTTGTTATACTGGATATTATGAACTGCTATGTATATTATGGCTTTTCAACACTATTAAGGTAAATACATTGTTAGTTCTCTATTAAAATCTTTCATTTGCTAACTATGCCTATCAGTAGTTAGTGCCTTCCGTAGTTTGAATCTTTTATTTAGCTGGCAGTAGTGGCGCTCGCTGTATTGCAGTAGTTCGGAGTAACGAAGATTTTTGTGAGGTAAGTGATTTGTAAAAGGTATAGGTTAATGTTAGTCAGGGCCATTCTATTGAAGGGATTTTTGAAAGTCAGATTGCGTTGCGCTAAAAAGAATATTGTGTGTCAGTTTAAGCACAGTCATGTATAATTGTTCTAAGGGGACGTTTCAAGGTAGGAGTGTCATGTGCCATATTGCCCATTAACACTCGCTTTGTCCATACCATCTGCAGAAAGTGGAGGCATTACGGGGGGCCGGCCGGTGTGGCCGTGCGGTTAAAGGCGCTTCAGTCTGGCACCGCGTGACCGCTACGGTCGCAGGTTCGAACCCTGCCTCGGGCATGGATGTGTGTGATGTCCTTAGGTTAGTTGGGTTTGATTAGTTCTAAGTTCTAGGCGACTGATGACCTCAGAAGTTAAGTCGCATAGTGCTCAGAGCCATTTGAACCATTACGGGAGGAGGACTACCCACGACGGGTACAGTTTGCGCAGTGATATTTACAACAGTGCAAACTGGGCCACAATTCCCGAGCTTGCTGCTACTCACGGATGAATGCACCTTTACTAGAGACGACATAGTAAACACCCACACCATACATGTCTGCGCCATATCTACTTCCATACGGACTAAGAAGACCGCCCCCACACACTTATTAGAGATGTTTTCCCTACCCTATTGGATGTAGAATCACTGAATGTTCGGTGGACATGTGGCTGCAACACGGCAGAGCTCGAGCACACTTTGATGTCGATCTGCGGAATCAGCTCAGTGTCGCATATCCCAATCAATGGATTGGTAGAGGTGAACCAGTTCCATGGCCAGCAGGGTCCCCAAATCTTACAACTCTCAACAATTTTATTTGGTGTAGTATGTAGAGTATGGTGTATGATATTCCTGTAACGGTAGCAGAGGACCTTATTGCTCGAGTCCACGGAGCGATTGAAATACTCCTTAGAAATACGCGCTTATTGGCTAAAGTGTGTGAGAGCACCACCAATGTAGTGTCTGCATCAACGTAGGAAGTACACAGTTCGAAGCTTATTTGTAATGTAGACAGAGCGATATGCTGATGATGTTGGGTTTATTGATGCAATGTGGAACGCCAACCAACTCAGACTTCGACACTCTCCACCGCCAAAGCCATGCGTTTCAGCAACAGTTCCCTTCTTGAAAAACGATCAGTGTACCTCCCTGTACAACATATCAAGCGTTGTCGGTGTTTTTTGGACGTTATGTATGTATGTATTGACACTATAGAAATATATTATGTTCGCGACGTTGATATTCCTTGAAGCTGCGTACAGCGCATAAGCTTTTGCTTCACTTCGGGGCCCACGAGAAATACGGGTCCCGCAATGAACTTGTGACGTCACACCAGAACGCTTGGTTCCGCGCAGGGCCTGCAGATAGTCAGTATCTCAATGAAGCCGGCCTGGGTGGCCGAGAGGTTCTAGGCACTACAGTCTGGAGCCGCGCGACCGCTACGGTCGCAGGTTCGAATCCTCCCTCGGGCATGGATGTGTGTGATGTCCTTAGGTTAGTTAGCTTTAAGTAGTTGTAAGTTCTAGGGGACGGATGACCTCAGCAGTTGAGTCCCATAGTGCTCAGAGCCATTTGAACCATGTCAATGAAAAGATACACACTAAAGGTCTTAACTTTGCTGTGTGCTGTCGAAATATTCCATGCATTTAAATGCTCAGTTAAGAATTATTAAACTCGTTCGAAACCGTTATTGACTCCTCGCCGGAGATGGCTGCTGGCACTCATAAAACCAGCAAGTCAGGTGCCTCCTTCCTAGTGGGCCTTGTTGCACTTGCTATGACGTCAAGCGCAGCGCTATAGTTCTCGTCGTGGCACGAAGCCCATAAGAAATACCTCAGGCAAATAAATAGAATAATCACAACAGAACGTGCACCATAATAAATCTTCACACATAATATAGAGATTTCTAACCCTGGAAACGACCCTTGAACTCAACTTTACCAGACGCATAACTATGTTCGATTGTTTATTTATACGTCATCCTAGTAATGGTATTTCCTATGGATCAAATAGTTTTCTTTTTTTGAAATTCTTACCAGTATAATAGCGGAAAATCTTGTACCTTCTCAAATCCGTTTGCTCCATTCCCATCTTGACATTGTGATGAAAAGAACCTGTAAGAGGTTGCCTTGTGCTCAGGGTTAGATATTAAAATATGCTTAAAAAAAGGGCACCTGAATATGCATTTATGTCGCTTGGTAGGATTGGTTCCCTTAAGATATCTCTTATATCAAGCCAGACATCCTTAGTGAGAAAATGTTACGAAGTCCGCAGTACATGAGCAATAGCAATACTAACTGTAATAATAATATTAAAAAGTATTTTATATAACTCCATACTTTCTTGTCGACCCGCGAAAGAAAGGATTCCATCTGGTACAAAGTTTTAATCTGCCAGGATGTTATAAGTCACTGCCCACTCCTCTACGAAGTGTAAAAATTCATTCCGGAAGAAGTGGGCTGTTCAGAGGAAGAATGAGAAGTTCTAGGAGAAATTTACCAGATGACATGGCGGAAAGAAAACAGAAATAGAAAGGGATGAAGAATGAGAAGTTCTAGGAGAAATTTACCAGATGACATGGCAGAAAGAAAACAGAAATAGAAAGGGATGGCTAAAGCATAGATAGTTTACAATGTGATAAAGATTCTGATTTCCTATTGGACAGAAGGTAAATAGCTGGAATATGCCGGGAGGCAAGTCAAGCTGATAAGCCCTTAATCTCCTCTTGACTGCTGTTTTGTTTATGTGTAAGACTACAGGACAGTTTGTTCCACAATCCTATGTCTGAAGTAAAGAAACTCGAAGAACCATCGAGCAAACTCGATTTGATTATGAACAGAAAGTTTATCAAACACATATCTTAGATACATAAGGTCAGTCTCCTACAAGCAGCTGAGACACATCTTCCTGCACTAATGCACCGACAGCCGCTAAGAAGAAATACTGCTCGATATCCTTTTTCTTGCACTACGACATTTCTTGATGCTCATTGAGCAGCCGACGGCAGGGGCCTGATAGCACTTATAACGGCTGTTCGAATCGGTTCCTGACTAGCGTTGCTGCCCCTGGATGACGGGGTCCCGGGTTCGATTCCCGGTCAAGTTGGGGATTTTCTCTGCCCGGGGAATGGATGTTTGTGTTGTCTTCATCATTTCATCGTCATCATCATTCGTGATAATGGCTAGATTGGAGTGCGTAAAAGATTTAAGTGTGAAAAATTTGGGACTTTGTACAGGCGCTGATGACAGCGAGGTTGAGCGCCCCACAAACCAACACGAACCGGTTCCAGGATAATCACTGGAGTTACATACTGGCTGGGAGACGGTCGTTCTAGAGTGAAACCAGCTACCAGAAAAATAAACATAATTTGCTATGTAGAATTTATTTGTTAAATTACGATAAAAAATACCTGTTGTTTTAGTCATGACTTCAAATAGTAATTTTACATGAATGTTTGGTTTACAAATGTCATGAAATTTAAAAAACGACACTTTTCAATTGTGAGTTTTATAAAAAACTAAAAAAATAAAACAAAATAAAAGTGTAGTTGATATAAAAAAAAAACAGCAGCGCGCTGGCTTGCGAGACATGGAGGTGAGCCAGCGTGGGTCGAATCCACGCGGTGAATTAACAACTATTGGTCTGGCACACCAAACAGCATCATGATGGCTTTTAGGCGATATCTTACTCGTCTTTGGGCAAATGCTGGTTCAGTTCCAATCTCAGCTTAAGAAAATACAATACACAAACAGTGAATTTACGATAACGCACAGAACAAGGATAACACTGACGATCGTGGCAAAGATAGAGCATCCGGCCACAAAGTTAAAATAAAATAAAGTTGCGAAATCGAGGGAAAAAATGTTCTCGTAATGCAGTACTTCGGAAAAGACCCGTGACTACCTTCTTCGCCTCACTGTTCTCCTAATTCCATCTCGTCGCCACTACTCGCTCTGCAGTGATAGCATTATATCCGTCATGTGGTCTGTCCGTGTGATACTCCCATGTCCCTCATGTCAATGGTTAGAACTTTCTCGGAGTCCGATGTATGGGGATAAGCTGCACGTGCACTTCCTCCGGACATGCTGTGTTATAATCCCCATCCAGTAATTACAAGTGACGTTAGACGCGCCAAATAGACATCATGTACTCACAAAATTATTTATCTATAGGAATGGTTCTTTTTCTGTACTGAAAAGTCCGCCTCGATAGCCGAGTGGTCAGGGCGACGAAATGCCATGCTAAGGGACCCGCGCTCGATTCCCGGCTGGGTCGGAAATTTTCTCCGCTCAGGAACTGGGTGTTGTGTTGTCTTCATCATCTCATGCCTATCGACTTGCAAGTCGCCGAAGTGGTGTCAGCTCAAAAGACTTGCACCAGGTGACCGGTCTACCCGACGGGAGGCCCTAGCCACACGACATGTACTGAAAATACTACAATGTCGACGCGTTTTACGGCAACATGGCTTAGTGAAAGCCACTTACGGCAACGAGAAAACTATGATATTTACGCCGTACCACAGATTAACCACATAAAAGCAAGATTTCAGTGTCGTGTAGGCTCTGGTACAGTTCATACAAGTACATTACACAATGGACTCGTTGGAAGAATATAAAGGTACAAATCCGGGGAAAAACCTCGAAGGCAGGTAAGAAACAGGCTGCCGATTAACTTCTTCCCTTGAGAAGAAACTTCAAGCTGAGCAAATTGAAATGCAAAATTTCCGAGTGAAGTGGACTGGCCATGACCACGTTACAACGCCCTTCATAACAACTGGTTCGCTATGGCAGAAGAGAGGACGCTCCAGTGCTGCGCAGAAAGTGGGTCCCGTGTCCGTGCTGCTGACGGCAGCAGCGAACAGAACAGCTCGTCGGGCCCTTGCCAGCATCTCAACTCTGTCCCCCCCCCCCCCCCCCCCCACCCGCTCGCGCTCCCGTAATTCTCGCTGACGAGCCGCGAGCAGCGGAAATGAGAACCGCCGCCTCTTTCCCTTCTTTTATAGCGCGGCTGCTCTTTAAAAACAGCAGCGAACGCCTCGCGCAGGCGGCATAAAGCACGATTTATAATGGCATTTTCCAGGTCAATCAACCCTTGCTGACCGAACTACCGTAATGGGCTCCCGGCATCATCTACAACCCAGTTGCTTGCTGCCGACTTATCTGAAACTGGAGGCGGAAATAAACGCTCTGAGAAAGCGAAGAAGTACACTGCGTCCTTGGTCGGTATCAGGAAATTCGTTTTGCCTATTAAACAAGACGTATTTGTACTCGAATCGATCAACAGTAATTAACTGTCGTTTTGATTCGAGCGTTACAAATGGGCAAATATAGCAGCCCTACAGTAATACAAAATATTTATGTATTGGGGTCCATGTATACGTATTTCTGTCCAGGGCAGCAAGACATTGAAAAAGATCATTATAAGTGTTATATCATACTGACGCATTAGATGGTGTAATGGGCAGAGTGGGGAATTAATGTATAGAAGGTCGCATCTCGTCAGGTACTTTAATTTGTTTTAAATTTTTATCGAATTACTTTGATCATAATTTTAATTGAATTAATTGGTTTAAATATATATTTTTTGCTTTTATTCCTATGTCACATTATCTTAATCATCACATAAACTTCGTCATATTCTCTCATTTTTCTTCATATCATGCTTTTTTCACTTTGAAATGTTTGTCCATTTGATTTTGATTAATTTTATGTAAGAAGTTCGATTTAATTTGTTTAGTTTTATCATCCTGTTTTTTAGTCCATGTTATTGCATTCATAATTTCTATTCCTCTTGTAGCTTGAATTTTATTTTACTTACTATCCAGCCGGCCGGTGTGGTCGAGCGGTTCTACAGGTTCGAATCCTGCCTCGGGTATGGATGTGTGTGATGTTCTTAGGTTATTTCGGTTTAAGTATTACTAACTTCTAGGGGACTGATGACCTCACTTGTTAAGTCCCATAGTGCTCAGAGCCATTTGAACCATTTTGAACTTATCATTCGTTCTTTCATTTAACTCTCCCTCTGTGTTTATTTGTCCATAGTGGTTTAGGGATTTAGGCTATGTTTGCACGCCGATTACCACAAAAAAAAAAAAAAAAAAAAAAATGCGCAACTTGTAACGAAAAATAAATGTCTGACACCACTGAACAGTCAATATAAATAGATTATTTCGTCTTTCCAATTGACAGATCGGCATTTACAAATAGAGCAGAACACTGTGACCACCTACCTAATACCCGGTACGCCTGCCTTCGGCACGGTTAATAGCGGCGACGCGTCGTGTCGTGGATGCAATGAGACCTTGGTAGGTGGCTGGAGGAAGCTGGTACCACATCTGCACCCACTAGCCACTTAATTACGGGGAGGGGAGTGACAAGCTCTGTCACCACGTTCAATCACATCGCAGATGTGTTCGATCGGGTTCAGATATGGCGAATTTGGGGGCCAGCACATCAACTGGAACTTGTCACTGTGTTTCACGAACCACTCCCTCACACCGCTGGCCTTGTGACATGGTGCACTATCTTGTTGAAAAGTGCCACTGCCGTACGGGAAACGTGATCGTCATGAAGAGGTGTACGTGGTATGCAGCCGGTGTACTATACTCCTTGGCTGTTATGGTGCCTTGAAAGAGCTCCACTGGACATGTGGATTCCCACGTGAATGTTCCCCAGAGCATACTGGAGCCGCCGCCCGCTTATCTCTGTCCCGCAATACAGTTATGAAGTATGTTCCCCTGGAAGACGACGGTTTCACGCCCTCCCATCGGCATGACGAAGAAGGTATCTGGATGCATCAGACCAGACAGTGCTCTGACACTGCGGCAAAGTCCAGTGCCGATGGTCATGTGTCTATTTCATTAGTAGTTGTCGACGTCTGGGTGTTAACATTGGCACGTGCAGAGTGTTCGGATCACTTTGTATTCAGACACACTTGCACTCTGCCCAGTATTAAAGTCTGATGTTAGTTCCGGCGCAATTCGCCGCCGATCCTGTTTCACCAGCCTCCCAGCCTACGACGTCCGAAATCTGTGATAAGGAGGCGTGAACCAACCCGAAGACGTCTGGACGTGGTTTCACCTCGTGTTGAAAACACTCACCACAGCCCCACTCCAACACCTGACAAGTCGTGCAGTTTACGAAATACTTGTGCCGATCCTCCTGGCAGTCACAACCTCCCGCCGGTCCAACTCAGATAGATCGCACGCCTTCCCTTCCACGGACAAGCCTTTACTGAAACTACACATACACACGCACCGTGCGCATGTCTCA
The DNA here is from genome assembly GCF_023864275.1 of Schistocerca cancellata. Lineage (NCBI taxonomy): Eukaryota > Metazoa > Arthropoda > Insecta > Orthoptera > Acrididae > Schistocerca > Schistocerca cancellata. The sequence goes on from NC_064628.1 coordinate 609,681,077, forward strand.
ATAGCAGTCCTCCTTCGCCAGGTGACGCTGCCATCGCCTGGGCGGGTTTATATCTATAGTAGGTCAGTGCTCATAATGTCCTGGGTTATCAGTGTAGTTAACTCCACATTCACAGAAATTACGAGAGGGAAAAGAATGATATACAGCAAAACAGAACAAATGACAAAAATTCATACGATGTTTAAAATGATAATCAGTCATTTCGATAAGGATTTATAAATAAAAAGACATAAAACACATTACGAGATTCGACACCATGAGCTTAAGCACATGAAAGCCACACCCTATCCCCTCGTTAAATGGTATTGAGAGTCACTTAAAATTCCGATTTCTTTTTTCGTCGATTACTCGCAAACGAGGGCCCACAAGGGTGAATGGTTGCAGGGTGTGATAGCTGGGATCTTAACCTACATCACCGAATAGACGGATTCAAAAAGTCGATCCCACCGGTGGAGACCTTTACTTGTAAGTACAAGTGAAAACGAGCGCTTGCAGGGGCTTTAACACTGGCTGTGGGTGGTGGCGGGTGAGGCGGCGCTGGTGCCTCCGCTACCAAGTAAGGGAACGCCCGGGGTGGCGGCGGTCAGGCGTCAGTTATGGAAACTGTGATGAGCTCTGCGTCGGCCGGCGCTGGGCAAACAGGCGCGGCCGCCCCGCGGCGTGTACACGGCGCTGTTTGATTGGCCGGCGCGCTGCGGGCCGCCTGATTGTGTCTCGCCGGCGGAGATGGCGCCCGCTGATGGCCTTCCGGCCGGACCCGCAGCCACTGGCCGCGCCTTTACCTCTAAACCGGCACGCGGAGCGCCGGACAAGCCGGCAGCGGCTGACCTCTAATTTCGTGGTGCCACACCCAATTAAAGACGCTGTGCGCATCGAAGATTGCTCGGAGCTGCTGATGCACACCCGGCTAGCGAGCAGCAACTGAATCGACATGGAGGCCTCTGTGTCAGGGATATACTAGACTGCGAAACACAGTGGCACGTCCAGGTCAATATCCCCGACGCTGCTTTAAGTAAGAATTGGAAAGCGCGCCGCATTATCAATCAACCACTGTCCGCTTCACAATGAGCGGTTTACGAAGACTTGAAGAAATACCTCCCGTTACATATGCTGCCATAGTATCGATGGTACTGGTCATTTATTCCGAAACTGCATCCGTCTGGGGTCGCAGATGGATCTGAACACATTGAAAAAAACCGCGACTCCACAGTCAACCTTAAAAATAATCGATTATTAGGATTTTTTTTGGAAAAGCTAATGATGCATTCAACGTAAATGGGTTTGAAAATTATTAATTGGTTCTTGCACAACATTTTCAGATTTGTTAAGAAATTCAGTCATGATCATGTCCCCCATCCGAAGCGTTAAAATGTTCTGTCTAAAATGAGCTGTAAAGATATTTTTGTTAGAGTTCAAAATGGCTCTGAGGACTATAGGACTTAACTTCTGAGGTCATCAGTCCCCAAGAACTTAGAACTACTTAAACCTAACTAACCTAAGGACATCACACACATCAATACCCGAGGCAGGATTCGAACCTGCGACCGTAGTGGTCGCCCGGTACCAGACTGTAGCGCCTAGAACCACTCGGCCACCCCGGTCGGCTTTTGTTAGTGTACCAGCGTACTACTCCGTCAGCTTAAGATACAGTATATTAAAAGCTGACGAAATGAATTGCGGGCACACTAATAAATATATCTTTCTGACATTTGACTGAATTAGGCCTACCTCTCGGGCACGTCCGCAATGAGTAATAGTCCAATTGAATGAGATTTTCACTCTGCAGCGGAGTGTGCGCTGATATGAAACTTCCTGGCAGATTAAAACTGTGTGCCCGACCGAGACTCGAACTCGGGACATTTGCCTTTCGCGGGCAAGTGCTCTACCATCTGAGCTACCGAAGCACGACTCACGCCCGGTCCTCACAGCTTTACTTCTGCCAGTATCTCGTCTCCTACCTTCCAAACTTTACAGAAGCTCTCCTGCGAAACTTGCAGAACTAGCACTCCTGAAAGAAAGGATACTGCGGAGACATGGCTTAGCCACAGCCTGGGGGATGTTTCCAGAATGAGATTTTCACTCTGCAGCGGAGTGTGCGCTGATATGAAACTTCCTGGGTTAATTTATTCATCACTTATTGCAAAAACAAACGACGAAACTACATTTTTGTTTCAAAAGTCTGTCATTTTATATTTTTGTCAAATAAAAAAAAATCTTCCATACTACACCGTGCGTGATATCCTATAGATTAAGATGATTCTTTTTTTTATGATTTCACATAATTTGTGCACACTACAGGACTTCCGTCATGGACACACGTTATTTTGGACAGAGCAACTTTAACTCCCCAGATTGGGGGGGGGGGGGGGCAGTTCTTAACGATAACCGAATTTATTTAAAACAACAGAAAAGTTATCACAGAATCAATAAAAAACTGCAAAAGGAATTACAGTGGTTGCTTCATTAGTTTCTAAAAAATCGTAAGGATCGCTTATTTTGTAGATTGGCTGAGAAGGATGGACCCTTAACTTGAACTGACTTGGCGTCCCCACTACAAGTGGTTTGTCCCAACACAGCGGTTCTTATTCACGTACCGTCGTCTGAAATGGATCGCCACTGTACATCACTCGGATATTGCGTCACAGGGACATTATTAAGTAACGTACTTAAATTTCACAATGGACACCAGCTATTGCCGGCCGAAGTGGCCGAGCGGTTACAGGCGCTACAGTCTGGAACCGCAAGACCGCTACGGTCGCAGGTTCGAATCCTGCCTCGGGCATGGATGTGTGTGATGTTCTTAGGTTAGTTAGGTTTAAGTAGTTCTAAGTTCTAGGGGACTTATGACCACAGCAGTTGAGTCCCATAGTGCTCAGAGCCATTTGAACACCAGCTATTCTATTCACGGCTCTGGCGTTGTTAAAACAACTTAACAAAGATCACCAGGTCCTATGCTCACAGTGACTGACGATCTATAAGGGACAGTCAAATGAAAACGAAGCAGATGGAGAAAAAGTAAGTGAAGTATTTGTTATTTCGAAAGTACTCGCCATGGCTGTTAATACATTTCGCCCACTGTCATACAAGATGGACAATGTTTTCATGGTAAAATGTTTATGGTTCCCTAGGCATGAATTTTTTCCTTCAGGAATCTAAAAAAATGGAAATCGCACGGGGAGAGATTGGGAGTGTATGGAGGACGTGTAAGGACTTCCCAGCGAAACTTCTGCAGCATACTCGATACAACTTTGACAACATGTGGGCCCGACGACGTAGTTCCCACAAAACGGTTAAATTTTGAGGAGCTGTATTTGGATGAGAGTGTGTTGCCACCATCTTATATTTCGGGTAGGGATGGTTAGAAGATTTTGCCTCGTACAGAGACACACATTTTTCCCTCGGTCAGTATGCGAAAGAATATAATATTGGCACGATCTAAACTTCGCCATACATTATACAACAGCTAACGGAGGATATATGTATTACTATTTCACCCGCTGTTTCGTCGATATACGGATATGTCACATAAATTTGACACACACACACACACACACACACACGCAATAGATACCATACGTGTTTATGCACATATTTTATCTGAACGTCTAGGGATTTTCGACTTGCAGTTTTATCTGAATTCTTAAGAAGCTTGTAACTATGCCAGAAACTGATTCTTGTTTCGAGGCAAATGACTGTCGATGACAACTTTCTGATGCTCCGCAATTTAAACCATGCGAATCTAGAGAGCACGCTGAATGTATTTGTGGTGTTGAGCAATGTGACAGGACCTTGGCTCCAAAACTCACTGGAAAAATATTAGCTCGCTGCAGTGCTCAATCTCATTATATCGTTGATGCACTCAACAACGCGAATAAAAGGCAGATTGGGCTACATACTTGTACAGTATTCCAAGTCAGCTAATTACACGAAAGGAACACCGACAGGTCGTTTCCGGGAGTTTCTACATCTCACCCCGTCTGAGCCTCACCCCCAAACCTAGAAATAAAGGGAGAATTTTACTCCCATAGTATTTTTATACAATTAACGAATCATATATAAACAAAATATGGTTGAAATTGCTCTAGAAATTCCAGAGTAATGCTTTCATGTCACACTTTTTCACCCCAAATCCTCAGCCAAAGGCGTGCTCTTGGGGTCTTACTGTCATAGTATTTTGTTCTAGGTAGCAAGCGATACGTGTGCCAAGCTTTGTAGAAATTCCTTCCGGCGTTGCAGAGACATGCTGATATGTCACTGTCCATGCCCCCCCCCCTCCCTCCGTTCCTTCCCCAACATCATTGTGACTGTCACCAATAAGTTCAGCGACCACGAAAATGTTTGATTTCATACTAATATCGACTGTTATCAAATACTGTTATATGGCATTTCTCACACCCATCCATACCCGTAGAAGTGGTTGGGGTATATTACCCCCACAATATTTTTATACAATTAATGAGTTGTTTACATTCATTATTGACATTGACCTACATAGGGAGAAACGATCACCACGAGAAAATAAGGGAAATCAGAGCTCTTACGGAAAGATATAGGTGTTCGTTCTTTCCGTGCGCTATACGAGATTGGAATAATAGAGAATTGTGAAGGTGGTTCGATGAACCCTCTGTCGGCATTTAAATGTGATTTGCAGAGTATCCATGTAGATGTAGACATGTAGACTGAAATTACTTCAACAGTTCCTGATACAGGCTTCTATGCCTCCCCCTTTTCAAAAATGGCTCTGAGCACTATGCGACTTAGCTTCTGAGGTCATCAGTCGCCTAGAACTTAGACATAATTAAACCTAACTAACGTAAGGACATCACACACATCCATGCCCGAGGCAGGATTCGAACCTGCGACCGTAGCGGTCGCTCGGCTCCAGACTGCAGCGCTTGGAACCGCACGGCCACTCCGGCCGGCCCACCTTTTCACTCCTGCCACTATGGATGATTCTTACCACCCACAAAACTATAGCGGGTGTGCCCAAAACAACTCACCAGAGTTTCAGCATAATGAGCTGAATAATATAGGAACGCGTAGAAGACAGCAATCACTCATTTTATATACTGGGTGTGTGACAAAAGCAATGATACTGAGTTTTTATATACCAAATTTTTTATTGTTTCTTAAACAACAATATTGTCCCGTTCAAAGTAGTTCCCTTCGGCAGCTATACGCCGGCGGAGTCATCGTTCTCAGTCTTGTTAGAAACGCTTCAACATGTCGGTTACATACTTTTGAATGTTCTCCAGAGTACCTTTCCAGATATTTTTCAATTTAGGGGAAAGAAAAAAATCACAAGAAACCAGATCAGGTGAATAGTGGGCTGTGGAACAACAGGAATGCCTTTTGAGGTCAAAAATTCCGTGATAAGTGGCCGTGTGACACGGGGAACTGTCATGATGCAGCATCCACTTGTCTGCAATGTCCTGTCTCACTCGAGTCGCCCTTTTGTTGAGTCTCTCCAGGACATATTTGTAAAACACTTGGTTGAGAGTTTGCTCTGGAGGAGCACGACACTCCTTCTGTCAAAAAAGGAAATGACCATTGTTTTGATCTTTGAATTGCTCATTCGAGCTGTTTTCAAAAATCGCTCTGAGCACTATGGGACTTAACATCTGAGGTCATCAGTCCCCTAGAACTTAGAACTACTTAAACCTAACTAACCTAAGGACATCACACAGATCCATGCCCGAGGCAGGATTCGAACCTGCGACCGCAGCGGTCGCGCGGTTCCAGACTGAAGCGCCTAGAACCGCTCGGCCACAACGGCCGGCGAGCTGTTTTCGGTCGGACAGATACCTAAGTGTGTCACACCTCACTTTGCTGCTTTGTCTCAGATCGTACTCATAAACCCATGTTCATTACCAATAATAACACGACTGAAGTATTCGTGGTCGTCGGCAATCATTGTAAAATGAACTCACGCGTTTCTTCGATTATCCTTGTGCTCGGTTTTGAGGTTTTTCGGCACCAATATTCGGACGAACTTTGTTGCACGGGGAAAGTATTTAAGTTCAACAGGTCAACCACCGTCTTCATTGTTAAACGTCGATTTGACCTTACAAGAGCACGCACATGTTCGACGTTTTCGTCGGTTTTCGAAATTGAGGATTTTCCTGAGCGAGGTTTATCTTCAGCTTGTACTGGGCCCTCCAAAAGGGCTTTGTGCCGGCGAAAAACTTGTGCTCTTGATAAGGTATGTTCTGCATAGGCGTTTTTCAGCTTTTCAAAGGTCACACTTGTGGATTCTCCAGGTTTAACACAAAAAGTGACTGCGTAACTTTGCCCTAAGTTACGCTGCTACATTTTCGCAACACACAACAAAAACACAGCTTCACTGATGGCGCTCTCAAAATCACGCAGCGGTTATAGGGAGATGAAACTCTGACTGAGCATCTGGAAGGGATGAACTCACCGACAGTAAATAAACGTTGTTAACACTTAACATCTTTATTCTTCCTGTCTACATATTTGCACCCCTCTGCCGCTAAAGGGCTCCGAATTGAAGCGTGTAACATGGAGGTTTAGAATGTGAAGAGTTCTTCCACATATGGAGCACACTCACCTTCAGCACGAGAATGCTAGAGTACACACAAGGGGTGCGACATTTACCACAATACGATGCCTTTGTTTCAGTGTCATCGCTTATCCTTCGTATAGTCCCGTCCTGGCCCCATCTGATTTCCATATGTTTGTTGTGGCTCCGTCAACTAAGTCAAACATTCTACAATGACGTTATCAATAAACCAGTCCCTCGCTGGGAGAAGTGTGTTCGTCTCCAGAGTGACTATGTCGATAAATAAGTACACATTCAAGAAATTTAGCGTTTCCGTCGTTTCCCAAAATTGATAGAGGTGAATACCGAGATGGCTGCTTTTGTGATGATACCGACGTCTTCCAATGAAATGGTAGTTTACAGTGGGGAACTGCGTGGCCTGCAATGCGTCTTCATTCTTGGTGTTAAGTAGTGTAGTTAGGGCCGACGTCGACGCAGCTGTGGTACTGTAGCGGATGCCTCCTAAAGCACATGCGCGAGGAGAGTTTTACTTTCACTTGGTGGGTCCAACAGGTGCCGTGTCGCTGCCTACTGGCGACTTGTGGGTGGTGGTCGGTGATCGGTGGCGTGCTTGGACGGGCTTCCGGCGCTAATGGCCACGGGCCCCCCACCCCTCCGCTCTCCGTCACGAAAGCGGAGGCCACCAGCGTGTTTGTTTGCCTTGCGAGTATTGTGACTCCACGCTTCTTTGGTTCTCCTGACCTTTCATCATGAAAAGGCATGACTCTCCCAAGTCAGTTTCTACAGGGAACATTTCGGTGTTTTGAAATGCATTCTTTATCGATCAAATATTTATTTTCTGGTATCGTAAACCAGAGCACAAAATTGTTTCTGCATCTTTCCATCTCTTTTTCTCTTATTGTTGTCCCGTCCTCAGTACGAAGACTGGTTTCATACAGCTCTCCATGATATTCTATCATGCGCAAGTCTCTGCCTACCTGTTATAACCTACATCCCATAATGCCTGTTTACTGTAATCATGATCGATCCCTCCACCTTCTACTAAAATTGTACTACTGTATAGCGCTTCTTTCTCCCCAGTTCAGTTCACTACCTTCTCATTCGTTATTCTATCTACCAGTCTATTATTCACCATCCGAAAAATCTCCAGATTTACAAAGCTTCTTTTTGTGTCTGTACTGCTATCGCCCACATTTTGCTTTCATGTAATACTACACTTTCCATGCTAATAAAGTTCTGTCTTACAGAAACGCTCTTTCTTTTTTCCTTTCTTAATTTACTTCCTTTAGGAACGTGCCCATACAGCCATCTTAACGCTGGAAATAATATACTACACCGTCTTTTGACACTTCTGAGTATACATTAGCTTGAGGCGGACCTTGGTACGAAGTAATATAGGTTAGGCGAAGGACAGATTTCGACGAAATATAAATTTTTCATCCACAGTATACTGAAACGAGTAAACAAGACGAAAATGTAACACTAGTTACACACAGATAGTATGCTATGTAAATCCGACTGGTAACAAGAGAGATAAAATATCAGGACCCAGAATGATCGTCACGTACCACTGTGCCATTAGTTCCTTGTCATTAGCAGCCATGACTACCATGCATGAGCGGCTCTAGGCGCTTCAGTCTGGAACCGCACGACCGCTACGGTCGCAGGTTCGAATCCTGCTCCGGGCATGGATGTGTGTGATGTCCTTAGGTTAGTTTTTGTTAGTTAGGTTTTGACGAGTAAGTTCGCGAGTGTAGAAATTTGTGAAATCTTTCAACAGCATTGTCTTAGAACCTTAAGTTTTTCACACCACCAGGGGAACGCAAACCTCGGTATGCGACATAAATTTCAACTTGTTTCCTCTACCCGAACCGTTTCTGAGATAAGGGGTCTTAACAGTAGGAGAATCAGACAGACAGACAGATAGACGGAGAACACATTGATCTTACAATGGTTCCGTTTTTTATCGATTGAAGTACAGAACCATAACAAAGTTTACTTCATTTCTACAGTAATTTAAGCCTTCAATAATTTCAAGCTATATTAATGGAGTCACCCAACGCTTCTGGGTGGAACGGTTTGATATTTAAGGATGAAAGGCAAATAAACTGCAGCTTGTTCCAGTAATAACCGTTCATCACCAATCGGTTTTCGGCTTATAACATGATCATCAGCTAGCAACCGACTACCGTCCACAAGGTACTAGTGTTAGGGGAACAAAACACAATTAGTCTCTTTTCAGTACTTAAAATACTGGAAGAGAATCCAGTTCATTAATCCGGAGCAAGCAAGGTGAAATAGTCAGTAATTAGCTATACCATTCTTTCTGCGCAAGAAATGCGCAAAATGTTCACACAATTATCAAACTGCAGAAAAGGACCGCAAGAATAATAACAAGAAATAGTAGTCAAGCTCATTGTGAAGATCTGTTCAACACAGTGAGAATTTTAACTGCATCATATGAGCACATTTACCATTCAACTGTACAAATAAAAAAATAACATTGATAATTACTACATATGGCCGATGCCAGTGACGACGGTGTGTTGGTTAGAAGGAGACCAGCTGAGGGTCCTGTAGCCAACCTGTCTGCATGCTAGACATATTGAACCTACACTTAGAGGCCGGCCGCGGTGGTCTCGCGGTTCTAGGCGCGCAGTCCGGAACCGCGCGACTGCTACGGTCGCAGGTTCGAATCCTGCCTCGGGCATGGATGTGTGTGATGTCCTTAGGTTAGTTAGGTTTAAGTAGTTCTAAGTTCTAGGGGACTGATGACCACAGCTGTTAAGTCCCATAGTGCTCAGAGCCAGCCTACACTTAGAGCTATGCTCTGAGGCGCTATTTTATGTGAAAGCAGGAGAACTCTCGTTGTTATCCCAGGCACCCTGACTGCAAATTTGTAATTCAGTCTGCTGATTCGACCTGTTGTGCTGCCATCCCTGAACAGCATTGGAGGTTTTGTTTTCCAACAGTATAACGCTCGCCTACATACCATTGTTGTAACCCAACATGTTCTACAGAGCGTTGACATGATGCCAAGCCGATATGGGACATCATAGGACGATATCTTCAGCGACATCCACAAACAGCACTAAGCGTCCCTGTATTGACCAACCAAGTGCAATAGGCGTGGAACTCCATTCCACAAAATGTCGTTGCCGGCCGGTGTGGCCGAGCGGTTCTAGACGCTTCAGTCCGGAACCGCGCAACTGCTACGGTCGCAGGTTCGAATCCTGCCTCGGGCATGGATGTGTGTGATGTCCTTCGGTTAGTTAAGTTTAAGTAGTTCTAAGTTCTAGGGGACTGATGACCTCAGATGTTAAGTTCCATAGTGCTCAGAGCCATTTAACCATTTGAATTACTACATAAACAGGTGTGTCCGTGGCCATGTGACAAGGTCTAGACTGAAGTTACGTTTACCAGAAAAAAATAAAACTCGAACCAGCATTTCCCACGAAAGAACAAAACTGTATAATAACTTGCCAAATGTGATTAAAGGAATTACTAAAACAAATTTTAAATAAAAAGACAGTTAAAAAGTTCCTTTTAAGCAATACGTTCTATACAGTGAATGATTACTTAGATCACACATAGTAGGGGTTCGGTAAAAAATATAACACAAACAAATAATAAGAACGATAAAAAAATCTGTCATGCCACGTAACATTTTCACACTGCTTTTTCCTTTTTTTTTCTTTTCTGGAAATGTGTAACACAAACCCCTTACCCACCTTCCAAGCACAACATCTCTGCTTATTCAGAGTTTCAGGCTAGCAAATGGGAAGTTGAGGTACACAACAAAATGCTCCTGGCGTCAGTTAATAGATTGTGTAGCGTTATGAAACAATGTGCGTATAGTTTGCGGAGTGCGTGCAGTATTGGGAATGAGAAATCAATGAATATTGTAGCATTAGCCTTTTATCGTTATTGAATAACTTATTTGTAAATCAGTGTTGTACACTAGGGGGAAACTGAATGAGGTAGCACAGTTTTAAACAGAGTGGCCTTGTATTGGCGAGGGTGGAGGCTCCAACCTTCATCCAGCCGTCCTGATTTAGGTTTTCCGGGGTTTCCATAAATTACTCAAGAAAAAATCTGGGATGGTTCCTGCTATAAGATCACGGCCGACTAACCTTTCCCATCGTTGTCTTTTTTTCCATGAGTTGATGCAGCCTGCCACGAATTCCTCTCCTGTGCCAACCTTTACATCTCAGAGTAGGAATTTGCAACCTACGTCTTCAGTTGATAGATGTGTTCCAGTCTCTTTCTTGTTCTACAGTTTTTACCCGCTACAGCTCCCTCTAATACCATAGTAATTATTCTCTGTTGTCTTAATAGATGTCCTATCATTCTGTCCCTTCTACTTGTTCGTTTTTGCCGTATGTTCCATTCCTCGTCGATTCTGCAGGTAACCTCCCCACTCCTTATCTTATCAGTCGACCTAGTTTTCAACATATTCTTTGACTCCAGATCTCAAAGGCTTCGACTGTCTTCTGTTTCAGTTTTCCCTCGGTTCATGCCTCACTACCATAGAATGCTATGCTCCAATCATACGCACTCAGAAATTATTATTTATACTTAAGACCTATCGACCTGTAAGGGTCTGTAAATATGAACTACTTTATTACTGTTGTTCTTGAATTGTAATACCAAGACACCCGATATAGCCTTGTAAAAAGAGATCTACGAATGAGTAAAACTACAACTACCACTACCGCTACATCTGATAAGTATCGGGCTTGTGGACGTTGTGAAAGGGAGAAGAGATTTACCGTTAATGCCGAAGTTAGCGCCGGTTTCCGCGAGAAGCGGTTTAGCAGCCAGCAACTTTACACGAAGCAAGACCGTGTATTTCTCGCACTCTCGTGTGTGTACGTGTGAGGGACGAGGATCGGGGATGGAGAGGGGGTGGTGGTGAGAGGTGGGGGTGGGGGTGATGGGTGGGCGAGGGTCGGCGTACGTCCGTGAAAGTGTGGTCGTGCCGTATCTGCAGCAGCGGCGACGCCTGGCGTCGCGACGCCGTGATTCACGCGCCGCATTACACGCAGACTCCCCCAGGCTGGCCCGTTCCGTGCCGTGCCGCCGACGCAAACAGCTTTTTTGTGTTTCCTTTCTCCATCAGCGGCCGTGGGGACACCGGACCCAGCCCGCCTTGATGGAAGTGACATGTGTTGATTAGATGAATTGTGCTCAGCGCAGGGATAGCCGGTAGGGACGTGTGCGTGTGTGTGTGTGTGTGTGTGCGTGTTCCGGTGGACGGGGCGGGCGCACCCCGTTGTTTTTCTGTCCGCCCCCGCCGTTTATCGAGAACAGATCCGGACCTTGTTTCCCCTTTGTCTGCACTCAACGGCTTATCCACGGGTGGTAGGCTACCGGGAGGCTCTTGTGAACTGCATAATGGGAGATGCCCGATAAGCGCGCTGGAGGAGACAGTGCCAGACGCGGCGGAGAGGGGACGGAGTCAGACGCTCCTTGTAGGTTATCGGTCGGCAGGACCTCCCGTGACGCCGCCAGATGTCGGGAAGGTCATCGCTGCTGGGAGCGGGAGAATTTTTGACCTGCAGCCGCATTGTGGCAGTTAACCTCTCTCAATTTACGGGGAAACTGCTCTGATTAGAAACGAACTGCCGTCTTTATTGTTTTGGCCTACAAAGGACCACAGGAAATAACTATCTTCTTTCTTTCCTCCTTTCTTTCTTTCCAGTAGTTTTTCATTTTTTCCCTATCTTCTTCCCTGCTTCCTTCTGTCTATACTGCACTTGTTCTTTTCTCTGTTTTCTCCTGGAAGTCCTTCAAACATTTTACTTTTGCACTGAATTCTTCTCTTCCTCCTATTTCTTGTTCCGTCGTATCCATTTCCCTAAGGTCTGCTTTAACTTTTTAGTTCCACGTCGTTAATGTTTCTATCAAAAAAGTCAAAAAAATCCTTTTGTTATTCTGTTGTCACCTAGTCTTTCTTAGGTGTCCACAGAATACATCTTTCCTCTTCCTAATTGTGTCTAACATTCGTTCTATTTTTCACAAACTTCTTTATTAAGAATGAACTAAGAATGGGCCTGCCTTTTTGCAAGTACACAATTATTGTTTTGTTTTATCACAGAAACGTATTACACCACGGCTGACATCCTCAGTGTGTGTGGTTTTTTTTTTTTTGTTATCTTCCTGAAATACAGGTTTTTGTTGTGCTAAGGGATAAGATAGAACGGATTTTGTTTTCATTTAAATTTTATGTGCACTTTTATTTCGTACTATGAGTGACCTGTGGCTGCCAACCAACATCAGCCACAGGTCTAAATTAGTACACCATGTCAGCTGCAAACATGAGGGATGCTAGAAAATCGTCTGAACGGAAGTTTTTGTTTATTATCCGATCTTTAAAATGTATACATACTTTTTAAAGATCGGATAATACATGCCCGCATCTCGTGGTCGTGCGGTAGCGTTCTCGCTTCCCACGCCCGGGTTCCCGGGTTCGATTCCCGGCGGGGTCAGGGATTTTCTCTGCCTCGTGATGGCTGGGTGTTGTGTGCTGTCCTTAGGTTAGTTAGGTTTAAGTAGTTCTAAGTTCTAGGGGACTGATGACCATAGATGTTAAGTCCCATAGTGCTCAGAGCCATTTGAACCAATTTTTGATAATACATGAAAATACAATGCAGACAACATCCGTCATCTTTGAAGGTGACGTGGTGTACTAATTTAGGTTGGCAGCCACGTGAGACAAACAGTGTCAAATAAAAGCTGAAGTGCACATAAAATCTAAATGAAAGCAATATCTGATATATCATATTCCCTAACCTACAAAAATCTGTATTTCCGCAAACTAATTTTAAAAAATCCACCGAGGGTGCCAACCTGATGAAAAATGTTTAGGACACAAAACAACAATAATTTGTGTACTTGCCAAAAAGGCAGACCCACCCTTAATTCATTATTATTTTTCTACAAGCACGGGAAGTGAGTTCAATACTCCGATATGATATTTCTTTGTTATTACTTAATTCCATTACCTGTTGCCATAGTTTGTTCCCAAGAAATTCCTGATCATTTTGCTTTTCTATTTCACCTAATTGTTTGGCTCTACTTAACGAAAGAGATTCTGAAGTATGTCTACATAGGACTGTGTTTTAACGCGTCTCTGTTAAGAGATTTGTCTGCATTGTTCCATCTTCTATAGATGCAGCTAAGCTGGCAAGGTCGCCCGCAAAACTCAAACGATCAGTACTCAGATTATCCCCTTTTCTCAGAATAGAGAGTTTTTAAATTCTGCTTTCTTCTGTTCTGTTCCTTCATCATTATTAATACCTTCATTATAATTAATAATAGGACACACTGCTGCCGGTATTGTATAACTGTGGGGAAGAAATCAACGTTACTTCTATGATGCACTGACAGGTAGATGGTCTTTGAATTAAACACCAGTTCATATTGGTAGTTTAAATGAGTAGAAGAGTTTAGAGGGTGTGGACACACTAATGATTGCGTTCCTAGTATTTGTCGTTGTACAATACTGATACAGTAATTTATAGTAGTAAGAAAATTCCGCTTCGTAGCAAAAACGCCAAAATTATCGGTTTCGGTCATCACTAGCTATCTTCCGATCATAGGATTCAAGCAGTAGTTCACTCTTCACTGTGTGAAGGTACAAACGATTACCGTCTTGTTCTGTGAAACAAACTGCACTGTGATGTTGTTACTTATTTCAGTTCAGATGCGTTGGGCAAAGAGGATCCTTTCTGTGACAGACGAGGTTGAACAGCGAAACCATATACTGGCATCGTTTTTCTGTCCCCGTACCGTTATTCCTCAGCTGTTTGTACCTTTGAGGGCTATAATGACTGGCGAGATCTTAAAAGTGAGTCCCAGATCTCAAGGATTCTTAGATACAGGTCTCCGGACGGTCACGTGGCAATACCGAGAGAGAAGAATATTGTGTTCGTTGTATGACTCTGGTGCATCGTACTGCATCTACAGTGGCAATTTGAGCGGTAGTTGGCACCACAGTGACACAACGAACTTTTACAAATCGGTTACTTCAAGGATAGCTCTGTGCCAGACACCGTTTAAAGTGCATTCCACTGGCCCCAAACCACCGCCATTTGCGACTTCAGTGATGTCAAGAGAGAGCTCATTGGAGGGCAGGACGGAGGTCTGTTGTGTTTTCTGGTGAAAACAGGTTCTGCCTCGGTGTCAGTGACGGCCGTGTGTTGGTTAGATGGCCGCTTGAGGGCCTGCAAGCAGCCTGTCTGCTTGCTAGACACAATGGACATACGCTGGAGTTATGGCCTGAGATGCGACTCCGTATGACACTAGGAACACTCTCGCGTTTATCACACGCACCCTGAATTCAAATTTGTGCGTCAATCTCGTGAGTCGCTCTCTTGTGTTGCCATTTATGAACAGCATTCCATGGGGCGTTTTCCAGCAGGATAACGCTCGCCCAGATACCAGTGTTGTAACCCAACATGCTCTACAGAGTATCGACATTTTGCCTTGGTCTGCTCGATTATCAGATCTGTCTCCAATCGAGCACGTATGGACATCATCGGACAACAACTCTAGCATCATCCACAAACAGCATGATGCGTCCCTGTATTGACCGACCATGTGCAACGGGCATGGAACTCCATTCCAAAAACTGACATTCAGCATCTCTTCAACACGTCTGCACGCTTGCATTCAACAGTCTGGCGATAACGTCGGTTATTAATGTACCGGCATTTCACATTCGCGATGGCGTATTTCGAGCTTACATTAACCTGTGATCTTGCAATGTTAATCACTTCAGTATATTATCAAGGCAAACGTATTCCCGAAATTTCATTGCTCCACATTAATTATCTTTTGATGCTCCGTTTTTCCCCGCTGGTGCAGTCAAAACGCCTGGATATTGGTAAAACAATCACTTAGAAAATTACAAAAAAAAAGACTGTTTCTGCTTCTTCATACTAAGTGGCTTGTTTACCTTCATATTTTGGTACTGAAATTATTTCCCTGTTCTCGGTATAGTACCTATGGTTGCATAACTTCTTCACAGATCTATTTAGCGTACGAGAGACAATATAATTAAAGTTTTGGGATTTCCATGCATGGGTACCGGCTATCGTTCGCCCTGAACGTCATCCGTGAATAGTGCACAAAAGGGAGAGGATGGTGCTGGTGGTACCTGCTATTTTCCGTAATGTGCCCGACGGAGTGCTTTAATGATGATGAAAATCCAGTGTCGTTCGACATCATATGTGATTGGTACTCATGTAAGCAACTTTTTTTAAGTGGAACTGCACTTTATCGATCTAGAATTAATTTCAGAAACACTTTCCTAGGAACGACTGCCCTGCACTGCAAAAAATTCTTAGCTGTCTCTTTCTAATTAGCGTGACACACTCTCATGTGACACGACTTAGTTGTTTGATGTGTTTCTTTCGTGGTGTACGTTAATGAAACGGGACACAGTACTGACTGTCACTGGATGTTTTAAGCGTCACAGAGGAAATGAAATGGTACGTGTGTGTAAGATATTCACCAATAAAACTTTTACAAGTTCGTTTTGGGTGACCATTAACTACGACAGCGTTTACTTGACAGCTGTTTTTTACTTAAGAGGAGATACTTTCATTTTGCTCCAGCAATAATGACGAAACACGACTGAAATTCGCATATTTTCACGAACCCGGCTTGTACTGCGTGATGTTTCTGTGCTAGGGACTAGATGAATGTCGACTGGCAGACGTCTGGCGAACCTTGTACGTGAAGCGGAATACCTAACGTACCCGTCCTAATTACTGTGTCGAAGCTCGCGCAACATTGGACGGGCGGGAACCCGACACCCTCCCAAATGCCACCGTAATAATTCTCTGCAGCAGTCCGGTACTAATAAACTGGTCGGCGCAATTGGTCCCCAGGCATCCAATTAGGGGCATAGTTCGCAATGGCTGCGTCGAAGCAGTGGGTGGCGTGCAATGGCAGCTGGACTACGTCGATGCAAAATTAGGGAAGGTTGTTCGGTGAAGAGAACATTGTGCAAAAGCAGGAATGAGGCTATGTAACTGCTTAGTTCTTAGTGACCTTTCACAGTTCTACAAATTTCGATAGATAATGAAAACAAGAGGCATGTTCAAGTATTCTTTTTCCTGGTATTATTCAAAAAAAAAAAAAAACGATTCGTTTCTTTTATTATAATGAATGACTGACTCAGAGGCGCAACACATGATTATTCGTTCAACATTCTATTTTATTTAAATTCCGTTTTATTCTTCTCAACTGAGGTAGCTTTCGAGCTCGTGGTGAGTAGGTGGGTATTTGTTGTTGTTGTGGTCTTCAGTCCTGAGACTGGTTTGATGCAGCTCTCCATGCTACTCTATACTGTGCAAGCTTCTTCATCTCCCAGTACCTACTGCAACCTACATCGGTCTGAATCTGTTTAGTGTATTCATCTCTCGGTCTCCCTCTACGATTTTTACCCTCCACGCTGCCCTCCGATACTAAATTGGTGATCCCTTGATGCCTCAGAACATGTCCTACCAACCAATCCCTTCTTCTAGTCAAGTTGTGCCACAAACTCCTCTTCTCTCCACTTCTATTAAATATCTCCTCATTAGTTATGTGATATACCCATCTAATCTTCAGCATTCTTCTATAGCACCACATTTCAAAAGCTTCTATTCTCTTCTTGTCCAAACTATTTATCGTCCACGTTTCACTTCCATGCATGGCTACACTCCATACAAATACTTTCAGAAACGGCTTCCTGACACTATAATCTATACTCGATGTTAACAAATTTCTCTTCTTCAGAAACGCTTTCCTTGCCATTTTCAGTCTACATTTTATATCCACTCTACTTCGACCATCATAAGTTATTTTGCTCCCCAGAGAGCAAAACTACTTTACTACTTTAAGTGTCTCATTTCCTAATCTAATTCCCTCAGCATCACCCGACTGAATTAGACTACATTCCATTATCCCCGTTTTGCTTTTGTTGATGTTCATCCTATACCCTCCTTTCATGACACTGTCCATTCAACTGCTCTTCCAAGTCCTTTGCTGTCTCTGACACAATTAGAATGTCATCGGCAAACCTCAAAGTTTTTATTTCTTCTCCATGGATTTTAATACCTACTCCGAATTTTTCTTTTGTTTCCTTCATTGCTCGCTTAATATACAGATTGAATAACATCGGGGCCGGCCGGAGTGGCCGAGCGGTTCTAGGCGCTACAGTCTGAAACTGTGCGACCGCTACGGTCGCAGGTTCGAATCCTGCCTCGGGCATGGATGTGTGTGGTGTCCTTAGGTTAGTTAGGTTTAAGTAGTTCTAAGTTCTAGGGGACTGATGACCTCAGAAGTTAAGTCCCATAGTGCTCAGAGCCATTCGAACCATTTGAATAACATCGGGAATAGGCTACAACCCGGTCTCACTCCCTTACCAACCACTGCTTCCCTTTCATGCCCCTCGACTCTTATAACTACCATCTGGTTTCTGTATAAATTGTAAATATCCTTTTTCGCTCCCTGTATTTTACCCCTGCCAACTTCAGAATTTGAAAGAGAGTATTCCAGTCAACATTGTCAAAAGCTTTCTCCAATTCTACAAATGCCAGAAATGTAGGTTTGCCTTTCCTTAATCTAGCTTCTAAGATAATACGTAGGGTCAGTATTGCCTCACGTGTTCCAATGTTTCTACGGAATCCAAACTGATCTTCCGCGAGGTCAGCTTCTACCAGTTTTTCCATTCGTCGGTAAGGAGTCGCGTTAGTATTTTGCATCCGCGACTTATTAAACTGATTGTTCGGTAATTTTCACATCTGTCAGCACCTGCTTTCTTTGGGATTGGAATTTTATATTCTTCTTGAAGTCTGAGGGTATTTCGCCTGTCTCATGCATCTTGCTCACCAGATGGTATTTACTATTCCATAAATAAGGCGTACGTCATCTGTAGAGTGTTAGTACTGGACAAATGTGCAAGATCTTGTGTCGCATTAGTGTACAATACATTCTGAAACGCGAATATAAACTATATAAGACGACAGTAGGACGAAGTATCGTGTCACACTTCTCAGTACTTGCAGTGCTTCTCTGAATCGACTAGCACACAGCAAGTAAACCAAAGGTAATTTAAAATCTGAGTTAGCCAGTTTGACAAAATGGTCGTTGAGAATGGGAATTTCGCACAAACTCTTGGATTCAACGACGCTTAAGCACAATACGAAGGTTCCTTAGTTGTTGTTGAATGTGTGAGCTATGATGGGATTCTGCCTTCATTTATTTCCACTCCATAGATAATAAACACGTCATTCACAAAACAGTTTCTGTAAACATCCAGCATCTGAGGATAAGCCTTGAGTAGCACTTGAGCTTGTTATTGGCAGAGGAATAATGAAAAAAAGTATTCCCCAGTCAATAAATCGAAGCTGGTTTCTTGCTTCAGCCACTCTAAATCTCTATTTACATCACGATCTCAGCTTTCAACAGTTACCACATTCTACGGATTTACTGCAATTTTTCAATCTAGCTACACTCCTTGCGAGCAGTGCGGGCGTAGACATTGTGGCATATCGAGGTCTGGATCGGTTCGAGGAGCGTGCATGTAGGGCCGAGGTGGTTAAGGCGACAACTAGCGATAAGCGGGAAATCCAGGTTCAACTCCCAGTGTGTCACCAATAGGTAATATTTTCACACCTATTAAAGATAATTTCAAAAAGAATTCGCTGTTGGTGAACAAATTTTGTTACATCCCTTCATTCAAAGTTGAGTAGTAATTTCTCATCTCTCTTAGAAAAAATTCCCACTATAATTTTTACTTACGTAGCTTTTAACGGATATTTTAAGAATTGGTTTTTGGGGCTCTGAACCTCGTCCTAATACAGGTTTTTGTATGCACCAGCTGAGAGTTTTTAGCATATTCTCGGTTTTTGTGCCCTTCGTTACTTTAGGTGGATATAACAGAGAACAGAGGGTTATTATTGCTCCGCAAACCGGTGAAACCTCCTTCCATATACTTTCACAAAACCCATGTGCTGTTAGAATATATTCAACAGGCCAGTCCTACTCCTTGCATCGAATCGTTTCGCTCTTAATGTCTGAATCTACTGGCGGCTCCCCACTGCGACATATTCAGAATTTGCCATTTGATCTTCAAGCCGCCTTCAGAAAATCATCCTTAACTTGCGTACCGTGAGTGAAATATTATCATCATTTACAATCACCAACTGATTTACTGCAAACAGTTCGATGAAGTGATGATTCTCCCCTAGTTCTATTTCCATTATTGAAATGTCTTCTCCACTTTCTTAAACGTAGATGCTCAAAAATTAAAAAAAAAGGGGAGAGGTTAACATCGCTACTTCAAGACTTCAGTGTGTGTATAAGCCTTCCAAATATTCATGTTTACTTTAGCTTAGCATATTTTTAAATTCTAAATTCAGTTGTGTTCTGGGATTATTTACATGTTCAGCTACACTTCTCGGATTATACTTCACCTCTCTGGACACACTACCGAAAACTGTCATTTGGTGCAGGATCTACATTTCTGTTACAGTTCCTCCGTCATCGTCATGTTCCGACAGCAACAGTAACTTGACCTCAAAGAAAGTTATAAGAATTACTTTCAGTATTAGACCATTACTCAGCGAATTAATTTAAAAATAATAAGGAAATTTTCTTGGTTTGTGATCAGAATATTTCGTGTCAGCTGTAATTTTAAACTGCTCGTCGTTCATGAGGAGAGTAATAACGCACATTGGACGATTGCCGTAGTACGGGGTCTTTGTCTCGTCGTGAAGAACACCATAATTTCGTAACCTAGGTTGAAGAGTGTGTTACCACTTACTGCTACGCAATGTGACTTAAGCTAATATGATACATTAAATTAACCCAGAAGTAAGTCCAAGGCAACGTAAATTTCACCCTTCACGTCCTCCACTCTCTTCCAGTAAATCCACCTTCAGATAATTCTACTAGTAAATAAACTTTTCTTTCTCCATTGCGGGTGGTTAATACAATATTCAACGTATTCTTTAACTCTAGAGCACTATTTTCGAAAGCTCGGGTAATGAATGATTTATGAAAATACCATCCTACCTTTACGGTTACCACAGCAGAAAAAGATGAGAAGATATTCAATAACTTATGTATGAAAGATCTGTCATATTTCTACGGTCTGTAGCGCTTCATAATGATAACATTCGGAAAAGCTCTTTATGCCTTCATTAACTAAGTAATTAAGGGTATCTATCGAGTTCGAAACAACGGCATGGATCTCTTTCGACTGTGAAGTATTTTCCTTTGCTATGTCTTGTTCGCGTGTTGGTTTATTTTTCATCAACAACTTTACTAGAATTTACCCTTTTCAACACTTAATAATACCCATTCGGATGAGGCCATTCTGCCTGATTACGTTTTGTCCAGCACTGTTTCTAAAATATACTACTTAAGGTTTCCCAGCTGTTAAATTCCAACACAACACTGAAGCAAGAACAGTAGTAGATTTTACCAATAGGTGGCTGCATACAGGGCGTGTGGGTACGTCGATCAAGAGAAAGTCTGGATAAATGTATCGTCTGCATTAAGAAACGCTTATCGTTAAAAATTTAAATTACAATAATTAATCATTCCGATAAGCGTCGTCAATGCGTTAATCACAGTCGCGTCCCAAACCGAATATGCCGGATAACCGAAGCCGTGCAGCTGTTGAAAAATGTCGTCGGATGATCATAAAAGTCTCTTTTCCATAAATCCATAGCGGATTGTTTTCGGTCCTATATAATCAAAATATCTCCGCCGGATTCACCATTCAGACGAATGGGCGAACCACAAATGACAGCTCTCCGATTTTGTGATGCCGGCCGCCATTCTACATCAGGTGACAGATGTACACAGCCACTGCACGGGACATGCGAGAAAATAAAAGCGGAACGAGAGAAAACCGATTTCGCCAGAATTTATTAGAGCCCGCACGATAATAAAATGGCTTACGCCGGCAATGCGTGGCGGGAAGCGAAAGGGAGGAATAGAGAAATAAGAGAAGAACACGTGTGGAGTGTCAGACGAATTGAGACGTTAAGAGATCGGAGCGAATATTACGCAACCGCTGCAGACCCGGAACTGCGAGCATCGGAGGCAGATGGCGGGCTGTAGGAGGAAGAGGAGGGGGGAAGAGATGACGAGTTGGAAACAGGGGAAACATAGCGGGTGTAGCTGGGACAGGGAACGGAAATGTGAAAAAGAGTGCTGCAAATTTCTGAGAAAGGGCGTGAAATACTGGCAGAATTTTAATAAAGCGATGGAGAAATGTAGGGGGGACGCGCTGCCCAAAGTGCTACGGTTGGCGGTGGGGCGCAAAGTTCGCCACGCATAAACGGATCGCATCGTGCCACAAGAAACAACGGACAAACGTAGCAGCAATATCACAGCCAATATCCCTCTCTGATAAGGCGCCAAAAAAGCCGACAGCCTCGCTGCAACTTTAATAATGCGAAAGAAATTTGCGTCCAATCAAATAATGCCTCGGTTCAGTGTAAAACAACTAACGATCTTTTTTAAGAAGACAATGCTTTCTAGCTTCTAAATATTTTTGAAAAAAAAAAACATGATTTGGCACTTAAGCTGTATGTCACATTATTGAAACTGCTCCATGGGCTGACGACGCGAAGTTTGTACTGTTCCTTGAGACTCTGGATCTAATGTTCTAGAGACTCCTCGAGAACCTTGGTGACTATAAAAGTTCCGCGCATGAGGTAACGCTGTTAAGTCTCTACTTGACGCTCAATGAATTATTAATGAAATGGTAGCAAAAACTAAGTTATGGTGGTGAGTTCGCTGGTACAATTAGGATGATCACACTATCTACTAAATGAATACAGACATTGCGAAATCGTATCACATGCGAAGGCAAGACTAAAACGACAATAATAACATTTTCTTTTCCTGTGCGGGGATCACAGAATGTGTGCGAGCGCTATGGGGCGTGGACGCAATGACATATTGAGATGCGGGTAGGTCTGGGAGGCGTGCACGGATAGCCGAAGTAGTTGTGGAAACCGCTTGCATTAAGCAGGAAATCCGGATTCGTGTCCCGGTCCGCCACAAATACTCAAGTGTCGCTAGTAAACTGCAGTTTGTGAATACACTTCGTTTAAAATGTTTTGTCGGGAGAAAGAAGCTTATGCCCGAAGTTAACATTGCTAAAATAAAGATGAATGAAGAATGGAAGAAATGGACATGATGGGTCCAATACGTGTGATGGGAAAGAAAATTACATTACAATTCTTGCACAAGTTTTGGTGCACCTCATGCAACTTCTGATGAACTACTGCTCCTTCCGAAAGCAGAATCAGAGCTAAGAAATGGTTACAGGCGAAACGTAAATATCTAGATTTGAATGAGAATTCAATGACGTAAATATTACAGCTGCTTTGGTTCGGAAAAAAGTTTGTTTGTATCCTCTAAATTACTCGAATACTGCCCTCCATCCCTCAATTTTAGCAATGTAAAGGAATCTCGGACTGGATATAGTAAATTGTCGACAACAAGGCAATAAGGCAATAATTATATATACTAAACTGGTATCTGTTCTTTCGGACATGTCCGAAAGAACAGATAGCATCTTAGTACTATATATATAGTTAAGGCTCACCGGCCACTTGGCCATCTTCATCTTCTGTGCGGATGCACAAAAAGTGCCGGAACTCTTACGGGAATCGGCAACGCGCCGCGAGTAATGAGTATAATGGACAGGACACTACGAATGTAGTGCGGGACAATACGTTGAGAATGCGAGTGTCGCGGGAGGCGTGCCAGAGATAGGTCCCTGCAGTCGCACTATCCTCTGTGTCCTCGGTGGCTCAGATGGATAGAGCGTCTGCTATGTAAGCAGGAGATCCCGGGTTCGAGTCCCGGACGGGGCACACATTTTCCTCTGTCCCCGTTGACGTATGTCAACGCCTGTAAGCCGCTTAATGGTTCTCATTTCATTGTAAAGGCAATACTTGTCTTCAATTATCTATTTCAAATAACAACTCGTAGTTAAAAGGAAAACTAATGCGAGTACAATACTAAGCGTGTTATGCGTGGTACGAGAGAGGTATAATGATACTGTAGTATGAGCTCATGTATAGCAGTGTATCACAAGAACGTTGAACAGACACTTCGTTCCTCAACATTACTTCATATTCAGTATCATCCCTGTATGAATAATTTTTTCATAAATGAAAAATAATGCTTCTAAATGATTCTCAATGTCACCTTTGGAAAAAAAACCTATAGTTCTTTCGGAATCAAAAGTAGTGTCGGTGACTCGTAAATCCGTAAATGTGGTAGCTGAATCTGAAAAATGAACTACACTAAAAATCTAATGGAGAAACAACACATCTGTATTGTGCACTGATAGGGGGCGGAAGAGCAATGGTCCCAAATGACGTGCTACGGATGGAGTCGCAACAGTATAAAATCCCTGGGCCTGTAAGAGTTCTATTTGAATTTCTGCAAGAGGATCTCTTCTTTAACACCGTACTGAGTAAAACATGTCAGAATAGCATTCTGGAGTACAGTTTTAGCAATGTAGTGAGCTTCGGCGAGGTCATACCTTTTAACGAGCTCACCGAGACGTTGTATGTTAAGCGTGTTAGGTTGTGAAGTATTTGCACAGTAGGGGTGGGTTGTTTTTGTGTGGCCTTGTGCCTGGTCAACTCAAACAGGCCGCGAGAATGAGACATGGAGAATAAGTGCCAATTAGGTACTGGTGTTTCGAACTGGATTGTGGCAGTTCCTGACACTAGAGGACACAACTCGCATCACAGTCAAAGTCTGTCGATTTCAGGGAATGGAAGGCTCTCATATGAGCGGCCTGAGTTTTAATCCGAAAATGGAGTCACTAAAGCCTTCACTGTTTGTCATTTATCATAATTAAGACCTCAGTGATGTAACTATAGTAGTGATTCTGACACGGGTGTGGTGTTTCTTAATGGCGCTGTCAAAGTTATCAATAAAAATGTTGCTATACCTAGCTTACAATGATTGTTACAGTTGATTCTTTTGCAGCATCTGTCCATGACATCACCAATGTCATTCATTTGCCGTTCCTTCAGTGTCAGGGACAATGACCATGCTCAGATTTCTCGCTTAGCTGTGAGATGTATAATAACTCTCCTCTGGACAGAATGGTCGGCAGACATGCCTCCCCCTCTCCCGCCCCCTTGCTTCCCGTTCGTTCCCTTTGAGCTTGAATCGGAAGGTATGGGATGGTGTGTGATGCGTCCTACGTTACCGACAGTTTTCCATATGACCAGATATCATAATTAGTGGAAGTAACGTGGAGCTCTGTTTTCCAAGACGGCATCCAACATACTGTCTGTGTGCACGATTGCAAGACTGCGTTGTAACAAGAAAAGACTACGCAAGAAATTGAAGTGATTTAGAAGACAAAAAGTCTGTAAAGAAGTGTCTTGTAGTTATGATCACACCCAGTGTAAACTCTATAATGTGCGATTTAAGCTTTATTAATGTGGGACCATTGCTGCAATTCTTTTGCACTAACTGGCTGCTGTTACTGTGATAACGCTTTGGCAGTTTTAATAATAGATAACATGGGGTGATGTTCCGAATATTTTAAGCATTGCATAAGTTCAGCAAGAATAAAGAAAATGAAAAGTTCGAGTCTTTCCAGCAGTAAGGAATATGGACAAGGGGGAAGAGGGGAGGGGAGTTGTTGCAGCCAGCAGTAATGGTGACTCCTTTCGTGTAGGCGAAGAGCGAGGTATCGGTATGGATGGGTATTTCCTCTACGTGTCTCTACTAAACGCTGTTGATCATCCATAGGGAAGCACCAGTGAGGTCGGAATGCTTCGTTTTCGTAAAAAAAAAATTTCATTTTTACAAACTACTATTGGTGAACCGATTTCAAAAAGGTCGCAGTAGAACAAGCTGCGGTAGCAGTACAGAAGAGCATCACAAGTCTAGACATAAAAACCGGTCGGGTTGCTGGTGGAAGAGAAATAAATATTTCAGAACAACCTATTTAGAATCTTTATGTTGTAGTGGAAAGTTGACGCAGAACGGTGACTGCCTCTACTTGGTCAAGCTACAGATGTGTGATACACAATAAAAGACAACAGCAGAAGAATTTCAGTCATGCTACGGTATTCTTAATTAAAAACAAGTGGCATTTATATGTTCCGAGATACATGTCATTGCAATCTACAAGATTCCTTGCAATAAAAAAAAATAGTAGTCGGCGAAATTCAGAGCGGTTTAGTGAATAAATATGCACGGGAAAAATGCATATATTAATAATAATTTGAACACCCCATAGACTTACCAACATACCAACGGACAGTAGGCACTTACCTGAAAACAGAAAAAAATCGTTAAGAAAGTGAACATAATTAGAAATGCAAAAATGTTCTTAATCATTAACAATTAACTTGAATGTATGTTTTAATCAATACGCGTTTATTTAACTAGCAGACTACTAAAAATTAAATTTAAGATTACTGTTTATATTAGTTGCTCTGCAATTTTTATACATTAATTATTTTGATACAATTTATTCCCATACAACATAAAATCAGCTACAGTGCAACAAGTAGCTAACGTTTTTGTACCGGGCTCGTTTAGTTTTATGTCCGTTGTTGAAACTTTCAGTACGGAAGAGAAAACAACTCAGATACTAAAAAACATAAAAGTCGTGAAAGCACTCGTAGGGATAAATTTTTGCGGAGTTTGCAGAAGGTAGGTACATACGGCGACTAACATGCGTTCATAAGTTTGCGTCAAGTCTAACCGGAGTTTAGTTCAACATTTTTCTTACCCTTTTCTTTATCAAAAAAGCACTAGGACAGAACAATTACGAAGGATCAGATCTAATGCACGTATGAAAGTTTATTTATAGAAATAGCTAACGAGATAATGTGTACAAATCTTGGTAGCTCTAAAACAATATTTTAGCCACCACCAACTAAAATCAGTAAACTGAAATAAATTGATTTATTTCTCAAGTAATTTTTGTCCCTTTTACTATACGTCCCGGAAATGATGATGACTTTTCAGACTACTACATAACCGGTCAGCTCCTCTTTCGACTAGAATAGTGTCTTTAATCACCTACATTTACCACTATAGACATTGGTCGACAGAGGTATGTGGATGTTCCACTATAAGTGTTTCACTTATCTAGTTTAGCACAGGTATGAATGCTGAGAAACGGTCCGTTACCAGGCTAAAATGGAACCAAAATGGACTCACCTACTGACTCTCGCGCTACTAATGACGTTTTTTTTTACGTAGGTAACGTAAAAAAATGCTCGATATGATGGCCATGTTGGAAATTACATTTGCTCAGTAAATCTGACACACTCATCTTAATAAATGAAAGATGGTGTGTTTTTTTATTCACTATTCATCGCACGTGCAGCTAGATGCTCACGCAACTGTAAGGGCGCCTTTAAACGAAAGTTTCAGTGGAACCTTACAACAAAAATTTTAAAGATTCAAGTATGGTGACCGTGGTGGTAATTCATGTTGACCCCTACGTCAATTCATCTTTTCCTGCGATCTGTCTGGATTGTACTGATTGTAACTGCAACTTTAGCCGGCCGCGGTAGTCTCGCGGTTCTAGGCGCGCAGTCCGGAGCCGCGCGACTGCTACGGTCGCAGGTTCGAATCCTGCCTCGGGCATGGATGTGTGTGATGTCCTTAGGTTAGTTAGTTAGTTCAGTAGTTCTAAGTTCTAGGGGACTAATGACCACAGCTGTTAAGTCCGATAGTGCTCAGAGCCATTTTGTAACTGCAAAATGTGCAGATGAGTAATCTTGTTGAAACGACATGTCTTCAGGAATGAACATACACATTTTAAAAGTACATTTCAATGCAAATCAGTTGCCTCAGAGACATTATGCGAGGGAAAGGATTTATAGCCCATTCATATCACCATCGATGATACCTATCCAGAGGGTGACATGCAAGCGTTAGTGTGGAATGCAACTAGAAATTTCAAACAATTTGGTGCGTATGTGATGTGCGATCTGAAAAAAAAAGATACTTGTCGAGTAACGCACACTTAACTACCATAGACGTAGGGCGTGGGTGTAAAGGGATAAGAAGTAAAAGGTTAACTAATGATGTCGGCGCCGTATCCACAGTATTTTCTGTATAATATAAATTGATATTAATATGCTGGTAACGCCGCGTGATCAGCTATGCACGATATATGTAAATGACCTGATGGTAAACATCAGACTTTCATGAGGCCGCTCGGTGATGATACCGTTGTATACAGACGAGCGCAAATAAATGGGCAAAACTGCACAAAGACCTGCTGCGGGATCGCCGCTTGGTGAAGGCGCTGTCACTTGATCTCAAAATAAACAAGTCTGATTAGAGGATTAGCGATCAGTTACTAGAAACAGTCAGTACCATCAAATTTTACGGAATATACACTCCTGGAAATTGAAATAAGAACACCGTGAATTCATTGTCCCAGGAAGGGGAAACTTTATTGACACATTCCTGGGGTCAGATACATCACATGATCACACTGACAGAACCACAGGCACATAGACACAGGCAACAGAGCATGCACAATGTCGGCACTAGTACAGTGTATATCCACCTTTCGCAGCAATGCAGGCTGCTATTCTCCCATGGAGACGATCGTAGAGATGCTGGATGTAGTCCTGTGGAACGGCTTGCCATGCCATTTCCACCTGGCGCCTCAGTTGGACCAGCGTTCGTGCTGGATGTGCAGACCGCGTGAGACGACGCTTCATCCAGTCCCAAACATGCTCAATGGTGGACAGATCCGGAGATCTTGCTGGCCAGGGTAGTTGACTTACACCTTCTAGAGCACGTTGGGTGGCACGGGATACATGCGGACATGCATTGTCCTGTTGGAACAGCAAGTTCCCTTGCCGGTCTAGGAATGGTAGAACGATGGGTTCGATGACGGTTTGGATGTACCGTGCACTATTCAGTGTCCCCTCGACGATCACCAGTGGTGTACGGCCAGTGTAGGAGATCGCTCCCCACACCATGATGCCGGGTGTTGGCCCTGTGTGCCTCGGTCGTATGCAGTCCTGATTGTGGCGCTCACCTGCACGGCGCCAAACACGCATACGACCATCATTGGCACCAAGGCAGAAGCGACTCTCATCGCTGAAGACGACACGTCTCCATTCGTCCCTCCATTCACGCCTGTCGCGACACCACTGGAGGCGGGCTGCACGATGTTGGAGCGTGAGCGGAAGACGGCCTAACGGTGTGCGGGACCGTAGCCCAGCTTCATGGAGACGGTTGCGAATGGTCCTCGCCGATACCCCAGGAGCAACAGTGTCCCTAATTTGCTGGGAAGTGGCGGTGCGGTCCCCTACGGCACTGCGTAGGATCCTACGGTCTTGGCGTGCATCCGTGCGTCGCTGCGGTCCGGTCCCAGGTCGACGGGCACGTGCACCTTCCGCCGACCACTGGCGACAACATCGATGTGCTGTGGAGACCTCACGCCCCACGTGTTGAGCAATTCGGCGGTACGTCCACCCGGCCTCCCGCATGCCCACTATACGCCCTCGCTCAAAGTCCGTCAACTGCACATACGGTTCACGTCCACGCTGTCGCGGCATGCTACCAGTGTTAAAGACTGCGATGGAGCTCCGTATGCCACGGCAAACTGGCTGACACTGACGGCGGCGGTGCACAAATGCTGCGCAGCTAGCGCCATTCGACGGCCAACACCGCGGTTCCTGGTGTGTCCGCTGTGCCGTGCGTGTGATCATTGCTTGTACAGCCCTCTCGCAGTGTCCGGAGCAAGTATGGTGGGTCTGACACACCGGTGTCAATGTGTTCTTTGTTCTATTTCCAGGAGTGTATATGTAATTCAGTCAGCAGAAGGCACAAGTGGACTGTATATTACAGTGCACAGAGGTGACAGAAGTGTCCGATCTCCTTTTGCCCGGTGTAATGCAGCAACTCGACGTAGCACGGACTCAACAAGTCGTTGGAAGTTCCTTTCAGAGATACTGAGCTATGCGCCTGTATGTTGTTGTTGTTGTGGTCTTCAGTCCTGAGACTGGTTTGATGCAGCTCTCCATGCTACTCTATCCTGTGCAAGCTTCTTCATCTCCCAGTATCTACTGCAACCTACATCCTTCTGAATCTGCTTAGTGTATTCATCTCTTGGTCTCCCTCTACGATTTTTACCCTCCACACTGCCCTCCAATGCTAAATTTGTGATCCCTTGATGCCTCAAAACATGTCCTACCAACCGATCCCTTCTTCTAGTCAAGTTGTGCCACAAACTTCTCTTCTCCCCAATCCTATTCAATACCTCCTCATTAGTTATGTGATCTACCCACCTTATCTTCAGCATTCTTCTGTAGCACCACATTTCGAAAGCTTCTATTCTCTTCTTGTCCAAACTAGTTATCGTCCATGTTTCACTTCCATACATGGCTACACTCCATACAAATACTTTCAGAAACGACTTCCTGACACTTAAATCTATACTCGATGTTAACAAATTCCTCTTCTTGAGAAACGCTTTCCTTGCCATTGCCAGTCTACATTTTATATCCTCTCTACTTCGACCATCATCGGTTATTTTACTCCCTAAATAGCAAAACTCCTTTACTACTTTAAGTGTCTCATTTCCTAATCTAATTCCCTCAGCATCGCCCGACTTAATTTGACTACATTCCATTATCCTCGTTTTGCTTTTGTTGATGTTCATCTTATATCCTCCTTTCAAGACACTGTCCATTCCGTTCAACTGCTCTTCCAAGTCCTTTGCTGTCTCTGACAGAATTACAATGTCATCGGCGAACCTCAAAGTTTTTACTACTTCTCCATGAATTTTAATACCTACTCCGAATTTTTCTTTTGTTTCCTTTACTGCTTGCTCAATATACAGATTGAATAACATCGGGGAGAGGCTACAACCCTGTCTTACTCCTTTCCCAACCACTGCTTCCCTTTCATGTCCCTCGACTCTTAAAACTGCCATCTGCTTTCTGTACAAACTGTAAATAGCCTTTCGCTCCCTGTATTTCACCCCTGCCACCTTCAGAATTTGAAAGAGAGTATTCCAGTTAACATTGTCAAACGCTTTCTCTAAGTCTACAAATGCTAGAAACGTAGGTTTGCCTTTTCTTAATCTTTCTTCTAAGATAAGTCGTAAGGTCAGTTTTGCCTCACGTGTTCCAACATTTCTACGGAATCCAAACTGATCTTCCCCGAGGTCGGCTTCTACCAGTTTTTCCATTCGTCTGTAAAGAATTCGCGTTAGTATTTTGCAGCTGTGACTTATTAAACTGATAGTTCGGTAATTTTCGCATCTGTCAACACCTGCTTTCTTTGGGATTGGAATTATTATATTCTTCTTGAAGTCAGAGGGTATTTCGCCTGTCTCATACATCGTGCTCACCAGATGGTAGAGTTTTGTCATGACTGGCTCTCCCGAGGCCATCAGTAGTTCAAATGGAATGTTGTCTACTCCCGGGGCCTTGTTTCGACTCAGGTCTTTCAGAGCTCTGTCAAACTCTTCACGCAGTATCTTATCTCCCATTTCGTCTTCATCTACATCCTCTTCCATTTCCATAATATTGTCCTCAAGTACATCGCCCTTGTATAAACCCTCTATATACTCCTTCCACCTTTCTGCCTTCCCTTCTTTGCTTAGAACTGGGTTGCCATCTGAGCTCTTGATATTCATACAAGTGGTTCTCTTCTCTCCAAAGGTCTCTTTAATTTTCCTGTAGGCAGTATCTATCTTACCCCTAGTGAGATACGCCTCTACATCCTTACATTTGTCCTCTAGCCATCCCTGCTTAGCCATTTTGCACTTCCTGTCAATCTCGTTTTTGAGACGTTTGTATTCCTTTTTGCCTGCTTCATTTACTGCATTTTTATATTTTCTCCTTTCATCAATTAAATTCAGTATTTCTTCTGTTACCCAAGGATTTCTATTAGCCCTCGTCTTTTTACCTACTTGAACCTCTGCTGCCTTCACTACTTCATCCCTCAGAGCTACCCATTCTTCTTCTACTGTATTTCTTTCCCCCATTCCTGTCAATTGTTCCCTTATGCTCTCCCTGAAACTCTCTACAACCTCTGGTTCTTTCAGTTTATCCAGGTCCCATCTCCTTAAATTCCCACCTTTTTGCAGTTTCTTCAGTTTCAATCTGCAGTTCATAACCAATAGATTGTGGTCAGAATCCACATCTGCCCCTGGAAATGTCTTACAATTTAAAACCTGGTTCCTAAATCTCTGTCTTACAATTATATAATCTATCTGATACCTTTTAGTATCTCCAGGATTCTTCCAGGTATACAACCTTCTTTTATGATTCTTGAACCAAGTGTTGGCTATGATTAAGTTATGCTCTGTGCAAAATTCTACAAGGTGGCTTCCTCTTTCATTCCTTCCCCCCAATCCATATTCACCTACTATGTTTCCTTCTCTCCCTTTCCCTACTGACGAATTCCAGTCACCCATGACTACTAAATTTTCATCTCCCTTCACTACCTGAATAATTTCTTTGTATAGCCGTCCATAATTGCGAAAGTGTTGCCGTTGCAGGATTTTGTGCACGAACTGATCACTTGATTATGTCCCATTAAGGTTTGGTGGGATTCGTGTTGGGCAATCTGGGTGGATAAGCCATTCGCTCGAATTGTCCAAATGTTCTTCAAACCAACCGCGAACAATTGTGGCCCGGTTACACGCCGCTCTGTTAACCATAAAAATTCCAACGCTGTTTGGGAACATGATGACCACGAATGGCTGAAAATGGCCTCCAAGTAGCTAAACATCCTGTTCATTCAATGTAAACACAGCTCGCACCATTATGGAGTCACCATCAGCTTGCACAGTGGCTTGTTGACAACTACGGTTTATGGCTTCGTGGGGTCTGCGCCACACTCGAACGCAACCATCAGCCCTTACCAACTGGAATCGGGACTCATCTGACCAGGTCGCGATTTTACAGAGGTCTAGGGCCCAACTGATCATGAGACCAGCAGAGACGGTGCAGGCGATTGTCCCGCTGCTAGCAAAGGCAGTCGCGTTGGTCGACTGCTGCCACAGCCCTACAACGCCAGATTGCACCGTTCTGTCCCAACGGATGCATTCGTCGTAGGCAGCACATTGGTTTCTGCGGTTATTTCACGCAGTGTTGCTTGTGCGTTAGCACCGACAACTCTATGCAGACAGCGCTGCTCTCGGTCGTTAAGTGAAAGCCGATGGCCGCCACGTTCTCTGGGTGAGAACTAACGCCTGGAATGTGGTTTTCTCGGCACACTCTTGACTCTGTGGGTCGTGCAATATTGAATTCCCTAACGATTTCCGAAACGGAATGTCCCATGCCTCTAGCTCGAACTACAATCCCGCTTTCAAAGTCTGTTAAGCCCCGTCTTGCAGCCATAATTATGTCGGAAACCGTTTCACGCGAATCACCTGAATACAAATGATAGTTCCGCCAATGTACTGACCTTTCAATCCTCGTGTATGCAATACTATCTCCATGTTCATATATGCATATCTCTATTGTGTGACTTCTGTTATCTCAGTGAAGTTAGATAACGCAGTGTACTTAGCCTATTTATTGTTTGTTCCATACTCAAACGAATATGCATATTAACACTGTAGTTAAGAAATATGTATAGGGAGAGAGTTTCGCAATATAAAGGGTAATCATCGAAATGAAAAGATGTGGAGAAGGCAGGGAATGAACTCAAGGGGTGCGTGGCGACGGAGTGATGGCCCGTTTCGGCAGGATACCGTACATTTCATTTGACAGCCGAGTGCAGCGAGCTGCGAGGGGAAGTGAGATTAACTTCCTCGCAGACAAGGTGCGCGTCGGTCTCCCATCGTAATTTCCTGGCTCTTATTGGAACGGTGACATATTGCCGGCACTAAAAAAATAAATAAACCCGCTGCACGCGCCTCTTCCTTTCTGTCTTACGACTTTTCCACGTGCCGTATTCAGCGCAAACGACACCACGCTTTAAACGGTATTCTGTTTCAAATGAAAATTACGCAGTATTATTTGTAAACAGACTGCCGCTGTCATAGTGCATTCGTTTCTAATCAGTGCGTCTGTATTTTCTTGTATCGTTGAAGAACAAAATTTTTCATCTGTCTCGGTTTTATTTTAGACAGAAATCAGAATATTTCCCATGCAGTCGTTGGCAGGGTCATTACAAATTACGGACAACTTTATCGGTCTATCATGTCACCAAAACTGAACATAAATACATAATCTAACGACCATCTCGAAGGAACGTTCGAAGTTTTGATAATGTCTGTCAATTGTGTATACCAGACTTTGGAAAATTTGTGCGTCGTCGTACGTGTAGAACTTGCCGAGATTACCGGATATGCGCGAAGAGAGAGTACTGTTGCTCTTCGATGGATATTTGGGAGCCAGTATGAACACTTTGCCTCTCCTATAGCGTCAAGTCGTTGGTGTTTGGAACAGTTTCCGGACGGAAGATGCATCTCTCGTCAGGACAAGAGTCTTCTTACGTTGTGACGGTAGATGGTACTATCTGCGACTGACTAAGGTTCTGGGAAGCATTACCACAGCAAACAGTGCTAATGTTTGTTGATGCAGGTTTGATTAAATTTATGAGTTGTAAATGACACGCAAATTTATCACAACGCTCTGCCTTGGAGGTAACAAAGGAAGCTGTTACAGATTAGAAAAAATCTTCTTCTGGTTTTCTGAACAAGCCAGAATAGGCACTTAAATCATCTAACCGCTATCAACGGTAAGAGGATTAAACGGAGCTCGAGTGTATGTCAAAATAGTTGACAACATTTGTGGCAGTTTTTATGCAGTGCCTGTGGAAATCGATACGGAAAGCCAGAATAGATTGATGCTGATATAGTCTAAAGAGCAAAAGACAGTGAAATCCAGTCACTATTTCTCAAAATGGTACGATCATTAGTGAACATAATGACGATTTATGGAAGGAACTGCAATGACTAAGGAAATAATGTTTAACGGCTGTTGAAAAATTGAAAGGTGTTCACGACGGCGTGCTTCACTTTATTTCTGTTTTCTGTAGCGTTTGATCATGTTTCATTGGATGACAGCAGAATCAAGACTCTGGGATGTGGATGGTCTTTGGGCAATGCTAGATTCCGGGAATGCTTCTTTGGAGGAAACATTTTCTGGCAGTCGCGGAGACCGATTGCAACCAGCCACTTTTCATGATACTCCTTCATTCTTCCAGTGACGCGTCTATGCCGTGCAACAATTCCTTTTCTCTGTTAACGAATACGTTATGTTGATACTGGTATATGTTACACCGAGTCGTTTTAAATCATATTGTACTGGTGCTTGAATAAATTTATGAGTGCTCGTGTTCCTGGGATACTATCTTCAAATGCCTGCTTCCCTCTAGCTACAATTCCGCCCGGTCATTTAGCTTATTTTCATGCGAGAGTGTGTGTGTGTGTGTGTGTGTGTGTGTGTGTGTGTGTGTGTGGAAGTGAGGGCCAAAATCTTTTCAAATATCGGCGTCGCTGCCGCAATTAAGGTAAGAGGTGTGTGTATTTCAGAGTAAAATTCACAGTCAGATGGCTTTTGTGCACATGAAGCGAGTACACAGCTCACACATTAGTCGTTTTCAAAAAACAGTCAGTGAAGGTAGCGTTTATGCACATGAAGAGATCAAAACAGACTAGCTTGTTCGGTGTGAGGACCTGAGAATCGTTGCACTTGAGGGCATCACACCCGAATTAAAAAATATTTTTGTCATTTCTTAAAGACATGTTATTTTGTCTAGTTCTTATCGCCGAGAGTACTATTACCAGTGAAGGTTAGAAAATTCATTAATGTCACATCTCACGGCGTAGGAGGATGAATAAGAGTTTATTTTGATGCACAGCGAGGTCTCACCGTATCGTCACACGAACGTCGTGAAGGATTGATCTTGGTGCCTGCCAGTCGATGGATTGGCAGTGCAACACTTTCTGCACATGGTCGCTCTCCTTGCCTGATTTATTTGATGTGTGATTACCTCTTGTAGGGATCAGTGAAATATACTTTCAACCATGTTCCGAGAAGTGAGAAGGCATGTTAGAAGAGGTATACTTGCAGGAGACATATATGACGTCAGTAGTCAGCTAGCAGGTTGTATTTCAGTCACAAGTTTCTCAAGTCTGATTACGGAGTCGTCGTAAGCCTAAGCAGACTCAGTTTGTCGTCAATGTGCGTCCTATGGTTCATAAGAGCCAATTCCACCAAAATCCAGGCGATAAAAACAGTACAAATCATTCATCTATTTTAATGTCTTGATTTCCATTTCATTATACGCAACCATCGCATCTATCTTATAGCAAAACCTGAAACAGCAAAGTAACTGGAAACCCCACTTACTGTCTGCCAACAAAGAATCGCAAGAGATTAAAACATGAAAACAAAAATTCAAATGTGTGTGAAATCATATGGGACCTAACTGCTAAGGTCATCAGTCCCTAAGCTTACACACTACTTAACCTAAATTATTCTAAGGACAAACACACACACCCATGCCCGACGGAGGATTCGAACCTCCACCAGGATCAGCCGCACAGTCCATGACTGCAGCGCCTAAGACCGCTCGGAAAACATGACAAACTTCGTGATTGCACCAATTCCCTATCATTTACACGTGCAAAGGCATTATCAGACCCATCTTTATATCGCTTAACACTTGCCTTTTTGTTCATACCAAATTTTAGTCGCACATTTCTCATACACTTACTCTCCACTACGCCCATCCTTTATCAGATGATTAACTTCGCCTTCGCTCCTCAAGCGTCTAGAGCGCCTCCGGAAGTGCTGCACATTCCATTAAGTTGTGTCTGCACTCCTCACACAACCTTTGCCTCTGCCGCGCTTCTGCAAACTTGTATATGCCACATGCACACACTCCAAATCACTCCCCAAGGTAACTTCAACTAACACTCACTTCCAGATTCAGAAATCCACACAGAAGACTATCATTTGTAACAGCTATAGACGCTCCTTTTCTCTTCTCTCCAAAAATCAGCAATTATCTAGGTCTTGATCCCAATTTCACAACTAAAAAGACTCAGGAAATAATCTTCTGTAATCCATAGATGGCTCAGATCGAGG
The DNA here is from genome assembly GCF_023864275.1 of Schistocerca cancellata. Classification (NCBI taxonomy): domain Eukaryota; kingdom Metazoa; phylum Arthropoda; class Insecta; order Orthoptera; family Acrididae; genus Schistocerca; species Schistocerca cancellata. The sequence goes on from NC_064628.1 coordinate 609,717,704, forward strand.
ATTTGAGAGTGAATCCTGCATCCTTGTAAGTTGGCTGAAGATGAAGCCATTTGGCCTTGAAATCATTAGCATCAATACGTATAGCTCAATGGAAGGGAAAAAAGAAAATGAATGGAATAAAACAAATTTCTTTTCCCTCCGTAAGGTATCGTCAACACCACCTCGCGATTCTCCTCTGCGCAGCGAGCCAGTGAGCCATTTGAAAAGAACGCTCATCTGGTACAAATACCCAAATATTTAACGTATGGATGCAGGATTGAATCTGCAAGTCCTGCATACAGGTGGGGCACAGTGCCTAACGGTTATCAGAGGAAGGAGAGCCGTCCTAGAGAGAAAGTTACTGTCAGTTTGTGAAAGAGCGAGTGTTCGTAATTAGTGGACCCTCCCACAAGCGGGAAAATTGTCGACAAGAAAGATTCTTTGGTGATTCCGTCGGTGAACAATAGTTAAAAATGTCCAAACAATATTAACTTTTTCCTGCGTACACTTAACTCAATCTTTCTTTTTACATCAGTCTTCAGACACTTGTTCACACACTTCCAATCAATGTGTCCCTTTTTGTAGTTCATGCTTGCCACGTATTCCTTTTCCTGCCGATTCTGCAGAGAACCTTCTCAGTTCTTACTTCATCGGTTCTCGTAATTTTCGACCTCCTTCTACAGCACCATCTCTCAAACGCTTAATTTCCATTAATTTCTGGCTTTCCCACAGTCCACAAATCGCTTCCATATAGTGCTCTGCTCAAAACATAGAATCTCAAAAATTCCTCAAACGATGGCCTGTGTTTGATACTAGTACACTTCGTTTATCTGAGAATACCCACTTTACCTGTGCTAATTTGCGTTTTATATTATCCTTACTCCGTCCATCAATGTATTGTACTTTTTTTTGCTTCCAGGGTTAGCGGAATACCTTCAATTCATCATAATTCGTGGATACCAATTTCGATGATAAGTGTATCGCTAATCTCATTTCTGCTGCTCCAAGTTACTTTCGTCTTCTTTCGGTTTACTCTCAGTCTGTATCCGCAGCTCTTTAGACTGTTCATTTCAGCAGGTGGTATAATTATTTCTTGCTTTCACAGAGGATAGTAATATCATCACTGAACCTTCAACCTTTCTATTATTTATGCAATAGCTCCTTCGTTGTAAGAGTTCACTAAACGACTCTCCGCAAGTCGGTTCAAATGGTTCAAATGGCTCTGAGCACTATGTGACTTAACATCTATGGTCATCAGTCCCCTAGAACTTAGAACTACTTAAACCTAACTAACCTAAGGACATCACACACATCCACGCCCGAGGCAGGATTCGGACCTGCGACCGTATCCGCAAGTCGGCCCTGGAAGATGATCTATAACCAAGTGGGCGAGAGCTCCTCTTCTATATTCAGAGTAGGCTTCTGTACGTTGTTGTCTGGTCATTGGCGGATTGTACTCGGCCGGCAATTGGCCGAGGAGACGTCGGTAACATCATCCTGAGCGCCGCCTGTGGCGCTGGTGGAACTCGCGCAAGTGGTGATTCTCTGTATCACTGCCACCAGCACGTATCTTTGCGCCTGTGGCGCTTTTGGCATGGCTGTCTTGTTCGGACAATATAGCAGCACCAATTTATGTTATCTAATGCCTTTTTATGATGATGATCTGTGGGGCGATCAACGGCATGGTTATTAGCGCCGGTACAAATTCCCAATCTTTTCACTGTCCTCTCTTGTCATTTTCCTGAATGATGATGAAATGATGAGGTAAACACAAACACTCAATCCCCGAACGGAGGAAATTCTCGATCCGGCCGGGAATCGAACCCAGGACCCTGTGATCCAGAGGCAACAACGTTAGACCACGGACGAATGATTTCTTAGTCACGACACATCCTCTACTGATCCAAATCCTGCATTCTCATGTAGTTTTCTTCTTTGATTTCAAATCTACAAATTTATGGTGATCTATATGCTTTCTACGTGTTCAGTTCAGGATCCATTCATAACGTCAAGGACATTTACAGACTAGAAATATGTAGTTATTTCTTGCTTCGTGCACGTAATGGTACTTTTTTTTTCACTGTCGTAGTCTTGTCTCAGTGGATTTGTTTTTGCTGGACACGAAATGTTTTGATACTCCGGCGAACCGAGCGTGCAGGCTGACGTCCGTTCCGAAGAAGACCGCGTGACGGGCGACGCGCTCGCCGTGACAGGATAATCGAAGGAGGCCGTGGCGCATGATTTACGGACATCGACGTAGGTGAGTCCGACGCAGCGCCAAATGACCCGCTGTGAATAATGCATGGCGGCTCTATTTCGAGCGATTAGTCCTACGGACGGCGCACCGACGCCGGCGTCGGGACGCGGGGCGTCCGTGGCGACGTCGACGGCGACGCCGCTAACGACGCCGTGGCGCTGGACGAAGCGTGTGAGTCGGCGCAATATCGATACGGCGCGCCGGCCATTAGGGGTAAGTGGCCGATTAATCACCCGCGCATCTAAGGAAATCGCATTAGCGGGGTCCGGCCTGATTACGGTATCGACTGTACCCTCGGAAACAACTGCTGACCAACCCCCGCCCCCCCCCTCCCCCCTCCCACCCACCCACCGCTCGTTCCCTCTACCGCTTCGTACAGTGCACATTCACCTCCGCATCCCTCGCGCTCGCTCTGTTGTTCTTGTGTCGTCTGGCAGCGCTCGGTGTGTTTACTCGGGGGAAATTCGTATGAGAGCCAAGGTAACACAACAGACGCCGGCGTTTCGTAAACAGGAAACCGGAATTCAGGTGCTCGTCGAGACAGGCCGTTATTCGCTACATCAACACCGAGCGATCGTATTGCACCTCGAAATGCGAGCGGCAAAATAATCACTATGTGCATGCTTCGTGAAAGGGAATACGTTGTGTGGGAAGTATGGGCTTCACGTAATTGCAGCCGACTTCTGGTGCCGTTTGTTTTAGAAACCCTGCCAAGGCTAATCCACTCCCTCCCCCCCGCCCGCCACCTCCCTCTTGGACCTAAGCGTCATGGAAAAACCTCACCTTGTCTTACGTAAATAAAAGGTGGAATTGCATTGACTGACAGTTCCGTCACTTCTTGGTAGAATATTTTTTACATTATGAATTAAACCAGACAGGACACATATGCAATAAAAAATTGCTTTGTAGAGTCACAATTGTTTCTCTTACCTGCTTAATCTCACTAGTGTATCTTATCTGTTCGTAATACAGGATCTGTTAAAGATAAGATCAAAGAAAGGTGAGATCAAACCAAAAGCTGATAAACCACACCACACTATAGCTCCTGGTAGGTTCACATGCTGTCCCACCGTCACGTGAGGATTCGTAGCTGTCCATCAGGTACAATTTCTGCGATTAGTTGAACCATTCAGCTTAAGAGTGTCTCAGCACTCCAAACAACCTTCTGTGGGAATTGTGTGTGCTGTTTACGTCTTGCTTGATACCACTCACAAAATTCAGTCCTCCGGTCGTGATCACCCTCATTCAGAGCGTGGAGTAATCTAAGAATAAAACGTTTCCATTGGACGCGTTTCAAAATGCGATGGACGCTCCTTTTTGGAACTCCTGTCTCAGGAGCAGAGCCACCTGACATACACACCTTTCTGGGAGAGAACTGAAACCTTCTGATGAGTTCTGTTTCTCCTGTTTGGCCGATGGATGATCGTGATCTTACGGAATGGTTCTTATGGGCAACTTTGTTCAGTCACTCCTTTGAGCACGTCACAAAAAAATGGTTCAAATGGCTCTGTGCACCATGGGACTTAACTGCTGAGGTCATCAGTCCCCTAGAACTTAGAATTATTTAAACCTAACTAACGTAAGGACATCACACACATCCATGCCCGAGGCAGGATTCGAATCTGCGACCGTAGTGGTCGCGCGGCCCCAGACTGTAGTGCCTTGAACCGCTCGGCCACTCCGGCCGGCAGCACGCCACAAAAGCTCACTGTTCAGTGTATTTTCTTCTCAGAAAAACTGCTGTAATTTGTTGCGTAGTTCATTAGTTAATGTTTCGCCCATTTTATCTATATTAAATAATCGTACATCGAATTTTCTCTGACATACTTCGACACGTCTTAGTCCTAAATAAAACATTAACAATTGTCATCTTTGGTAAACGAGACGCCCTGCAGGTACACTATTTTAAAATATTTGTGTTGTGTCGGCAGATTAGCCAACACAACTTACACTAATTTATAGAGGAGGCCGAAATGCACGCGTCAACTTACGCAGGCTTGCTTAGGTCTGAAACAGGATACGTAATGAATGCTGTAAAGAAAAGTACGTTGCTACTTGAATACTTAACTTTAATCCATCATTTGTATACAGCATTCTTGATGATACAAGTGAGACTCTCTCTATAAATGGTTAATGGCGCCTTGCTAGGTCGTAGCCATGGACAGCTGAAGGCTATTCTAACTATCTCTCGGCAAATGAGAGAAAGGCTTCGTCAGTGTAGTCGCTAGCAAAGTCGTCCGTACAACTGGGGCGAGTGCCAGTAAGTCTCTCTAGACCTGCCGTGTGGTGGCGCTCGGTCTGCGATCACTGACAGTGGCGACACGCGGGTCCGACATGTACTAATGGACCGCGGCCGATTTAAAGCTACCACCTAGCAAGTGTGGTGTCTGGCGGTGACACCACAACTTGATTCTGCAAAAAATCTAGTGCAACACACAGAGGGTGTCCAAAACAAATGTATACACTCTTTTATATCTCATAACTACAAGACTTTTTTTTTTCTTTTCCGGATGTGATGGCTGGAAAAATAGCTGAATGCAGGCTGAAACTGGAGCAAAGGACGTTCATTCTGAAGCGCTACTGGAAGAATGAAAACGTAAATGAAGTGCGAAGACAGTTGATAATGAAGTATCAAGGAGATGCACTCACAATTAGTCGTCTGCGAGGTAAGTTGCCCATAAGAACCAATGCGGAAGACCACGATCATCTATCGCGCAAACAGGAATAACAGGCGTCGTCAAAAAGCTTCAGCAGTCTCCCAGAAAAGTCTGTGCGGCAAGTGGCTTGCGAGACAGGAGTTCCAAGAACGAGCGTCCATCGCATTTTGAAACGTGCCCAATGGAAAAGTTTTATTCCTAAATAACTCCACGCTCTGAATAAGGATGATCACGACTGGAGGAGTGAATTTTGTGAGTGGTATCAAGCAAGACGTAAACAGCACGCACAATTCCCACAGAAGGTTGTTTTGAGTGCTGAGGCACTCTTAAGCTGAATGGTTCAACTAATTGCGGAATTTGTACCTGATGGACAGCTGAGAATCCTCACGTGAACGTGGGACACCATGTGAACCTACCGGGAGTTACAGTGTGGTGTGGTTCATCAGCCTTTGCTTTGATTCGACCTTTCTTGTTTGAGCATATCCTGACTAGTGAAAATTACCGGAACTTACTACAGTAACAGGCCTTTCCACGCATCGAAGAGAGGTTTTGGTATTTGCAGCAGAATGGAGCACCGCACCACTACCATCACAATGCAAGGCCCTACCTTGACGAACACCTACAGGACATATGGATAGGACGAAGAGGAAGTACCGAACATCCTCCACGCTCACCAGATTTGGCGCCTTCCAGGTGATATACTGGAAACGAGTAGGGACATGAAGAAAATTTTCAAGGCTGTTCGAGGTCAGGATCTTAGCAGTACAACGTAAAAATTACAGCCATTTTCTCTGCGTAGCCGTCTCGGTACCCAAAAAACAAGTTTTTGCGATGTTGTTAAAGGATAAGAATTTTTAAAAAACTGGGAGATAGTCCTTTTGGATAAATTCCTAGAGCATATACTGTTAAAATTTGAGCAATTTTATGCGGTTATTTGTTACTTAGATTTCGCCTCATAGCGGATTTTTGGTGTATAAGTAGGATAATTTTGAACCTCTCTATCTTGGAAACGAATGAAGATATCAAGAAAATTATCAAGGGTGTTCGAGATCTGTATCTTAGGAATACATCATAAAACTTTCAGCCGTTTTCTGTTCATAGCCGTCTTAGAATCCTCGGCTGGATTTTTGTCCACTGGTGACGCCGAAAATACAGTAAAAAAATCCTTTTCTGGGTTTTTGCAAGGAACTGCCCATAAGCTAATGGTGCATCCATAAGTCCCATCAAACGCACCATGGACTACATCAGATTCACAAATAACCAACCGATCTTCTCCATTTGCCTAAGCAGAAGGGAGTGTGTAATATTTATTCTTTGACCCAATACTGTAGGATTGTGACACTAAGACGATCCTTCTGTTGGATATACAAGTAGTCCCTAGCCCAAGGGTTATCGAAAACATTTGAACCTACCTTGTATCACAAATACAAACCGGGTTATCAGAGCCGAAGCCGCCGCAGTGGCCGAGCGGTTTTAGGCGCTCCAGTCCGGAACCGCGTGACTGCTACGGTCGCAGGTTCGAATCCTGCCTCGGGCATGGATGTGTGTGATGTCCTTCGGTTAGTTAAGTTTAAGTAGTTCTAAGTTCTAGGGGACTGATGACCTCAGATGTTAAGTACCATAGTGCTCAGAGCCATTTGAACCATCAGAGCCGGAAAAAATCCCATTTTTATTCGCGTCATTTTGGAACGTACTATGTACGCATGGTGTCGCAAACATACCGATGATAACTGTTCCTCCACGCCAGTGGTACAATGGCTCATCTTTGTAGTGGTGCGACAAATAAATTGGCACAGCACTTTTGTATCTCGTTTAGTGTAACAGCACTCCAAAGTCGGTCATCGTGTTAAGGATCACGAGTAATTCCGGATTCTTGCTTGTTCGGAGAAGTCGTCAGCAAGCAGTGTGCCGCTTCTGCGTGCATATCGTCGTCATGCAGTCTCTCTCGTCTTGTGACTATGGAACCGGTCGCGAGCCTTCCCGGAGAGGATCGATGGTTCGGCTGACCCGCAGCTGCAGACCGGGCCACCCCGTACGTGTGGCCTGCAGCGCTCGTACGAAACACGATCCGTACGGTACGGGCAACCCTACTGGCCCGCTATTGTGCTGGGGCCCGCGCCGATCTGTTACACACTCGGCCGGGCAGGCAGGCGGCCAGGCACCTGCCCGCGCCGTCCGCCTTCCACCTGGCGAGAGCCGTCGGCGCACAAAAGCGTTCCTCCCCTGTCACCTTGAGGAAATTACGTGTGCTGCCCCGGGCAACGTGAAAGCAGCAGGGCGGCTCCTGTTGCAGCCGATACGTCGCGGCGCGGCGCTGGGGTCGCGCCCCGCCATGTTAGCCCGCGTGGGCGTGACATCTCATATCCGGGGAGACATCGCCGCGCAGATACAAAGGAACTGCTATCTGAGGACTTCTGAAGAGCGGCGATGGCGAAAAGAGGGGGAGCGAAAGCGAGGAAATACCTTAACGCTCAAAAATTCTGGAGACCAAACTGTTATCGGAGACTAAGCCTGTCAGCAGCTACCAGCGTGATATGTACAGCGTCCCAATGACGCTGTTTCTTTTATGTCCACTCTGTTCAGTCATCGACAAGGGAGAACTATCAACAAAAGACAATTTCTTCCCGTTTTTTTCTCTTCTATTCTTCTCTCATGAGCTCTTACAAGACTTTTCTTTCTTCTTCTTTCGCTTTCACCAGAGTCCCGCAGCGATCGCATGGTGATCGCCTGGTTACAACGGATTTGGCAATGTTAGTTTTAGGGATGGCCGGATGCCCTTCCTGCCGCCACCACGTACCCCCCCCACCCCTTCCCAGGACGGAATCAGTCTAACCCAACTGTCTGCGGCTAGTGTAAATCGTGAAATATTGCGGACGTGTGTCAAATGTGTGCGACACATGTAACTGAGGCGGAACGTGGGGACCAGCCCGGTATTCACCTAGCAGGATGTGGAAAACCGCCTAAAAATCACATCTAGGCTGGTCAGCACACCGGCCCTCGTCGTTAATCCGTAGCTCTTCCAAGACTAATCTTCACCATATTGTCTCTCTCTCTCTCTCTCTCTCTCTCTCTCTCTCTCTGTGTGTGTGTGTGTGTGTGTGTGTGTGTGTGTGTGTGTGTGTGTGTGTTCCCGGGTTCGATTCCCGGCGGGGTCAGGGATTTTCTCTGCCTCGTGATGACTGGGTGTTGTGTGATGTCCTTAGGTTAGTTAGGTTTAAGTAGTTCTACGTTCTAGGGGACTGATGACCATAGATGTTAAGTCCCATAGTGCTCAGAGCCATTTGAACCATTTTGTATGTGTGTGGGTAGGGGTAGTACTAGTAGTGTAACAGTATGGAGGACACATACACACTATATATATATATATATATATATATATATATATATATATATATATATATATATATATATAGGGTGTTACAAAAAGGTACGGCCAAACATGTTATGTGGAGATGTGTCCGGAAACGCTTACTTTCCTTGTTAGAGCTCATTTTATTACTTCTCCTCAAATCACATTAATCATGGAATGGAAACATACAGCAACAGAACGTACCAGCGTGACTTCAAACACATTGTTACAGGAAATGTTCAAAATGTCCTCCGTTAGCGAGGATACATGCATCAACACTCCGTCGCATGGAATCCCTGATGCGCTGATGCAGCCCTGGAGAAAGGCGTATTGTATCACAGCCGTCCACAATACGAGCACGAAGAGTCTCTGCATTTGGTACCGGGGTTGCGTGGACAAGAGCTTTCAAATGCCCCCAAAAATGAAAGTCAAGAGGGTTGAGGTCAGGAGAGCGTGGAGGCCATGGAATTGGTCCGCCTCTACCAATCCATCGGTCACCGAATCTGTTGTTGAGAAGCGTACGAACAGTTCGACTGAAATGTGCAGGAGCTCCATCGTGCATGAACCACATGTTGTGTCGTACTTGTAAAGGCACATGTTCTAGCAGCACAGGTAGAGTATCCCGTATGAAATCATGATAACGTGCTACATTGAGCGTAGGTGGAAGAAACTATATATATATATATATATGTGTGTGTGTGTGTGTGTGTGTGTGTGTAATATATATATTGCCGGCCGTTGTGGCCGAGCGGTTCTAGGCGCTTCAGTCCAGAGCCACGCTGCTGCTATGGTTGCAGGTTCGAATCCTGCCTCGGGCATGGATGTGTGTGATGTCCTTAGGTTAGTTAGGTTTAAGTAGTTCTAAGTCTAGGGGACTGGTGACCTCAGATGTTAAGTCCCATAGTGCTTAGAGCCACCTGAACCATTTTCGTATTCCTCTAACTTCCTTTCGACCATTAGTTCCAGTCTCCCTCTCCCCATTAGTCCCCTCCGCCTTCCCCTTCTGCCTCTCTTTGTCCAAGCTCGTCAGTCTCTGTTTCTACTGGCCTCTGCTTCTACTCGCCGGTTTTTACAAACATCTCTTACTCTTCACACATTTTTTTCCCCTCCCGTCTCTCTCTGTCTCTGCGGCACTGTCTCCCCGAACTGTCTTTACACCGTAGTTTTCTTGTTTCATTTGAGATTCTCTCTCTTCTTTATATATGTGGTCTCTACCCTTTCCTCCACCCATCTCTCTCCTCCACTATGTGCTTATGTGCGAGTGTGTGTGTGGCCGCACTTTACATACTCAAACCTGGCTTCAGCGCAGCCTGATTATGAAAAATATGAGCTCTGAGACGCTAATGGTGGCGGCCCACAATTCGGCAGAACGGAAGTTAAGGGCTCCAAAAGATTCACCTCCAGTATGATGTGTCTGTATGGGATGCAAAGCTAAGCCTGTGACGCATTGTTTTTGAATGTAGCAATAGTGCTATTCAGAAACACTTCAGTTTCCTGCTACCAAGTGGTTTTTTCCGTTTTGTGTGAATTACGTAAATAAAATGAAGGCACTTTGCTCCTCACATGCAAGGTGAACCTTAAGTCCGTTAACATTTGAAAATGCTCCAATTCAAGGAATAACTTAGGTAGAGAGGTATAAATTGACACTCGTGCTAGAAAGGACAAGGGATTTATTGAAACAAAAAACGAGCGCAAAAACTATCCAAGAGATGGCGCTGGACAGCAAAAAGTCAGTGTTGCCACATGAAAATCGAGTATAAAAAGAGTTGTAGTGGGAGAGACAGTCAGATTATCTCTAGGCTGCCTGACAAAAAAACTTGCTGGAAGGTACGACTTATATGCAAGATACATTAAATGAATTCGAAACTGCGAGTATAGGCAATTATCAGCTGTATAATGGAATGACGAGAATGAAAATTTGTGCCGGACCGAGACTTGAACCTGGACTTCCTTCTTATAACCAAACTTCCATATGTCTTCAAGCGTGTGTCAAAAGCCTGTTCAAAATGGATCAAATGGCTCTGAGCACTATGGGACTTAACATCTGAGGTCATCAGTCCCCTAGAACTTAGAACTACTTAAACCTAACTAACCTAAGGACATCACACACCCATGCCCGAGGCAGGATTCGAACCTGCGACCGTAGCGGTCGCGCGGTTCCGGACTGAAGCGCCTAGAACCGCATGGCCACACCGGCCGGCTCAACAGGCTGTGCTCGCACATCTATTATGTATATTCACGTACAGGTTAGACATTTTACTTGAAAGTCGCTTGCCTGGTGTCGCAGGATAAATACTATATAGCAGTGCCTGCGTTATTCGGAGCACGGTACAAAAGTTTGGAAATTGCGTATGTGGACAACCACGTCCAAAGGAACTTTGCATCGTATTCGGAATAACACAGGGACTGCAATATCGTATTTATTCGCGAACACCGGACAAGTGGCTTTCAAGTGAAATGTCTCTACCGAACACAGGTTGTTGACACATGCCTGAAGACATATGGAAGTTTGGGTCGGGCCGTGAACCGCGAACGGGTAGCCAAAAGGTAAGGTGGCCGCTCCCGATAAGCGGGAAATCCGTGTCCAGCGCAAATTTTCACTGTCGTCATTCCATTCTTCAGCTGATGGTTGTCCATATACGCAATTGCGAATGCATATGATGTATTTCATAACAGCTATAGTCGCCGCAGTGTCTGTTCCATTGGCCGCTTGTTCATGTCCAAAGGAACTCTGTATCGTATTCAGAGTAACACAGGCGCTGCAATATGGTATTTATGCAAGATGGCGCTCCACCCCATATTGATGCATGTGTGAAAGATCTCTTGTGCACATCATTTGGCTAGGATCGCGCGCTGAATCACCACGTCCGTCATGCTTGGCTTCACAGGTCCCCAGACCTCAATCAGTTGCTTGTGGGGTTACCTGAAGTCGTAAGTCTACCGCGATTGTCCTACCTCGTTAGGGATGCTAAAAGATAACATCCGACGGCAATTATTCACCATGCTTACTGATATACTGTACAGTGCTGTTCACAACTTATTTACTCGACTACAGGTGACGAATGACGGCTGACATACTGAGCTTCTGTTATAAAGCTAAAAACAAGTTGATATGCTAATTATTGTTTTTGTATCACATTAAGCACCATTAGTTTGTCATTTTGTGTACTTTTTTTGGTTTCAGTAGAACCTAATGTCATTTCAGGCATGTCTGTCAATGATTTTCCGTTAAGCACTGAATTTTCAAATGCTAACGGACTTTTGGATCACCCTGTATCCCAAGATACAGAATTTCGGAATCCCTGCTGCTAAATAAGTCACCTGGATTGGCTTGACACAGCTGCAACACTTGCGCTACAAGCGCTACAATGAATTACAACAAAATACTCTACTCTGCCAGTGGGCTGCCTCATTTTGTTCTAGCCCTTTAGCGGCGTGCTGTAGTACTGTGGTGCAGTGATTTCAGTGTGTTCCAGCATTGCAAACAAACAGAAACTTAATTAACAATCATTTTATCTGGAAACTCTCCCATTGGTCCACTGTTGCAAAAATAAAATAAAATAAAATGGTATTGTGGGCCTGCCTTGTTGGAAATCACTTTTGTTTCATTTATTTTCTTTCCCAAACTAGTTTCACCTACAGTATCGCCATCATCAGTGGGCTTTTTTCTTTATTCTAAAACATGCAAAATTCGTATCATTGTAAAAATTACAAAACGTTATTACAGTGTACTTCTTGGTTCCAAATATTGTATTCTGTAAATAGTTTTATAATACTTTATTTACTTTAAGCCACAGCATGGCTTCTACATTTGTTGCCATTATTTTCGGTATATTTTCTGTGTTTTGTTGTCATTTCTTCGGCATTCAGCACCTATTCCGTCGTGGGTCGATACCTAGTACCTCACTGTACTGACTGTACATGTTTTCATATACTATGTATGCACTGTTGCAGCAATAAATCTTAAGTGAATTGGAAACTTCTGAAAGGGTGTTCTAATTTTTTGACGGCAGTCTAGATGATGCCAAACATCAATACATAGAACTGACTGAATGTCCAGGCGCCCTTGATGCTTTCTCTCAGTGTTGGAACGAGATATCTACTGCATGTGACGTAGGTGGTATCCTTCCGTTTCTATGGCCCACGTTCGAAAGGACGTTCAAGATATCTCACGTGCTTGACATTGCCCCGCACTTTCGGAAATACACCGCAGCGTCAGAAACTCGTCACGTAGCTGGTTGACGATCGAACTCAGGGCCCGTTCGAGAACGGCTTTACGGAAACAGAGGTAGGGCGAGGAGTGAGAGCTACGCGTTGCTAGGCAACGCGGGCAGAGGATTGCCGACGGCCGGCCATTACGGCGGCCACAACATCGGGCGTGGCGCTGGGCGACGTGTTGCAGGAGCGAAGACCGCAGCGGGCAGGTGGCAGCTGCGCAGACACGGCGGCCGGCCTAATCGGACGTGCTTCCTACAGCGGCGGCGCGCCCTGCCACCATGTGCCGGCCCTGCGCACGCTTCATACGCAACGGCGACCCCGTCTGCGTCCGGCCAACTGTGGCCGACAGCCTGTGAAGGGTACAGAAATCGACTCGACTGCGATGTGAGCTGGAGCTACTTTTACAGTAGATGCTTCTAACATTTTTTTATATAAATACTGCATAATTGTTAGCTGTACCCTAACTACACTATTGGCCATTAAAATTGCTACACCACGAAGATGACGTGCAGCAGACGCGAAATTTAACCGACAGAAAGAAGATGCTATGAAATGCAAATGATTAGCTTTTCAGAGCATTCACACATGGCTGGTGCCGGTGGCAACACCTACAACGTGCTGACATGAGGAAAGTTTCCAACCGATTTCTCATACACAAACAGCAGTTGACCGGCGTTGCCTGGTGAAACGTTGTTGTGATGCTTCGTGTAAGGAGCAGAAATGCGTACCATCACGTTTCCGACTTTTATAAAAGTCGCATTGTAGCCTATCGCGATTGCGGTTTATCGTATCGCGACATTGCTGCTCGCATTAGTCGAGATCCAATGACTGTTAGCAGAATATGGAATCGGTGGGTTTAGGAGGGTAATACGGAACGCCGTGCTGGATCCCAACGGCCTCGTATCACTAGCAGTCGAGATGACAGGCATCTTATCCGCATGGCTGTAACAGATCGTGCATCCACGTCTCGATCCCTGAGTCAACAGATGGGGACGTTTGCAAGACAACAAACATCTGCACGAATAGTTCGACGACGTTTGCACCAGCATGGACTATCAGCTAGGAGACCATGGCTGCAGTTACCTTTGACCCTGCATCACAGACAGGAGCGCCTGCGACTGTATACTCAACGACGAACCTGGGTGCACGAATGGCCAAACCTCATTTTTTTGGTTGAATCCAGGTTCTGTTTACAGCATCATGATGGTGCTATCCATGTTTGGCGACATCGCGGTGAACGCAGATTGGAAGCATGTATTCGTCATTGCCATACTGGCGTATCACCCGGCGTGTTGGTTTGGCGTGGCATTGGTTACACGTCTCGGTCACCTCTTGTTCGCATTGACGGCACTTTCAACAGTGGACGCTACATTTCAGATGTGTTACGACTCGTGGCGCTACCCTTCATTCGATCCCTGCGAAACCCTACATTTCAGCAGGATAATGCACGACCGCATGTTGCAGGTCCTATACGGGCCTTTCTGGATACAGAAAATGTTCGACTGCTGCCCTGGCCAGCACATTCTCCAAATCTCTCACCAACTGAAAACGTCTGGTCAATGGTGGCCGAGCAACTGGCTCGTCACAATACGCCAGTGACTACTCTTGATGAACTGTGGTATCGTGTTGAAGCTGCATGGGCAGCTGTACCTGTACACGCCATCCAAGCTCTGTTTGACTCAATGCCCAGGCGTATCAAGGCCGTTATTACGGCCAGAGGTGATTGTTCTGGGTACTGATTTCTCAGGATCTATGCACCCAAATTGCGTGAAAATGTAATCACATGTCAGTTCTAGTTAATATATTTATCCTCTGAATTTCTTGTTGGTGTAGCAATTTTAATGGCCAGTAGTGTAGATCCGGGCTTCACGGACATTCGCAACCGTCGCTAAGGTGGTTAAAAATACGAGGGGCCTTCAGTAAGTAACGCGACACATTTTTTCCCTCGGTCAGTTTCGGTTGGAAAAATCCGGAATTTATTGTGGGATTTAGTTCTCTACATTTCTGACTGGTGGTGGCGCTTACGCGTGGCCTTCAATATGGCGTCTGCAACGGAGGCGCGTTCCGAGCAGAGAGCGGCATTGAGTTTCTTTTGGCGGAAAGTCGTAGCATCGTAGCTATTCATAGGCCCTTCCAGAATGTCTACGGAGGCCTATCAGTGCACAAAATCTCATTGAATCGTTGGGCAGGGCGTCTATTAACATTGCAACAAGTTCACGTAAACTTGTTCGATCTACCGCGTGCCAGCCGGCTGTACACGTATGTGACTCCTGCAATGTTGGAACGTGCGAACACTTTCATTGGAGGTGATCGACGGATCCCAATCAAGCACCTCGCCGCACGACCGGACGTGTCTGCTAATATTGCTGACACACCCGTCTACCAGTTGGGGGTACTCAAAGGTGTTTGGCCTCTGCGTTCCTCGCCGCCTAACAGAAGATCATAAAAGGCAACGAAGGACCATTTGCGCGAATTTGCTTGACGTTACGAGGCTGATCGTGACAATTTTTTGTCGAACATCGTCACAGTCGATGAAACATGAGTTCTTCGTTTCGAACTGTAAACAAAACGGCGATTCACAGAGTGATGCCAACCACCTCTCCTCTGAAGAAAAAAGTTCAGAGCCGCATCCTCATGTGGTAAAGTGGTAGCGACTGTCTTGTAGAACTCTGGAGGGGCTGTTCTCTTTCATGTCCTCACTCGTGATGCAACTATCGGCGCGCAGAGTGGCCGCGTGGTTTAAGACGCCATGTCACGGATTACGCGGCCCCTTCCGCCTCAGGTTCTAGTCCTCCCTCGAGCATGGGTGTGTGTTTTATTCATAGCATAGGTTAGTTTAAGTAGTGTGTAAGTTTAGGAACCAATGACCTCAGCTAGTTGATCCCTTAGGAATTCACACACATTTGAACATTTTTTTTTTTGATGCAACTATCAACTCCGAACTGTTATGTGCTACCCTAAGGAAACTGAAGAAATGACTTTAAACGTGCTAATCGCCACAAAAATGTAAACGAATTTCTCCTTCTCCATGACAACGCAAGACCTCATACAAGTCTGCACACCCGAGAGGAGCTCAAAAAACTTCACTGAACTGTCCTTCCTCATCCAGCTTACAGCTGGGATTTCGCACCTTCCCATTTCCATAAATTTGGCCTAATAAATGATGCACTCCGCGGGAAGCAGTACGTGGATCCTGGGGACGCTACTCATGTAGGGAGACATTGGCTCCGATGTCGACCAGTGGAGTGGAACCACGCTAGCATACTGACTCTCCCGGTAAGGTAGCGTAAGACCGTCCCATTGAACGTAGGTTTTGTTAAAAGCAGATTTTCGTAGCCAAAAGAGTGGAGAATAATACGGTGTATTGGAATCATGAATAAAACCAACTTGCCAGACGCCGACGCCAGAAGTCGGCCGATTACATTGTCCGACAGGTTGGTCACACTGCGTCCGATTTCCTTCTTGGCCGGCATCAATGAGGTTTAGGTTAGGCTACAATGTAGTCTATCAAAGTCACAACCTATTGTAACCTCCTTGGGCAGGCTGATGTCATAACGCCTGTGTTGGTCGACGAGTTCTACGTTGTGCTTTTGCTACTGAAAAGACATCGAATGAATGTGAATGAGCTACACTATCTGATCAAAAGTATTCGGACACGCCTAAAAACATACGTTTTTCATATTAGGTGCATTGTGCTGCCACCTGCTGTTAGGTACACCATACCAGCGATCTCAGTAGTCATTAAACATCGTGAAAGAGCAGAATGGGGCGCTCCGTGGAACTCAACGAACTTCGAACGTGGTCAGGCGATTGGGTTTTACTTGTGTCATACGTCTGTACGCGGGATTTCCACACTCGTAAACATCCCTAGGTCCACTGTTTCCGATGTGAAAGTGAAGTGGAAACGTGAAGGGACACGTACAGCGTACAGGCTCACATGGACTGTTGACTGACAGAGCCCGCCGACAGTTGAACAGGCTCGGAGACAGACACCTATCCAGACCATCACACGGGAATTCCAAACTTCATCAGGATCCACTGCAAGTACTATGACAGTTAGGCAGGACGTGAGAATACTTGGATTTCATGGTCGAGCGGCTACTCTTAAGCCAGACATCACGCCGTTAAATGCCAAACGATGCCTCACTTTGTGTAAGGAGTATGAACATTGGATGATTGAACAGTGGAGAAACTTCGTGTGGAGTGACGAATCACGGTACACAAGGTAGCGATCCGATGGCAGGGTGTGTGTATGGCGAATGCCCGGTGAATGTCATTTGCCAGCGAGTGTAGTGCCAACAGTAAAATTCGGAGGCGATGGTGTTATGGTGTAGCCGTGTTTTTCATGGAGGGAGCTTGCACCTCTTGTTATTTTGCGATGCACTATCACAGCACAGGCCTACATTGATGTTTTAAGCAGCTTCTTGCTTCCAACTGTTGAAGGGTAATTGCATCTTTCAACACGATCGAGCACCTGTTCATAATGCACGGCCTGTGGCTGACTGATTACACGACAATAACATCCCTGTAATGGACTGGCCTGCACAGAGTCTTGATCTGAATCCTATAGAATACCTTTGGGATGTTTCGTAACGCCGACTTCGTGCCAGGCCTCACCGTCCGACATCGATACCTCTCCTCAGTACAGCAGTCCGTGAAGAACGGGCTGCCATTCCACAAGAAACCTTCCAGCACCTGATTGAACGTATGCCTGCGACATTGGAAGCTGTCATCAAGGCTAAGGGTGGGCCATCACCCTACTGGATTCCAGCATTACCGATGGAGGGCGCCACGCACTTGTAAGTCATTTTCAGCCCGGTGTTCAAATGGTTCAAATGGCTCTGAGCACTATGGGACTCAACATCTTAGGTCATAAGTCCCCTAGAACTTAGAACTACTTAAACCTAACTAACCTAAGGACATCACACACACCCATGCCCGAGGCAGGATTCGAACCTGCGACCGTAGCAGTCCCGCGGTTCCGGACTGCAGCACCAGAACCGCTAGACCACCGCGGCCGGCAGGTGTCCAAATACTTTTGATGACACAGTGTATGTATCGAAAAGAACGAGACGAATTCTATACACCTTTTCCTCAGTTATTGCAATAACCGGACAAGTTTTACGAATGTATGACATGAAGAAGGAAACGTTCTATTACATGCTCGAGATGATTCGTGGTGACACTGAAGAGCAAAGCTACAAACTCTCTGCCCTTCTTCAAACAAATTCTGCAGAACAAACACATGTCAATTAACCTTCAATAACTGTCGTTTAGAAAATGTACCAACCACAAAAACAAATTTTTGAATAAGGTGATCCCTTCACTTCAACGTGGAGAGCCCTACTCCACATTCACAAACCATTTCATACGACATAATTACCACCTTACTACCGTGAAACACCAGTAATAATTCGTAGATAGCTAATTCCCAGCTACTACAACCGAAGAAAGATTCGCAACAGTAACTTTACGCATCAAAATTGACATACGCCACCTTTCTCAGTCAAACACATATTTTTTGGAGGTTATTATCTTGGCCTAAAATTTCGGATACAGATGTTGCCATTTTTGCAGATGATCTTCTGTATTAAATACATACATGAATCTGAAACAGCTAAAAAGGCACAGGACATGCTTAATGTAATGTAAGGTAATGTTAATTTAATTATTATTACAATTTTAAGTTGTTCGGAACCTGTGGTTTCCAACAAAGTAGTGATATCAGGCCACAGATACCGAGACATATCCCTGGCATTATGTTTCTCATCAATAGGATTCCACAAACTCCTTCTTTCCTGTATTAAACGTAAAAATGCCTTTGAAGAAAAAAAAAGCATTTCTATAGCCATCAGTCGTAAATACACAACTCCATTGTTTACTAGTTTCTCTTTTTACAACCATTATCATTGGAAGAGCCAGCGGCCTTGTCGCATTGGTAATACAGGTTCCCGTCAGATCACCAAAGTTGAGCGCTGTTGGGTTTGGTTAGCACATCGCTGGGTCACGATCCGGCTCCGCCGAGCGCTGTTAGCAAGCGGGGTGCACTCAGCCCTTGTGAGGCAAGCTGAGGAGCTACTTGATCGAGAAGTAGCGGCTCCGGTCTCGTAAGCAGAAATGCGGCCGGAGAGCGGTGAACCGACCACATGCCCCTCCATATCCGCATCCAGTGACGCCCATCGGCAGAGGAGGACGTGGCGGTTGGTCAGTACCTTTGGGCCTTACGAGCCCTGTTCAAGAGAGATTTATCACTTAAAGAAAAGCAGTACGTGAGACGGACCAAAATGCATGGTCCTCACACAGGATTCATTAGCATACCAACTGCAACGATGTCTCACAATGGTATTTGAATTGCGCATGATTTAGCCAATGTTATAAATCAGAAACACAGATTGTGTGAAGGTAATATGACTTATTAAGTGTCAGTAGACTTAACGGAAGGTGTTTATGTGATATGCGGCAGTGGATAAATTACGTGTATTTCACATACTATTGTGAGACATCGTTGTATTTAGTATGCTAATGAATCTTGTATGAGTGTTACGCATTTTTGATCCATCTAATGTACTGCTGTTCTTCCAGTGATAATGGTCGTAAAAGACGAAACTGGTAAAGAATAAAGTGGAATGTATGGTGGCCGAGCGGTTCTAGGAGCTACAGTATGGAACAGCACGACCGCTACGGTCGCAGGGTCTAATCCTGTCGCGGGCATGGATGTGTGTCCTTAGGTTAGTTAGGTTTAAATAGTTCTAAGTTCTAGGGGACTGATGACCTCAGCAGTTAAGTCCCATGGTGCTCAGAGCCATTTGAACCATTTTTTTTTTTTGGAATGTATGCAACCGATGACTACAAAATTATTTTCCTTCAAATATTTACAGCTGTAGCAGGTTACCTATGCAAAGGAATTAAAATTTTCTCACAGTCCATGTTTTTCGTTGGGAACATCGGCCAATATGGAAGAAAACGAACTGATCTGAATTCCACCAACCGTCGTCCGAAGTCTGTACGCTGGGGCGCTGAGACCCGTTCCACTGAGATCGCGTATGTACTGGTGTAATGATCTGAAAAGATCGTCCGTCTTCGACAGCACTGTGACCGCAACCTTACACACAAACCACAGTTTCTCAGCTAGAAACTTCTGAATTACGTAACGCTGGAGATGAAAGCTTTTTTAGTTTTACTTCTGGCAAGTTCTGAGTTGGTTCTATCGAAACGTCAAGACCGAATACGAGCTCATTCTTTTGTTATCAGGGATGACCACAGGAGCCACTCGCATATAAATCTGTATTTCATTGCAAGTCTAGGTAGATTCCAACTAGAGTATAGCCACTATCAATATATTTAATAGCGAGTGACGTATGCCCAGAAAGCTTGTATGTGCACATGTTGTTAAAACGATTTTATCCTATCCATTTTCTGCGTCTACGTGACTCTCTACCAAACACGCTGTTGATGGCTATATTGTAGCTGAAATCTTGCTAGATCTGTCATAAGCACTGATTTATGTGGGACTGTTTGCTGATGTTCATCCCTGATCATAACATACTCACAATCGATAATTTACGATCCATTGGGCCCGAGGTGTAGAAGATATCTCTTAGAGATATTATGTAATAAAATCCGTATTGTACAAGATTTGGTATGTAGATCCGCTTCAGTTGTACTAATTATTTATTCAAACCACGATCTGTTTCGAGATTTTAGAATCAAATCATCAGGTGCTGCTACGGTAGTTGATTTGTGTATTTATTGTGATGGACCCATTTCAGCTAGATTGCCATATTCAGACCATCTGCAAAATTTATAACATTTTTATTTCATTATAATGTTGGTTAATGATATTTTCGGATATACAAATTTTGTACTTACGTCCATATATCACCATTAGTTGTCACTGTCACTCCGTATTGTATCCAAACGAGGTGCTGGTTAGGACTCCTATGCTACAAGCTGTATTGTAGTTCGCTCCTGTTGTTAATGGTACTTTCGTGAATTTTTATAATTTGACGTTTTATCGTCAGACTTGAGAAGTTGACAATTGTGACAGTTGGTCTAAGATGCTATATAATTATACACAGTACAGCGCCCTCATGACATTTTAGATGAACATACGGATTTAAAACTTAAACACTTCATACAAAATTTTATTGAGTTTCTAAGGAAAGAAGACGGATAGACACAAACAACTACCCACAGACACAACGTTTACAAGCATCGTACATACAGGAATGAAATTTTCACTCTACAGCGGAGTGTGCGCTGATATGCAACTTTCTGGCAGATTAAAACTGTGTGCCGGGCCGAGACTCGAACTCGGGACCTTTGCCTTGGAAGGTAGGAGACGAGGTACTGGCGGAATTAAAGCTGTGAGGACGTGGCGCGAGTCGTGCTTGGGTAGCTCAGTCGGTAGAGCACTTGCTCGCGAAAGGCACAGATCCCGAGTTCGAGTCTCGGCCCGGCACACAGTTTTAATCTGCCAGAAAGTTTCATCATACATACAGTCCGAAATCATAACATCAACACACCACAGCGGCTGTTACCATAAGCTATAGCATCTTTAGTAAACTGTTACAACTGTCAAATTCTCAAATCTGACGATAAAACGTCAAATTATAAAAATACAAAAGAGGGCCATTAGCAATAGGAGCAAATCATAAAAAAGCTTATAGCATTAGAGTCCTAAACCTACACAGTGGTTAACACAGTACAGAGTGACTGTCACCACTGATGATATATGGACACGAAGTACCAAATCTGTGTATTCGAAAATATGATTAACCAACATTGCAATAAAAAGAGGTTATGTAACTTTCGCAGATGCTCTGAAGACGGCAATGTATCCAAAATGCGTCAGTCACAACAAATACGTCATAAAACTTCTAAAGCAGAAATGTGGATATTATTACATAATTTTCACCATCGCTGTGCGCAACAGTTCCTAACGAAATCCAGCCACATTCTTTTCTAATCCAAAGGAGCGTTGGAAGATTAGTGCCTGTGCCTCGTCGACAATATTGAAGATGAGGCACAAGGTCAGTTTGAGAAAGAACAGGATGGGAAATCTCCCGAGTACTTTTCAAAGCAAGTACTTCGGCATTTGCCTTAAGCGAATGAGGGAAAGCACGAAAAACAAAATGTGGATGCTCGGGAGGGGATTTGAGCCACCGTGTCCGTGAAATCGAGTCCAGTTATCACTGCACCACATCACTCTGTGTGTCTAATCGGAGACTGTTCTTCAAATCTAATGAATTCGCTATCGATGGGAAGTTTGCTCAACCTTCTTTTTCCTAGAGATTTCGCGCCATAGTAATTGCACTCTCCTAGTGCACTCCTTACATTTATTGAATTTCAATTAAAGTGACTGTTTCATCGAGTTTTAGTAAAAGAAAACATTCTATCGTGCTTCAACCACCCATTGAGTCGACAGCCCCCCTCCTGTCATTGATCTAGTGGCCTTTCTCCGTCTCTACGGGTGTAGCAAAAGTGGCATTTTCCGATTATCACCAGAACTGTGGGCAGAATGAGTCGCGTATTATAGTCAATACAGTACTAGAGAAACACCCACGAAGCCGCGAAAATGAACGTTGCAGGGGTCACATCATAACAAGGAAGACGGTGCCAGACCGGCAGCAAAGTAGCTCCCACACACCAGCGTAACAGAAAAACATGGGCCACAGTGTGTGTTGTGCCCCGGAAGAGAAACGGTGTAAACACTCGCAGTGGCAAGGCAGTCTTCCAGTAGGTAGGGGACGTTTGTAAACAAGCAGATGTTTACATCAGAGGTTGCCAATACATTTCTCTCAACTCATCCAATGGAGGGAAGAAAGGACATCGGAGCCATGACAAACAACGGATTTACGGAATCAATAGCAACCACGACAGTGTAAAAGCTGGATATACACTATGCGATCGAAAGTATCCGGACACCCCCAAAAAATATACGTTTTTCATATTACGTGCATTGTGCTACCAGATACTCCATATCAGCGACCTCAGTAGTCACTAGACATCGTGATAGAACAGAACGGCCGCACGGGGTAGCCGAGCGGTCTTGGGGGCCTTGTCACGGTCGGCGCGGCTGCCCCCGTCGGAGGTTCGAATCCTCCCTCGGGCATGGGTGTGTGTGTGTTGTCCTTAGCGTAACTCAGTTTAAGTTAGAATAAGTAGTGTGTAAGCTTACGGACCCGATGGCCTCAGCAGTTTCGTCTCATATGACCCTAGCACAAATTTCCAAGAGCAGAACGGTGCTCTCCGCGGAACTGGCGGGCTTCGATCGTGGCCAGGTGCCTGGGTGTCACTTGTGTCATACGTCTGTACGCGAGATTGCCACACTCCTAAACATTCCTACGTCCACTGCTTCTGATGTGATAGTGAAGTGGAAACGTGAAAGAACACGTGTAGTACAAAAGCGTACAGGCCGACCTCGTCTGTTGACTGACAGAGACTGCCGACGGTTGAAAATGGACGTAATGTGTAATAGGCAGACATCTATTCAGAACATCAAACAGGAATTCCAAACTGCATCAGGATCCACTGCAAGTACTATGGCAGTTAGGCAGGACGTGAGAATACTTGGATTTGATGGTCAAGAGGCTACTCATAAGCCACACATTACGCCGATAAAAGCCAAACGACGAATCGCTTGGTGTAAGGAGCGTAAATGTTGGACGATTGAACAGTGGAAAAACGTTGTGTGGAGTGACGAATCACTGTACACAATGTGGCGATCCGATGGCAGGGTGAATGTCATTTGCCAGCGAGTGTAGTGCCAACAGTAAAATTCGGAGGCGGTGGTGTTATGGTGTGGTCGTGCTTTTCATGGAGGGGGCTTGCACCTCTTGTTATTTTCCGTGGCACTATCACAACACAGGCCTACATTGGTATTTTAAGCACCTTCTTCCATCCCACTGTTGAATAGCAATTGCATCTTTCAAAACGATCGAGCACCTGTTCATAATGCACGGCCTGTGGCAGAGTGATTACACGACAATAATATCCCCGTAATCGACTGGCCTGCACAGAGTCTTGATCTGAATCCTATAGAATACCTTTGGGATGTTTCGGAACGCCGACTTCGTGCGAGGCCTCAGCGACCGACGTAGATACCTCTCCTCAGTGCAGCACTCCGTGAAGAATGGGGTGCCATTCACCAAGAAACCTCCCAGCACATGATTGAACGTATGCATGCTACAGTGGAAGCTGTCATCAAGGCTATGGGTGTGTTAACACCGTATTGAATGCCAGCATTACCGATGGAGGGCGCCACGAACTTGTAGGTTATTTTAAGCCAAGTGTTCGAATACTTTTGATCACATAGTGTATTCTAGTTTAGTAAGATGACAATGCAGAGTTCGAGTTAGTGTGAAAAGTACAATCAAGTGAGAAACATTCTATAACAAGGCTCTTGCAATATACAGGATACTTTGGTAAAAAAGTAAGGGAAATAAGGCGATATTGTAACCTGCATTTAAATACAGGTGTCACCGACCTCCTGCGTAGGTCGAAAGCTGTATGTACAGCGTCAAGCATGGGCGCAAATTCTAAATATGTTGTTACTGTGTCTCTTTGGTGTCCATACACAGATATGGAAAAAGTAAATAAAGAGTGTGGGAGACGATTACACCGTAGATGGCTCATTGGAAAAACTAACGAAAGAGGTTTAGGACTCTTACTATGATTCAGAGGACAACAATATCAATTTCTTCATGATATTGCTACCCTCAGCGAAAGCGAGGAAGAATCACAGAAAATACTGACTGGAACGAACAGCCTACTAAGCACAGAATGTGGGTTGAAAATAAACCGAAGAAAAACGAAGGTAATGAGTGGCAGAAATGAGATTCGTAAGAAACTTACCTTCAAAATTGGTGACCATGAAGTAGATGAAGTGAAGGAAGCCTGCTTCCTTGCAAGCAAAATATTATATTTTAAGAAAGAAAAGATGGTCCAAAGAGGTTGTACTATATTTATTGTTCGCGCTATTAGTTAGTCTTTTTTGAAGCACATTGGACTAAATACCCAGTTCGTAAGTAAAGGCAAATATGATGTGAAGCTTGTGGACCGCATGAAACCAGTCAAAGGACTGGTGACTCCCTTCCCCTCACCAAACAAAAAAAAACATAGAATATAGGTCCAAACTACTAGTTAATTCCAGGCTGAGAGATTTCGGCGGTAGCGGTCAGAGTAAGTAATGGCAGTATCTCACATTTGCACTACGTGCTACACTCCATTAGTCTGAATCCGTAGCTATGTATAAGTGAATGACTTTGGTTTGTGTAATTAAAGCTTCAACAAGTTTCAAGTGGTACCTCACACGAAGAAAATAATTTCAACAGCAACAAAAAAAGTCTGTTATGGTACAAAATATATTTGTAAACTGCAAATGTGTGCGCGGTTCAGAAAGGGCATAGTTTAGTTTTAGGAGATCATTGTTATGGTGGGTTTAGAAAGGCCCGACAAGATTCGCCAATTTGCCATCCACTGTTGCCCAGGAGCGTTGGTCAAATCCAACTCCGGGGCAGAAGTGTTTACACAGTGCACGATATGGCCGGAAATGGACGAAACCGTGCTATTGTGAGTGAGTGCCGCTCTATTGCTTCTGCATTTCACAAAGAAAAAAAAATCAAGTAAATCAAGAAAAAGAGACACAGGGCTGTGTAGGTGTGTTATTTTTTGAATAAAAGAACTTCTTAACTAACTGATGGTGGATGTATGTGTATATTTGTATATATTACTTTCTACGTCCCATACACAAGACTCCACTGTATGAAGGACCATGATTTTACAATAGCTAGTTCAGCTTAGATGTCGGTGTGTCCTCTGGCATGATATTATCTTCACTTGGGCCACTCGACCGAAGCCTGTAATTAACACCCTTAACAGCCTAGAACTCTACTCGGCTATGTGAAATTGTTTGTGGCTATGGTGTTCAATAGTTTCATGGTTTTCCGGCATTTATCCAAAGCCACTTTTGCCACATACAATTGGCGCTCATATCTCATTCATCACACAAACTGAACTACATTGTAAAACCTCGATTCTTGATATTCATCGACCTGATAATGGTTTAAAACCGAAGCAAATGGAAAATTACGAGGGTTGGTAATATAGGAGCTTTTGGCGGTTTTAGGATGTCTAATCTGAATCGTTGAAGAATTGCGGAGCCGTGCCTGTAATTAAGTATTCCCTTGGATTCTTCGAAAGAAATCTGAGTTTAACACCTTCTACTCACAGGGATACCTTCTCATTTGCTATCCTCATTATAGTGATCCGGACAGCAGTTTCATACATTTGAAGGGTATCTCTAGATTCAGAGATCGGACGGCTGGATGGTGCAAAAAGTAACCCTGAGCAATATAAAGTGTGAGATCCTCCAAATGAGTACTAAATAAAATATTGAAATGTCTGTGAATTCCTAAGGGACCAAACTGCTGAGGTTATCAGTCTCCAGACTTACACACAACTTAAACTAACTTATGGTAAGAACAACACACACCTCCATGCCCGAGGGAGGACTCGAACCTGCGGCGGGAGGGGCCGCCCAGTCCGTGCATGACGCCTCAAGCCACGCGGCCACTCCGCGCGGCTATTAAAGAAATTCCGTTAAATTTCGGTTACACGATAAATGAGACAAACTCAGTGGCTGTAGATTCAACTAAATACGTAGAGAATACAATTACGAACAAATAAAATTGGAATCATCTAACAGAAAATGTTGTGAGGAAGGCTGCGTTTTATTTGCGGAATACATGGAACTTGCAACAGATCTGCTACAGTGACTGCATACACTGCTCTTGTCCGACCATTCTAGAGTACTGCTGCACGGTATGGGATCCCTACCGGACGGGATTGATGGAGGACATCGAAAAAGTTAAAATAAGGGTAGCATGCTTTGTATGACAAAATAGGGGTGTCAGTGTCACAGATATGGTAAGCGCGTTGTGGTTGCAATCATTAAATTATACAGATTTTTTTCCTTCGGTGAGCTTTTTTCACGAAACTATTATCATCAGCTATCTGCTCCGATTGCTGAAACATTTTGTTGACTCCTGCCTACATAGGGAGAACTGATCAACGTGATACAGTAAGAGAAATCGGAGCTCGGACGGAAATATCGACGTGTTCATGTTGTATTGTGCGTACTGAACCGGAGACCTAGAAACGACGGAGAGGCTTCGTCCCGCCGTAGCCCTCAGTGATTCACAAGCCCACAACAGGCCACAGCGGTCCACCCACCACACCGCTGCCCCACACCGAACCCCGTTGTGTGGTTCGGCCTCCTGTGGATCCCTCCCAGGGAACGTCTCATACCAGACGAATGTAACCCTGTGGTAGAGTAATAATCGTGTACGCGTACGTGGCGACAGTGTTTGCTCAGCAATCGCTGACATAGTGTAACTGAGTCAGAATAAGGGAAACCAACCTGCACTCGCCGAGGCAGATGGAAAACCGCCTAAAAACCGTCCACAGGCTGGCCGGCACACCGGATCTCGACACTAGTTCGCCGGGTGGATTCGTGCCGTGGACCGGCATGCCTTCCCGCTCGGGAAGCAACGCGTTAGACCGCGCGGCTAGCCGGGCGGGCTCTGGAGTTCATGTTACTCACAGGTGCTCGAGAGTAGAGTGGTAGAGAAATAGTCTAACTTGGAGAATACGGCAGGTACCATTATTCGATTTCCCAGGAACTTCGCTCAGTGGAAGAGGAGCCAAAATAAGTGAACACTTGTTTACCGCAGGTACCATTATCCGATTTCCCAGAAACTTCGCTCAGTGGAAGAGGAGCCAAAATAAGCGAACACTTGTTTTCGCTTATTCGTAAATACTGGACCGTTTTTGAGAAAACGGCCATGAAAGTTTTCGACGTCAGTTAGATGTCATTTAACGGTCGATTAGTTCAGCCCAACTGGTGGCACGGTGTCTACGGTCGCGGTCTCTCACTTTTGCGTCCAGTATTCGAAACCCAATTATTGTTTTTATTTTATTTTATTTCTTTCATTTATTCACTCATGTCCGTAAAAGATTACTACACGAATCTTTCTTATCAAGTTAGGGGATACAAGGGCGTTATATTAATTTAAAATTACAACTAAGGTTCACAGAAGTGCCATACCATACACATGTGTGTATGGTGTTTTCAGGGGTCACAATCTTTTTAAATTCTCATGTTCTTCTGTTTCAACCTTATAACAATTCTTATTTTTTATATTGTATAATTATGTTTATTCTTCACGAAGATTGTGTACATTCCCTTGCACTATACTAATCGTAGAAACATTCGAAACTTGGGCAGGTTTGCCGCAGCGACATTTCATCGCATCAATCTCACTCGGGAAAGAAACGTCGTTAATGTTGCTGAAGATTTTACGCGTTGGCTATAATTTCGCGGCAGACCTCACAAATGGATCTCTTTTCATAAAACTGGTGCTTCCAATTAATTATAAGTCAAGAGAAATCACCGAAAATAATTTCAAATAATTTTTTCAATCATTTACTGTTTATTTTAAAAATTCATTTCGCCATACATACTATTAGTAGACGAGTAAGGGCAATGTTATTTCAGTATACACGGATTTGGGTAGATAAACGAAAAATGAAAACAATTATCAGGTTTCGAGCACAGGGAGCAAAACTGAATGGCCGTAACGTTATCAGCTGTACCACCACTTCGGCCGCACTTCCCATGCGCTGAAAGGCACATAGAGCACGTCGAAAGCTTTGACTGTCGTTTTCTCAGAAAAAGTCGAGTATCTACGGATAAGTCGACACACGTGTTCGGTTATTTTGAGCCCTCTTTCATTGAGCCACAGCGTCGTGATTTAAAGGTAACGGTATTAGACTGCAAAACAGACGAGCCGTTTCAAAGCTCCCTCGTCCCAAACTGTTCGCTGTATTCAAATTTGTATCTGTGTCGTAGTGTAACGTCCGTTTACAACAGAAAATTGTAAAAAAGGAACCTGTAATGAAAGCTGATTCTGCGCAGCTACTCTACTAGCAGCCGAAAGGAAGTGGCTTTCGAATAATGACAAGGCGTCAAGTCAACCGGCAAATTCGTCTGGTGTGTCATACAAGGCGTTAGTGACAGTACGTTTGTCATATGATAGGAATCTCTTATCGACGCACCTAACTTGTACGCCTGGTGGATGAGTGAAGTATGCCTCCTTGTTCGATTTAAGCGTTCGTATGAATGTGAATATGATCACTCCCAAGGAAACGATGAAAACATTATAGTTAGTCACATAAGCTGCAGCAAATCAACGCAACAGTTTCACAATCACACAGTTTTCCCTGTGCTCTGTCCAAACATTTTTTTTTAAATCGTTTTGAAGCTGCGTTCAGTTTTCGACGTTTTGACTCTTAAATTCCTTTGTTGTAACACCCGTATATTTGTTGTTTTCACTTCTGTAAGATGTCTATTTATTATCTCGCCGGCTCTCACTATTCATGAAATTTACTTGCGACGGTAATCTATTCTTACCACATGACTCATATTCTATAACCAATGTATAGTATGACAGCTGTCGAGAATACAGTAAGAGAACAGACATTTCAATGGCAGGACAGACAGTTCATAATTCTGTAAAAAAAAAAAATAAATAAATAAATAAAGGCATGAAAGTGTTTTGCTGCATAGCAGTGCAACACAATGACCACTTGTTTTTCAATTTTTATTTAATTGGTTCAAATAGCTCTGAGCACCATGGGACTTAACATCTGAGGTCATCAGTCCTCTAGAACTTATAACTACTTAAACCTAACTAAAGTAAGGCCATCACACACATCCATTCCCGAGGCAGGATTCGAACCTGCGACCGTAGCGGTCACGCGGTTCCAGACTGAGGCGCCTAGAACCGCACGGCCACCCCGGCCGGCCATTTAATTCCTACAGATTTTCCACTTCAGGCGTTGGCCCCTAATACCCTACCCCCAAAAACCTATCTAATCTACAAGCAGAAACAATAGCTAGTGCGACCGCCACTTTCACCCTAACCACGAAACCACTGCTCTTCCACTGCGCCTGATGTTGCACTAGTTGACCTTGGACCACTCACTGCTTCTATTTTGCTTCAGTACACCTTCTTTCTGTGTTCATGCTTGACTCGTGAGTTTTTGACGGGATATTCACTGGGCCATCTTACCACTAAATCTGAGGAGGGTGCGGTGGGGAGTTTCCCTCGTTAGCATTAAACATGACACAGCACGACGACAAGCATGAGATGTGGGCGAAGGAGGAGGGGGGAAAGGAGTTGGTCCCGTAACTATTTTGGACTGTGGAATTGCCCCCTTGCAGTTTGTAACATATGGTGACGGGAATCGATAGCACGGGCACTGGGGAGCGCAGTCTGCGTCACGTGTCATGCGAGGAGTGAGCGTGCATGACTCACGTGACAAACAGAGCGAGAGTGGACCGTGCGCGATCTGCTGTTTGCTGACGGCGCGTCAGGCCGACGACAGCGACAGACGGCGCGGCCCTCCGGCGGACACACACCTGTCACCAGACACCGGCCGCCGCCCGCAGCTGCTATCGCGTGACACAGAATTAGGCGCGCGCCGCATCTGCGCTTGCTCTCCTCGGGACCAGACTGATGGCTCTGCAGGAGCTCGCCGGAGAGAGAGCCGGTCTAGGGAACGGAAACGGATCTGGGGAGGCTCCCTTATACGTCTCGAATGACGCACTTTGGTAAGGTGCTCCTGTTCGGTACTGACACCACATTCTGAGGCAGTTATTGTATAGGATACAGCGGGGCTATTCCACTCATTTCAACTGTACGCCCTATATACACTGAAGCGCGAAAGAAGCTGGCATAGACATGCGTATTGAAATACAGATATATGTAAATAGGCAGAAGAAGGCGCTGCGGTCGGCAACGTCTATGTAAGACAAGTGTCTGGCGCAGTTGTTACACTACTGGCCATTAAAATTGCTACACCAAGAAGATATGCAGATGATAAACGAGTATTCATTGGACAAATATATTATACTAGAACTGACAGGTGACTATATTTTTACGCAGTTTGGGTGCATAGATCCTGAGAAATCAGTACCCACAACAACCACCTCTGGATGTAATGACGGGCTTGATACGCCTGAGCATTGAGTCAAACAGAGCTTGGATGGCGTGTACACGTACAGCTGCCCATGCAGCTTCAACACAATAGCACAGTTCATCAAGAGTAGTGACTGGCGTATTGTGCCGAGCCAGTTGCTCGGCCACCATTGACCAGACGTTGTCTATTGGTGAGAGATCTGGAGAATGTGCTGGCCAGGGCAGCAGTCGAAAATTTTCTGTATCCACAAACGCCCGTACACGACCTGCAACATGCGGTCGTGCATTATCCTGCTGAAATGTAGGGTTTCGCGGGGATCGAATGAAGAGTAGAGCCACGGGCCATAACACATCTGAAATGTAACATCCACTGTTCAAAGTGCCGTCAATGCGAACAAGAGGTGACCGAGACGTGTAACCAATGGCACCCCATACCACCACGCCGGGTGATACGCCAGTATGGTGATGACGAATACACGCTTCCAATGTGCGTTCACCGCGATGTCGCCAAACACGGATGCGACCATCATGATGCTGTAAACAGAACCTGGATTCATCCGAAAAAATGACTTTTGCCATTCGTGCATCCAGGTTCGTCGTTGAGTACACCATCGCAGACGCTCCTGTCTGTGATGCAGTGTCAAGGGTAACCGCAGCCATGGTCTCCGAGCTGATAGTCCATGCTGCTGCAAACGTCGTCGAACTGTTCGTGCAGATGGTTGTTGTCTTGCAAACGTCCCCATCTGTTGACTCAGGGATCGAGACGTGGCTGCACGATCCGTTACAGCCGTGCGGATAAGATGCCTGTCATCTCGACTGCTAGTGATACGAGGCCGCTGGGATCCAGCACGGCGTTCCGTATTACCCTACTGAACTCACCGATTCCATATTCTGCTAACAGTCATTGGATCTCGACCAACGCGAGCAGCAATGTCGCGATACGATAAACCGCAATCGCGATAGGCTACAATCCGACCTTTATAAAAGTCGGAAACGTGATGGTACGCATTTCTCCTCCTTACACGAAGCATCACAACAACGTTTCACCAGGCAACGCCGGTCAATTGCTGTTTGTGTATGAGAAATCGGTTGGAAACTTGTCAGCACGTCTGGGCCCATCAACAACGACACTGCAATGTTGATGACTGGCAACAAGTTGCCTGGTCGATCGAGTCTCATTTAAAATTGTATCGAGCGGATGGACGTGTACGAATATGGAGACAACCTACGAATTCATGGACTCTGCATGTCAATAGGGGACTCTTCAAGCTGGTGGAGGATTCGTAATGGTGTGGGTCGAGTGCAGTTGGAGTGATATGGGACCGCTGAAATGTCTACATACGATTCTAACAAGTGACACGTACGTAAGCATCCTGTCTGGTCACTTGCATCCATTCATGTCCATCGCGCATTCCGAGGGACGTGGGCAATTCCAGCACAACAATGCGACATCGCATGCGTCGAGAATTTCTGCAGAGTGGCTTCAGGAACACTCTCCTGAGTTTTAACACTTCCGATGGCTGCTCAGAGATGAACATTATTGAGCATATCTGGGATGCCTTGCTACGTGCTGTTCACAAGAGATGTCCACCTATTCGTACTCTTATGCATTTATTGAGAGTCCTGCAGGATTCAAGGCGTCAGTTCCCTCCAGAACTACTTCAGATATTAGTCAAGTCTATGCCACGTCGTCTTGAGGCACTTCTGCGTGCTCACGGGAACCCTTACCGGTTCTTTGGCTCTTCAGTGTAATATAACATGAAACATTTTTTAAAAAATCTGTCAGTGTAATAGAGTTGTGAAATTTTAATTGTTAATACATTCCTGTACGCGAGCAAAGTATCAATCAAACATCTGAAGAAGGCAAAAATAACAATATGTAAAATTGCTGGGGTTATTACACTCAGTCAAGAGGCTATTCCGCCCAGTGTAGTTCAGTGTCAAAATTACAAGCATTTGCAACAAGTAAACATTTTTCGTCCTTTTGCGTCCACACACATTCGTGAAACTATGTAGCACATTGCTGGCACTTTATCCAGATGAGCTGCCTATAGCACTTGTTACTTCATGTCTAATATCTTCCTCGGACCATAAAGCACGTGACTTTTGCATTTTATGTATACGAACCATCTATAAAAAAGAAACCAAGAATACCTCAGTTAAACTAGTAATTTTACCGAGCGGAAATAACCCCAAGAGTACAGGGCCAAACAGCCCCATCAGTAGACATTTCGAAACATGCGGCAAATCAGACCTCTGTGGAAAAAGTCAGCAATATTTTCTGATACACACACTGCGTAACCTTTGTTCTCATAGAGGTAACAATAAGAGTTTAAAATTTCATGTTATTGTGCAGTGTACACCTTAATTTGTTAGGCTGTATTCCTTAACTAAGGCAAAAATCCATCACAGTTCGCTTACCTCTAGAGTCTGTTCTTCTATTTTGTCAATAACGCAACAGAAAAAAAAACTTTACTACAACCACAAGCGGCGACACAGAGATACTGGTTCATACTGAAGGCAAAACGACCTTGATCCTCTGTGGAACTAGTGCACTGTTGCAACATCTCTTTATTTCAGGTACATTACACTGCGAGCGGAATAGCCTCGCTTAAGGAGCAATCAAATAAAAATAAGAAAATACATAAAAAACTGGTCATCTTGAAATAGAAGTCGCGCACTGAGGTTTCCGTGAAGAGTTCATCCATTCTGAGAATTGAGAATCGCAACGCGTTTTTGCCTATTTTCGGTGAAGAAATTGGTAAGATATCTGTCCCAAGGAATTCCAAGACCATATCAAAATCTACACTAACCTGGACATACAAAAAGAAGAGAACAGGGGAATTCAGTTTATACGTGTAGATACAGAAGATATGACTACAACTTACATTTTGTTTGCGTGCAGTGATTTTGTCTGTTATGGTTTTAACGGACGAAAAAATGCAATGTTTGTTCTAATAGTAAATAGGTATTTTTGTGTTGTGTAATTACAGTTTAACAATTTTATAATTTTTTTATTTTACTTTTACAGTGAAACCCTGCTTTTTGCCAAATTTCATGATTCTAGTACCCTATATGTTTCGATGAGTCAGTTTGCATCAAAATGTGTGTCAAGAACGGCAGTGTCTTTTGACAGAATTTTCTTAGAAGCTTAAAATATTTGCAATGCCTAGGAACCATGGTCCTTAATGTGTGACATAAATTTGAACTTGATGTATGTACCTGTTCCTGAAACACAGTTTTTAACAGTCGGACGAACGGACAGACAGATAGACAGACGGACGAACAACAAGCGTCCTTTAAGTATTCCGTTTTTGTAGATTGAGGCCCGGGACCCTAAAAAGTAAGTAAACTTTCTGTTATTTCAAAAGTAATCACCACGACTGTTAACACATTTATCCCACTGTGAGACAAGACGCACAACGCGTTCACGGAAAAATGTTTTTGGTTGCCTACGGAAGGTTAATTGTATCCAGGCATGTATCCGAAGCAAAGTAACGGCCTTTCTTCAGGAATCCAAAAATATGGAAATCACTTGGGGACAGGTCATGACTGTATGCAGAATGTGTGTGGGCTCCCCAGCGAAACTTCTGCATGTGGGACCGCCCACGTGTTGCCGAGGCTATTTCGATACGAGCTGCAGAAGTTTCGCTGGGAGGCCCTCACACATCTTCCAGACAGTCACAAACTCTCCTCGTGCGATTTCCATATTTTTTGGAACTCCGAAGAAAGACATTTGTGGCCGCTGGTTTGCTTCGGACGAAGAGGTGCACGTCTGGATACAATCATGGTTCCCTAGGCAACGGCAAGCGTTTTTTTTTCATGAAGGCATTGACCGTTTTGTCTCACCGTCGGATGAATGTATTAACAGTTAAGGTGATTACTTTTTCCTATCTGTCTTGTTTTCATTTGACTGTCCTTACAACAACCGAAGTGAAAATGCGGGTGGTTTGCCGATGTCGAAGTGAATGTAGCCTACAGTCTACTGAATACAGGATATGGACTGCTGACAAACCAAAGAAAGTCGAATGTAAAGAGGAGTAGCAGACATGACATTACCGATAAACTTAACATCACACCACGAACTAGACGACGTGAAGAAATTCTACTACCTTGGGAGCAAAATTACACGTGACTTACGGAAGCGAGGAGGACATAAGAGAAAGAAAAGCACAGGCAAAGAGGGCATTGCTTGGCGAAAGAAGTCTGCTGGTATCAAACATAGACTGTAATTTGAGGAATAAATTTCTGAAAAATTGGGAATTTGTGGTAAGTTCCTATGGGACCAAACTGCTGAGGTCATCGGTCCCCAGGCTTACACACTATTTAATATAACTTTAACTTACTCTAAGGACAACACATATACCCATGCCCGAGGGAGAGTGTAAGTTCTCAAGAGTGTAAGTTCTTAAGAGAATTGCCGAAGGACGGAATAATAGACGCTGACAAGAACAAGGGTCAGGGTCATAGGACAAATGTTAAGAGGTCAGGGAAAATTTGGAATACATTTCACATAAATTTTCTCAGCGTGTTATAGTCTTAGGTGGAGATTTCAATTTACCAGATATAGAATGGGACACTCAGATGTTTAGGACGGGTGGTAGGGACAGAGCATCGAGTGACATTATACTGAGTGCACTATCCGAAAATTACCTCGAGCAATTAAACAGAGAACCGACTCGTGGAGATAACATCTTGGGCCTACTGATAACAAACAGACCCGAACTTTTCGACTCTGTATGTGCAGAACAGGGAATCAGTGATCATAAGGCCGTTGCAGCATCCCTGAATATGGAAGTTAATAGGAATATAAAAAAAGGGAGGAAGGTTTATCTGTTTAGCAAGAGTAATAGAAGGCAGATTTCAGACTACCTAACAGATCAAAACGAAAATTTCTGTTCCGACACTGTCAATGTTGAGTGTTTATGGAAAAAGTTCAAGGCAATCGTAAAATGCGTTTTAGACAGGTACGTGCCGAGTAAAACTGCGAGGGACGGGAAAAACCCACCGTGGTACAACAACAAAGTTAGGAAACTACTGCAAAAGCAAAGAGAGCTTCACTCCAAGTTTAAACGCAGCCAAAACCTCTCAGACAAACAGAAGCTAAACGATGTCAAAGTTAGCGTAAGGAGGGCTATGCGTGAAGCGTTCAGTGAATTCGAAAGTAAAATTCTATGTACCGACTTGACAGAAAATCCTAGGAAGTTCTGGTCTTACGTTAAATCAGTAAGTGGCTCGAAACAGCATATCCAGACACTCCGGGATAATTATGGCATTGAAACAGAGGATGACACGCGTAAAGCTGAAATACTAAATACCTTTTTCCAAAGCTGTTTCACAGAGGAGGACCGCACTGCAGTTCCTTCTCTAAATCCTCGCACAAACGAAAAAATGGCTGACATCGAAATAAGTGTCCAAGGAATAGAAAAGCAACTGGAATCACTCAACAGAGGAAAGTCCACTGGACCTGACGGGATACCAATTCGATTCTACACAGAGTACGCGAAAGAACTTGCCCCCCTTCTAACAGCCGTGTACCGCAAGTCTCTACAGGAACGGAAGGTTCCAAATGATTGGAAAAGAGCACAGGTAGTCCCAGTCTTCAAGAAGGGTCGTCGAGCAGATGCGCAAAACTATAGACCTATATCTCTGACGTCGATCTGTTGTAGAATTTTAGAACATGTTTTATGCTCGAGTATCATGTCGTTTTTGGAAACCCAGAATCTACTATGTAGGAATCAACATGGATTCCGGAAACAGCGATCGTGTGAGACCCAGCTCGCTTTATTTGTTCCTGAGACCCAGAAAATATTAGATACAGGCTCCCAGGTAGATGCTACTTTTCTTGACTTCCGGAAGGCGTTCGATACAGTTCCGCACTGTCGCCTGATAAACAAAGTAAGAGCCTACGGAATATCAGACCAGCTGTGTGGCTGGATTGAAGAGTTTTTAGCAAACAGAACACAGCATGTTGTTATCAATGGAGAGACGTCTACAGACGTTAAAGTAACCTCTGGCGTGCCACAGGGGAGTGTTATGGGACCCTTGCTGTTCACAATATATATAAATGACCTTGTAGATAGTGTCGGAAGTTCCATGCGGCTTTTCGCGGATGATGCTGTAGTATACAGAGAAGTTGCAGCATTAGAAAACTGTAGCGAAATGCAGGAAGATCTGCAGCGGATAGGCACTTGGTGCTGGGAGTGGCAACTGATCCTTAACATAGACAAATGTAATGTATTGCGAATACGTAGAAAGAAGGATCCTTTATTGTATGATTATATGATAGCGGAACAAACACTGGTAGCAGTTACTTCTGTAAAATATCTGGGAGTATGCGTGCGGAACGATTTGAAGTGGAATGATCATATAAAATTAATTGTTGGTAAGGCGGGTACCAGGTTGAGATTCATTGGGAGAGTCCTTAGAAAATGTAGTCCATCAACAAAGGAGGTGGCTTACAAAACACTCGTTCGACCTATACTTGAGTAATGCTCATCAGTGTGGGATCCGTACCAGATCGGGTTGACGGAGGAGATAGAGAAGATCCAAAGAAGAGCGGCGCGTTTCGTCACAGGGTTATTTGGTAACCGTGATAGCGTTACGGAGATGTTTAACAAACTCAAGTGGCAGACTCTGCAAGAGAGGCGCTCTGCATCGCGGTGTAGCTTGCTCGCCAGGTTTCGAGAGGGTGCGTTTCTGGATGAGGTATCGAATATATTGCTTCCCCCTACTTATACCTCCCGAGGAGATCACGAATGTAAAATTAGAGAGATTAGAGCACGCACGGACGCGTGATGTAGATGTAGAATAATTTCCATGGTACTAGAGAGATTTGTGTAGGATAAAAACTGTACGAGAAGGTAGAGACTGGAATACATCCAACAAATAAGTGATGGCGTTGAGTGCGCTAATCTGATATTAAATGGTTGCTACAGTAAAGGAAGTCGTTCCGGGCCTTATCAAACCAGTCAGATTATTGAAGATGCCCAAAATGAAAAAGAAAAATGTAGAAAAGAAGAGGTTAATTGTTTCAGTACCTTTAAGGACACTGCTTAACTAAATGGACATTGTAAAGAAGCAATATAGGTTCCTCTTTCAACAAATAATCAGGAGAGGCAATGAGGATAGGGTTGGTGTTGGCGTAGGGGTCTGGTTGGAGGTTGGAGGGGGGGAGAGTTGGAGCTGGGGTATGGTATGAAAATTTTGTCGTACCGACATTACCTTAAAACTATCCGATAAATTTACCTGTAAGAAACTAAATACTCCAGTTCATTTTGTCATCACAGGAGAAAATTATACATAACCAACGGTAGCCTTTTGACAACCGGATAACAATGCTCGTTATGGACCTTCTACATAGTTCTCTATGGAGCTTCCTTGGTGTCTCTGTTATACGTTCACCTGTAACCTATACCTAAGTCTCATGCCCAACTTCATGTTGGATTTGTTTGCTGTGACAACTACTTCTTCTTCATATTTATTTGTTTTCCTCTCAGTTGTGGCAATTCCCGACATGCATTTTTAACATTAATCAGTTGAGAACCCTCAGTTTTTAAATTTGTCAGGTGGAAAACTTCATATCTTATCTTCATTTGTCACTACTCATCTCATGGAAAATTTCTCTTTAAACCCAACGATAACTCGGTTTTAAACAGTCTGTTTAGTTTACCAAAAGTAATCCAGGCTAGTTTTATTCTTCTATTTCTTTTTATGTTTATTCAGTCATCTTGAACTTCTCTAAATATAAAACAAATTAACTCTTTCTCTGACTTCCTAGTTGTCTTTTACAATTTTTCAAATGCTGTTCATTTTTCTTAGGAGTTTACAGATCAACAGGTACAGTACTAATTTATTTGTTCACTGCTAGTCATGGAATCGTAACCACAGTTTTACGATATCGTTCTCGTTCAAAGCAGCCAAGCTGTCATACTGAAATCTGACCAAACACTCTCCTTATAAATTAATGAGGAAGATAATAAGAAGTGGATTTTACAGCCTTATCGAGACTCTCCCTCTGTAGCTTCGTCATGGTTTTACTACATCATTAAAACCAATTGTCGGGCTTACTCCTTAATGTGGTGACAGCCACTTCCTCCCCTTTAGATGAGATGGTGCTCTTCTTCTAACTGCATCGGCATTGAGGTCGCTGAACCGGCAAAACACGATGATAAGGCGCAATGAGATATCCAGTTGGAGTAGCCCTTGCAGCGTAAATTTTTTCTCCAGAATGTGGCATGATTACCGACTCAGCCAATAAACATAAAACTTTTGACATAAGCTGATGGTGTAGCTATATAAATAGGTCTTTCTTGAAAAATCTAGCAATAAAATATTTTATAAACATAAGAACCGAATGAGAATTGTAGTCATAGTTGTGTATCTCGAACATCATCGTTAACATACCACCAAGAAATAGACGAACAGTTCCCGGGAAGTATTAGTTTTCGAGCTGAAGGTGAGAATGCAGCTTGCCACTAAATACAGTACAAGCTGAAACAAATGGGAAAGGTTCAGTGGATATTATAGACTAGACCTCATCATCGATCTGTTTTGAAGCTCAATTGCTCCTACTAAATGGAGCACACTCTTTAATTTCAGAAGGCGTTCATAGCTCTCCAACGCATATTTTGCGCACGTGTTACCAGTGTCACTGACCCTAAATCACAACAGATTTGTAAAATAATTTTACGTAAGATCAAGTTGTCGAATTAAAGGAGCTGGTCAATCCTCCCTCCTACCGCAACTCTCTCCCCCTCTTTATTCTCTCTGTCTTTCTGTCTCTCACTCTCGCGTGCGCACGATTGTGTGTGTGTTTTTGTTACGGGACTCGCCGTATTTTTTTTGTTCTTCTGGGAGAACTGATGGTTAGAAGGCTATCTAACGGTCTGCTGCGAGAGGATCATATTTCGTGGAGCTTGAAAGGGAGACGCGCAGCAACACGACACCGTCCGACAGAGAAAAGGGCGGCTTCGTCTGCAGGTCCGCTGAAGAAAAGGGACAACAAGAAAGCCGTAGGGTGCGCCCCCGAATAGCCGCCGTGTGGCATTCCGTTGGCCGCGCCTACTGGTGTTCACAAGCAGAAGCCTGTCGAGAGCGTACAAAGTATACGGCCCAGGCGCAAGGTACACGTCATATATTGCGTGGTCGCTTTTGTGCATTCCATTATCCCTTCAACGTCATTATATTCACAGCACCTAGTGTTACCTCAGTTTTTATTATCAGGATAATGGATGTTTGCACGACTTCAGTATGTTCATTCATGTGATGCAGAACTATATTCGATCCTGAACCGAGAAAGGTCATTACTTCATTCCTGATCATTGACAATTATACGTCGTCTCTGTTTTAGCCATTCCTCAAGAAACTGCACTAGTGTATCACGATCTTGCATGTTTTCATCCACATACTACAAATGAATTCAGATGTTTCCTCTGTACAATGTATCTTCCTGCTTAGCGTCGCACTTGGTACTTGGGGAGGAGTGGGGTTCAAATCCTTATCGGAACATTTAGGTTTCTTTATAATTCTTAGCCGAATGTGGAATGGTTCCTTTGAATACAAGCCCTACTTGCTTTCCTATTTATCATCCATCGTGAGCTCGTGCTGCGTTGCCAGTGTCTTTATGATCGACGGGGCGTTAACCCTTAATCTTCTTTCCTGTCAACGGGACATTTCCAAAGAGGCAAGAAGTTCATTTAGGAAGTCAAGCACAACAGCGAAAACTGATTAAATTATGTTTTTGTAAAACGCGTTAACGCTTTCATTGGACAGCCTGATGAATTCCTGAACACTACGTGTGTCCACCCAGCCGGAAAAAAAAATTGAACGGAATTTTTGTGAAGAAACATACATGAGAGTGCCAAGACGAATTTACTCACAAGCCGCAATAAAAGCTTTTGCATGAACATTCATAAGATTTCACAAGATTATATCTTCTACATTAATGAAGATAGGAACTTTGGACTTTGGGTGAATTGTTATTGTTGTGACTTGGCAAGACAGCCAAGCCACTATGATTGGTAGCCGAAAGGCACGCGTTTAAGCTCACGCAGGCTGGCGTGAGGTCTGGAACAGTTAAAGGAGTTGAGTCTAGTAAAAATAATACGTAGCTGCCGGAATACTTAACTTTAATCCATAATTGGTGACATCGGTCTGACGGTACATGCATCACAAGATAAATAGCAAATGATAATGGCGCCTTGCTAGGTCGTAGCAAATGACGTAGCTGAAGGCTATGCTAACTATCGTCTCGGCAAATGAGAGCGTAATTTGTCAGTGAACCATCTCTAGCAAAGTCGGCTGTACAACTGGGGCGAGTGCTAGGAAGTCTCTCTAGACCTGCCGTGTGGCGGCGCTCGGTCTGCAATCACTGACAGTGGCGACACGCGGGTCCGACGTATACTAGCGGACCGCGGCCGATTTAAAGGCTACCACCTAGAAAGTGTGGTGTCTGGCGGTGATTTCAGAGTTATCATCAAAGCATAGAGTTTACCTTGACGACAGTTGTAAGTTACTGGTTCATGTGGTTCTCGGTCGGGATCTCCCATGTGCAGCTACGTCCTTCGTTCGCTCATTACCCCATGTGCTTCGAATAGAAGTGAATATAATGCAGCAAAAAATGTCATTTTGCTTTCTCCTATTCAACAGGTGCAATTCAGCTGCAGCTGTGTGGAGTGATTTTCGTCGAGAAAACGGCACTGCTCCTCCTGATTGCCTCAACTATGGATCAGCCGTAAGGGGAATACCTACGCCACTGGGCTCCCTTAAAATATTTAAGATATTTCTGCTGTCGTTTCCCTTGAGTGAGTACAAGAACACCCGTGGTCGTCCCTTACAGCGTAGTGGAATGGGGAGTCTGTAGCAAATTGCACGTCTTCTGCTGTTCAGCTGACCTATAGGCATCTGCCACAGCGCAAGGTTTTAGGTGTGACAGCCGTCTCATATGCTTTTGTGTTGAGCAAGTAAATCTAGTTGTGCAGCTACGTACTAATGCCTATCGTGATAAATATTGGAGTTCCAAACGCAGCTTTCGGAAAGGTAAGTCTATTTGCATAAATTGTACCTTAATACTGTTCTCATAAATCCATCACATCGTTCTCCATAAGAACAGTAGTAAGTCAATTCTAAGTTTATGTATACAGGGCGGAACGGGTATAAGCGCTTTTACATGTAGTATCTTAATACGTACGCACGTCAGTGTGTTGCTTGGCTTTTCTCTGCATCGAACAGTCGTCCTACAAACATATCAGAAACTTTACGACCTGATGGATTCTGCACGGCCGCAACTGCACCACCAAATGGACAAACCTGTCAGGATAGAGCACGTCTTTCTGCGCCTACGAGTCTGCATTTCAACACCTCACCTGCTGCCCCGGAGAATAAGCATTAACGGCTTGCTTTGCCACATGTACTAACTAACATACGGCTTGTAATACCTATCATTATTAGTCTTCAAATGGCGTAAATACAGATGTAATGTTGTTCAGTACACCGGCGTCAGACAGCAATATAAACACTGCTAATGCTGTGTAAGCAAAGAGAACGTCATCCCAGATTCAAGAGAAGTGAAAACCTAGCTGACAAACAGTAGCTGAGCGTAGCGAAAATGAGCGTAAGAGGAGCAATGAGAGAAGCGTTCAATGACTTTGAAAGTAAAACTTTTGTCAACCGATCTTAGTAAAAACCCTAAGAGGTTTTGGTCGTCTCTAAAATCAGTAAGTAGGTAAAAATCATCTATTCATTCACTCAGTGACGATACTGGCACCGAAACGAAAGACAACAGAGAGGAGGCGGAAATACTGAATTCGGTCTTCCGAAATTGTTTCACCGCGGAAGATCGTAAGACGGTCCCTCCTTTCAATCGTCTTACGAACGTCGAAATGGCAGATACTGAGATAACGGATCGCGGAATAGAAAAACAACTACAGTCGCTTAGTAGCGGAAAGGCGTCAGGACCAGATAAGATACCTATGAGATTCTACGAATATTATGCGAAAGAACTTGCTCCTTTTCTAGTTGTAATTTATCGTAGATCGATTGAGTAATGAAGGGTACTTAGCGACTGGAAGAAAGCGCAGGCTATTCCCGCTTTTAAGAAAGGTCGTCTCACATGGACGAACTGTTAATGCACTGTACTGCTGTCGCAGCTTCCTCTAACGACAACTGCGATCGGCTCTTCGAGAGGAATGTTCTGAACATCTGCACGATGCATTAATTCTTCAGGACAGCACGAGAGCCAATGCGACAGCATGTGTGCGGAATCTGCTCGCGCGATGGGGATGGGAAATGCTGCAGCATCCACGATATTCACCGTACTTATCACCTTGCGATTATGACCGCATACAAAAACTGAAAGAGCCATTGCATGAAACAGCCTTTCGAATGTGAAGACGTTTCCTCAGCAGTGACGCGTGAGATCAGACGATCCGCTAACGGTGACGCCACAGGTATTCGCGGACTTTCACAGCGTTGGCAGTGTGTGATGAATTCCTTGGGAGACCATTTCGGGCGACTCTAAGATGGAACACATCTGCCATCCTGCCCTGTAATACTGTGTACTGTTGCAATTGACAGTAAAACAGTGTCAAACGATAGAATTTGTTTTGTCTTTTTTCTCGTGCTGTATCTTTATTGCGGTGTGTATGTCGCTCCACCTCCCTACGTGTAATGTTTACATATGAACTAACCTTCCAT
The DNA here is from genome assembly GCF_023864275.1 of Schistocerca cancellata. NCBI lineage: Eukaryota > Metazoa > Arthropoda > Insecta > Orthoptera > Acrididae > Schistocerca > Schistocerca cancellata. The sequence continues at coordinate 609,760,904 of NC_064628.1, forward strand.
TTGCGTGTTTCGGAAGTTTTTTAATTCCTTACCATTTTTCTAGACAAAAATAGTTGCCACAACTTTTGCAATGATCCTCGTATACACATAGAGTGAACCAGAACTCCACCTACAATCTTTCAGAGAACTAGCACAAGAAAAGAGTGTCTAGGAGACATTGGCTCTAAAGTGTTTATCTTAACAGATATGAGCAGCTGTTCGTCTTCACTACTGTGACACATCTCTTCTGCTGGATGCTCTTTGTTTTTTATATTTAGAGAGGTGAAGGTATGGAGCAAGCCTGTATAAAATCTCCAGTAAACACAGTGCATACGGTAAGCGGTATGAGCACTTGTTCGCCTTCACTATTGTGAAACACATCTCTCTTCTACTAAAACCCATGTTTACTGACCTCCTTCAAAAATGTGGAAAGCAAAGAGGTTACAGTAGAAGAGATGATGTGTTTCGCAGTATCGAAGCTGAACAAGTGCTCATATCATAGCTCCTATGGTACGCATTTTAAAACCCCTGTCCACTACGCATTTTTTTCCTTTTGTGTGTGTTCACTAATGTCCTAAATGCATAGTCGACTTACGCGAGATAACAACCCAGGAAATCCATGAACGAGGACATAAAAGTAACTTGACACTAGTACAGTACATGTTTGCGAAATCCAGATTCCTTTATTTCACTTCTATACTATTAAATGAAACACAGACAAAGAAATGTAAGTCTAATTTGTTGATATGCTGCACATATTTTAAGTTATTAATTTCGGCCCCTGCACCTCTGGAGTTGCTCCGTTTGTTCGTGAATGGCGGACGGCGCGACGACCGCTCGGCTTCAGCGAGCGGCGCATTACAAGCCAAACTTGACGAGACATCCCAGGCTAGGGGCTGATTTGCTTCCCCTCTCTACCGGTGATTACCTCCGAATTATTCGCAAACTAATTACAGGCAACTATTAATTCTTGCCGTAATTACCACTAGAATCTGTATTTGTTGATGGGCAGTGAAACCACTCTAATGAGCTGCAGTACACAGATAGGAGCGCTGGGTTGAACAGAGAGGCGTGCGTTCCTTGATAAGTGAAGCACTTCAACAGCGCACCGGGGCTAATAACGCTGAGTAGCGGGATTAGAGATGGAAGCTGAGCGTAATCCGCGTGCGCGCTTTCAGATGATGGGACGGGCACAAAGGCGCCAGGCAAACTGTTGACAAGTACTACCTACATCCACTACTGAAGCAGCATGTAATTCGATAGCTGTAACCGGGCCCATTTTCTCAACATTACGATGCTTGTTCATTTTTTCACATAGGCGTTAAATTTGTGCCTTTATTTAAATGTAATGAGAAAATCGTTCAAACTCCATGCCCAACAGCAAGTAAATATTTGTGATAAAACATCTTAAACCCCCCATAAAAAGCGATAAACATCTGATCAACCCGAAGTTTGACTTCAACACCACCTAGTCTGGTCCTATTGGCCGTGGTAGGCTTTTGCGTTCCTCTTGACTTTGAACTGACACCAAGCCAGTTATATGAGGGTCTACAGTTCAATGTGCACCCCCACTCGCGATTTTTCACGTTGGCAAACATTAGCAGACGTGAAACGAGTGGTAAGTGACGGATAATACTAGGTCAAACCGAGATTGGAACTCGAGATCTCTAGATCGGTAAACTGGCACTACATCACTTTACTTTTTTTTGTGTTGCACTGCTGCAGATGAAACATAATATCGACTCGTTAAAAGTTTACTATCACCAGAGAAAATCGAACTCTCTACTCTTGATTCACAAGACCAGTACTCTGCCACCTTTTTTTTGTAGCCATAAAATTTGTAAGGAACAGTAGAAAAAGAAAATAATTCAGTGTGTTTACTGTAAATTACACTCTTTGTCATTGAGCATAACGTAAAATAAAATTTAAAGTGCTGCTTATTGCAACTAAATTACGTTTTCTTGCAAGTTGGATGTAAGTTTTTAAACTAAATGCTCGTATGTGCAACATGTAGAAATATTAATTTTTAATTTTTTTTCATTTTATGAAAATACGCTACTGTTAACAAAAAGAGCTTGTTTCTTCTGGTACAGAGACATTCATGTACCCGTTGCAGCCGGCCGGGGTGGCCGAGCGGTTCTAGGCGCTACAGTCTGGAACCGCGTGACCGCTACTGTCGCAGGTTCGAATCCCGCCTCGGGCATGGATGTGTGTGGTGTCCTTAGGTTAGATAGATTTAAGTAGTTCTAAGTTCTAGGGGACTGATGACCTTAGAAGTTAAGTACCATAGTGCTCAGAGCCATTTGAACCATTTTTCTACCCGTTGCCTTGTGGCGTGACCTAATACACGGTTACGTCTGTACATGCAGTGTGCAAGACAAGCTCCCAACGGGTCTGCAAGATAGTCACCCGCTGTTGTCCTAGGCTGTCAGTCGTGTTGCAGAATGGTGCATCCCTACTTAGGAAGTATTTCCTGAACTGCGATAGCAATGAAGTGTAATGCTCAATTTGTTTTAAAGATTAAAAACGGGAGGAGGCACTACAACCTTGCGAGATGATAAGGAGAAAAACTCCAATCACAGAGTCGCTAGAAAGAGCTGGTAAATTTTATTGAAATACCTATAATTTTGTTGACATGCTGTAAACTTGAGATAATAATTGAAACTTTAATTTTTTAGTTGCTGTAGGGTAAAATGTTGATGTCTTCCACAAGTGATGATGCAGGAGTCATCAACTTGTGGGCTTCCGCTCTCGCCGTCGCCGCGCACATCTCCTTCGCCATCGCAGTCTTTGTTGGAGACAATGGGACCGATTTCTGCTGCAGCCTCAACCCCATATCGACCGTGATCTTCTTCACCTTCGCTGGATTTCTACAATCTTTGTTCAAAGTCTACCGGAAGTAGCTGCAATAAAAAACCGGAAATCGGTTGTTTCAGAAAACGGTTATTTTGAGCGTTTTTAACCGGAGTGATAACTAGACATGAAAAGAAACGGCTTAACCGAAATCCGGTTGGTACAACGATAACCGCCAGCCATCGAAACGTCCCCTTAGAAAATTTTATGAAGTACTGTGCTGTCTTACGTTATTTGATTTTCAAACAGATGAGCAAAACTGAACGTAGTCAGACATTTGTCTCTTTACTTATTCTGATCATCACTAAACTGACATACAATATTTTTAGCGCAACGCAATCTGACTTTCAATAATCCCTACAAAATAATGGCCCTGACTAACAATAACCTATGCCTTTCATGAATCACTTACCTCACAAAAATCTTCGTTACTCGAACTACTGTAATACAGCGAGCGCCAATACTGCCAGCTAAATAAAAGATTCTAACTACTTAAGTCACTAACTACTGTCAGGCATAGTTAGCAAATGAATGATTTTGATAGAGAACAAACAATCTTTTTACCTTAATAATATTCAAAAGTCATAGTATATATATCAGTTCATGATATCGAGTATTACAAATTCACTCTCTGATGGACACACGTCCAGATCGTCCGCTCTTACAATTCTGCCATCTCTCTCCCCACATCCACCACTGCTGGCGGCTCACCTCCAACTGCACAACGCTACGCGCTGTTCACATTCAACTGCCCAACACTACAATAGCAAATGTTCCAACAATGGAAACCAGCCACAGACTTCACACAGCACAGTCAGCGCTACGTGGCGTTACCAACATAAAAACCTAAACAGCCTACTTACACCATCTCTAGTGTGTGTTGCAGGTTTAATGCTCAGCGGAGTAGTGGCAGGAAAACTCAAAATTGGACTGCTCGCAGAAGTCTAACGTAATAGAGGTCTATCGTAAAGACTGCTCGGAAGCGAGCGCGCTATCCGCGCGACGGTCTGGGTGGGACGGCTGACTGCCAGAAAACTTTGGCGACCATTACCGCTCGAGTAGACTTATTCAGCGCGACCGCAGGAGCGGCTTATGATTAGAGGATGGTAATTGGGTTTCTGCGAGGGCGATTGTCGTGGGCGGCACGAGTTGAGTTTGTGCCGGAGACAGGCGGCGTCGATGCAGGGGACGACTCGGGGCCGCGCCGTTGTTCCTGCGAATTACCCTCGCCGGGGGTGGGGGGTGGAGGGGGCAAGAAAGCGGCCGCGCCGCTCTGAAATTAATGCCGACGTCTCGGTACTCGCGAGGGCGGGAGGACACCCAGACGAGGAGGAGCCGACTAGTTGCGCCCTGCCCTCTTAGCGCATTGTGCCGGCCGCTTTCAGCTGTCACCGGCAGCGCCACGTGGAGGTGCCCCGCCCCGCGCAGGCCGGGGCCTGCAGGCGAGCGCACGCGGAGCCGACAATGCGCGAGCGCCCGGGAGTGGCCCCTGAAGCGTCTGAGCACAGTGCTTTACCGGCCGCCCCGTCTGTCACTCCGCCGCCTGCCCTCCGAGCACAACGAATCTCAAAATAATGCGCGGACCTCCTAATTCGAGTGCTGTCTTCTCGGAATCACACCGTAACCGACCAGTTTGGGCTCATGTTGTTCGCTATTGTGGACGTCAAAGTCGGTTTAGGTATTCGAGGGAAGGCGTTTTTTTCTGTAGCCTCGAAATAAACGGTGCATCGTTCCGTATTTCTAACAAACAGGTCGTGTCTGGACCTTCTAGGCAGAGGTAGGGACTACTGACAATCGTATAACGTCACACTTTGAAAATATATATATATATGATGCGTCAAAAATGTATACACACTTTGAACTGCCATAGACAATTTATTTCCCGTTATACAAGGTTAAATATCTGTGAGAAAGTAATGTTATGTTTCTTTAATAGGTGGCAGCAGTGGCAAGGAAGTAACTGCAACATGGCGGACTTGCGTTTGAGCTTTGAAGCGCGGAAGCAGATAATTAAGTGGTACTGGAAGTTTGAGAATGTAGCTGCGGTTCGAAGACAGTGGAGAAGTGAGTATGGTACAGAACCTCCTTCAAGGTTAACAATTACACGTCTACGAGAGAAATTCGAAATTCATGGAACAGTGTGTGATGTGCATAAAGGTCGATCAGGGCGACCTCGTACAGCTACAAGTGATGATTCCACAACTGCAGTCTTGGAACTGTTTCAGCATTGGCCTAAAAAATCTTCAAGGCAAGCGGCACGTGAGAGTAATGTAAGTGCTAGTAGTGTGCTACGCATTCTGAAGAAAGGCAAGTTTCGTGTGTACATTCCAAGGCTGGTGCAACAGCTAAGTGACGACGATCCAGATCGAAGGTTAGAATTTTGTGAATGGGTTCAGGAGATGGTGAGACGAGAACCGGGATTTATGGGTATCATAATTTGGTCGCATGAAGCCCAATTCAAACTTAATGGAACTGTCAATAGGCACAATTGTGTGTACTGGGCTGAAGATAATCCTCACATTACAGTTGAAAAGGCTGTGAATTTGCCTGGTATAAATGTGTGGTGTGGTTTGTCTGCAAGGGGACTCATTGGGCCTTTCCGCTTTGAAGGTACTGTTACTGGAGAAATGTACCTAACAATGCTTGCTGACTCCATATTCCCTGCCATTCGTGCATTATACGGTAATGATGAGTTTTATTTCCAACAAGATGGCGCTCCGCCGCTCTATCATAGGGACATACGAGCTTACCTGGATCACAATGTGCCAAGCCAGTGGATAGGACGCAGGGGACCAATCGAGTTCCCTCACGCTCTCCAGACCTCACGCCGCTGGATTTCTTCTTATGGGGCACAGTAAACGATGAGGTGTACAAACGTAAACCACGTAACCTAGACACACTTTGGAATGAGATTCAGGCGGTGTGCGCAGAAATCTCATTGGACACTTTGGTACGATGTACGGAATCAGTGGTGACTCGTACTCAGAAATGTATTGATGCTGAAGGCTACCAGTTTCAACATTAATCACATTTGCAAAGTACATTTATTTTCCCAACTGGACTTTAAGCTTTCCATTTCCAGAAATTTAACATTGTAGAACGGGAAATAAATTTTCTATGACGTTTCAAAGTGTGTATACATTTTTTGACGCACCCTATATATATATATATATATATATATATAGAGGGTGAATTGCGTAAGACGTAACACCCCCATTATTCCGGGGACGATTGCACGTATCGACAAGCGATGTTCGGCGAATCATTGCCGACTATGGGGCACATACTTTGGTACATGCACAGTTATCACAACGTTTATATTGACCGAGATAATGAGGCAAGTACATGTTTTTTAAATGGGACGCTATACTTTTTTTACCATCATTCGAACACCCTGGAAAAGACGCGTATAGTGACGTAACGCATGTTGCTATTGTGATTCAAACTTAGCTTAAAAGACGCTGGGAAATATTGTACGATTGGAGGTCGATGCGGTCGGAAGCGGCTGCAGACTGTAAACACGCCTCGCGCGACCCGCAGGCCGAGTTGCCGTGCTCTATGCATGCAGCATGCACGGCCTACGCTGCATAGGTAAATCCACATCCGCCCTCTTTTAAGCAAAGTTTGAATCACATTAGCAACATGCGTTACATCACTTTACGCGTCTTTTCCAGAGCGTTCGAATGATGGTAAAATAAAGTGTAGCGTTCCATTTAGAAACCATGATCTTGCCTCATTATCTCGGACAATATAAAGTTTGTGATTATTGTGCATGTACCATCGTATGTGCCCCATAGTCCGCTATGATTCGCCGAAAACCGCATGCCGATATGTGCAATCGCCCCCGGAATAAAGAGGGTGTTACATCTTACGCGACTCACCCTATATATTCTGGTAGAAGGCAGAGTAGTGCTGTGAAAGTTGAAATTCTACCGGAGTATAAAATTAGAAGTTAAATTCTGCCTGCAGTCCTGCTGCCTCTCTGGTCAAACGAAAGGGGGACAAAGATAACGCTTCTTGTCCACCCGTTGGTGGTTAGTTTCACAATCGCTAACTTCAGACGCTGCTCATTTTTCGTTGCGAATGGGGCTACTGATTTACTGTGTGGGTGTGTGTTGTCCTCCTGCGTATGCCGTATTGTGGTTCTCGATCGGCGTAGTAACGCATTCCGAGATTTTAAATTTTCTTGCACAGCGCTTTCTCCTCGCGTTTCTGCCTTGAAAATGACGGGGTGTGCTCGTGCAGAAGTGCTGGCGGTTGTTGAGATGCCATGCGGTGAAGATGGCTGTCATCTCGACTGCTAGTGATACAATGCCGTTGGGATCCAGCACGGTGTTCCGTATTACCCTCCTGAACCCACCGATTCTATATTCTGCTAACAGTCATTGGATCTCGAGCAACGCGAGCAGCATTGTCGCGATACGATAAACCGCAATCGCGATAGGCTACAATCCGACCTTTATCAAACTCGGAAACGTGATGGTACGTATTTCCTCTCCTTACACGAGGCAGCACAACAACGTTTCACCAGGCAACGCCGGTCAACTGCTGTTGGTGTATGAGAAATCGGTTGGAAACTTTCCTCATGTCAGCACGTTGTAGATGTCGCCACCGGCGCCAACCTTGTGTGAATGCTCTGAAAAGCTAATCATTTGCATATCACAGCATCGTCTTCCTGTCGGTTAAATTTCGCGTCTGTAGCACGTCATCTTCGTGGTGTAGCAATTTTAATGGCCAGTAGTGTAATTATTAAAGAGTTTCATATTGTACACAGATTGAAGGATTGCATGGGCAACACCAACTATCCAGTTAAAAACAGGGCGTTAAGAGTGAACAATAAATAAATACAAAAAACAAAGGCTCCATTGATGTACTTCAGTCCGTGCCAAATTCTGTCCAGTTGGCGCAGTGGATCGTCAGAATGTGGTTGGAAGGCTCTGCGCTTAATGCTCCAAGTGTTCTCAATTGGGGAGATATCCGGCGACCTTTCTGGCCAAAGCAGCGTTTGGCAAGCACTGAAATAAGCAGTACAAACTCTCACCGTGTGTGGCTGGGCATTATATTGCTGAAATGTAAGCCCAGAATGGTTTGCAATGAAGGGCAACAAACCGGGGCGTAAGGGTACGGCGGATGACCACCAAAGAGGTCCTACTATGAAGAGAAAAGGGATCCGAGACCATAGCCCATGGTTGTCACGTCGCAAGGCGGGCGACAGGCAGGTTGGTGTCCACCGTAGTCCTGGGAGTCTTCAAACACGTCTTCGCTGTCGTCAGGGCTCGGATTGAAGCGGGACTCGTTGCTACAGACAATTCTACTCCAGTCAATGGCATTACAGGCCGAATGTGTCCTCGAAACAACTCGGGACTTTGACAGTGCTGCTCAATGTACGGGTTGAATAACATTAGGGATAGGCTACAACGCTCACTCCCTTTTGGATCGTTGCCTCCATTTCGTATATACAAAGCCGAATCGCGCACAAGGCAGGAGTTTAATGCGTAATGTTGTGAACGAGGCAAAGTGAATTTCAAGCAATCGATCCCAATAAGGCTGGTTAAATACTTTGAAATAATCTTAAATGGGTTACATAAATTTGAAATTAAGCCCAAAAGGAAACTGGAGGCTGATGACAATCTCCAATTCGTGGACGATGTCGACGAAAATAAATCTTGCCGGTGATTTTCCTCTTTTCCTTAATTTACAAGGTAAGTGTTTCAGCCCTTCTTTTGTAATAGTTAGAAATGCTGGTCCAGCAAATAATGCTGAGGGGCGTCTGTACAGATGGATGGTAGGAGGGACACATTTTTTGCATTCAAACGAGTAGACGAGTAGTGAGTCGTGTTTGTATCGCACAGTCGGGAAGGTAGTGGGGGTTCCATTACGAATTTCGACTCGGCACACTACTTAAATCTGTCAAGAAATTTAAGATTTTTCTTTTTAAACGTACACGCAAGCATTATATACTTAGACAAACAATTGCTCTTTTACTTTTAATGTCAACGATTGGGTTGCTATCTTCGAATCCCATAGACATTAGTTTTCTCGAGGAGGCTGGGTAATGAACCCACTTAAGTTGGCAACGAGGCAAAAACTGAGAGTCAGAAACTGATGCACCTGGGAAACAGTTGAAAATATGTGTCTCCATACGTTTGTATGACTCTTCCTTTGTTTTGAGTATGGTTCTTCCTAGCGTCTTGGAAGTTGTGCTTGTCGGTGTTCTGATATTTTGAAGTGTTTGTGTCACATTTTGTCATCTGGAGAAAGAAGATGACTTGCTAGCATGAAGGATCACTGGTTTAAAAATTCCTAGCTAGTGTCTTTGCTCCAACCGGAAGGTCTGTATGCAGCATGAGCATGGTAACATATTTTGTCCGAGTGCAGACTACTTTCTGACGACCAGGTGTACGGAAATGCTAGCAGTTAATTCAGAACTTCCTTTTAATTTTTAGAATGTCATCTTTCAATCTTATACGAATTGTTACAAATAGGCTGTGGCGCAGATGCTTAAAGACAAGTACTTCATCTATAAATGCACAAGTTCCAGCATATTTTGGATTTTACCCTCCCAACACGAATTATCTCTTAATTTATTTCATATGTGGCAGTAAAAAGTACATTATCTGATCAAAAGTATCCTGAAATGTGTTAAAGGGCATTAATAAGGCCTTTATGACGGCTTTAACTTACTCGTGGTACATTTAGTAACGTGTCAGACTGATTATGGAGGAATGGCAGGCATTTCTTCCTGAAAAGCCGAAACCACAGATGGTAGTGATGATGGGCACTGGGGGTCTGGGACGAAATCGATGTTCTAACTCGTCCCAGAGATATTCCATTATGTTCAGGTCGGGACTCTGGGCATGCTGTCATTGAGATTTTTTGGGGGAAAACCGAAGAATTGCAGATATTCGTAGGCACTTGCTGAATGTCTATAGAGACCTGCCAGTGAACAAAGAGATGGTGATTCGAGCGAGGCGTCTGTCATCATTGCAGGAAGGTAGTGCAGACGTACCTCATTCTCTGCAAGCCGTGCGGCAGCACACAACTGTGACTCCTGCAATGTCGGAACGTGTGGATACTCTCATTGTGATCGATGGATCACAATCAAACATCTCGCTACACAATTAAACGTCTTTGTTGGTAGTGTTGACTTTCTCGTCCGTCACTTTGGGTATTCAAAGGTGTGTGCCCACTGGTTCCTCGCCGCCGACAGAAGACCATAGAGAGCAACGAAGGACCGTCCCAATGAAGGATGCACTCCGTGGGAAGCAGTACGTGGATGATGGGGAGGTTATTGATGCAGCAATACGTTGGCTTTGACGTCGAGCAATGGAGCGATACAATGCGGGCAATAAGCCCTCCAGAAAAGGTGGCGTAAGGCTGTCGCACTGAACGGAAATTATGTTGAAAATAGAGTCTTGTAGAGAAAGGAGTGGGGAATAAAATGGAATGATTAGAATCCTGACTAAAACCGTTTCCATAAAAATTTAGTGGTACCTCAAGATTCAGCTGTAGGTGTCGAAATCTGTCGTGTAATAAATAAGAAATTACTGGCAAATGAAGCGGATTTTTTCTCTCCCTGACGGATTTATTACTCAGATGAGATCCAAAGACTAGTAAACGTGCTCTCCTGACCGTCTCACTCTGCTCGTGCTGCTTCTCTACTGACAACACAATACTCGTTGCCTCCCTTTATACTGGTGGGTCTGCCTCTCGTGACATCTAGTAGTCAACTCCTGTTACATATGGGCGTCCAGGTACTTTTGATCAGATAATACGTACACAGCCATCGACTGACACTATCGGCGTCGCTACAATCAAGACGTGAGATAGAAAAAAGTAAATCTCCTAGCAGCCTCGTGAGTGAAACGTTAGTTTGCTCCTGAAAGACTGCAAGCAGCACACAAAATTGCGTTTTACAGAAGCATGTGTTAAACATGCGCTGACACGTCCTTGTACGTGATAGACAGCATGTTTGTTTCATCACAACAATAGAGGGTTGAAAAAGAAAAAGATAGATGAGCTTACTGTACGTCTAGAGCATGTAGAATATTCTGAAGGGACAGATGTTCTGCGCCTCTCTGTGCACTATGTAACCACAGCGATAGAGGTGTGAAATATCAGGGATTATAGACTTGCATCATTTTCGTGTAGAGCTGGCTTGGAAAGAGGAGTGGTAACATATCTAAAATTCTGACTCAAAGTCAGAAATATGGAAACAAATAGTGTTTGTGTTGGTCAGAATCTAGAAGCATGTGCTTGCGAGTTGTTACTGCAGAATACTTGTCTGATAATTGTAACAATCTACATTCGGTTCTGTACAACAAACAGAGTCGTGCTAATAATTGATGTAGCACATGAGCAGCAGCCAGTAAGTAGGATAGCATGCTCCAAATTTTTGGGTGTTCATGTTGATTGAAAAATGAACTGGAAGAAGCATATTGGTGAGGTTCTCAGACAGGTAACTTCAGCTACGTTTACTTTTCGTGTAATTGCTAGCCGGCCGGTGTGGCCGAGTGGTTCTAGGCGCTTCAGTCTGGAACCGTCGGACCTCTACGGTCTCAGGTTCGAATCCTGCCTCGGGCGTGGATGTGTGTGATGTTCTTAGGTTTGTCAGGTTTAAGTAGTTCTAAGTTCTAGGGGACTGATGACCTCAGATGTTAAGTCCCATAGTGCTCAGACTCATTTGAACCATGTTGGAAACAAACGTATCAACCTCCAAACAGATTCTGCATATTTACACTCAATAATATCGTGCAGAATAATTTTCTGGTGTAACTCATCACTTAGAAAGAAAGTACTGATTGCACAACAGCGAGCAATAAGAGTATTCATCCACAGAGGTTATGTAGACACCTCTTCAAGGAGCTAGACATTTTAACTGCACTCTCACAATACAAGTGTTCGCCAATGAATTCGCCATAAATAATCCACCACAATTTAAGAAGACTGGTGATGTACATACCTAAAACACTACCGAGGGACACTGCGCAGTGGTTATCGCACCGGACTCGCATTCGGCAGGACGACGGTTCAAACCCGCGTCCGGCCATCCTGATTTAGGTTTTCCGTGATTTCCCTAAATCGTTTCAGGCACGTGCCGGGATGGTTCCTTTAGAAAGACACGGCCGACTTCCTTCCCCATCCTTCCCTAATCCGAAGAGGCCGATCACCGGGCTGTTTGACTCCCTCCCCCGAACCAACCGACCAACTTACAACACTGGAGACAAAATGTCCTTTATTAACGCTGCCTGCCAGTGGCTCAGAGAGGAGCTCAATATGCTGCAATAAAAATTTTTGATCGTTTGCCCAATAACATGAAATGTCCGACAGATAACGAAGCAAATTTTAAATCCAATCTAAAGTCATTTCTCCTAGAAAATTCTTTCTAATCCATTAACGAATTTCTCCTTAAAAAGTGGTAGCCAGTAAAAAATAAAAATAAAAGATTTCTTTTTAAAGGTAGCTGCATGAGTAGGAGTAAAATGATAATGTGTGCATTAATGTTAACACTAATATGTATACATACGTTGTAAATTGACGCGTTCCACATCATTTCGATAGACGAATCGTTCATACGATCTACACAACATGTACTACTGTACTACTGTACTACTGACCAAGAAGAAATGCGGATGATAAACGGGTATTCATTGGCCCAATATATTATACTGGAAATGACAAGTGATTACATTTTCACACAATTTGGGTGCATGGATCCTGAGAAATCAGTACTCAGAACAACCACCTCCGGCCGTAATAACGGCCTTGATACGACTGGGCATTGAGTCAAACAGAGCTTGGATGGTGTGTAAAGGTACAGCTGGACATGCAACTTCAACACGATACCACGGTTCATCAAGAGTAGTGACTGGCGTATTGTGACGAGCCATTTGCTCGGCCACCATTGACCAGACGTTTTCAATTGGTGAGAGATCTGGCCAGGGCAGCAGTCGAACATTTTCTGTATCCAGAAAGGCCGGTACAGGACCTGCAACATGCGGTCGTGTGTTATCCTGCTGAAATGTAGGGTTTCACAGGGGTCGAATGAAGGGTAGAGCTACGGGTCGTAAAACATCTCAAATGTAACATCCACTGTTCAAAGTGCCCATTCGGGAGGACGACGGTTCAATCCCGTCTCCAACCATCCTGATTTAGGTTTTCCGTGATTTCCCTAAATCGTTTCAGGCAAATGCCGGGATGGTTCCTTTGAAAGGGCACGGCCGATTTCCTTCCCAATCCTTCCCTAACCCGAGCTTGCGCTCCGTCTCTAATGACCCCGTTGTCGACGGGACGTTAAACACTACCCACCACCACCACCAAGTTCAAAGTGCCGTCAATGCGTGTAACCAATGACACCCCATACCATCGCGCCGGGTGATACGCCAGTATGGCGATGGCGAATACACGTTTCCAATGTGCTTTCACCGCGATGTCGCCAAACTCGGATGCGACCATCATGATGCTGTAAACAGAACTGGACTCATACGAAAAAATGACGTTTTGCCATTCGTGCACCCAGGTTCGTCCTTGAGTACACGATCGCAAGCGCTCCTGTCTGTGATACAGGGTCAAGGGTAACCGCAGCCATGGTCTCCGAGCTGATACTCCATGCTGCTGAAAACGTCGTCGAACTGTTCGTGCAGATGGTTGTTATCTTGCAAACGTCCCTATCTGTTGACTCAGGGATCGAGACGTGGCTGCACGATCCGTTACAGCAAAGCGGATAGGATGCCTGTCATCTGGACTGCTAGTGATACGAGGCCGTTGGAGTCCAGCACGGCGTTCCGTATTACCCTCCTGAACCCACCGATTCCATATTCTGCTAACAGTCATTGGAACTCGACCAACGGCAGCAGCAATGTCGCGATACGGTAAACCGCAATCGCCATAGGCTACAATCTGACCTTTATCAAAGTCGGAAACGTGATTGTATGCATTTCTCCTCCTTACACGAGGCATCACAACAACGTTTCACCAGGTACCGCCGGTCAACTGCTGTTTGTGTATGAGAAATCTGTTGGAAACTTTCCTGGTGTCAGCACGTTGTAGGTATCGCCCGGCGCCAACCTTATGTGAATGCTCTGAAAAGCTAATCATTTGCATATCACAGCATCTTCTTCCTGTCGGTTAAATTTCGCGTCTGTAGCACGTCACCTTCGTGGTGTAGCAATTTTAATGGCCAGTAGTGTAACTAATTGACAAATCTCAGGTGGAAAATGTCTGATCACGGATGGCCTGGTGGTACCTGAATTGGCTTTGGCGACGGGAGGGGGAGCCATACACCCTCCTGGCCCTTTTCAGGCACCCAGTGTTTGTAGTGGAACAAATATTGCGGAAATGATTGAACAGTGGCCTTCCGTGTGAGAGGACAGTCGCAGCATTTTTCTTGAAGGCGCCTGGCAAGGGGTCGACTTGCCACCGAACCGCGCGCCTCGCGGTGCCAGAGCCGTGCGGTTCTAGGCGCTGCAGTCTGGAACCGCGCGACCGCTTCGGTCGCCGGTTCGAATCCTGCCTCGGGCATAGATGTGTGTGATGTCCTTAGATTAGTTAGGTTTAAGTAGTTCTAAGTTCTAGGGGACTGATGATCTCAGATGTTAAGTCCCATAGTGCTCAGAGCCATTTGAACCATCTGAACCCGCGGTGCCAGACGAACCTGAGAACTGGAGACTGCGGTTCCCTCGGCGCTCTCCACCTGCAGCCGGCGCCGGCTCTGCCCCTGGAGGTGTCGTGGGCGCCCCGCCGGCCGTAAGCTACTTAACGCGATAAATATTCATGGCGGCGTCGCGACGAAATTAAAGGGCCGCGCGATTAAAGAAACAATTAAGGAAAGTTGAGGACATTTACATATTTACAAAAGATGTCGGTTTACGGAGAACGTCGTTAGTATTCAGTATTTATAATGTATACAAGCTGTGAAAGAAAACGTAATCCAGTCGGCGGCTGCGCCCGCGCCGGCGACGTAAGACGAGCGTGCCTTATCGCGGCCCGGAGTCGCCGCATCAAACGGAGTGGCCGCGGCGAATTAAGCGTGCGTGGCTGTAAAATTCCGCGGAAAGGCAAATTTACCTTCGCAGAGTGTACCCTCTGCTCTGAATAAACCGGCAGCAGTCCAAATACTGCTAGGGCAACAGAAATATCGTAGGGTTTAGTGGGTGGCTCCCATTTCTCGAAGATTCTACTACGTTGTTTTATACCTTCGACGTAAAACGGATAATAAACAGTATTCATATCATTTATCACCAAGTGTACCGAAAAAATAAAAAAAAATAACAACGAATTTTAATCAAGTAAACAAAAAACTGGCTTCAAAAACTGTATAGCGCAATGGACAATTTACAAGTCGCAAAGATAACTGTAGTTCCCAGAATGAGATTTTCACTCTGCAGCTGATATGAAACTTCCTGGCAGATTAAAACTGTGTGCCGGACCGAGACGCGAACTCGAGACCTTTGCCTTTCGCGGGCAAGTGTTCTACCAACCTCACAGCTGTGAGGAAGGGGGCGTAAGTCGTTCTTGGGTAGCTCAATTGGTAGAGCGCTTGCCCGCGAAAGGCAAAGGTCCCGAGTTCGAGTCTCGGTCCGGCACACAGTTTTAATCTGCCAGGAAGTTTCATAACTAGTTATTCCTTATGTCTTAACATGTTTATTTGTAATATTAGAAGCCAAGATCGCTTGAAGTTGGTTGGTTGATTTGGTGGAGGGGCCCAAACAGCGATGTCATCGGTCCCATCGGATTAGCGAAGGATATGGAAGGAAGTCGACGTGCCATTTAAAAGAAACCAGCCCCGCATTTGCCTAATGCGATTGAGGGAAATCACGGAGGACCTAAATCAGGATGGCCGGACGCGGGTTTGAACAGTCGTCCTCCCGAATGCGAGTCCAGCGTGCTAAACACTGCGCCACCTCGCTAGGTAGATCGCTTTGCGTGAAATACAGTAGTTTTATTCATTACCGGTTTCGACAATAACTAACTGTCATCTTCAGATTATCAGGTCTAAATGTACGAGTAGAGTAACGGTAGTGTAGTAAATTGCATAATAGTACAATACTCATACTCAAAAAACCATAATATGTGCCGGCGGTAGTGGCCGAGTGGTTCTAGGCGTTACGGTCTGGAACCGCGCGACCGCTACGGTCGCAGGTTCGAATCCTGCCTCGGGGATAGATGTGTGTGATTTCCTTAGGTTAGGTTGGTTTACGTGGTTCTAAGTTCTAGGTGACTGATGACCTCAGAAGTTAAGTCCCATAGTGCTCAGAGCCATTTGAATCATTTGAAACATAATATGTGAATAATAAAAATTACATACCTCTCGGAAATATAGCTACACTTCAGTCTCATCGACATAGTGAGAACGTGCTCCAGTTACAATAATACAACTCCACACTAGTTTGTCAAATATATAAAACTTGCTGAATAAAATAACCCATAGCGTCAATAACGAGTGCAGGAGCAAAAACAGGTACTTCCACAAACATGACGCGTCGACGACAGCTCAGGAGGACTGAGCCGATGATATGGTTTCAAGTTTGTTCGCCAGGTGACGCCACCGCACTAAGGTAACTATTTCGAAGATTCTAAAAGCCTACTATTTATATAAAAAAATTCAAAACCTGTTACACAACAAAATTATAGACAGAGGCGTAGTTCCAACTGGACAATAAACACTGACGCTGCACAAAGTGCAAAACATGTACATAACCAAGCACAGAGTAGATTAGATTACAGATAATTATGATTTCTATACACAGGTATTACATTTACATTTCACACTTTAGAGCAAAAGCCGGCCGAAGTGGCCGTGCGGTTCTAGGCGCTCGGGTCTGGGACCGCGAGACCGCTACGGTCGCAGGTTCGAATCCTGCCTCGGGGATGTATGTGTGTGATGTTCTTAGGTTAGCTAGGTTTAACTAGTTCTAAGTTCTAGGGGACTAATGACCTCAGAAGTTGAGTCCCATAGTGCTCAGAGCCATTTGAACCATTTTGAAGTTAGAGCAAAAGTGTTACCTTCTATAATTGACAGCCAGCAGTAAATGAAAGCATGTAAACATGGCGTTGTATTGGGCACATCCCTAGATACGATTGAGAATCTGAAGATGACAGTTAGTCACTGACGAAATTGGTCAGGAAAATAAACTATTTCAAATCAAGCGATTCTGGCTTCTAATATTACAAATTAAAACATTTGATCGCCCCAACAACATGTGTAAATTATATATCTTCTTCACCTTGACCCTTCCTTTTGTTGGTGTCCTTCACATATTTCTTTCCTGAACGCTTGCCGCGCTGTGTAGCCGCGCGGTATAGGGCGTCTTGTCACGGTCCGCGAGGCTTCTCCCGTCGGAAGTTCGAGTCCTCCCTCGGGCGCATATATATATACTAGACCGCTATTGCGGCCCAATATTATACCATTACGCTTCGCTTTTTAAAGAATTGGAAAACAATTTTTAATTCAAATATTAGCTTCTACTTTACTTCAAGTTTTGTTACTCATTTAGGCGTACCCAAGTGGTTCTATTGGGTGTCGTTTATTGTATGGCTGACTACTGTAATATGCATACAACTGGTCATAGTCATATAACATTTTATTAGGTTTTGATGGTTTTAAACCTATTCTTTTAGGACTTATATTTTATTTTTATCGGTTTTATGTTTACATTGTACTACACCTGTTAATCGTTGCAAATACGTCTTCTGCTACAGTTACTGACTAACGAGTATCTCTGTTATGTCATTCGATGTTTTTTACGACGCACATTTCATGCTATCTAAATATCTCATGTAAACATGTGAGTTTCTTCTCTACAAAAATAACATAAATGTGGTTTCGTCGCTATGTATAAAAATAAATTATCCATTGTCAACAGATGTTTTTCCTTTTATAAATAACAGACATGTCTTCTAATACATTACGTCGCACAAAATGGTTTTCTTGTAAAGTTACTCTTTCATTTCATTTTTGTGGCCAACGCTAACGCCGCCTATCGGCCTTCGTTTACTTCTCAGACAGCGTTTTCTTCTCAGTCTGTTTGGCACTGGTTATCGTCGAACAGATAACGGCACTGTCAAATACTTTTATATGGGATGATTTCCGTGCTACATTCTGTCTATGTGCTCACTTTCGCGAGCCTTTTACTAAAGATTGTTTTAAACATAATATTCATTGTAAAAACCGAAAATTCTATACATGGATCACTAATGTGCATGAATATGTAAATATTTGCTATCGTTAATTTCTTTATACTATTTCAGTCCAACGATGAAATCTTGGAAGTTGTAACGCGTAATTAAGAATTTTTGTGCGCCGGAGAACGGAAAGTATTAGATTTATGACCAAGAGGGAGTTTGTTTGGAGAGCTTGGCAGTCTCACAGGTTCGGTGGAATGCTTTGCACAGAGTCTCAAAAGCAGGGACTGAGTGTCTCCTGGGTGGCACCCAGTCTTCGCGCAAATGGTCCTGTTTACCGAACTGCTTCTTGTTGGCAGTATGGGCTTGTGGGGTCCGCCTTGAAGCAAAACTCTAATGTTTATTTTGTTTCCCAAACCGGACACAGCCTGGCGTCTCCGGAAGCCACAGCTTTCCCCTGAGAGTGCTCGGCGGTCAAATTTGTATTTCTGTCCGCACATCAAAGAGGAGCCCACCTACCTACACGTGAGAAAGTTCGTTGCTTCCCTCCAAAATTACGGACTGTCCAACCCAAAGTAACACTCCTGCCACCAGAAGTGCCGTGGACGGTGCTACAAACAAATATAGAGAAACTGTTCGAAACTAGTACTTGCCTCTAGTTTCTTAATGACGCTTTTTGCAAGCTTTGAATGTTATGCAGTAAAGGGGAACATCCTTCATTTGTCAGATTAGTAGCAGCATTCAATCTCTCCTCCAAGTGGATTTTGGGAACTGCAGGAGTTCAGGAAAGTACTTCGATTGTAGAGGATTTGCTTCCTGGCTCTCGTCTGGTGGTGGCTGGTGCCCTCTCATTGCACTTGAAGAATGTAAGTTTCGCTCAGGCAGTAGCATAATTCACCTTCTGAGCAACTTGCATTTAGCTGATTTCATTATGCGTCTTGAACGCTCAATTGCCTACATGAAATATTTCGTCACTTATATTGCTTTTGTGACCTGTCAGTATGTAGAAGTTTTATTCACTTTTGCGTCATGTATTCTTTCAATTAAATGCAAATCCCACCCAATTTAGAGTCACTTGATTTTAGCCTGTTGCTGTTTTCAGAACTTTGCTGTGTATTTTCATAATAAATTGTTCACTTGTTTAGATTAAACACAAGTTCTGTGTTCCCGATTTGATTTACATTTTGAGGACCCTAATGTCTACATCTTCCATATGGTAAGGTAACCCTCAAACAATAAATATAACAGTTGCATTTCTGGGATGTTTACTTCTTTGTGATGAGTTTCCGTTGTGTGCAGTTAAAGCTCTAAGATGAAGAGGTGATAATGAATGTCAAACGTCCACGTGTTTCACAGCTGGAATAGTTGGTGAACAAGCTATTGAGCCTAATTTCCATCTCTTGTAGGTCTGTGAACTTCGTCACTATTCATGTTAATTGTACCATGCATCCCACGTAGGAACATTTGGCATACTTTACATTTAACATCTGCAGGCAATAATTAAATTATACGTCGATATACGTCATCTTTACAGCAAAAGGCATGTCATTTTCAGTCCTTCCGTAATATCACATCTAAAACGCTTCGATTCCGTACAACACTGTGCTCCTGGTATACATTCTGAGAAATTTATTTCTCAAATTAAGGCCAGTATTATATACTATAACTTATTTTCACGTGTAGTGTTCTCTTCATGTGTGCTAGTGCTCTTCTTACTTCTCCGTCTCTTCGTCGGTAATGTTCATTCCAATGTTCATCTGGATTGCATGTATTTTTAAAATGATAACCAGTTTCGGTTCTAGACAAATCATCTTCAGACCTGAATATGTTGGTTTCGTTGTTGTTGGTGTTGTTGTTGTCACAGTCGTTGTCTTTGTTGTTGCTTTAAGGCGCGGAACAGCTGTGGTCATAATCACCCGTACCTTAACTTTAGTGTGGTAGCGTTCTCGCTTCCCACGCCCGGGTTCCCGGGTTCGATTCCCGGCGGGATCAGGGATTTTCTCTGCCTCGTGATGGCTGGGTGTTGTGTGCTGTCCTTAGGTTAGTTAGGTTTAAGTAGTTCTAAGTTCTAGGGGACTGATGACCATAGATGTTAAGTCCCATAGTGCTCAGAGCCATTTGAACCTTAACTTTAAATGCTCAATTACCGGATGAAGTTGGAGTCGATAATACTCAGAGGTTAATCGGCTGGAGTAGAGGGATACTTAAAAATGATCACTTCCCCTTTCAGGAGGATGTTCAAACGGTGGAAAATTAAATTTCATTCACCATATTACTACGACGAGTAAATTTCAAAACGCGATCTACAGCTCATCATGTATCTGCTAACACATGTTAAAACGTAAACGGTTATAAAATCGGCATTGGATCAGAAAATCGCGCACTATCAATGTTTGGTTGCAGTAAGCACAAACTGTTGCGGTGTCTCCACTCGGTTGCAGCTTATCATATAATTTACATGCTAGTTCATGAAATGATACGACAGATTGTTCTATAATGTAGAATGTGAATACAAAATATTTTTGTGTCACCTAGAATGTAAATCTGCTGAAGAATTGGAAAGTTAGTTGTTCTAATGGACGTATTGACATATGAAGCCGTCTTGTGTAGAATCGAAACTGGTCACAACTTTAAAAGTCTAGTGTAATTTAGACGGATAAAAATTCTATTGTCCGATAATGATCGAGGTTTTTCTCCGAAGAAAAGATCAAACGTCAATATTTATTATAGTGCGTAGTGCTTTATTTTGATTCGAACGTCGCAGACCACCTGTATATTGTATAGTATGGCTTCCCTAATTTTGGTATAAAGTTTGTTAACAAACTCATTTTCGAAGCCCTGAAAATCAATAAAAAACTATCACGTAGTTCACATTTGACACGAAATGACAAAACATAGCTCTGTATTTCCCTCTCCTAAGCTTTACTTAAGCTCCACATATCTCCATCCCTTCACACACTGTCTGACCCATTCTATAGCTCCATTTTTCTCTGTATTAGAGACAGTCAAATGAAAACTAAACATATGAAAAAAACTAAATTAACTGTTTATTATATCATAAGTAATCGCCGTAACAGTTAATAAATTTATCTCGCTGAGACAAGACGGTCAGTGCCTTGATAGAAAAGTGTTTGCGATTGCCTACGGAAGCATGATTGTACCTGGGCACGCACCTCTTCGTCCGAAGCAAACATGTTGCCAAGGTTGTTTCGATTACGATACGTAAGTTACGCTGGGTATCCCTTACACATCTGCCGTATGGTCCCTATCTCACCTGCGGTTTTCATATTTTTAGAGCCCTGAAGAAAGGCCTTCGTGCCCTTCGATTTGCTTCGGTAGCATTTATGATAGATGTTCACCGGGTCACCTGCAAGCGAAATGGGTTTCGAGTTGTGTTTAGAGTTTCAGTTGAGCATTGACATGAAGGTGTGATGCTTGCTGGAGCAGCTAATTCTCCGTAGAGATTGTGAGTTGTGTATGGGCTGTTGAATGTGCTGTCTGTTTTACCCAAAGGCCAACAGGCGCAACAAGTGCGGTTTGTGTCATTTGGCGATTAGGATAGATTTTGCCCTATTGCTTAAGGATTTTCATGGTAGCCAAAGAAGGGACACTGCAAAAGAACAAACGTTGAGTTTTACAGTTTGATACGTAAAAATTTGCCAGCCGTGGTGTCAAGGTACGTCGCCGATTAATCTGCTTTAATAGTCTCATAATGTTTTCATCCATTGTGTTCAAGTCGATGTTGTGAGTGGCACAGTGTGTTTTGCTTGGCTGAGTGCCGTCAAGTTTTGGTTATTTATATTGATGCCCTTTGGTGTCGTGTAACTATAAGTGAGTGAGCACCTTTATCTTTGTAAAGTTATTTAATTGTTTTAAAAAGAAATATATATTTTATAGCTCCTCTCTTAGTTGAGACTTGTGATCTGTTTTCCCTAAAGAGAGAGATTGTTTTAATATTTCAATGCCTGATATTTTATTCTAGTATTGGTAAAAATATTCTTATTTAACTCATAGTTAGGAGTGGAATTATGATCAATGTGGCTCATGCTTTAAGATCTCCTTTAGTACCTTTGCTTGGTTTCAGATTACATTACACGAGAAAGTGTTCCTCCTTCTTGTCGAGAGTAAGTGTTATAGTTGCTTATTACATTTTAAGACATGCATTATAATTGTTTCTTAGGTATGTTTTACGTCACTGGCAAGTGTGATCCCCAGTGTATCATAATTAATCTGCTTGAGACGGTTCGCTGCATTCTGGGAGGCCAGCCCCGACGGTTATTTTTGAATATTTTGTCTTTAAAAAATTGTTGTTCCTGTTGATGACCTCCTTTTGGTTTTCAGTTTTTTTAAGCTGGTGTCTTTTACCAGAATTATTTGATAAAATAAAATTATGTAAAAAAAAGTGGGTGTTCGTTTCTTAGTACCTTCCACTACTGGACTGAGTGTAGAGGGTGGTTTGGCACGTCTGGTATACTTCCATATTTATGTGGCGCCTTCGTGGTTGGTAAGCTTATTTCAAGGGTTATATAGAGAATTTCAACAATGTACAGTTTACAGTTTATTGTTGACAGCCGTCTGGATTGGTCAATGTGTCGAGTGTGAAAATGGTGAAAACCGAATGACGGGTTGTTATTAAGCGTTTTCATTTGAAGGGTTGGATTGCAGCACATGTAAAAACTGGAAGAAGTTCACGCGGACACTGCACCATCATTGAAGACCATTTACTTTTGGATTAAAGAATTTAAACGTGATCGGACAAGCACCGAGGGCAACGCCCGCTCCGGCTGTCCGAATGAGTCGCCGCAAAGGAAACCGTTAACAAAATCCATGATATGGTAATGCAAGACCGCCGAATAAGAATTTGTCAGATTGCTGAGACTGTAAGCGTCTCAAATGAGCTCCTGTTCTGGGAAATGGCTGTGGAGAAACCGCGTGCGAGGTGGGTGCCGCGATTGCTCGCAGTCAACCAAAAGTACATCTGACACAACATTTCAACGTCATGTCTGACAAAGTTTAATCGCAATCTGCTACACATTTTGCGCTGATTTGTGACTGTTGATGAAACCTGGATCCACCATTACATAGAGGAGTCAAAACGGCAGTTGAAACACTGGATAAAGTCTAGTGAAAGTGCACCAAAGAAGGCAAAGATCATCTTGTTAAGAAGCAAAGGAATGAAAAACATTGATTTGTATCAATGGGCAAGTTGAAAATTTGTGCCAAACCGGGATTCGAAACTGCATCATGTTGTGTGGTAAAGTTTAAAATTTGGGTCTGACGGGAGGCGTGTTAGGATAGTCCATTGGTTGTGGTGACTACTGTGCCCAGACAGGGTTGAGGTCAGCACATCTGCCAAGTAAGCAGGAGCCCTGGATCAGAGCCCCAGTCTGGCAAAAATTTTCAACTTGCCTCACTGACGGAAATCAAGGCCCACTAGCAGTTAACGTCTTTAATTCCTCTGTGTCTTGATTCACAGTGGCTGCAAAATTAAACTGGTGTGTTATTTGGGACATGTCCGAAGGAACAAACACCATATATACCATTTTGTCAGCTGGTAAGGTAATGGCCACTTTGCTTAGGGATTCCCAATGAATAATCCAAATAGACTGAAAGAAAAGGTGGAACCATAGGTGGACCCTATTATGCTTCATTGTTGGATCGTTTGAAACTTGAGTTGGTTGAAAAAAGACCGAACTTGGCACGGAAAGAGCTCATTCACCAGGATAACGAACCATACCACGCATCAGCGACATCAACGGCGAAAGAGTATGAACTGGACTTTGAATTGGTTCCTCAACCACCTTGTACAGCAGGCTTACCCCGAACTGACTTCTTCCTATTCGCTAATGCAAAATTTTGGACCGCTGGGAAGAAATTTTCGTCAATTGAGGCCGTGACAGTTGTAATCGACGAGTATTTTGCAGCGTTCGACACAACGTATTTTTGCGATGGAAAGAAAAATCTGGATTATCCCTGTACCGAGCGTATATCTCTCAAAGGAGACTACGTCGAGAAGTAGATGAGTTGTTTACGTAATATTTTTCCTTTTTTTGTACCAGACGTATCAAACCACCCGCGTCCAGTCTCGCCGTAATTTTGAGATAGCTCAAAAGGGACATATCGTCCGTTCGAAAGTGGTGCCTCAGCCCATCACCCACCGTATGTTCTCGTTGACACACACACAGAACTGCACACGCTTCGGCCCGGCCAGCCCGGGGCGGCTTTTACTTGGCGGCCTGCCACCGGCCAGTTGCACACAGGCGGTGCCAGAGACGGGGTTTATTAAGCCGGGGCATTTGCCACGCCACTGTGTTGCACGCGTGGGCGTGGCCGCGGAGCCTTTTCACATGCAGAACACTGCCGCGTGCGAGGCACCGCCCCCGCCCCGCCCCGCCCCCGCCCCCGCCCGTCTCGAGATTAAACACGGCCAGGTAAACAAGGAGCAGGCCGTGGCTGTTGAGGCGCGCCGGCCAGTTCAAACAGCGGGCCGCTGTTTGTGCAACCCCCGCGCGCGGGCCGTGTGTGCCTGCCGCCCGCACAGAGGAACCGAGCCGAGCTCCGCCCGGCCCTGCCGTCCACCCCTGCCGCGTTATTTCATCTCGCCGGGGTGAGCGAGACGTACAGATATTGCCCCCCGCCTTGCCTGCCTGTGACACGGCTAATTGTCGGCTTTTTCAGTTTTACACAGCGGGCACTCTCCAATAACTTTTTGCCCCCGCGTGCGAGACCCGGCTACCGCCATCTCTCCCGTTCTCCCTCCCCCCCCCCCATCCTCCACCTACCCCACCCCCATCCCACGTACACCACCACCCCAGTCTTCCATCTACAACGTGCCGACCCACAAAGGAAATTTCGGTCGCTGTCGACGTAATAATGCATGGACGAAATGCGGAGCGCAAGAGAGTGAAAGGCGCGTACACTGCGGAAATTCCGCTCGCTTGCCCGTCGGCGGCTTTTCAGAGGGACCCGACAAGTCCGACGTCACACTGACGGGTTCCCTTTTCTCGTCGTTTCCTCTATGTACCCGCGTGCTTTTTTTTCCAGAATCATATATGTTTCTCCCTGTCACTTTCAGTAGCTTATCCCGTCTGGATGATCGCTGTCCTTCATGCTTCTTTTGTGGCTTCATGTAAAACGATTCCGTGGTGGCGCGTTGAATACGAACTATCAAAAAATCTGTGACTGTATTTCTCACAATACCTGTCAGTATAGTATAAAGGGTGTTACACAATTCATATTATAAACTTCTTGAGGTTGTAGAAAAGACTCAGTAAATCAAGTTTCACATAGGAATCCGTGTCCGGAAACGTCATCCAACGACGCTACAGAGCATCAGACTCATAGCCGATGGCACCTGTAAATGTATATATATATATATATACAGGATGGTTCCGTGAATCCACTACAGGCGCCGGCGCCTATTAGTCTGACGCTCTGTAGAGTCGTTGGATGCCGTTTCCGCCCATGGATTCCTACGTAAAACTTGATCTACTAACTCCCCTCAACAACCTCTAGAAGTGTGTAACACGAACTGTGAAAGACCCTGTCTATTTTGTGCTGGTGGTTTGCAACAGTTCTCGCGTACTTGAAAATATAAGAGACAGTTAAATGAAATTGAATACCCTCCATAACACACAGTCCTCGCGACAGGTGGACCCACTGCTGTTATGTTTCAATCCTCTCATCACTGTGATAGTGGAACGGAATAGTGCTGTATCACAGGTGCACGCCGTTGTTATGTTATGACCTTAGTTGTTGAAGGTTCGGTGTAATTTTTTCGTCCATCTGTTGACATGGGGGCAAGCAGAGAAGAGCGGAGAGCTGTGGTTCGCCGAGGGTGCTGGAGTACGCGAAATTCATCGTCGCATGTCCGCTCTGTGCAGTGAACACTGTATGTCGCCGATGTGTACGCACGAGTCGCACAGAAGATCCCAGGAAGTGCGTAACATCACTGCAAAATGATCCGCACCCAGGACAGGTCCATCGAACCATTATCCCTGATGTGATGATGTGATGAGGCTTTACGTGGGGTGGACAGCCTCACGCCTAGGAAATAGTGGTAAAAAATTTCACTGCGTATTCTAAAGAAGAAGAAAAAAAGGAGAGCGAGGGTCACGATGCGAGTTTCCGTTTTCATAATTTCAGGCTTGGGAGATCAGCGTACTGACTGTCGCTAAGACTTAATTGAAGAAAGGGAGGTTGGCACTTAATTGTATAACAGTGACATACGGGGAATACAGCTGACTGACTAACGCTATAGATCTTTTCCCATGTGGGGAGTTAGTCTATTAAAAATAATATAATTTACCAGCGTTCAGAGGAGCTTTTGCATTGGGGAAGAAGAATTAGGTGTACTGTGCAGAGACCCGAGATGAGTCAGTCGTCGCACAGTTCAACGGACATCGGATCTTCAGCCTGGATTGAACACACCTTGGTCTGTAGCTGGAGGAACTATACTCTCTTCATCGTAAGAATACACCTGACGTAAACATTACGCCATGTATTCTTCCGCGTTTGCTTGAATCTCATTGGATTTCGTTTCACTTGGAGTTGAAATTTCGTGGTAAGATCCAATGGGACCAAACTGCTGAGGTCATCGGTCCCTAAGCTTACACTCTACTTAATATAACTTAAACTAACTTAGGCTAAGGAGAACACACTCACCCATGCCCGAGAGAGGACTCGAACCTCCGACAGGGGAGTCGCGCGCACCGTGACAAGGTGCTTGGAGTGGAAGCTGTGACCAGTACAGTCAAGTACGATCATAAGGATACGTTTTATGCTGTGTTACACGCACATACATTGAGCGATGAATTGCGGGACAACAGCTTTACCAGCGCATTAAAATTGGGGAGCACTGGCAAACCAAAGGCCGA
Source organism: Schistocerca cancellata (assembly GCF_023864275.1). NCBI lineage: Eukaryota > Metazoa > Arthropoda > Insecta > Orthoptera > Acrididae > Schistocerca > Schistocerca cancellata. The sequence goes on from NC_064628.1 coordinate 609,787,735, forward strand.
ACTAGCCTGCAACGATGTGAGCAGTTGCAGTTCAGACGTAAAAAGAGACGGGACAAAGAAACAATATAGCTTCAAAAGTCATTTAAGTTTTAAAGAGAACGAACTAATATTCGGCAAAACTCCAGCACTACGGCGCGCTTCTTAGGTGACCAGACGGAAAGCATAAAATGCTCTCGTTATCACTTGACATAGTCTTATAATCACAAACAAGAGTGATGAAAATTCCTAACCTAAACGCAGCGAAATTTTTCTAAGCGAGCCATGTGTGATGCGCAAGTATAATGCAGGGATTTCCCCGTATTGTTGAACACTGAAGTCACAGAAGATATTAATTACAGTCAGTTGGCTGGTAATCTCTTAGCTCCTTCCTTTTCTGAATCCGAGAAATAATGTTCAGTACTGGAACTGTCATCTGATACGTTGATAACGAGTCGATCAACAACAGAATCTCCGAAGCCACCCAGCAACCGCATTTTCTCCTCTTCTCTCATGTCGTGTCACTCTATATCCCGCCAACGTTCAGCGGTGATACGAACAAGCTGTGTTCGTTAGATCCAGTACGTCTGGCATCTTAACAGTCTTGTTATTTTTTCGGGCCAAATGCCTTAACTTGGCTCCAGATCAGTTCTGTTGGGTTCATAATGTAATGATATAGTGGCAAATGTAAAAATGCAGCACTTGTATGGTGTGCTCGATACTGTGCCTGGGCGCCCCATGTTAGAGTTCATGGTGGTGAGGTGGTTAGCGTACGAACTTCGTGAGACTAACGTGTATGAGACGATGGTTCGACTCCCTCCAAAACCTTCATTTTTGCAGCACAAGTGTAAATTCTGATATATTCAAAAACTTTGCACCTGCATTATTCGTTCTTGCTACGTTAGCAACGTCTCACCACTACGCAGGTCAACTGCTAAATGGGGTCTGCCTCTGTGTCTGCAGCTCGTAGTGTCGAGGTGCAAACTACACTCCTGGAAATTGAAATAAGAACACCGTGAATTCATTGTCCCAGGAAGGGGAAACTTTATTGACACATTCCTGGGGTCAGATACATCACATGATCACACTGACAGAACCACAGGCACATAGACACAGGCAACAGAGCATGCACAATGTCGGCACTAGTACGGTGTATATCCACCTTTCGCAGCAATGCAGGCTGCTATTCTCCCATGGAGACGATCGTAGAGATGCTGGATGTAGTCCTGTGGAACGGCTTGCCATGCCATTTCCACCTGGCGCCTCAGTCAGACCAGCGTTCGTGCTGGACGTGCAGACCGCGTGAGACGACGCTTCATCCAGTCCCAAACATGCTCAATGGGGGACAGATCCGGAGATCTTGCTGGCCAGGGTAGTTGACTTACACCTTCTAGAGCACGTTGGGTGGCACGGGATACATGTGGACGTGCATTGTCCTGTTGGAACAGCAAGTTCCCTTGCCGGTCTAGGAATGGTAGAACGATGGGTTCGATGACGGTTTGGATGTACCGTGCACTATTCAGTGTCCCCTCGACGATCACCAGTGGTGTACGGCCAGTGTAGGAGATCGCTCCCCACACCATGATGCCGGGTGTTGGCCCTGTGTGCCTCGGTCGTATGCAGTCCTGATTGTGGCGCTCACCTGCACGGCGCCAAACACGCATACGACCATCATTGGCACCAAAGCAGAAGCGACTCTCATCGCTGAAGACGACACGTCTCCGTTCGTCCCTCCATTCACGCCTGTCGCGACACCACTGGCGGCGGGCTGCACGATGTTGGGGCGTGAGCGGAAGACGGCCTAACGGTGTGCGGGACCGTAGCCCAGCTTCATGGAGACGGTTGCGAATGGTCCTCGCCGATACCCCAGGAGCAATAGTGTTCCTAATTTGCTGGGAAGTGGCGGTGCGGTCCCCTACGGCACTGCGTAGGATCCTACGGTCTCGGCGTGCATCCGTGCGTCGCTGCGGTCCGGTCCCAGGTCGACGGGCACGTGCACCTTCCGCCGACCACTGGCGACAACATCGATGTACTGTGGAGACCTCACGCCCCACGTGTTGAGCAATTCGGCGGTACGTCCACCCGGCCTCCCGCATGCCCACTATACGCCCTCGCTCAAAGTCCGTCAACTGCACATACGGTTCACGTCCACGCTGTCGCGGCATGCTACCAGTGTTAAAGACTGCGATGGAGCTCCGTATGCCACGGCAAACTGGCTGACACTGACGGCGGCGGTGCACAAATGCTGCGCAGCTAGCGCCATTCGACGGCCAACACCGCGGTTCCTGGTGTGTCCGCTGTGCCGTGCGTGTGATCATTGCTTGTACAGCCCTCTCGCAGTGTCCGGAGCAAGTATGGTGGGGCTGACACACCGGTGTCAATGTGTTCTTTTTTCCATTTCCAGGAGTGTAGTTTCGGGTACCTAAGCAGATTCCATGTATAAGGGATTTCGCAAACCACGACAGGCACACATTTTCAGGAAAACTCTATGCGTTTCTTCATTTACTTGTCGAATGCTGTAAATATATTTTTCCAACAATTAAATTTAATTAAAAATAGTAAACGGTCAAATAACATGAAATTTACTAACGATTCATGCAAATACACGTGGTCTTTTAAAATTATATTATCTCTCAAATGTTATATAAATTAAATAATATGACTAATGATGAAAAATAGGTTAATAATTAAGTTCGAGTGGCAGTTGAACCGTCGCTTCATACACGTTCGTCTTTCGACACTCGAACGCTAACCAGCTGACCACCGTGAGCTCTAACGTCCGACAGCTACGCACAGATATATCAGTTACAAAACAGACGCGTGAAATTTATCTTGCGATTTTCTCGGAATTGTCAGAGTAGTGCACCTTACTACGTGTATATTATGTTGTTTTAAGGGCCTACGAAAAGTGTACAAAGAGTGAAGTAAACCTATGAACCCAACGTCGTGGCCTCCCCTTGTAAGAAATTAGAGCTAATGCGTAAGTTTACCGTCAGCCATTCTTCTCACGCGACATTCGCGAATGGAACAGGCAAGAGAGGGCCAGTCACGTCAGAAGTATCTTCCGCCACATACCGTAATGTGGCCTGCAGAGTATAGATCTTGATGTGGAAGTAGATGTCTGACGTATTGCACCGTTGATAAATAGGGGAGCCTTCATTATTAAACCCCATAATTTTCTGCACTACTACCATTATGGAATATTGTTACATTCGACGAGTCTTCTGTCACTAAACAGACAAACAGCTTCCGGCGCAGCGTGACAAGTGAAGCCATAGAGGTCAAAATTTCTGATAACATTCTCAATAAAGACGGTGACTTGTAATTATGCATATCTTGATACTCTACCGTCGGACTGTCAAATAGTGCCTGAAGGTGCGAAAAAAGACCAGGAAGTACGAGGGCGTGCTGAAAAGTAATTCCTCCCAATTTTTTATGTAAGGACTCTAAAGGCTTTTTAAATAAAACAAGCTTTGTTGTTGTTCTACATCTTTATTCTTCATATCTGAATATTTATTTCCTAACATAGTTATCCTGGTAACGAACACATTTTTCGCAACGAGAGACCAGTTGCTTGAAACTGTCACTGAAGAGTGCTTGACTTCGTTGACGGAACCACAGCCTCACCTCTCCTTGCACCGCTTCGCCACTATCGAAGTGAAGTCCTAGAAAGTATTCTTTAAGTTTTGGAAAGAGATAAAAGATCTGTCACATACGTTAATATTAGCGCCACCGTTTCCTTCGTAACCAGCACGCACGACCCAACGTAGCACATTACTAGTGTCGATGCAGTCATCACCGTACACACAGTTCATTGCCCTATGAATTTTAATTGAAGGCACGTTTTCTGCGGATAGAAACTTGATCAGAGCGCTCTGTTTCTCACGCACCGACACCGTTACATTAGACAGCGTCATCTTAGACGTTGCAATTCGGAACCCTCTAGCGGCAAAGGGTTGTAACTTGCGACGGTGAAGCGAGAAAGTCGACAGAGTAATTCACATGACATGTTATACCTCAAACGACATTTACAACAGAATAAAAAACTCGGAGGCATTACTTTGTACCACGCCTTCGTAATCACATTATAAAAACTAATTGCTTATAGACTGAAACGGTCCTTTCGTCCGTCCTTCTGTGGCGTGTCAGCTAAAGAGAAACTTTAATCTACAAGCTGAAATGTTTTGAGTTGAATTGAATAGGAGAAAATTCCAGGGGTAGAATCCACCTGATGAATCAAGGTTTATATTTGTAGTTTAGTACAACATCTGAGAAAGGGAGGCGAGGTACTGGCAGAAGTAGAGCTCTGAGGAGGGGGCGTGAGTCGTGCTTGGGTAGCTCAGTTGGTAGAGCACTTGCCCGCGAAAGGCAAAGGTCCCGAGTTCGAGTCTCGGTCCGGCACACAGTTTTAATCTGCCAGGAAATTTTAACTGAGAAAGGGTTACATTGAACTCCATATTCTCCTAAGTCACACCAAGACCGGAAGTTTTACTCGATAATGTGAATCTGAGAACACCTGAGGGTTCACACATAAATCTTTCAAGTTGACGTATGACCTTAACCCAGTTGAAAACAAAGAGACCACCAAGTCTCAACATACAAATCTGTTATAAGTGTCACCAGACACAAAATGCTACAACTTTTGTGAGTGTTACATTAGCCTTCAATATGAGAGGCGCATAATCTTATCTGAGGATGTAGGCGGGGTCTCCGCTGTATGAGGAAGTCAGTTCAGATGCTGGACGTGAACTACGCCGAATGCTACTTGGGACCCCGTTTATACAAGAGTGGGGGCCTCATTGTACTTTCCCCGTATTCACAAAACGTCTGACGACTGCAAAGCGTGTTCTTTGTCGGCTTCGAACTGTTACTTCACCTTGCGGAAGATTCGGTGCGGGAATTAAGGTCTTTACCCCCTGGCGCTCGGCCATGATCAGTACGACGAATTGGTGCCTGTCATGTCCGCCTGCCGACTGTGGTAACCTAACGTGCTGCTGTGTTCTATACTTCCATAACAAAGGCTTTTAATTACCGGATAACAATAATCATGTAGCAAACTTAGGCATACTAGTTGGAGTATGTGACATGAAGTCAATATCTAGTGCCCTATAGAAATCTAACTACTTTCTGGAATACGGAGTGATTCGACCATTGGACTAAATAAATTACACCACTGACAATTCATATATTGTCTCCCACTGGCTAATAACAGAGCCCACCAATAATCTTCACACCGGAAAAACAAGAATACGGGATCAGCAGGCAAAACGCCACACAAAGCACTGTGAGAAACGCCAGCTGAGCTCTTGACATGCCTTTTGCATTGTAGCCATGATCCTCTACGGTTGGAGTGCCCCACAGACAGACCACTCCCCACAGACTCAGATACGGAAATAAAAAACCGTTGCGCAACAGAATAACGATAAGAAAACGAATGGCCCTACCAACTTGGGTGTCAATCCTCTGGTAAACATATTTAGGAATAGATCACGTAAAATGGGATCACACAACTAACGAAATAAACGTTCAGTCCAAAGTTAATACCAGTCCTAGTCTACACTGGCAGAAAAAATAGCAACACCAAAAACAATCAATGTAGAGTCATGAAATTTCGAGAGTATATTTGTCTAGGTTCTATATTTAAGTGATTAACATTGCATGATTATAGGTTAATGTAAGGGAGAGGTAAGCCATGGCAAATATGAGATGTTGGTATGTTAATAACCGGTGTAACCGCCAGAAAGCTGATTGCAAGCACGCAAACGTGCATGCGTTGTGGTGTTCGGGTGACGAACGTCAGTTTGTTAAAAATGGTTCAAATGGCTCTAAGCACTATGGGACTTAACATCTGAGGTGTCTTTAGACATTCGAACGCTAACCAGCTGACCACCGTGAGCTCTAAGGTCCGACAGCTACGCAGAGATGTATCAGTTACATAATAGACGCGTAAAACTACTCTTGCGATTTTCTCAGAAATGGCGTAGTAGTGCACCTTATTAACTTGCACATTATGTTGTAGTAATAGTCTACTAAAGGTGTACAAAGTCTCAAGTAAATCCGTGATCCCAATGACATAGCTTCCGCTTCTGAATTCTTTCGTCGTGGATATTTTGTGAAATATATGTGACAAGAAGTAATACGAGGGCGTACTGAAAAATAATGCCTCCGAATTTTGTGTTCGAAAACTTTGAAAGCAGTTTAAATAAAACAAAAATGGTTAACATTCTACATCTTTATTGTTCATACCTACATATTTATTTCTCAACTTAGTCTTCCAACGGATGACCAGTTTGTTGATTCTGTCACCTCTGCTTGGACCGCTTCGCCACAATCAAAATGAAAACCTCAAAGGTGTTCTTTAAGTTTTGGAAACGATGAAAATTGGAAGGGCCAAGTGGGGACTGTATAGAGGATGATTGATCACTGTGGAGTCAAGGCGTCGGTCTGTTGCAGTTGTCGCAGGGCTCGTGTGTGCTCTGGCATTGTCAGCTGGAGTAGAGGGTGTTCCTTGTGTAGACGAACTCTTCTAATTCGAAACTCGATTACAGCACGCTCTTTCTCACGCATCGACGTACTTATGTTACACACCGCCACGTTAAATGCTACAATTCAAATCCTCTAGCGGCAGGGGGCTGCAAATACGTAGACTGAAGAATAAAGATGTAGAACGTTAATAATGTTTGTTTTATTTAAAAAGCTTTAAGTGTTTTCACATAAAAAATTCGGGAGCGTTACTATTCAGTACGCCATTATATTTTGCTCGAGTGCTCCCGGAACGTACCCTCTTGGAATATCAACAGTAATCCTCCATTTGATGCAAAACGCCCACCTTATAGCGTCTGTCACAGGAGCTGGTTTACCATCTCCGTAACGCTGTCTCGCCGCCTAAACGACCCCATGATGAAAAGGACCGCTTTTCGTTGTATTTTCTCTACCTCTTCTGTTAAGCCACTTCTTTCTGGGATGAATTACATTTCCTTTCATTGAATCTCAGCCCTGCACATGCATTTCCTAAGATTAACTTCATGTGGTCATTCCATTTCAGGTCGCTCTGGAAGATTACTCACAGATATCTCACGGTAGTTGCCGTTTCCAGTGATTTGTCGTCTTTAGTGTAATCGTACAGTAGTGGATTTCTACATCTCTTTATGCGCAGAACGCTGCATTTTTTTTTCATTCAACGTCAACTAACAGTTCCTGCACCGGTTGCTGTATGTGGATTCTGTACATGGTCGCGAGTGAGACTTTTTGCGGTGCCAAAACATCACCGACTACGAGACTAAAGGGCATTTCAGTAGTGGCTTCAAAAAGTAAAAAAAAGTCTGTCAGACAGTATCGCGAGATGTGAATTTAAAAACACAGTGTAATTATGAAGGTTTTCGCGGCGTATTAATGCAACAGTCTTCACGGGTTTCTTGTTGCGTAAGATTGCAGGAAAAACTACACTCTCTTTCCATATTCTGGCGATGTCTAGAAAAGGTGTAGCCTTTCCGAAATGTCGCAGTTACAGAGGTACCGACATCGGCCGAAGACGACCGACTTTTGCAGACGAGTACGCCACTACGTGGGCAATTACAGTGCAACCGATCTCATCGTCTTAACGTACAGATTTCGAACGAGAATAGGTGAAAGTGAAACTGTTTGTTTTCTTCGGTCTAATCGGCCGACGTACTCACACAAGACTTTGAGAAACTGATAAGTTTAGTCCATCCTAAGGATGAAAAATATCATAATCGGGATATAGCTCGGAATCTATGGACTGAAATAGCCACTTTACTGGAAACCACAAGTACCGTAGGTAAAATCTCTATCGCAAATTTTTGTCATAAATTATAATCTCAAAAAATGATTTGTTCAAGCGAGAAGGGAGGCGTATTTTATGTTTAACGTTATTATAGTTGATCTTTTGTGGGTTGAGTTAGGTGGGCATTAGCTACCTACGACTTATTATTAATGCTTACTTGCGTTTTTATGCCAGCAGAGTGGTGGTAGTTTGCAAACGTGGTCTATGAGTTTCCACTTTACAGTGCGTTTGAGGGGTGAGAGTATCTTATTCTAAAATCTATGTTTGTCTCTCACGTGTATGATAAATGATGGTCATTTAATTTTAGTTGACGTATGTCTGTTTTTCTGAATTTATTTAAAATTATGCAGAGTTTATATACTCTTGCTTTTAAATGGCACCACGAATCACGTCGAGCATGTGATAGAACTTTCGTCCTTCATTTCACGTATTGGCAAAACTTGTATGGCTATTGCAAGAACTGAGGAAAGACCGTACAGTACTCGTCACATTCTTTGCGGGGCACATGTAACTCATTAACAGGCATTCACCGTATTTTTAATTGCAAAAGCCACAATGCAGCACTCGTCGGCAGGCACTGAGGCTCAAGGTGATTGAAACAGATTCTATCCTCCTTGACAGGAAAGAAGCTATCCAAACCATCCTCCTTCACCCCGCCAAAAATTGACGAAGGAAATCAGACGCACTGTGACGAAGATGTCGGGCGATGTTATGAGCCAACTTATGGCGACGGCGTTTGGCGACCGTTGACAGTGCTGCTGTGAACGCAGCCTGATGCAGGAAGATACCCGTGAAGATTTTATTGGACAACGTAATGAGCCCTACCTTCTTGACCGTAGCACGGCGGTTCCATTCCTGTGCTGCCTCTACATCTACATCTACATACATATTTCGCAATCCACCATACGGTGCGTGGCGGAGGGTACCTCGTACCACAACTAGCATCTTCTCTCTCTGTTCCACTCCGAAACAGAACGAGGAAAAAATGACTACCTATATGCCTCTGTAAGAGCCCTAATCTATCTTTGTGGTCTTTCCGCGAAATGTAAGTTGGCGGCAGTAAAATTGTACTGCAGTCAGCCTGAAATGCTGGTTCTCTAAATTTCCTCAGTAGCGATTCACGAAAAGAACGCCTCCTTTCCTCTAGAGACTCCCACCAGAGTTCCTGAAGTATTTCCGTAACAGTCGCGTGATGATCAAACTTACCGGTAACAAATCTAGCAGCCCGCCTCTGAATTGCTTCTATGTCCTCCCTCAATCCGATCTGATAGGGATCCCAAACGCAGTACTCAAGAATAGGTCGTATTAGTGTTTTATAAGCGGTCTCCTTTTACAGATGAACCACATCTTTCCAAAATTCTACCAATGAACCGAAGACGACTATCCGCCTTCCCAACTGCCATTACATGCTTGTTCCACTTCATATCGCTCTGCAATGTTACGCCCAAATATTTAATCGACGTGACTGTGTCAAGCGCTACACTACTAATGGGGGAGTATTCAAATATTACGGGATTCTTTTTCCTATTTATCTGCATTAATTTACATTTATCTATATTTAGAGTTAGCTGCCATTCTTTACACCAATCACAAATCCTGTCCAAGTCATCTTGTATCCTCCTACAGTCACTCAACGACGACACCTTCCCGTACACCACAGCACCATCAGCAAACAGCCGCGCATTGCTATCCACTCTATCCAAAAGATCATATATGTAGATAGAATTATGTGTGGGTGTGTCACGCATCCATTCCTTGTCGAGCGTCCCACTCCTCAAAAACCGGTACCCTCGTACTGAGCCCGGCCGATATTACATCAGCGGAGGGGCGTCGCCAGGTATCGGCTCTGCCCGGACCGCTCGCTAGGCCGCCGCCGAGACACCTCAGCTCAGCTCACCTGCTGCGAGCCGCGAATAATGACTCAGCGCTTCCCGCGCTCGTCGCAGTAGTGTGGCCCCTCGCTGTACGCCATTCGTCGCTCAAAAGAATGAGGCGGCGGAGCAGGCACTGATACGAAAAAGGCGGGGAGACAGAAAAGGGGGGGGGGGGTCGCCGGGCGCAGAAAAGAAGATCCCAGATATTCAAAATGAAATTGAAAAGCAAAGAGATAGGAGGGCAAGGCGAGGAGGGAAGCGCGAAAGGGGACGGGGCTACGCCGTCGCAAGGGTACAGCGCAGTAGGGGAGTGCAAATCAAGTAAGACACAAAGGGAAGATTAAGAGATCAAATGGCGGCAGCGCGCCGAGTGGCGGATTACTCTGCTGGGCGTACAGCCTCGCCACGCTGCGCAGGGCTGCCTACCTGCTGACGCTCCGGGGCAACACAGCTGTCACCAACAGAGACACTTGATCGCCCGTTTTTCGCGTATCTCCTGGCGGTTTCCGGAAGAACGACGAGCTCTAAAGCGGCAGCAACGAAACAGTAAACTTTTTTCCGAGGGTAGTGGTTGGTGGATTAGAGAGAGTGGGGGATTACAATCTTGTTTGATGTTGCCCGTCACAATTTCCTATCCTACCCCAGGTTCTTCACCTTGGAGTAACACTTACAGCCAGTATCCTCAATATTCATTCTATATATTCCAGTCTCCTTCGAGTCAATTACACCTGTTTAATTGCATCCCTTCTGCCTATCCGTCCATGTAACGATCAGCAAGACCCACCGGAATTTTCCATCCAGATGTGTCCCAAGATACCCCACCATCTCCTTCTTGTACCTCCTATGTACATCCTAGGTCCTAATACTACAGCCTGCTGTGTACCTACTCCAATAGGCTGAAGACGTCGCCTTTCTTGTCGTCCATCTTACCTGAGCCCTCCATTCATCCCGACGATCCCTCCAAATCAATCTCGACTTCACCTCCTAATACTACCAGTGGTACTCTTCCATCACTCCTGCGAATACTCAGGCTATAATTATAAAAAAAGAACCTACCCGGACATTCTATCCCAGACTCCTGTACCTGAAAATCGATAACCGTCTACTCTACCTACATACAACACTAAATATCTAGGATTAACACTCGACAAAAAAACACAATAGAGTAAAACTACTAACTGGCCCAAAATTGAGATTAAATGTGCGAATATCATATCTTGAGTTGGTGCATAAGTCCGTAACGTTTCTCCATAAGTTTAATAAACGCAACAGATATGCATAACAGAAAATTTAGTCGTCAGTAATATGTTCTTTTCACTAATTACACAAGTCTTCCAATGCTAGAGTAACTTTTCAATAATTCAGCTGTAGAAATCTCATGATTTTGAGGCGAAGAACTCGAGCCATGTTCGGAGCACATTTTTATCCGGAGAGGAGGTTCCTTGAAAGTTGTTCGATAGACAGCGGAAAAGGTAAAAATCTGACGGTCCAAGATCAGGTGAATAAAGTCGGTGCGGAACGACTTCCCAACCAAACTCCTGTATGGTGTCCGTCTTGCAGAATGCGGGCGGGCGTTATCGTAGAGAAGCATCACTTCACGCAATCTTCCTGGTCGTTGTTCTGGATTGCGTCCGCAAAACGTATCAGATGCTAACAATAAATGCCAGCAGTGATGTTTACACCACGGGGAAGCAATTCGTACTACACCACACCGTCGCTGCTCTACCAGATCCATATCGCATTCGGAAGGACGACGGTTCAATCCCGCGTCCGGCCATCCTGATTTAGGTTTTCCGTGATTTCCCTAAATCACTCCAGGCAAATGCCGGGATAGTTCCTCTGAAAGGGCATGGCAGACTTCCTTCCCCATCCTTCCCTAATCCGATGAGACCGATGACCACGCTGTCTGGTCTCCTTCCCCAAACCAACCAACCAACCTACCTACCAGATTCATAAAATTATCTTTGTGGATCCACGCAAGTCTTTGCACGAGGAACTGCTACCACGTTGGGGCGCAACCATACGTTTCTCTTCCTTCTGTTACCATAAAAACACCATTTCTCGTCACCAGTAACGATAAAGGATAGGAACGGCCAGTTTTAAACACGAACCAATTGATGAAGAGAAAGCAGAGATACATATATGGTCAGCCACCGATTATTGTGATTTTGACTCAGAGCATGCAGTACTCATACACCCCATTTTTGACCCTTCCCCACTGCGTTCAAATGTCGTACGATGGTGGAATTTTCACAGTTCATCATATTTTCCAGTTCTCGACTATACTAACATGGATCGTTGTGGACGGATACGTTTGAACGATGTTCATCAAACTCCGAAGGTCTTCCTGAACGTGGAGAGTCACTGATGTAAAAACGATGCTTCTTGAAACGAGAAAATCATTTTCTTGCCGTCCTCTGTCCAATGGAATTATGAACGACACAAATGTGTCTGGCTGCCTCCGTTGTTGTCACCCCTCTATTCAACTCAAACAGAAGAATGTGTCAGAAATGTTTCGATTTCTCCATTTGTCATTGCATTTTCTAGCGTCTACAAAAATTATAATATCCGTAATCTGCATGTAACACATGTTCGCTTGAACTCACCTGACAAGGCAGCGTCGCATTTAAGACATCGGACAGACATCCGTCATGAATGGGTATTCTGAAGCCCATCCAACTGTTGCTACTTGCATTTTGTCGTTGGGTTTCTTTCAGTTACTTTAGGATGATTTCTTAAGGAAGGTAACGAACGACTCCGAACCTACTACGTCTTGAGATGTGCTAGCGCTGTCTCGTAGAGTGAATTCTCCTTATGGTCTGGGTTGCGATTAGCTACAACTGTCATTCACGTTCGCCTTTTCTGGAAGGGACGTTAGCCAGCTCTGGGTACGTGCAGAGTATTGTTAGACCTACACTTCTGCCGTTCTTGCAATAGGAAAGTGACGTGTTCGTCCAACAGGACAATGCTCACCGCACAAGGCCGTGAAACTTAAAATGCTCTGCAAAACGTGCCAGCATGATCTCTGGACTTGTTGCCAATCGAGCACGTGTGGGATACGATGGGACGAGAAACGACTCAAGCGAATTGTCAGCCAACAGCTCTTACAAAACTACATGAACAGGCCGAGCAGGCGTGGCGTAACTTATCCCAGGACAGTGTCCACCATCTGTACGACCGACTGGATGACAGAGTTAGCGCCTGCACTGCCACCTGTGGAGGTTAAACCACGTACTGGCTCTGAGCACTATGGAACTTAACTTCTGAGGTCATCAGTCCCCTAGAACCTAGAACTACTTAAACCTACTAACCTATGGACATCACACACATCCATGCCCGTGGCAGGATTCGAACCTGCGATCGTAGCGGTCGTGCGGTTCCAGACTGTAGCGCTTAGAACCGCTCGACCATTCCGGCCGGCTAAACTACGTACTAATATGGGTGTTTCAGCATCGGTCGACACCTGGTACCTCAGAAGCGCTTGTACTATTGTCCTGTATATGTATCATTTCATGAATACCGTGTTCACTGTTGCAACAATAAATCTTAAATGAATTGCAACCACTAAAAGTTTGAAACTTCCTGGCAGATTAAAACTGTTTGCCGGACCGAGACTCGAACTCAGGACCTTTGCCTTTCGCGGGCAAGTGCTCTACCAACTGAGCTACCCAAGCACGACTCACGCCCCGTCCTCACAGCTTCACTTGTGCCAGTACCTCGTCTCCTGCCTTCCAAACTTCACAGAAGCTCTCCTGCGAACCTTGCAGAACTAGCACTCCTGAAAGAAAGAATATTACGGAGACATGGCTTTGTCACAGCCTGGGGGATGTTTCCAGAATGAGATTTTCACTCTGCAGCGGAGTGTGCGCTGATATGAAACTTCCTGGCAGATTAAAACTGTGTGCCGGACCGAGACTCGAAGTCGGGACCTTTGCCTTTCGCGGGCAGTTGGTAGAGCACTTGCCCGCGACGAAACAGCGAGGTCCTCCGTACCTCGCCGGCCGGGGTGGCCGAGCGGTTCTAGGATCTACAGTCTGAAACCGCGCGACCGCTACGGTCGCAGGTTCGAATCCTGCCTCGGGCATGGATGTGTGTGATGTCCTTAGGTTTAAGTAGTTCTAAGTTCTAGGGGACTGATGACCTCAGAAGTTAAGTCCCATAGTGCTCAGAGCCCTTTGAACCATTTGAACCTCCGTACCTCGTTCAAGAGAGAGTCCAAATGGATTTACTTCTTTGTGACGTCAGTCGCAAATTTGATCAAATTGTGGGTGTAGAGCCTTTGTAAGAGTTGTAAAAGCGAAGGATTGAAAGCTACATTGATTCCAGGGATGAGAAATAATTTAAAGTGAAGTAAAAGTATATGAGATGGGCCGGTGCTCAGAGCCCTTTGAACCATTTGAACCTCCGTACCTCGTTCAAGAGAGAGAGAGTCCAAATGGATTTACTTCTTTGTGACGTCAGTCGCAAATTTGATCAAATTGTGGGTGTACAGCCTTTGTAAGAGTGGTAAAAGCGAAGGATTGAAAGCTACATTGATTCCAGGGATGAGAAATAATTTAAAGTGAAGTAAAAGTATATGAGATCGGCCGGTGCTCAGAGCCCTTTGAACCATTTGAACCTCCGTACCTCGTTCAAGAGAGAGTCCAAATGGATTTACTTCTTTGTGACGTCAGTCGCAAATTTGATCAAATTGTGGGTGTAGAGCCTTTGTAAGAGTGGTAAAAGCGAAGGATTGAAAGCTACATTGATTCCAGGGATGAGAAATAATTTAAAGAGAAGTAAAAGTATATGAGACGGGCCGGTCTGCAGTTCAGAGGCCAGACGAGTGCTCCCTAGGGAACATGGCAAGAAACACGTCACCCACAAGTGAGCCCTGCCAACTCGACGAAGGACCAGCACAATGTGCAATAAATAATGTCTTCTGGCCGGAAATTCGTAATAGTGACAGTGAGAATGTTAAAAACATAATGAGCTTATGAGTTTCCGTTCTACCGATAAAAGTGAAATAAGGTGAGAGAAATAATCGGTTCAGTGGGAGGGTGAAGGCAGTTAAGTGTCCCCCGGGACTCAGATAATGATGGGAGGCGTCCCTCTCACAACCGTTCCACTCCAATTCGCTATAATCAAAGTGTTAAAGACGGGAATACAACACCTTCTCTCAGCTGAAGTTGTTCTTTCATAATCAGCATCATCATCATCATCATCATCATCATCTCTCTCTCTCTCTCTCTCTCTCTCTCTCTCTCTCTCTGTGTGTGTGTGTGTGTGTGTGTGTGTGTGTGTATGTGTGGGGAGAGGGGGGGGGGGGGTTGTTAGCGCTAAAAGACGAGGTTATCAGTGCCCTTACAAATATTACTAGCCACGAATGTAATTAAATTGACGTGAAACAAAGAGGAGTAAAATACGTACTCTCTCTCTCTCTCTCTCTCTCTCTCTCTCTCTCTGTCTCTCAGAACCTCACTCACTAACTCGCATCCATTAAAATAGCGTAAAAATAGACAGATGTTGTAAACCTGGCAAGTAAACGTCATGTATTCAAAGAGAAAAGCTAAAATAGTTAGAGGGAAATGTGAGTGATCATATACGTATACATAAAAAAAACATGGATGAGGTAGCCACCCTGAAAATACATTAGAAATTGTTCCCTAAAATTTTAGGGCGTACCGTGTTCTTGTGATTGTCATTTAAAATATAGGTCAAATCTGCAAATGAGCTGCTGCCCTCTTGTCTGAATATAAAACACAGTCCATTAAAACGTGGTGCAGCGTAAACTGTACGTCACAAGCAGCAAACATTGGTGGGAAGGAGTTGGGGGGGAGGGGAGAGGGGGGTCCTCTCACCGGACAAAGAAGCCTTACGTCATAGAGCTGCGGCCTGTGCGAAGACGAGTTAGAACGATGTCATCCCGTGTGCGTGGCTGAGAAAATGTACATGTATTCCACGGCCGAGTTGTTGACTTGACCAGGTGCATCTTACTGTCAGTCAGTTCCAGCTACTCTTCTTCCCATCGACATGAGACACTGTACCTCAACAGCATGTAGAGGGATGGCACACTGGACTATAGGGACATGCCACCTTAGCTGATACATCCATCGCTTCGTTTCCCTTAATAATTATGTGCACCGGTACCTACGAGAAAGACACGTCTTTCCGCAGCCGTCGTTGGTGGAGAAGGGAGTTCTGGATATTCTAGACTACTTTATCTGTCAGATTCCCGGATACAAGTATAGTAGAGTGTGAATGGCACTCAAGGAGTCGTAAAGACGAGGAATTAAGTAATCGCAACACGTCTCATCTGTACCCAGAACTACAAAAATGGCTCTGAGCACTATGGGACTTAACATCTGAGGTCATCAGTCCCCTAGAACTTAGAACTACTTAAATCTAACTAACCTAAGGACGTCACGCACATCCATGCCCGAGGCAGGATTCGAACCTGCGACCGTATCGGTCGCGCGGTTCCAGATTGAAGCTCCTAGAACCGCTCGGCCACTTCGGCCGGCCCGGAACTACAAGATCGCATGTAATTCCGCGTAGAAGACAGTGATATCACGACGCAATCGGATGTTGAGAACACGGTGAGCAGCCAACAGAATCCCCCTCTCTTTCGACTCTCCCGTTTCGTAATCAGTATCATTCGAGTCTTGCCTTTATCGCCAATTTGGCGCTTGCTGCTTACCATCTTCATGGTACTGCAGTTAATGGACAGCAGTGCATTTTCACCAACAGCTGGTGATCTTCAAGTCATCTTGGGTTTCGCATCCATGTCTTAACGACGTGACCGCTGCAAATACACTACTGCACCGTCTGCGAACAATCATATTAAGCTAAAGACGTCTTCCAGATCGTTAGCTCTCTGTCTCTCTCTCTCTCTCTCTCTCTCTCACACACACACACACACACACACACACACACACACACACACACACACAGAGAGAGAGAGAGAGAGAGAGAGAGAGAGAGAGAGAGAGAGATACATAGTGGACTCAATTGGGCAGTGGGACGGAATCGCTCGATTTTCCTTACCGTTTTTCCGATAATCATGAGCACTATTATGGAAAGTAGCGAGCGAGCCCCAGATCCGCGCGGCAGACACACATGGCCGCCGTAATTGCCGGTCGCGGGTTCCGCCCGCGGAGGAAGCGACGCACTTTAATTGCGGCGCCCGCGGCAGGCGCACGCAGGGGCGGGCGGTTGCCTTGGCAACGCGCCCCGGGGAGGCAGGTTGCGAGGCGAGGGCGGGCAGGGCGCGGCCGAGATTGCCGGAAATAACTGGCGTGTCCCGGGGTCAGGCCGGCGCCCTCCTCCCCGGACCCGGAGGAAGCTGCGCCGTCTTGTGGGGCGGCGGCCGAGCTTCCGGTCCGGCCGCAAGCACCGTGTACTACACGCCGGCTTACACCGCGTCCGAGAGGAGCGCCTCGCGTCGCACACAAGAGCCCAGGGACCGCCGGCCACTCTCTGCGTCACTGATGCAGCCCATTTACGAGGTGCATTCAAGTTCTAAGGGCTCCGATTTTTTTTCTCGGGACTGGAAAGAGATAGAAACATGCGCATTGTTTTAAAATGAGGCAGCGTTCATTGTCAATACGTCCCAGAGATGGCAGCACCGCACGGCAGATGGAATTTTACCGCCAGCGGCGAGAATGAGAACTGTTTTAAATACTTAAAATGGCGACGTTTTCCTTACTTGAACAGCATGCAATCATTCATTTTCTGAATTTGAGTGGTGTGAAACCAATTGAAATTCATCGAAAGTTGAAGGAGACATGTGGTGATGGAGTTATGGATGTGTCGAAAGTGCGTTCGTGGATGCGACAGTTTAATGAAGGAAGAACATTGTGTGACAACAAACCGAAACAACCTCGGGCTCGCACAAGCCGGTCTGACGACATGATCGAGAAAGTGGAGAGAATTGTTTTGGGGGATCGCCGAATGACTGTTGAACAGATCGCCTCCAGAGTTGGCATTTCTGTGGGTTCTGTGCACACAATCCTGCATGACGACCCGAAAATGCGAAAAGTGTCATCCAGGTGGGTGCCACGATTGCTGACGGACGACCACATGGCTGCCCGTGTGGCATGTTGCCAAGCAATATTGATGCGCAACGACAGCATGAATGGGACTTTCTTTTCGTCGGTTGTGACAGTGGATGAGACGTGGATGCCATTTTTCAGTCCAGAAACAAAGCGCCAGTCAGCTCAATGGAAGCACACAGATTCACTGCCACCAAAAAAATTTCGGGTAACCGCCAGTGCTGAAAAAATGATGGTGTCCATGTTCTGGGACAGCGAGGGCGTAATCCTTACCCATTGCGTTCCAGAGGGCACTACGGTAACAGGTGCATCGTACGAAAATGTTTTCAAGAACAAATTCCTTCCTGCACTGCAACTAAAACGTCCGGGAAGGGCTGCGCGTGTGCTGTTTCACCAAGACAACGCACCCGCACATCGAGCTAACGTTACGCAACAGTTTCTTCGTGATAACAACTTTGAAGTGATTCCTCATGCTCCCTACTCACCTGATCTGGCTCCTACTGACTTTTGGCTTTTTCCAACAATGAAAGACACTCTCCGTGGCCGCACATTCACCAGCCATGCTGCTATTGCCTCAGCGATTTTCCAGTGGTCAAAACAGACTCCTAAAGAAGCCTTCGCCGCTGCCATGGAATCATGGCGTCAGCGTTGTGAGAAATGTGTACTCTGCAGGGCGATTACGTCGAGAAGTAACGCCAGTTTCATCGATTTCGGGTGAGTAGTTAATTAGAAAAAAATTCGGAGGCCTTAGAACTTGAATGCACCTCGTACTTCACCAAGTCGTCCCAGGCGGGTGTGTTCAGGACTACCACAGAGAGTCGCAAAGAGACCTTCTAATACATCCAGTAACGCACAGAAGAAGAATAAATTCATGACGGACAGCGCAGCAAAAATACCGATTTTTTTCTAAACAGAAGGATTTAGTCCACTGTATACAAACTCTAGGGATTGATCAAGGAGAGGATACGGATCATTAAAGTTCTAATGAACTTACGTCCGGAAATGCATGGTTTCCATGGTAGAGACGATTGCCAGCCGATGTGGCCGATCGGTTCTAGGCGCTTCAGTCTGGAATCGCGCGACCGCTACGGTCGCAGGTTCGAATCCTGCCTCGGGCATCGATGTGTGTGACGTCCTTACGTTAGTTAGGTTTAATTAGTTCTAAGTTCTAGGGGACTGATGACCTCAGATGTTAAGTCCCATAGAGCTCAGAGCCATTTGAACCATTTTAGAGACCGTTTATTCAATGAAACATTGTTACAGAGTCTGAGGTCTAATATACGCTGTCCGTGCAGTCAGAGTTACAGTAAGGGTCGAAAACTGTTTCTACATATGCCTCAACGCATGCGTGTACGCGCCGTAGCATGTTCTGTCTCACACGTTCACGTCTGCCAGCCGGCAACCGAACAGTGTCCAAGGCTGTATCATTAAGCTGCTCCAGTGTCTGCACATCTGGAATGGGCTCTGCGTACACGATACTTTTGAGATGGCCCCATAACCAGAAATCGCACGGGCTGAGATCCGGCGAATGAGCAGGCAATGCAACTGGACCTCCTCGTCCGATCCATCGACCAGGGAAGACATAACTGAGATGCGTCTGGACGTTAACGGCAAAGTGAGCTGGGTCAGCATCATGTAGCATCAAAAAAATGTTCAAATGTGTGTGAAATCTTATGGGACTTAGCTGCTAAGGTCATCAGTCCCTAAGCTTACACACTACTTAACCTAAATTATCCTAAGGACAAACACACACACCCATGCCCGAGGGGGGACTCGAACCTCCGCCGGGATCAGCCGCACAGTCCATAACTGCAGCGCCTCAGACCGCTCGGCTGATCCCATGCGGCTTCGAATCATCAATGGCACTTCTTCCAGCAGAGGAGGCAAAGTCACCCGTGGGAAATGCCGATAGTTCCGGCCTGTCAGGCGCCGTGGAAGGAAGATTGCTCCTAAAATGCGGTCGCAAGTTATCCCGGCCCACACATATCGTCTGCACCGATGCTAATGATTCGCTGCAACCATACTATTCGGGTTCTGCATACTATCCCACAGATGACTGTTATGAAAGCTGAAGACGCCACTACGCGTAAAGCTGTCCTCATCTGTGAATAGGATGGATGACACAAATACGGGAATCATGATTGCCTGGTAAAGAAACCAGTGACAAAACCTGCTCCCCATGTGGAATGTCTGTCGCTGCACACGCGGTAAGTGATACGGGTAGTAAAAATTGTCGTGGAGAATGTTCCAGACGCTCTTCTGGCTTATCCTGTACGGGCATGCCAACCGCCTGGTTATGACACGGGGGTCGCCTTCCAGATGACTGTTATGAAAGCTGAAGACGCCACTCCGCGTAAAGCTGGCCTCATCTGTGAATAGGATGGATGACACAAATACGGGAATCATGATTGCCTGGTAAAGAAACCAGTGACAAAAACTGCCCCCCATGTGGAATGTCTGTCGCTGCACACGCGGTAAGTGATAAGGGTAGTAAAAATTGTCGTGGAGAATGTTCCAGACGCTCTTCTGGCTTATCCTGTACGGGCATGCCAACCGCCTGGTTATGACACGGGGGTCACCTTCCACATAGTTAATTACATTTTCCTCCAAGTGTGGTGCCCGTTCACCTCGGTACGTCTTTCTTGATTTCCCGCTTCAAGCGATCCTGATTCAGACAAACGGCGAATCGCTGTTGCAAACATTAAATGCTGTGGTTGTTATCGTCTGAGATAGGTCTCCTGGTACAACCTTGCTACCCGCCGCACGTTTCGATTTGAGGTTGTACCCGCCGCACGTTTCGATTTGCCTTTCCGTAAGTAAACACCATGTCGGCAAGCTTTCGATTCGAATATGGAACCATTGTGTACAACGCTGTATCACATTCACTAAAGGTGAGTCACTAAGAGAAGTGAACCGAACACAACATTACCGATTACTATGGCAGGAGAGGGTGCTAGGGCATGACGTTTGATGAACAGTACCACCCTATAGGAGGAAACCATTCATACTGTAAATGAAGATGCATGGTACAGCGCGTATTAGATCGCAGTCTCTGTAACAAAGTATGATTGAATAAATGGTGTTTAGCATGGAAACTGACATAAGTTCATTAGACGGTTTTTGGTCCTTATCCTCACGTCGGTCAATCCCTAGAGTTTGTACACGGTGGAAAAAATCATCCTCCAAGATGCTACTCGAGGCGGGTGTAAAAATGAATGTGTGCAACGGAAAATACTGAAAGCGAAACTCAAGATTTGACCATGTCCCACTACCCACTGAAGCAGATCTTAGGATCTCTTAGTTGTGATATTATTTCCTCCTTCTTGCTCTTTAACTTATAAATTACAACATGAACATAAATGCATGGTTAAGGGAACTAGTCACTACAAAATGATAAATGTTGTTTCTGCTTATACATGTACCGTAGATTAAAATCCCTTTATATATTGCAAACGTTTATATATCAATGTCCAATGGGCATAAAGAGATACAAATCATTTTCCTAACTAATATGGTTGATCAAATTGCCCATATCTGCCCCTTTTATGGCTACGCGATCTAATATAAAAAATGCGAGATGAGTGATGTCATCTACATACCAAACACTAGAAGACAATACTTTCAAAGATGATCTACTGTGGTGTGCAACCTAAGTGGAAATACACTCCTGGAAATGGAAAAAAGAACACATTGACACCGGTGTGTCAGACCCACCATACTTGCTCCGGACACTGCGAGAGGGCTGTACAAGCAATGATCACACGCACGGCACAGCGGACACACCAGGAACCGCGGTGTTGGCCGTCGAATGGCGCTAGCTGCGCAGCATTTGTGCACCGCCGCCGTCAGTGTCAGCCAGTTTGCCGTGGCATACGGAGCTCCATCGCAGTCTTTAACACTGGTAGCATGCTGCGACAGCGTGGACGTGAACCGTATGTGCAGTTGACGGATTTTGAGCGAGGGCGTATAGTGGGCATGCGGGAGGCCGGGTGTACGTACCGCCGAATTGCTCAACACGTGGGGCGTGAGGTCTCCACAGTACATCGATGTTGTCGCCAGTGGTCGGTGGAAGGTGCACGTGCCCGTCGACCTGGGACCGGACCACAGCGACGCACGGATACACCCCAAGACCGTAGGATCCTACGCAGTGCCGTAGGGGACCGCACCGCCACTTCCCAGCAAATTAGGGACACTGTTGCTCCTGGGGTATCGGCGAGGACCATTCGCAACCGTCTCCATGAAGCTGGGCTACGGTCCCGCACACCGTTAGGCCGTCTTCCGCTCACGCCCCAACATCGTGCAGCCCGCCTCCAGTGGTGTCGCGACAGGCGTGAATGGAGGGACGAATGGAGACGTGTCGTCTTCAGCGATGAGAGTCGCTTCTGCCTTGGTGCCAATGATGGTCGTATGCGTGTTTGGCGCCGTGCAGGTGAGCGCCACAATCAGGACTGCATACGACCGAGGCACACAGGGCCAACACCCGGCATCATGGTGTGGGGAGCGATCTCCTACACTGGTCGTACACCACTGGTGATCGTCGAGGGGACACTGAATAGTGCACGGTACATCCAAACCGTCATCGAACCCATCGTTCTACCATTCCTAGACCGGCAAGGGAACTTGCTGTTCCAACAGGACAATGCACGTCCGCATGTATCCCGTGCCACCCAACGTGCTCTAGAAGGTGTAAGTCAACTACCCTGGCCAGCAAGATCTCCGGATCTGTCCCCCATTGAGCATGTTTGGGACTGGATGAAGCGTCGTCTCACGCGGTCTGCACGTCCAGCACGAACGCTGGTCCAACTAAGGCGCCAGGTGGAAATGGCATGGCAAGCCGTTCCACAGGACTACATCCAGCATCTCTACGATCGTCTCCATGGGAGAATAGCAGCCTGCATTGCTGCGAAAGGTGGATATACACTGTACTAGTGCCGACATTGTGCATGCTCTGTTGCCTGTGTCTATGTGCCTGTGGTTCTGTCAGTGTGATCATGTGATGTATCTGACCCCAGGAATGTGTCAATAAAGTTTCCCCTTCCTGGGACAATGAATTCACGGTGTTCTTATTTCAATTTCCAGGAGTGTACAACTTACGTGATCACAGCTGATTAGCTTTATAATCCCAATAAGCCAAAGCAATTAGCAATATCACCGTATGTATTGCATCCGGTGCGTTGGAGTCATGGTTCTCGTACTGACTAGTCTGGCTAGTATAATCTAATACTGTCTTCTCCTCTCTGTGTTCTTCAGACAAGAAAAGCGAACTCCCGGCCACAAGAACGGTATTCAGATAACTTCTGAACGTGAGTATAGACAGAAGAAGTGCCCTCAATCATGAATGCTGCATACTCAACGACGACTCCCTGCCGGCCGTTGCGATCGAGCGGTTTTAGACGCTTCAGTCCGGAACCGCACTGCTGCTACGGTCGCAGGTTCGCATCGGCCTCGGGCATGGATGTGTGTGATGTCCTTAGATTAGTTAGGTTTAAGTAGTTCTAAGTCTTGGGGACTGATGACCTACGATGTTAAGTCCCATAATGCTTAGAGCCATTTGAACCATTTGACGACTCCCTACCCGGAGGCGAAATTCAGAATCATATAAGTTTGCAACAATACAGTGCCTAACCGTTCTAACTATAAAATCTCCTGAGAGCAAAGATACCAAGTCCATCTGTACTAACAAAAGCTGATACTGAGAGACTGTCAAACACGGGAACTCAAAACGGAAGGCGTCTTTCTCTCCACCGCTGGCTTCCCAGCTAAGCTCGGCTTCTCGAAACCACGGAATATTCTCCCTCTCTACAGATTCTTCCGAACGCTGAGCAACGATATTTTAGACTATTGTCGTCCAGCGCGGAAAGTTAGCGAGGAAATACCTATATCCTTTACTTAGGAATTCATACAATGGTATGCTTCTCAGAGTAAAAATCCTCGGAAATAACCCATTCTGTGTGATTTCCGAGGTAACGCTTCCTCATTCCTCTCTGTGGCGTCCAAGATTTTCAGAGTTTCCGAAGTACTGTCCGGTTATTCTTCCGACCCCGCTACAATACCAGCGGGCTGCCGCTGTACTGTGCTTCAGCGCTCAGGTGCCCCGACCCTCCGTCTTGGGATACTTCCTGTGTTAGTCAGACCAACTCACCTGTGAAGGCTTTTCCACCCAGGGCCTGAGTTACTCCTGCCGTTTCATTTCCACTGGCGTTCCAACCTCTGTTAGTATAGGCAATCATTAATTACACCGTTTTGATAGTAAAGACAAGCCATCACCTTTCATGCAGTAAGCGTTAACAACTATTTACAAGATGTACGTGACAATGCCAGTCTCCTTTAAATATTCATATATACGATGTACAACCTATCAAATGATAACTAATTCCGATTTTAAATCACGGCAAAGTATGTCGATGAGTGCTTGTAAGGTGCTAAATTATAGCCACCTTACAGTCCTGTATATAATTACATGTAAAATGAAGGTGGAGGGGGGAGAAAGGAAAGGAAAGGGGCCATTGATGTTAGCTGCATCGGGACTTTACGTGGAATCAGCTGCACTGAGCGGAAATGTGTGCTGGACCAGCATTCGAACTCGGGATCTCTTGCCTACTAGACAGTTGCGTTAACCACTGCGCCACCCGGAACACAGTGTTTATCGCATCTGCGCGGCCCACCTCGGCACTCCTCGTGGCCGACCCACATTCCCACCTAGCATCACCTATCCGCAGCCCCTCTCCATTTCCTCCATGCTCGGTACTTCGATATTTCTGCAGGACGTCGGACATAGTTGTGCGTCCGCATTGAAGAAGGTGGATTCTTGGCCATGGAGGCGAATGAGATATTTTATGCCTTGTGTCTGTTTTTAAGGACATGTGCGAAACAACAGACACCGTACATCATATAACTGAGTGTTACATCGTCGTTTTACAGGTCTCCCGATGCTGCTTGATGGTGAAATTGATTATTAGTCAATAATCTCGATCATTTTTGTGTGCCAGAGCATTTAGCGATTGGTCTGTAGTTGATAAATATTATAAATAAAAATGGAGAAATTACCGCTCATCACCGTTTCCCCACAAGACAAGTAGTAGCACTCATCTGATAATCATCTGTCCCTGTAACGTGAAGACGTCAGGCTGCTTCTCCTGGCAGGTATTTCAGTGCCTAATTGCCAGTTTAATTCCAAGAAAAATGGACAGTGAGAGAGATACAGAACTATGAAAGCCAGTAAACGTGATCACATTTGAATACATAATGCAGGAAGACAAACAAATTCAGAGTAGCCTGTATTTTATAGAAAGCATCCACAATTCTGGACGACTTGACGAGATGTCGCCTTGTTTCAGTGTAAGGGAAGAAACTATACTATTGTTTGGAAAAGTGAAACACAAAGACCGAGAGATGCGATCACACTGAAATTTGTTATCCCTATTAGGGACATGATGCTACACCAATTACAGATCTGTACATACAATGCGACCGTGGAAATTCAGTACGCCACCACCAGGTGCAGGCAGAGCCGCTAGACGTCGTGGCATGGAATCAAAGAGTGATTCATTATGCTGCTGGGGAACACTCTGCCACGTGAGTTGTAGGCGCATCCACAAAGCATCAGCTGTGGCTACAGGAGGACTTAAAAACGAACGAGTTGCCAACCGACCATATCCCAGTTATGTTCCATGGAGGCCAGGCCAGGCCAGGCCAATGGGCATGCCAGGAAAGAAGTGGTGCCCGTCGTTCTTCGACAAAGGTTTGCTCATTCCTCGCCACATGCGGCAGTTGTACTATGCCATGTGGAATCGCCTGCAGGAGGCGCAATGCTTCAGGCTGTAAAACCTCTCTGATGTAGCGGTAGCTGTTTAGATTTCCCTCAAGACGTAGGAGGCGAGATCGCGTGTTATAAGCAATGGTGCCCCAAACCTTCACACTTGGCGCTTGTCTTATATTTCACTCAACAATAGAGTCACGCCGATTGCGTTCACCATGGTGGCGTCGAAAGCCTATGCAGCCATCACTGTACGACAAACTGGAGTGGGACTTGCCCGAGAACGCTACATTTTGCCACTCAGCACTCGACGTTCACGTACCCATTGCAGTCTGCAGTGTATGAGGGTTCTAAGTAATGGAAGACGACGCTATGGCGTGCGTGCCACCAGTCCAGCCTGCAGAAGATGATGTCGAACCGTTGGTACGGAAATGTCCACCGTGGACGAAACTGTTCTGTCCGTTACGGGTAAGCGGACAAGATGGCGGTCATCTCTCGCTGTGGTCACGTTGTGTAGCCCAATACCCTGTCGGCGCTGTGTATGGCTCTCTTCTCTCCACTGATTCCACATTCGCCTCACTGCTTAAGCAGTGTGCACTGTCCGAGCCGCATTGTCACAGAGCGACAGACCCGTCTCCCGGTGACCAGTCGTTTTGCACTCTTCGAACGCACTTCCATGCCGATATTCCATCCTGTGACGTCGATGATGCATAGTGGAACTAGGTTACACGTTTCTGTTTCGTGTTACGGCTCCGCATCGACTGAGTGTTGCGTAACATAGACCTATCCAGGTGCTGTTAGGCCTACGTGCACGCCACCTCTCTGCCATTTAAATCACTTATTATGATGCCGCTGATCTACACGTCCTATTAACATGGCGCATTGCAGACCGTTGCTTCTTCATGTATCACTCCTTACAAACAATAGTCTAGAAGGAACCACATCAAGCAATGAGAAATATAAACGACAATAGGCCAAGTTATTACACATGGCGGCCGGCCGGAGTGGCCGAGCGGTTCTGGGCGCTACAGTCTGGAACCGAGTGACCACTACGGTCGCAGGTTCGAATCCTGCCTCGGGCATGAATGTGTAATAGAGCCATTTGAACCATTACACATGGCGAGGAATGTTTGTCTGAAATCAACTAAGAAACTGAGGGTAGCTGGCTGTACGTTGAGTACTACATGCAAAGAGGTAGAGGCTGAACGACAGGCTTACCAAATGGTTTGGCTCTGAGCACTACGGGACTTAACTTCTGAGGTCATCAGTCCCCTAGAACTTAGAACTACTTAAACCTAACTAACCTAAGGATATCACACACATCCATGCCCCAGGAAGAATTCGAACCTGCAACCGTAGCGGTCGCGCGGTTACAGACTGAAGTGCCTAGAACCGCTCGGCCACTCCGGCCGGCGACAGGCTTACCACATTGCTATCAATGGAGTAACTGTCGCCAGCACACAGGTCGGCAAAGAGGTTACAGGAAGATCAATACTAGCCGCTGAATCAAACGTGCCTATTAGGAGAGAGGCGAAAGACAGACTCGCAAGCAAAGCGCCGCCAACGCCTTCTTGACCGCCAGTATTTAGATCGCCGCCGCGGACCGGAGGGCCCAGTCAGTCACAGACAGTCAGCCCAGTCGCAGACAGAGTCAGTTGCAGTCGCAGTCAGCTCAGTAACTTGCTCAGTTACTATTCTAGTTGGCGTCTGTCAGGTTACATCACCTGCTTCGAGAGTACAGTGTTTATAGCAATACTTGTCCAGCAGTGATGCTAACGTGGACTATCACATAAGAGCTTGCACCACAACACATGGACTAGCTTAAAGATAAGTAGCTTTCTGTTTACGTTAACAAAGAACTTTGTTAATACATGTGTGCAGTTTTGTTGTAGAAAGAGGATACCAGCCAACAAACAACGTCTTATCCTTGCTTCCCATGGTACGAGACTCTAAAAGTGGCAACGAGGCGACAGAAAAGTAGCGTTAGGCGATTATCGCGGAAAACAGTGTGAGCGCACGAATGCCACCACGGTAGTTGCCGCGTGTTTCCTATGGCAAATATGCTGATAAAACAAGACAGTTTTTGGGGCAATGCCATCGACCTTACTCTATACAGCCCGACTTGGCCCCATCCGATTTTCATTCCTTTCGTAAACACAAAGTAAACCTTAGAGGATTTCAGTTTGATAGTGATGAAGTGGTACAAGCAGAGCAGCGGTTGCTACAGTAGTGGTATTTACAAACTGGTCTCTCGCTGGGAGAAATGTCTTTGTCTCCAGTCTGACATGTCGAGAAATAAATACATTGATACAAAGAATAAATATGGTGAGTGTTAATAATGTTTGACTCATTTAAAAAGCTTGCAGAGTTTACACATAAAAGAATTGGGGGCATTACTTTTCAGCAAGCCTCGTAATAAAATGTTCTACCGTCTGAAGACGAGGCGGATCCCTGTTCCACTGACGGACATGTCTGGAATATTTATTCGTTGCCTCCTTTTTCGTCTTGTGGTAAATTCGGAGACTCAACCTTTTTAACATATTCGTGAATGATTTCTTCCCTATATGTTTTCATAGCCGTTTCACTAGGAACTAAAGAACGACAATACATCCCGAAAGTAAACTGAAACCACTTGATACGTCATAACGTTTCCTTTATGTGTAATTTTGTAAATCAGTTGCCGTTTTCGGCTACTAACGTTTAATTAATGCACTGGGGTTTCAGAAAGGAAGGACAGCGCTGTCATTAGAGGCAGAGCACAAGCTCGGATTATGAAAGGATTGACAAGGAAATCGGCCATTCCCTTTAAAAAGGAACC
This sequence comes from Schistocerca cancellata, assembly GCF_023864275.1. Lineage (NCBI taxonomy): Eukaryota > Metazoa > Arthropoda > Insecta > Orthoptera > Acrididae > Schistocerca > Schistocerca cancellata. The sequence continues at coordinate 609,815,996 of NC_064628.1, forward strand.
TTCCTAGTATTTGCATGAAGCAATTTAGGAAGAGCACTGATAACCTAAATCTGGGTGGCCGGTCAGGGATCTGAACCGTCGTCCTCCCTAATGCAGTCGGCTTTCAGGCGTGAGATGTAGCAAGTTTTGTAAATACTTTATACAGTAGTTCCGGTAAAAACGTATGTATTTCTGGTATCTGTATTTTTCAGCTACCTGGGCAGCCTCGGATCCACAATAACTCAGTTGTTAGACCTGACGTCGTAAATGTAGCACCAATCGTTGGCGCAGGTCGCCTTCAACTGACTCACGACTTTAGTGTGGCCGGATAGGTCTGTGTTACGCAATGCTCAGTCGGTGCAGAGCTGTAATATGAAGCATAAATATGTAACCAAGTTCCACTATGCCTCACAAATATCACAGGGTTGAACATGGGCATGTGAGTGCGTTCGAACAGGGCAGAATGATTGGTCCCGGAAGACGGGTATGTCGCTCTGTTACTAAGCGGCTCGTACAGTGCATGCTGCTTCAACAGTGAGGCGAATGTGGGATCAGTGGAGAGGAGAGGTCCATACACAGCGCTGGGAGGAATTTTGTACAGTGTCTGCTTCTTGAGACAGGAAGGGACAGCAAGGTATCCAAGTTCAAACTCGGCAAAGAGAACGTTCAAATGGTTCAAATGGCTCTGAGCACTATGGGACTTAACAGCTATGGTCATCAGTCCCCTAGAACTTAGAACTATTTAAACCTAACTAACCTAAGGACAGCACACAACACCCAGCCATCACGAGGCAGAGAAAATCCCTGACCCCGCCGGGAATCGAACCCGGGAACCCGGGCGTGGGAAGCGAGAACGCTACCGCACGACCACGAGATGCGGGCGGCAAAGAGAACGAAGATGATGCAAGTCGCAGGACTAGTGCAAAATCGACCTTACCAGGAAACTTGACAGAGACAAATTCTTCTGCCGTATCTGATATTTAGTCAAATAGACGTGGAATTGCGGCTCCTAGGGACCGCTTTTTGGAACGTATTGGCACCGTGCGCTGTCGTGTACGAGCCGATAAATATATTTGTGGCATAATTTCTACTGCTGTAATTACTTTTTACTCATATTTATTAGCACGATGCGCTTTGGCAGCGTGGTGTGGTCATCAGGCGCATTGAAGTTACACGCACAGTACACTTATATTAGGTATGATGAGGTTTTGCTGTTGAGCGTGCCAGTGAGATTATATACCGAAATTTAACTCTGTAGATAAACATACATTTACTTTAACGTGTACCTTAAGTGAATTATATGTTTAAATCACTTCATTGGTGTGTTTCCTTACATTTCTGCTGTAAGTTTTCTTGTATGGCAGCAACAAACACTTCATAAATTTGACACTTTCGCACTGAGATGTTTACAGAATTCTAGAGGTTCAAAAATGGCTCTGAGCACTATGGGACTCAACATCTTAGGTCATAAGTCCCCTAGAACTTAGAACTACTTAAACCTAACTAACCTAAGGACATCACACACACCCATGCCCGAGGCAGGATTCGAACCTGCGACCGTAGCAGTCCCGCGGTTCCGGACTGCAGCGCCAGAACCGCTAGACCACCGCGGCCGGCAGAATTCAAGAGACTTAACTGGTAAGACAAATTTATTTCAGTTGATAAGGCAGTGCAACCAGTGCACGTACAATCGTTACTATATAAACATATTTATGTCATGGCACATATTAAGTTTATCATGGCAGTTAAGGGTCCCTGGAATGACGGAAACATATGGATGTGAAAATATTAATGATGATGGTGTGTTTATTACTGTGCTCTTTGGGCACACGTAAAGCCTTCCAACAAAAATGCAAAGAAAGGCACCAATGAAATGATTTAAACACACAAATCACTTAACGTACGCGCTAAGATAAATAAATCGCTATCACTTCTAGCAAACAATCCTTCAAATTAATGGAAGATCCACGTAACTGACGACGACAGCTTGCTACCGAAGCGCAACCCGCAAACAAATATCAGTAAAAAGTGACTGAAGCAGTAGAAATTATTTCATAAATTCATAATGCACTTGCAGACAACTCCATACAAAACACGGATAAATATAAGTGGAGGAGGAGGAGGAGATTAGTGTTTAACGTCCCGTCGACAACGAGGTCATTAGAGACGGAGCGCAAACTCGGGTGAGGGAAGGATGGGGAAGGAAACCGGCCGTGCCCTTTCAAAGGAACCATCCCGGCATTTGCCTGAAGCGATTTAGGGAAATCACGGAAAACCTAAATCAGGATGGCCGGAGACGGGATTGAACCGTCGTCCTCCCGAATGTAAATATAACATTACATGTTTGGCACACATGGTGACGAATAAAAATGTTCGTATCGCTACAAACAGACCTAGCGTAACTATGCTTTGACTTTTTCGACAGGCTCAATACGCCTCGGCGATCGCAAGGGTCACGGTGGCAGGGGCGGAACTCCGCCGGCTGGGTGTCCACAACTCCGCCGGGTGGAGTTGGCGCGGCCCGCAGAAGTGAGGTCGGTCGGCGTCGGCGGGCACGTGGGCCCAAGCTGCGGTAATGTTATTCAGCAAGTTTGTAAACTACGCCGCAGCTTAAACGCCGCGGCAACAAGAAGCAGCTGTGACTTCCCAGACGGCGGCAGACTGCGCGCCCGCCGCCCGCCACCCGCTCTCGCTGACAGCGTCAGCGTAAGTTTCCGCGCTACCCTCCCCTTCCCAACCCTCTGCTGCATCTGTACGGCCCAAGGAATGTGTTTCTTACTCACAGCGGGGGATTCCGTATCGAGGCTGAAATTTAGCGTAAAGTAGTAGGCGGGCAAGTTCCTGCAGTAGCGGTGAAGCAACTCTTAATCGACGGCGGTACAAAGTTACTGGAGCGCTGGAGGGTACGAATGTGGCTCACGCGCAGAGCTTCTGATCAGTGCGTTAATGTGTGCTTGAGTACTGCATTTTATCTTCCATTCCCATGTAAGGTGCAAAAAACGAGGTGGTAGTTGATACAAAAATAGGATTCTGAAAGGAAGAGTACTGTTGCACGTGGTTTTATCGACATCATGAGAGCTCAGGCCTACAATGGAGCAGAAAATTCGGATCTCTTGAATCAAGTGAATCGTCTGCTCCAAGTCTGCATCTACACTCGGCAGAGTGTTTTACGGCTTGTGGGTATTTCGCCTACCACACCCCATTCAGAAATGCTGTGCAGGAAAATTGGCTGTCTGTAAGACATAGCATGAGATCCAGTTTTCTAATCCTACCCTACCCAGCCTGCTCTGACCGACAGCTGACTTTCATTGACAACCGACCATCTCGAAATCGTTTACTCAACGCAGACACACGCGTACGTCACGTACTGTCTTCGTTGCACACAGCAGACATTCTGAGAAGAATTGCCCTTCTTGACTTTACTTCTGCAGTTAAAAACTATACCTCTCTGTTCCTCTTTCCCGGCCTCCACAAGCACACGTGACTTACTGACCTCACGTCGAGCAGGCCTAACAGGCAAACGGTACAACTCTGTGAACATTCGTGCAGTTCCTTCCTGATTCCCAGTACAGGACACTTCTGTACATAAACACACACACACACTCACACAACCTGGGTTACCAGCGTTCGCGCCTTGCTCGTTACACAGTCTGCCTCGTTTTCATTTGTCTGCACCGTACACTTAGCTGCGGAAAAAAAAACTAGTTAACCGTAGTAATACTTTGTTGTTGCTTGTAGATCAAATTCGCTTCAAACGGACCTCTCAGACACATAGACTGCTCTGCACTTAGTTGTTTTATCTCCCTTAACATGTGCCAAAAGTGTAGGAACATAAAGTAGCTATTCTCAATTAAAACCTGAGATTTCTGTGGGTTGGTAAGCGAATGCGCGAGCAACAGAGAGCGTTCTCCAGAAAATAAGCTCCTCTCCCGCTCCCTCCCTCCCCCCTACCACCGCCCTTTCCCCACAGAAAAAAACCGTTATAACCAAACTCGCATCCAGTCATAACCAGTATAGTAAAAGTTTGAAGAGAACATATAAGCCGTAAGGGCTACCCAGTACCAAATGCCCCCAGAGGTATTTGACGTACAATTTCGAATTTATTTCACAAGTCGCCGCTACTTTCCTTGTAACTAAAAATACCTCATAGGTTTCGGTTCCAAAAGCATTCAGTGACGTTCCGCTTTAATACGCGATGATTTTTCTCATGTTAACAAACGACGTCAGAAACTAATAATAACGTGAATACACTAGGTATCCATACAGCTCTGAACGTCACCTGTTTGGCAGCAAAACAATATGTGCAAGTCTGATACGAGATATAGTCTCTCGGTCAAGAACATTGCACGTAGTATGTGACTATTACAAAGTGGTAACATTAGTCTTGGCGACTAATAGAATTTCCAGTTTTATATCGATGGAAATTGTACTTGTTTTCATCTACCCGTTTCACAAAAGCATTATGAGCTTCGCCATTCCCGTAGCTCTCGATGTGAACTCAAAACCCCTGGAAAAATTCTACTTGAAATTTTTGTGTGCTGCTAAGCTAATGTGCCAACAGAAAGTTGGCGATCTCAATAAAGAATATTCCGCCATAGGATTTCCAAAATTTGCTCTCCATCACTGCTGATATCAACTTGTGGTTATAAATGCATAGATTCAGCGTAAATTACAAAGCGATACAGCTTTTGGTACAACATGTTGGTAGGAGGGATTATGCGATTTGCCTGATTCAAATTATGTGAGAGGAAGATGGGACGACACCAACTTACCTAGTGATCGAAATATTCGATAGTGTCAATGCATTTTACCTCACGTCATAACTTGTGAAGATTTCGGTTATGTGTGACATTACGACACAGCATGTGACGCTATAACATAGCATTACTGACGTAATACTTGATTTTATTCCTTTTCAGGGATGTAACCTTTTTATTTCTTTGTCGCAGTGAATATATACGAGGAGCGTTCAATAAATAATGCAACAAATTTTTTCTGTTATCAGGATGGATTTAAGACACAAAGTAATTGCAGACATTTCTGTACGTTGACACTGATTTAAATCGATGGGTAAAGTTGAAAATTTGTGCCGGACCGAGATTGAAGCCCGGGTCTGCTGGTCATTAGACAGTTGCACTGACAACTACACCATCCGGACACAGTGTGGTCGTTGCAACAGCACGAACTAGCCTAGCAACGCTCCCGTCAGACCCAAATTCTCTCCTTCTCCACACGCTACTAATGTAGTACCCCTTGCCCATAGTCTCCATTAATCGCGTCATTTCGCCGATTCCCGTAAGAGTTCGAGCCTGGTGCGCTTCTGCACTGAAGAGAACATGGGCCGTGCACGCTCTAACTACATATCTACATCTATATGTCTGAAAGAACAGACACCACAGGTACAGGTTGGTTTTATTCAGGATTCCAATACACCATATTGTTCTCCTCACTTTTGGCTACAAAACCCTATGTTTCAACATAATCTCCCTTCAATGCGACGGCTTTACACCTCCTTACCGGGAGGACCTGTATGCTCTCATGGTATTACTCTATGGTTGACGTCGGATCCAGCGTCTTACTGCATGAGTAACCTCGCCATCATCTGCGTACTGCTTCACGCGGAGAGCGTCCTTCACTGGGGCAAACAAGTGGAAGTCGGAAGGTGCGAGCTGTGGGGTGGATGATGAAGAGTCCAATGAAGTTCTGGAACCCCTCTCGGGTGCGCAGGTGCGCAGACTTGTGTGAGGCCTTCAGTTCTCACGGAGAAGGAGAAGTTCGTTTGCATTTTTGTATTGACGAACACGCTGAAGTCGTTCCTTCAATTTGCGGAGGGTAGAGTTGATCGTTGCACCAGGAGGGAGCACCTCAGACACATTAGCCTCTTCAGAGTTCCAGAAGGCCCACGCCATGACTTTACCGGCTGAGAGTGGGACTTTGAACTTATTCTTCGGAGAAGAGATGTGTAAGGCGCCCGGATTTTACGGACCTTACATGAGCTCGGTCCGTAACGACAGTACGATACAATATGAGTACATGAGAGGTTTTTCACTGGTTTAAAAGGTAAATTTATTATCCACCAACTTATTGCATTGACCATCAACGATATCGTTGAAGTATATTTAATAGATGAAGATTATTGATCATTCGTGCCTGTGATAACATTTTCATTTGTAGAGATAATGGTTTAATAATTGCCAATTCAATGCCAAGAGTTAAGTATTTTGTTATTGAGTGTTGAAAGTAATTAAACATGATTTTTGTGTATCACTTGACTCCTGAAAGCACAGTTGATAAATTATATGTAGAATGAAAAAGGTAGCAGCTAAAATAGATACCAAACTTTTATTAATTCATGCGTTCTAGTTACGTGACAGCAGCATTCCTAATTAATTTTTTACGATCCGCACCTCATATTAGCTACCTCATAAGGCCATCTTTGTATTTATATAAAATGACTCTGTAGTATACAGAGAAGTTGCAGCATTAGAAAATTGCAGCGGAATGCAGGAAGATCTGCAGCGGATAGGCAGTTGGTACAGGGAGTGGCAACTGACCCTTAACATAGACAAATGTAATGTATTGCGAATAGTAGAAAGAAGAATCCTTTATTGTATGATTATATGATAGCAGAACAAACACTGGTAGCAGTTACGTCTGTAAAATATCTGGGAGTATGTGTACGGAACGATTTGAAGTGGAATGATCATATAAAATTAATTGTTGGTAAGGCGGGTGCCAGGTTGATATTCATTGGGAGAGTCCTTAGAAAATGTAGTCCTTCAACAAGGCAGGTGGCTTACAGAAAGCTCGTTCGACCTATACTTGAGTATTGCTCTTCAGTGTGGGATCCGTACTGGGTCGGGTTGACAGAGGAGATAGAGAGGATCCAAAGAAGAGCGGCGCGTTTCGTCACAGGGATATTTGGTAAGCGTGATAGCGTTACGGAGATGTTTAGCAAACTCAAGTGGCAGACTCTGCAAGAGAGGCGCTCTGCATCGCGGTGTAGCTTGCTGTTCAGGTTTCGAGAGGGTGCGTTTCTGGATGAGGCAGTTGGTGCAGGGAGTGGCAACTGACCCTTAACATAGACAAATGTAATGTATTGCGAATAGTAGAAAGAAAAATCCTTTATTGTATGATTATATGATAGCAGAACAAAGACTGGTAGCAGCTACGTCTGTAAAATATCTGGGAGTATGTGTACGGAACGATTTGAAGTGGAATGATCATATAAAATATTTGCGTATGGACCAAGACATTATAATTGTAATTGCTGCCACTGAGCTACTACTTAGCATCTGCAGCATCTAATAACGTAAGAGAAATCCAGTTCACACTTAAGCTTTGCAAAAGATCTGTCATCGTTTTGAGTAATTGGGGTGATATAATTTTTTTGTTAACTTTAATCATCAACTCATAGTCATCATTATCTCAAGTCTCTGTTACCAGGAGTAGCGACCATGTCATATTGTCCTGTCTTCCGAGTGTAACATTATGAATTAAATATTTGATTAATGTTGAGAACAGTAACGTTGCCAAAAAATAAAAATCTTTTTCTAGTTGAAAGTAGGCAGAGTATATTTTACTTCTTACTTAACTATATGCATTTTCATGACTTTTTGCTGTTGCTTTGTAGTGATTAATCTTTAAATAGTACAATACTGTGAGTGATTTTTAAGCTTTTGGAAAAGTTTGTGGATCAAAATGCGTACCAGTAAAGATTATATACTGCGTTGCGGGCTACTGTAATAATCAATTGCTGGCTGTTATGTAAACTTAGGTCTGATTTCATTCCGTGATTGTATTTCACTAAAATACAAATTTTGATTAATAAATTGATCGTCTTAACTACACTTATTTGCGTTCAGTCTTTACTAAGCTAGCATATTCACTTGCCTTATTGGTGACGCCGTTTTTCTTCATTATTATTTTCGGTATCGCTGCCTTTCTGACATGTAATCACGCACCATTATAGCATGTATCGGATGAAGTGGGAAGATTGCAAGTGGACTTAATTCTCGTACGGAAAAAGAAAACCCATGTACTGTTAGTATTGGAATGTTAGTGAAGTAACAAACCGATTCAGAGAGACTGCTGTTTTATGGTTTGTTGTATGAAAAGAAAGATCAACATCAAATTTGGCAAATCAAAGGCAAGAACTAAGGAAAAATTATAAAATTAAGGAAGCACTCCTTTTGGCATCTTTTCGCAGACCGTCAGGTAATTTGAACAGCACCTAAACGAAAACAAAACTCCGCGTTTTGAATACAGACCAATCGAGGTTAAAACTGTCGTCATTTCGAACAGTTTTGAAGGTAAACACATTTGTTGTTGTCAGTTAATCAGTCAACGTAACGCCAACGCCAGGTGCGGCATAATGACCATGCAAATGAAAACAAATTTGTATATCGAGGCAATGGCATCAATTATGCAGCCAATCACGCAATCAATAAACAATTAAAATTACAAATGTTCCGTTGTTTACTTTATATGCTAAAAATCTATAAATATTCGTATTCAGCAATAATTTTATTCAAAAACATTCATCGGCAGTACGCAACGCTGTAAGGTTATTACAGCTCAAATAGGATACATAAGATTTATGTAAAGTTGGTATGGGAGTAATTATAGTACGTGGGACTAGTTACGATGAGGGTTAGAGGAAGAAAAAAATGATATATTTCTTAAATTATGAAAACTAAAATACACTGTAGCTATGTGGGGAAGAAAGTGGACAGTGAAGTTGCTGTCAGCTTAAAGAAAAGAAAGTGCCGTAGACTGAACTGACAAAAGTCATGACATTTACAGATAGCGGTAGTATCGCATATACAGTGTATGAAAGGACAGTGCATTGGCAGAGATCTCATTTGTGCTCAGGTGATTCATGCGAATAAGGTTGAAAGACGGGAATTAACAGACGTTGAAAGCCGAATGGTAATTGGAGGTTGGTTTGGTTTTGTTTTGCTTTAGGACGCAAAAAACAACTGTGGTCATACGCTCCCAAGTCAAAACTATAAAATACGAAGATTGAGAGGAGCTAAAAAACAACTATACGTCAGTCCCAACTGACTAAAGTGAAGCAGCAAAAAACAGGGACGTGGGGAAAGGGCTAAAAAAGACGCCATACAGAAACGGAGGTCCAAAACCATAAATTAAATGGCCTTCGCCGTATTTATTTGGCGGATAAAAAGTAAAACGCGATCGACAGCCTGCGCGTCATTTGCTAAAACGGGCGATAACTCAGATGGAAAACCCAACCGGGAACGTAAACGGTTAAAAAATTGGCATTCCGTCAGGAAGTGGTGGACAGCTAAAACTTGGGCGCAGGGTGTACAAAGTGGTGGGGTAGCGCAAAATTTCAAATGACGATGGCTAGAAAGGCAGTGCCCAATACGGAGCCTAGTTAAAAGGACCTCCTCCCGGCGGGAGGGCCGAGAGTAGGTCGTCCTAAGTGTGACGTCTCCTGGCAAGACATCTACAAAATCGTTGTAATAATTGAAAAAAGATACAGTTATCTGTATTATTATTATTATTATTTCATTTCTGTATGAACGGTTGTCAATTATGTAGACTCTGTAAAAAAGAAATAATCTTTTTTTCATTTTTATATTTGTGCAATAATTATGGATATATATTTTGCAAATAATGTCTGTGGTCGGCGAGTGTAGAAATCGAAACAGACAATGATAATTAAAAAAGACAACAAAGGTGCATACTAAACTGCTTATAAATAGTGGAGGTTAAAGCATTACTCTCTCTGTCTTCTTGTAGCCGTCGAAATTGTAAGAGCCTGTAACGCTCGATTGAATGCTTGGTTGGCTTTCTTTTGTTCCTTGTTTGAGAAAGACGCCAGTGGTGGCTGATGAATGTAAAAGGTGTGTACTTTAAATTTATGTTGATTTTTGAATATAGGAATTGTTAAAAATACTTGTAATAATTTATTGCTAACTTGCCCAGTATTTCATTCCACATTTTTAGCCGTTTTCAGCATACTTAGAATTCTGCATGACGCAGAGCTGTGCAGCGATCGCGGGAGCCGCCGCCACGGCAAATTCAAATGAAATTGAATGAAAGCAGTTTTCCCGCAATTAAGCGAGCAGGTAACGGTTCATTAAAATTATTTCTTTCAGCTTCCGGAGACTTCAGAGGCGAATGGTGGATTTTATTATGTGATTTTCAGGTGGACATGGGCAACTGCTATTACAGTATCAGTGACGTAAATAATTTAAGTAAATCAGTGCAATAAAATTTTACTTGTGTGATATCAAAGACTGCTGTGAGGAAACCTGTTCTGGCTAATAATACAAAAACCAAATTTCATTTTTAGTCTCTGGCTATCGTGTTAGCCGTGGCAATCGATAGTGTTCATATACTAAAAAATCCACTGCAGCTTTTACGTTTAGCGAACATAGCATACTGCAAGTTCTGAACGTATAATAAGAGTAATTTTCAGTGTATTTGAGAGATGAAAATAGCGAAGAACATGTTTAATATCATAATTAGTTACAGTACTGATACCGTGTTCCATTTCTAACAAACCAGATCAGGGTTGCATAAAAATAGTTTGCAAATGAAAGATCATACATCTACATCTACATCTATATTTATACTCCGCAAGCCACCCAACGGTGTGTGGCGGAGGGCACTTCACGTGCCACTGTCATTACCTCCCATTTCTGTTCCAGTCGCGTATGGTTCGCGGGAAGAACGACTGTCTGAAAGCCTCCGTGCGCGCTCGAATCTCTCTAATATTACATTCGTCATCTCCTCGGGAGGTATAAGTAGGGGGAAGCAATATATTCGATACCTCATCCAGAAACGCACCCTCTCGAAACCTGTCGAGCAAGCTACATCGCGATGCAGAGCGCCTCTCTTGCAGAGTCTGCCACTTGAGTTTGCTAAACATCTCCGTAGCGCTATCACGCTTACCAAATAACCCTGTGACGAAACGCGCCGCTCTTCTTTGGATCTTCTCTATCTCCTCCGTCAACCCGATCTGGTACGGATCCCACATCGATGAGCAATACTCAAGTATAGGTCGAACGAGTGCATAGCAGGAAATCCTTTAGTGTTGTGGGAATCCCCACGTAAGGCGCACAAAGTTAAAATATTTTCAACTGCAGAAACTAATCGTGAGAATCGCATTTTATCTGTTGTGCTAGCAACAATAAGCAATGTACAGTTAATTAAAATATCATGCCATATAAACTGCATATAAAGTCAAAAACGCGGTGGGGATGACACGACACAAGCCGCTGGGAGAGGCTCAATATGGCAAAGCTTATTCCTGTGAAGGGAGGACCACTGGCGATGCCAAAGGGACATCACCTCCTGACAGACGGCAGACGCGTGGGACATTCCGTTTCGGAAATCGTTAGGGAATTCGGTATTTCGAGATCCAGAGTGTCAAGACTGTGCCGAGAATACCAGCTGTCAGGCATTACCTCTCATCATGGACAACGCAGTGGTCTAAGGCCTTCAATTAACGACCAAGAGCAGCGGCGATTGTGTAGAGTTGTCACTGCTAAGAGACAAGCAACACTGCTTGAAATAACCGCTGAAATCAATGTGGAGTCCGCCGCTCGTGGTCTCGCGGTAGCGTTCTCGCTTCCCGAGCACGTGGTCCCGGGTTCGATTCCCGGCGGGGTCAGGGATTTTCACCTGCCTCGAGATGACTGGGTGTTTGTGTTGTCCTCATCATTTCATCATCATCCAGGAAAGTGGCGAAATTGGACTGAGCAAAAGATTGGGAAATTGTACGGGCGCTGATAACCACGCAGTTGAGCGCCCCACAAACCAAACATCATCATCACCATCATCATCACATCAATGTGGAACGTACAACGAACGTATCCATTACGATAGTGCGGCGAAATTTGGCGTTAATGGACTGTGGCGGCAAACGACTGATGCGAGTACCTTCGCTAAGACAGCAACGTCGCCTGCAGCGTCTCTCCTGAACTCGTGACCATATCGGTTCTATCCTAGACTACTGGAAAGCCTTGGGCTTGTCAGATGAGTCCCAATTTCAGTTGTTAAGTTGGTAAGAGCTGACAGCAGGTTTCGACTGTAGCGCAGACTTCACAAAGCTACGGATTCAAGTTTTCAATAAGCACTGTGAAAACTGGCGATTGCTTCATAATGGTGTGCGCTGTGTTTACTTGAAATGGACTTGGATCCTCTGATCCAACTGCTACTTGGAGACCATTTACAGCCATTCACGGATTTCATGTTCCAAAATAACGATGGAATTGTTACGGATGACAACCGGACGAAAATACGCCATGTCATCGGACCGCAGTTGTTCGCGATTGGTTTGAAGAACGTTCTGGAAAATTCAGGCGAACTCGACATGAATACCATGGAACATTTATGGGACATAAACGAGAGGTCAGTTCGTGCACAGAATCTTGCACCTCCAACGCTTTCGCAATGGCTATAAAGACAGTATGGCTCAATATTTCTGCAGGAGACTGACGACTTGTTGAGACTATGTCGGCAGCACTACACCGGGCAAAAGGTAGCCCGATACAGTATTGGGAGGTATCGTATGACTTCCTTCACTTCGATGTACGTTGTCGAGGGAACATTCAAATATTTTTACAAATGAATATATGCTTAAGTGCTGACGATTTTCAGCAAACGCTCTCATTGACAGGTATGTCCAGTAATCAGTATGTATAGAGTTATATCGGGAGTTTTTCATCTATTTCTTTCTCTTTGGCTTTTTTTCCACCTATGTCAGAGTCCACGAAAGACAGTTTATCACCGACCCAATACATTTCGAGTGGGCATCCTATCCTAAGGAGGGAAGTCGGTGGAGGGGCAACATCAATTTGGGGATCATGTGAACTTTGTTGTGTGTATTTCAACTATCTATTGGGTGTATGTCAACTGTTTATGGATTGTGTTTCGGAAAGCAGGATGGGAGCCATTCAACCATTCAACCTCAGGGAATGGAGCCAAATGTAATCAATCTCAGGCGAGTATTCGATAGCTCAGGCTTTACGATGAGGTCAGTTAAAACGTAAAATATATCAGAAAACAAACGGATAACCGAGCGCGTTAACGCACCGCTTGCGAGATTCGGGGAGACGAGCCTTCTCCGGATCGAATCCGCCTCGCGGATTAACAACGAGGACTGCTGGGCCGGCTAGTCTGGTTGTTGTCTTTTAGGCAGTTTCCCGTTTCCACCTAGGTAAATAGCGGGCTGTCACCCATGCCCCACCTCAGATACATGCAACGCAAATCTCTCGAAAACTTTGTCATAGTTGATGCATATACTCTAGATGCAGAAAGCTGGGGTAGACAGATAAGCGTTCCGAAGGGATGAGTGGCTTCAGAAAGGGCACTTGGGCCCCCACTGTCTCTAAAATTGCCAAAATCCACATAACAACGCCGACCCCTAGAGAAAGGAGAAGAAGACTCAGAAAACGAAATTAGGTGCATAGAAAAAATAAAAAGACCAACGAAGTTAATTTCAGTCTGCACGTTGAAACTAAAGAACTGATCATTTCGGGGGGAGCGGGATGAGGGAGGTGGGGGTTGAGAACATAAATTACTATCACAATACACTCATCACCGTATCACTGTGCGATTCCAAAATATATGTTTCATGTTTCGGAAATTTATACCCAGTTACTCAGTGAGCTAGAGCATGTTCTCATCAAAGTAGATCACAGCACTCATTGTGAAAGCGCGTATACCTGTGCGAGCCGAGCGGCTCATTAGAGGCACGCGAGCACATTCCTCCCAAGCGTGGACGTTGCTTGCGAGGATTTTGCTACAGGTTTTTCCGGTCAGCTCAAAGGATCGCACAGGCTCGTTTGGAGACAATCGGATACGGTAGAGTCCCAGCGAGCACGCAGAAGTGCCATAGCACGACATGGCATGGACGCGACTAATATATGAAGTAGTGCTGAAGGAAACTGACACCATTAATCCTGCAGGGCTGTCCATAAATTCGTAAGAGTACGAAGGGGTGAAAATCTCTTCTGATCAGCACGTTGCAAGGCAACGCTCAATAATGTTCATGTCTGGTGAGTTTGGTGGCCAGTGGAAGTGTTTATATCAGAAGAGTGTTCCTGGAACCAATCTGTAGTAATTCTGGACGTGTGTGGCGTCGCACTGTCCCGCTGGAATCGCCAAATGGACATGAATGGTTGCAAGTGATCAGACGGGAATATTACGTACGTGGCACCTGCCAGACTCGGATGTAGACGTATTAGGGGTCACACATCACTCCAGCTGAACACGGCTCACACCATTACAGAGCCTCCAGCACCTTGAATAGTCCCCTGCTGTCATGCAGGGTCCATGGATTCATGAGGTTGTCTCCATAGCCGTACTCGTCCATCCGCTTGATAGAATTTGAAACGAGACTCGTCCGACCAGGCAACATGTTTCCAGTCACCAACAGTCCAATTTCAGTGTCTACGGGCACAGGCGAGGCGTAAAGCTTTGTGTTGCGGTCATCAGGGGTGCACAAGTGGGCCTTCGGCTCCGAAGGCCAGTATCGTTGACGATTCGTTGAATGGTTCACACGCTGACACTTGTCGATGGTCCAGGACTGAAATCAGCAGCAATTTGCGGAAGGGCTGCAGCTCTGTCACGTTAAACGACTCTCTTCAGTCGTCGTTGGTGCCGTTCTTGGAGGATCTTTTTCCGACCATAGCGATGTCGGAGATTTTATGTTTTACCGGATTCCAGATATTCACGGTACACTCGTGAAATCGTAGCACGGGAAAGTCCCCACTTCATCGCTACCTCGGACATCCTGTGTCCCATCGCTTGAGCGCCGACTATAACGCCACGTTCAGACTTTAAATGGTTCAAATGGCTCTAAGCATTAAAGGACTTAGCATCTGAGGTCATCAGTCCTCTAGACTTAGAACTACTTAAACCTAACTGACCTAGGGACATCACACACATCCATGCCCGAGGCTGGATTCAAACCTACGACCGTAGCAGCAGCGTGGTTCCAGCTGAAGCGCCTAGAACCGCTCGGCCACTGCGGCGGGCACGTTCAGACTCACTTAAGTCTTGAAAACCTGTCATTGTAGCAGCAGTAACCGATCTAACAAATGCGCCAGACACTTCTTACCTTACACTACTGGCCATTAAAATTGCTACACTACGAAGATGACGTGCTAAAGACGCAATATTTAACCGACAGGAAGACGATGCTGTGATATGCAAATGATTAGCTTTTCAGAGCATTCACACAAGGTTCTCGCCGGTGGCGACACCTACAATGTGCTGACATGGGGAAAGTTTCTAACCGATTTCTCATACACAAACAGTAGTTGACCGGCGTTGGCTGGTGAAACGTTATTGTGATGCCTCGTGTAAGGAGGAGAAATGCGTACCATCACGTTTCCGACTTTGGTAAAGGTCGGATTGTAGCCTATCGCGATTGCGGTTTATGGTATCGCGACATTGCTGCTCGTGTTGGTTGAGATCCATTGACTGTTAACAGAATATGGAATAGGTGGGCTCAGGAGGGTAATACGAAACGCGGTGTTGGATCCCAACGGCCTTGTATCACTAGCAGTCGAGATGACAGGCATCTTATCCGCATGGCTGTAACGGATCGTGCAGCCACGTCTCGATCCCTGAGTCAACAGATGGGGACGTTTGCATCTGCACGAACAGTTCGACGACGTTTGCAGCAGCATGGACTATCAGCTCGGAAACCATGGCTGCGGTTACCCTTGACACTGCATCACAAACAGGAGCGCCTGCGATGGTGTACTCAACAACGAACCTGGGTGCACGAATGGCAAAACGTCATTTTTTCGGATGAATCCAGATTGTGTTTACAACATCATGATGGTCGCATCCGTGTCTGGCGACATCGCGGTGAACGCACATTGGAAGCGTGTATTCGTCATCGCCATACTGGCGTATCACCCGGCGTGATGGTATGGGGTGCCATTGGTTACACATCTCGGTCACCTCTTGTTCGCATTGACGGCACTTTGCACAGGGACGTTACATTTCATATGTGTTACTCACCTGTGGCTCTACCCTTCATTCGATCACTGCTAAGCGCTACATTTCAGCAGAAATGGCTCAAATGGCTCTGAGCACTATGGGACTCAACTTCTGAGGTTATTAGTCCTCTAGAACTTAGAACTAGTTAAACCTAACTAACCTAAGGACATCACACACATCCATGCCCAAGGGAGGATTCGAACCTGCGACCGTAGCGGTCTCGCGCTTCCAGACTGCAGCGCCTAGAACCGCAAGACCACTTCGGCCGGCTGGCCAGCGCATTCTCCAGATCTCTCACCAATTGAAAACGTCTGGTTAATGATGGCCGGGCAACTGGGTCGTCACAATACGCCAGTCGCTACTCTTGATGAACTGTGGTATCGTGTTGAAACTGCATGGGCAGCTGTACCTGTACACGCCATCCAAGCTCTGTTTGACTCAATGCCCAGGCGTATCAAGGCCGTTATTACGGCGAGAGGTGGTTGTTCTGGGTACTGATTTCTCAGGATCTATGCACCCAAATTGCGTGAAAATGTAATCACATGTCAGTTCTAGTATAATATACTTGTCCAATGAATACCCGTTTACCATCTGCATTTCTTCTTGGTGTAGCAATTTTAATGGCCAGTAGTGTACATAGGTGTTGCCGATCGCAGCGCCGTATTCTGCTTGTTTACGTATCTCTGTATTTGAATTCGCATGCCTTTACCGGTCTCTTTGGCGATTCAATGTGTATAGGATGCAGTTTTAATGGACAACTGTGTATTGCAGCTCCCATACCGATAGCAGCATTCCGATCGCGGCAATCGAGTCCTCTGAGCCAAGCGAGCAACAGCGCCTAACGGGGTGCCGTGGCACAACACAAGCGTCGAGATCTGGGCTCGGCTCGTAGCGGAGGTCCCGTGGCCTCTCGTGCGGCCGAGGGCGGCGCCCGCACAATGGCGGCTCGGCTCGGCTCGCGTTTCGGGCAGAATGGCACAATCAGCCGCCCCTTCCCTTCCCCAGCGGCATTAGCGCCGCGACGCCGCCACGCGCGCCAGCTGGCCGACTGATCCTGTCGCTGCGTAATGGGAGCCCACTGTGCTGACGTCACACGCGCCGAAAACCCGTCCTCCAACTGACAAGCAGTGCCCCGCTAGTTGTTGTCCTGTCTCGTAGCGATCTCTCTTTCATATCCTCTTCTTTCTCTCTGTGTACTCAACTCACAATAATGATTTTTGTCCCCAGAATGAGGCTGTTTTCGAGCTTGAGGCAATCAGCAGCAGGAATCAATTAGGGTGGTGCATAACTTCCTAGTGTTTTTCCGAAATACTACGGATACGCATGACAGAGACTTTAGTCATCAATAGTATATGCTCTTTCACTGTTTACAAGAGTCTGCCAACGCAGGGGTAACTTTTCGATTCCAGGACTGTAGAAACGACCCGATTTTGAGGTGAAGAACTGGTCGAACGATATTCGGAACGCATTTTCACCCGGAATGGAACCTCCTTGAAGGCTATTCGACAGAGAGCGGGAAAGGTGAAAATCCGAGGGCGCAATACCAGGTGAATAAAATGGGTGCGGAATGACTTCGAAACCCAAATCCTGATAATAGTTTTGTCAGTATAGCAGAATGCGGGTGGGTGTTATTGTAGAGTAGCAACACTTTACGTAGTCTACTTGGTCGTTGTTCTTGTACTGCGTCTGCAAGACGTCTCAGTTGTTGGCAGTGAATGTCAGCAGTGATGGTTACACCTCAGGAAAGCAATTCGTAGTACGCCACATCATCGCTGTTGCACCAGATGCATAACATTATCTTTTGTGGATGCCCTCAGGTCTTTGTACGAGGAGTTCCTACTTTGCTTGGGCTGAACCATTCCGTTATTTTCCTTACATTAGCATAAAGACACCATTTATCATCACCAGTAATGATACGGGATAGGAATGGTCCGTGTTGTTCACGAGCCAGTGAGAAACACGCAGAGATCCACATACGGCCACCCACTGATTTTTGTGATTTTATCTTAGAGCATACGGTACTCATACACCAGATCTTTGAACCTTTCCCACTGGATACAAATGGCACATGATGATGGAATGATTACATTTCATCAAATTTTCCAGTTATCGGTTACCATGACGTGAATCATTGTAGATCATTGTAAATTAATGCGTTTAAACGATCTTCATCAAACCCCGAAGGTCTTCCTGAACGTAGAGAGTCATTAACGTCAAAAGGATCCTCCCTAAAACGAGAAGACCATTTTCTTTCTATGCGCTGTCAAACTGCATTGTGCCCATACAACACGGAACAAATGTTTCCAGCTGCCTCCGCTGCTGGCATCCCTCTGTTGAACCCAACCAGAAGAATATGGCACTCCATTTTCTAGCATCTACAGCTCGACTCACTAGCTCCAAATGACAAAATGAAAATATGTAAATTAAATGACAACAGTGAACTACAAATAAGATATGAAAATCGATAAATAAGACACAGTAGCCAGAGTATCACATGCTAAACGAAAACGCTACGAACTTATGCACCCAACTAATATCAAGAATTATTGCAAAGCAGTCTTATTCATGCCCTAGGCCTTGCCGCAGTGGTAACATCTGTTCCCGTCAGATGACCAAAGTTAAGCGCTGTTGGGCTGGGATAGCACTTCGATGGATGACCATCCGGTCTGCCAAGCGCTTTTGGCAAGTGGGGTGCACTCAGCCCTTGTGAGGCAAAACTGAGGAGCTACTTGATTGAGAAGTAGCGGCTCCGGTCTCGGAAACTGACATACGGCTGGGAGCGCAGTGTGCTGACCACATGCCCCTCCATATCTGCATCCAGTGACGCCTATGGGCTGAGGGTGACACGGCGGCCGGTCGGTACCGTTGGACCTTCATGGCCTGTTCGGGAGGAGTCTTAAGCATAAAATATCCCCACACACTTTGGCCACAAGTTTTGAGGAATGTCCAGGTGCAGCTTTTACCCATAAATATTACAGCTGAGACGCTAGACGTCATTATGGAAATCTAAACAACACTCACCAAGAAATATAAAATCAAACCGGCTTAACTTTTTGCGAAGTGTGCAGTCCTGAAACGTATATGGCACACATACATCCATGAAAAAAATAACGTTTGGAACTGAATGAGGAGAAGCCACCTTGAATATGATAAACGTTGACCAAGCTTTGTAAACAGATTGGAAAATTTTACCTGAGGCTAAACACAATGCCTTTGCTGGCTTTTCGGTACTTTGACTTTTGTTTCGCCAAACTCAAGCGCAAAAATATACTGCAATTTATTAACTTTTTTTAAAATGCGACGTTAGACACTGGACTCGCATTCGGGAGGACGACGGTTCAATCCCGGGTCCGGCCATCCTGATTTAGGTTTTCCGTGATTTCCCTAAATCACTCCAGGCAAATGCCGGGATGGTTCCTCTGAAAGGGCACGGCCGACTTCCTTCCCCATCCTTCCCTAATCCGATGAGACCGATGACCACGCTGTCTGGTCTCCTTCCCCAAACAACCAACCAACCTAAAATGCGACACTGGAGTCTCTCATCACACCTCTGCGTGTGATTCTCGAGACTGGTTAAGTGTCGAAAATGATGATGAAGAGTTCGCATTTAGGACAATAACACACTCACCTGATGAAACAGAAGTTGAGAGATCATATGAAGTTAAAAATGAAATACATTTAAATTTATGACTAACTTGATGCTGCTTACGTATGAGAGTGCAACAGAGCAAAGCGCTGTTTGGTGTACGTCTGTACTTTTTTAAAGAGTAAAAGAATAAAATGAAATGTTTTACATTTCACGCGTAGTCTTGTTATGTATCCAGCTTAATTAACAAAAAGATGGATTCTTCACTTTAATCTACTACAAATGCGAACAAATCTCTCAGATAATTAACATAAACACCAAACTATCACTTTCCTGTGACACAAACGAAATTGTTTTAGGAAAACAAACATTTATTCTGGGGCAGTTGTAGCAATTATGCAGGTTAATTTCTCGTTTTGCATCTACAATCAGTTTTAACGTGACATCAGAATAGTAAAGAAAAACTTTTGAGCAAGAAGTAGCTAAATAAATGACGTTGTTAAAAAATATTTATATTCTTGTAGATACATTATTCACACTGCCACAGACATCTTTTTTGGCAACTGATTTGTTTACTAATTTATGCCTTGCTTAATATAAATAAGTTGAAGGATGTGCTGATGATGATTCAGCTTTACGTGAACATAGCATTGTACTGAATGCTTTAGATAAAAATATGTTCCAGGAGGTAGCGTCTTTGACTAGTAATTAAAACTGCCTTGATATCGGTTTCGATTCCAGCCACTAGTTATACTTGGGATAAAAGTCATCAGCAATGGCGGCCTAAACTTCAGTTACATGGAGTCACCTTCGGTCAGTCAACGGTCTGCTCAAAGAGAGCGGAGGAGAGGAAAGAGGTTCGGGACAGCCTCTTGCTCTTGGGATAAGAGACTGCCCCCTCAGAGGCGGCAGAATCCACAGTGGTCTGCGGCTTAGGACACAGAAGGCAATGGGAGTCAATGTATGAAAGGCACATCATGTAGTCTGTAAGTGAAGAAGAATCATGATGACCTCTCCATTTGCAAGAGATTCCAGATTAGTCTCCCATTCTAATCTCTGAGATAGGATCTCCGAGATGGTCAAGAGAAGAAGACTGAATAACCAAGGAAAGATAACCCTCTACGAGCCGGAGCATGGAATGTCAGAAGTCTAAATGTAGCAGCGAAGCTAGAAAATTTGAAAAGAAAGACTCATCTAGGTAAATTTATGGTCTGCGACATAAAAGGAAACAAGGTAAGAATTTCGGGCCGCACAAATATATAGAGCGATGTCAACAGCAGCAGCAAATGGTATAACTGTAGCGGGATTCGTCATGACTAGGAAGGTGCGGTAGAGCGTAAATTGTTATGAACAGTTCAGTGATAGAATTGTTCTCCTCAGAACTGACAGCAAAGTAAAGCCGCAACGATAGCTCTATTACATACAACAACGTTTGAAGCAGAAAAAGGAGAGAGAGAGAGAGAGAGAGAGAGAGAGAGAGAGAGAGAGAGAGAGAGAGAGAGATAGGGATAGAGATAATTTGAGAATAATGAACACGAAATTCAGAACGTAAATGGAGATGAAACTCTAATAACCATCGGTGATTCGGTCGCTGTATCAGTGGAAGAAATAGTTGACACAGTAACGGGAGAATATGGGCACGGCAGTGAGAATGAGGGAGGAGAAAGAATAATTGAGTTCTGCAATAAGTGGTGCGTGTGTGGCAGTCGGTCGTATAGAATTAGTCTAATAAACTGGGGTGACCTGGAGAGGAAAGGTTGTCAGAGGACATATCGTGCTTGGACATGGACCACCAGACGTGCCTGCAATGAACCGTGTTCCACTCACAGCCATGTAAACCGGCGAAAGAACAGTGGTTGCAAAATGAAATAACTTAACCGACAGTGACCGGAGACAAGTGTCAGACCGTATAAGTTTTTTTTTTTTTTTCGAGCCTGACAAGTTGATGCTCTCAGTGAATGAAGATCCATCTCGACCAGTTTCTGAGCAAACACTGGGAAGGGAACTGCATGCGGTGGACATTAGTCTCCTACCTAGCAAAATGCGATAGCTCACAACAACAAATTAAGCTGCACATAGACAATGGGCCGAATGTAGAAACTGGACGGTAGCTATGCAATATGGTTGAAATTTGAGCCCAGTTGTAATAAAACCGTTAGTTGATGAAGGTTTCTCGGGGCTCCAGCAGGGTGGAAGCGTTGATATCTCGCGACGTTTCGGGAAGTGTCATACTACCCATCTTCTGGCGAAGTGTCGAGATTCGCGGAGAGCGGTCTATTTATATGCGCAGTCACCCCCATCCACTAGACCTCGGGTGGCTGCGGTGGACCAGCGGCGTGCGCGCGGTGGTGGGGATGGCGGTTGCACACAGCATCAATGAAGAACACACCTTCAACTTCGAAAACACGAAGGTACTATGCCGAGCATCTGGCTTTTGGGAAAGCGTGATCAAAAAATCCATAGAAATAAGGATTCACGAGAATCTGGCAAACAGAGACGAGGGATACCAACTCAGCGCAGCATGGAACCAGGTGATACCGGCAATCCGTCGGGAGCACACCCGTGAATGCCCTCCGCCGCGGACGCAAACAGAATGCTTACACCGAGAACCGAACGCGGCCGCCGGGGGCGACCGCCATCCCCACCAACGCGCGCACGCCGCTGGTCCACCGCAGCCACCCGAGGTCTATTTGAGGGGGTGTGACCGCGCATATAAATAGCCCGCTCTCCGCGAATCTCGACACTTCGCCAGAAGATGGGTAGTATGACACTTCCCGAAACGTCGCGAGATATCAACGCTACCACCCGGCTGGAAACCCGAGAAACCTTCATCAATAGTTTACGCCGGGAAAGCCTACAGTCACAAAAACCGTTAGTTTAGTCAGAATTATAAAGATTTTAAGAGGCTTCGCCGACGAGGAAGTCGTTAGAGACGAAGCACAAGCTAGTGCCTGTTTTTGAAGGATTTATCCCGACATTTACGTTAAGCAATTTAGGGTAACCTCGGAAAAGCTAAATATTATTTCCAGGATCTTGGACAGTGCACTTCCTCACTCAGTAGGAATGTGTACAGTTATAACAAACTTTTGTTCAATTATTGCTGGTCACTACATATCTCTTCCAATTCTAATCAATTAGAAAGGCATAGAAAACAGTTAATTCCGATTGCAGTGGCACTGAATACATTTCTCAAATTTTTAGAGAATGTAACAGGAAACGTACGAAAATATCTTAATTGTTCTATTACTAAAGATTAAAACCGCATTAAAAATCACTGAAGTGTTAAATGGTTTTTTATTTTTGTTTTCCTGTTTTGTTCTTCCAGAGCTGACGTTGTCGAAAGGTCACGATTAAAATAAAAGGAGTGTCTACACAGGATGAGTCAGCTGCCCCTACCTCTGGTTTTAGGCGGCCCTCAACACCTCCAAATATCATGTCAAGGTTTTCATATTCTCGCGCACACTACATGTGAACTATTAGTCCTACAGATGAGCAGGATATTTTTGTAGGAAATTTAACGCACTTCAATTCTATTATGGGTTACGTTGTCGCCGGAGGCCACAGTTTCCATGTTATTGACCATAAACGCGCTTGAAGGTGACTTTTGTACAGTTTTCTTGAATAATGCGAAAACTATGGCCTCGAGCAAAAACACATATCGTTACAAAATTTAACTACGCTAAATGTCGTACAAAAAACATCCTGTTCACTTTTTTCTGTAGGTTTGCGCGTAGCGAGCGAGAGAATAGGAAAATCTCGTGAGTGATATTTAAAGGCGTTGTAGGTTGCATAGAACACTGCGTTAGGGGCTGGTAAATCACCCTGTAAATTTGCTACCACACGTTCTACATTAAGAGTGCGAAACATTATAGATCTCGATCTTTCTTAAGTTAAAAATCTGTTTACTTACTGCCATCTCGAGTGCTTGCACAGTAACATCATACGTACCTGGAAAAGAAGAAGAAACGAGTATTAGATTTTTTTAATCAAGAGTTCGCAGACAAAGGATTTTACGAAAACACTCCTGCCCAACCAGTTATATGAGATGTACAAATGTGCTGCAGGTGAGACATCAGCTAATTTGGCTACCTTAAGGAATCAATTATTGTAATAATATACAGTGGTGAGTCACCTAGAATTTGCGCTGCAAATATTGCGGAAATGGAAGCTGCTGTTGATGTGTGGTGTTCACATAATGGATTGGTAGTCAGAGGCTCTTATTGTCAGACAATTAACAGATTTTAATAATACTTAGAAAGTTTATTTTTTGTGCAGACACAGGTTTTCTTAAATGGAAGAATGCCTATTGACATTAACAAACTAAAAGTAGGGTAAATTAGAATGTCATTGGTATTTGTCGCAGGATTCTAGTGCGAGTCGTTTACGAGTTATTGTATTTTGAACAGTTCCCACACCGACACGTGTAAAATACTTTTGGTAGCACACACTAAAGAAAAACGCAAGTGCATACACGATCTATGTGTATTCTGACCAGTAACGAGACTACTGACTGCCGCAGGTTGTGTTCAAAATGACCACCGGCAGCAGCAATACACGCTCCGAGTCTGGTATGGAGCGACTGATGTACAAGTGCTGTCATTTCAGCAGATATGTCCGAGCACGCTCCAGTAATACGTCTTTGTATATCATCGGGTATAGTTGTTTGTCCTTGTAGACAGTGTCTTTCAGCTTTCTCCACAGAACAAAATTTACAGGCGTCAAATCCGGGGAACGAGTCGGCCAAGGTACATATCCTCTTCATACAGTCCAATGATCTGGACACAATTCGTGAAGACATGACGTAGTACTGTAAGTAGGCTGTTTATGTTTTCTTTATGTAAGTAGGCTGTTTAGGTTCTTATATTGGTAACGCCGCCGCCACGTAGCGCTCTCTGTATGAAAATGAAATCACTGGCTGTGCTGTGTGCAGTCTGTGGCTAGTTTGCATTGTTGTCTGCCATTGTAGTGTTGGGCAGCTGGATGTTAACAGCGCATAGCGTTGCGCAGTTGGAGGTGAGCCGCCAGCAGTGGTGGATGTGGGGAGAGAGATGGCGGAAGTTTTGAAATTGAACTGCTATATATATTATGATTATTAAGGTAAATACAGTGTTTGTTCTCTATTAAAATCTTTCATTTGCTAACTATCCCTATCAGTAGTTAGTGCCTTCTGTAGTTTGAATCTTTTATTTAGCTGGCAGTAGTGGTGCTCGCTGTATTGCAGTAGTTCGAGTAACGAAGATTTTTGTGAGGTAAGTGATTTGTGAAAGGTATAGGTTAAAGTTAATCAGGGCCATTGTTTTTTAGGGATTATTGAAAGTCAGATTGCGTTGCGCTAAAAAATATTGTGTCAGTTTAAGCACAGTCGTGTATAAATATTTCTAAGGGGACGTTTCATAAATGATGTATTTTGTACCTTTGTAATTGTATTCTAATGTTATAATATTGTAATTGACACCAGTTCATCAATTTAAGTAACTTGTAAGCATTCATTTCACTGCACACATTTCTGTTGGTCATAGTAATGCACAATATGTGAGAAGTTGGGACTGTTAGTGTTGCACGTGTGTTAATAATTCAGCAAGGGACTGGATAACAGCATTGCTGGTTCTAAGGACACTTCCAAAAAAACTTTGTGAGTGCACAAGTGGTGGTTATGGACTTGCTCTATTATCCGCAAGACTCTTCAATGGTGATTGTGCACCTGCACAGTTGCAACGGATGGCTGCTAGCCATCTCTACAAGGACTACACTGGGTCTACACCTTTGATGACTCACCAATACCATTATTTCTACAAGGACTGCAGTCTCTGGTGGCCCACCAATACCGTAATCTCTACCAGGACTACAGTGGGTCTGCTCTGTGATGACCTACCTACCAATCTTCTTCAAAACGTCGAATGACTCTGCTGTGGGTTTGCTCTGTTGTGGCCCATGACCTATCTGCATGTCAAGAGTCAGCACAGTCTTTCCGTTGGAAGGACAACACTACTTCTTCACGACTGCATGGAAATCCACTACTTTTTGTGTATTGTCTTTTACTGCTCAGACTTTGAGAAAACAAACTGCAGGTTTACTCTTATGATGAATGATCAAGACTGTCTTTATGGACTGTGAGAAAATTTTAGCTTTTGACCAACATTGTATCAATAAGTGTGTGCATTTGATTTCTTTGTTATTGTATTTATGAAAAATTTTGTCAAATCTGTATTGGCCAGTGCCCAACACCATTTGTAAAAATTTTTTGTGGGGAGCATGGGGGCTATGTAAGTAGGCTGTTTATGTTTTCTTTATATAAGTAGGCTGTTTAGGTTCTTATATTGGTAACGCCGCCGCCACGTAGCGCCGTCTGTATGAAAATGAAATCACTGGCTGTGCTGTGTGCAGTCTGTGGCTAGTTTTCATTGTTGTCTGCCATTGTAGAGGGGCAGCTGGATGTTAACAGCGCATAGCGTTGCGCAGTTGGATGTGAGCCGCCAGCAGTGGTGGATGTGGGAAGAGAGATGGTGGAAGTTTTGAAATTGAACTGCTATATATATTATGATTATTAAGGTAAATACAGTGTTTGTTCTCTATTAAAATCTTTCATTTGCTAACTATCCCTATCAGTAGTTAGTGCCTTCTGTAGTTTGAATCTTTTATTTAGCTGGCAGTAGTGGTGCTCGCTGTATTGCAGTAGTTCGAGTAACGAAGATTTTTGTGAGGTAAGTGATTTGTGAAAGGTATAGGTTAAAGTTAGTCAGGGCCATTGTTTTTTAGGGATTATTGAAAGTCAGATTGCGTTGCGCTAAAAAATATTGTGTCAGTTTAAGCACAGTCGTGCATAAATATTTCTAAGGGGACGTTTCAGTACTTCGAGCATTATGCGCTGCACAGCCATCATTGTGATACCACAGGTTCCTCCTAGTGTGCAGAGGAACGTCCTCTAGTATCCGTGGAAGATTGTCTGTTAGGTGGCTGTGATACTTGTGCGCATTCAATGTTTTGTCTATGGAAAATGAGTCTACGAACTGATGGTTCATTATTCCACACCAATGGAATGGTCAATATTGAGGAACATGAGAGGAACGATCACTGGAAGGAAACGAAGCCTAGTAACCAATGGCTTTCAAATGCGCACCTTAAGAGCAGTTCTTGATCTTCGATACTGTGAAACAAATCTCATCTACTAAACAAGTGAGATATGGGTTTTAAACCCCATGTTTACTAGACTTTTTTGCGTCGAATGATCGTTCCTGTCGTGTCCCCGAATATTGATGATTACTCCTGGGACACCTTGTATAAGCGCAACGGTATTGTGCGAAAATGTCGAGATGATTGCCTGTATAAGCGCAACGGTATTGTGCGAAAATGTCGAGATGATTGCCTGAGCACTACAGTAATCGTAAAAAAGAGTCCTCGTGCTACAAATCTGCCAATAAGTGACGCAAGCTATTTTTTGAGAAAGATCGTCAATGCCTTGTTTGTGCAGGGACACAACGGAATTTATGAGGCGGTGACGGGCCGACGACCAACGCAGCTCGCTCGCGGGCCGGGAGGACCGAGAGGTAACGTAGGATAGCATTTCCAAATGGGAGGAGACAGCGCGGATTCTGATATCGAAACGCAATTTCAGCCGGTGCCGAGTGGCGCACTCGTCGGTTGAGCCGCCGCCGCCAGCGAACAAACAAGCGGCTCGGCCCGCCCTTGGCAGATGGGAGAGGAGAGGAGCGGGGAGGGGAGAACGCAGAGGAGACGTCACCGGCTGCGGCTGTGGGGGCGGAGCCTAGCTCCTGCCGCTGCCGCCGCCGCGCCGTCTCCGCTCCGGCAATAAGTGGCAGCGCGAGCAAACAAACAAGATTAGACGCCGGGCCGGCAATTTGCATGTGGCGGGACACGGCAAAGCTCTCTTCCCGCCTGCGGCTGCTCCCGCCTACCAGCCTACGGCTTCCAGGTCGCCTCACGCTCCTGGCGCACCCAACTGCCTTTTCACGGCGCCTGGATCCCTGGATCGCAATTTTTATTTCGTTTGGGTTTGGATGCGACCCGCTGTGACTTCCTCCGCTGTGCCAATCTCTTAATTTCAAAACAGCACCGACATCCGATATCTTCAATTATTTGACTTACAGAGCGGCGGGCAAAAATACGGAAACGCCAAAGAAACCCAACACGTTACCATGCCTGATACGGTGTAGGACAATCGTTGGCATTCAAAACAACTTCCAGTCGTCCCCGAATGGATAAATACGGGTCCTGTATCATCGTAAGGGAGGGATGTAGCCTTTCGTCTATAATTTCCGTCTATACTTCGAAGAAACAATGACGGAAGTAAAACAGAGGTTCGAGAGTGAAATTAAAATTCAAGGTGAAAGGATATCAAACATTACACACTACCTCTACCAGTCATACGGACATACCACTGTGCGCTCTTCGAATCAGTACTCAACTTCGCAGCTAGCACGTGGTCACCAACAAAGCATTGGTCAGACGAGAGTAGAGAAGTGTTCTACTTAGGCTATCTGGAGCCTTCTGTACCACCTCAGTGGATGCACTGTGTGTGGTGCTCGGAATATGCCCCATAGATATCACGACCAAATACAGAGCTGCGAGGTATTGGTTAAAGGTGGGGAGACTAGATAAGGTACACACAATAACCGTGTGCCGATAGAGACGATATGTCAGCTTAAAAGTTGGCGTTTGGATACATCGCAAGGTGAGTGGGATGTAAGTGATAAGGGACGTAGACTGCACGACTTCCTGCCTGACATAAGGGAGCGGTTGAGAATGAGACATATAGATACCAGCCGCGGTATGGTACATTACTTAACCGGACACGGACCTTATCCCACGCACTTAAACCGCGTGAGTCTGAGGCAGACTCCTACATGCACATGCGGGGAACAAGGTTCCGCAGAACACACCGTCTTTTTCTGCGGGCAATACGCGAACAATAGACATACACTACACTTGGACTACACAGATACAGACATTGATATATACACAACAATAAGAGACGAAGAACACTGGGCACAATTAAACGTACTGACAAACAGTATTTCGAAAACAAGACACGAAGAGTACATGCGGACACGACATAGCGGACATGCTTATGTGCAACTTAACAACAATCTCCTGAGAGTGGAGAGCGATACCCACAGTGACAGCGAAAATAGTG
This sequence comes from Schistocerca cancellata, assembly GCF_023864275.1. NCBI lineage: Eukaryota > Metazoa > Arthropoda > Insecta > Orthoptera > Acrididae > Schistocerca > Schistocerca cancellata. The sequence continues at coordinate 609,844,705 of NC_064628.1, forward strand.
ACAATGAGGAGGAACAGGAGGAGGAAGCTGACATGTGACAGTAAATAAGCATAATGTGGTGGCGATGTAGCCAAGAAATCACCAAATGCTGTACATGGATGGGTACCTAAAGTAGTTACTACATAGGATTAGCAATAAATAGGATATGCCATATTATTTCTCTACTAATAACCATTTGTGTGTGTGTGTGTGTGTGTGTGTGTGTGTGTGTGTGTGGAAGCCATTCAGAGGTATTCACCGTCAGTCACGTTCGGTGATGGTACTAACAAATCTCTCCTCTATCCTATCATCTTTTTGCATTATTCTTAAAAAACAACAAAATTTTATTCATATTTCAACTTTAAATTATTGTTATTTTGAAAAGTATCATTCTTTGTAAATTCTGTAGATAAAACAAAAGAAAACTGTAAAAAAGATGAAAAACGAAAATTATAAGATGTACGACCTGTTTTAAACATCAAGTAACCGGTCTATAATTTGGCAAGAAATAAATAAATATCAATGATTCGATTTCCCGATGACATTGCTATCCTCAGCGAAAGTGAAGAAGAGTTACAGGATCTCCTCAATGGAATGAACGGTCTAATAAGTATAGAATACGGCTGAGAGTAAGTCGAAGAAATCGAATGTAATCAGAAGTAGCAGAAATGAGAACAGCGAGAAACTTAACGTCAGGATGAATGGTCACGAAGTAGATGAAGTTAAGGATGTACGGACCAAGGAGGATATAAAATGCTGACTAGCACTGACAAAAAGGGCATTCCTGGCAAAGAGAAGTCTACTATTGTCAAACATAGGTCTTAATTTGTGGGAGAAACTTCTGAGAATATACGTTGGCGCATGGCATCGTACGGCAGTGAAACATGGACTATGGGAAAACGGGAACAGAAGAGAATCGACGCATTTGAAATGTGGCACTACAGAAGAACGCTGAAAATTAGGTGGACTGATAAGTAATAAAGGAGGTTCTCTGGAGATTCGGCGAGGAAACGAATACATGGAAAACACTGACTACAAGAAAGGTCAGGATGGTGGGACGTCTGTTAAGACACGAGCGAATTACTTCCGTGATAATAGAGGGAGCTGTAGAGGGTAAGCGCTGTAGAGGGAAACAGAGATTGGAATATATGCAGCAAATAATTGAGGACGTAGGTTGCAAGTCCTACGCTGAGGTGAAGAGGTTGGCGCAGGAGAGGAAGTTGTGCCTGTCCGCATCAAACGAGTCAGAAGACTGATGAATCAAAAGAGTTCCAAGGGAGTCTTCCTGCAAAATAATGTCAAGTTCAGGTATCTCCAAAGCAGACCACATATGGTTAATAGTATTGAGTTCAGGTGACTGCAGTGGCCAAGGGGGTGCGACAATTCATACCCGAGCTCACAAGACTAGCACTGGACATTGCGAGCTGTTTGAACAGGGACCTATCGCCTTGCAACACAGCATTACCACTGGGGAACAAACATTGTACCATGGGATGGATCTGACAGTCCAAAATGGTCACTTGATCCCTGGCAGTACGACCCCCTTGCAGAGTAATCATGAAGACCATGCAGTACCACGGTATGGCTGCCGAAAACATCAGCGAATCTCCATCGTGGTTCACTCTTGGTTGCCAAATTGGGGATAATTACGCCCTGAAGGGTAAACTGAAGTTTTCTGAGACTAGCCTCGCGGTCTAAGGCGCCTTGTCTCGGTTGGCTCGGCTCCCCCCGTCGGACGTTCGAGTCTCAATCGGGCATGGGTGTGTGTGTTGTCCTTAGCGTAAGTTAGTTTAAGTTAGATTAAGTAGTGTGTACGCTTAGGGGCCGATGTTCTCAGCAGTTTGGACCCATAGTACTTACCACAAATTTCCAATTTTTTTCTGAGTGGTAAAAACAAAAGGATTCGTTCGTGTTTCGGTCACGAAAGTAAATTATTTTTAAAACATCATTACTGTTATTACTGTTTAGCAAGACTCTAGGGCTGATTAGATAAGCCATGAATAATTACATATTTTTAATACAAGCCTTAGCATGTGCGACAATGTGAAGGACATTACAGCTCTTAAACGAATGTATTAACATCATCTTCGTTTGATAACCCATCCACTAGACACATACATTGTATTTTCTACAACGCATCTATGACAGTAACATTGAGACATGTACCTCACATATGTTTATGTATCTCATAGAAGTGCCTTCTCCGAATTGTTGGTTGTTTCTGCAATGGATCAGAAATTGCTTCGACATTCACTCCACAACAACTACACGCACTAACTGACAGCACAACAGTTGCGATGCACTGATGTAGGCCCTAAAAAGTATTTTTATTATTATCGTGAAGTTTTCTTCTTTCTCTCAGTTGAGAAGTAAGGAATTCTACAATCAAGTGATTTACAAAGTAAGTCCAGTGCGCTGAGAATTGCTTCATAATTCTATAAAAAAGAATGTTAGAAACGAGTAGTACCAATTGTCTCATTAAATCAGTATTTCGTGGTTTAATACGACACCTACAAAGACAAAATATCATTTATTTTTCGTCATTTTATAAGTAATCTGAAAGACCCTGAGTTGGTGTGGCAGCAGAAATTATCTCGATGCCTCCATCTCCTCTGACCTGTGTCTCGAAGCTCGACAGTGTCATAATTTTATTTTCATAGTTGAAGTTCCTTTTGAACACTTTTGCAATTGCTGTTTAAGGCAGTGACTTCACCACAGCGTTGAATACAATTAAAATGAATTGAACAGTTTCGAGAAGGTGGTTCTTGAACGAACACTTGTGGAAGTATGGAACACGTGGAAGAATTCATTAACCGAAGACAAAAGGGAGGAGGATAATAGATTCGTAAGATGCCAGCTGTAATCAGAGATAATATATAATGATCAAGAGTTATATACGAAATTACATACCTTACGTGCAAAACAGTTTCACAGACCATATATCTTTACATTCTCGCCGGTCTCAATAGACAGAACGAAATCGTTGCATGTATGATTAACTCCTGAAACATTCCTTTACGAGTGGAAGAGCACTGAGAAATGTCACTTGAAACCTTCGATGGCTGAGTGAATAATCGATATTGATATCTACTTATTTTAAATATGCTGAAAGTGCAAACAAAAACCTGACATTCCCCACGCCAAAAACGACTGCAAAATACACTCCTGGAAATGGAAAAAAGAACACATTGACACCGGTGTGTCAGACCCACCATACTTGCTCCGGGCACTGCGAGAGGGCTGTACAAGCAATGATCACACGCACGGCACAGCGGACACACCAGGAACCGCGGTGTTGGCCGTCGAATGGCGCTAGCTGCGCAGCATTTGTGCACCGCCGCCGTCAGTGTCAGCCAGTTTGCCGTGGCATACGGAGCTCCATCGCAGTCTTTAACACTGGTAGCATGCCGCGACAGCGTGGACGTGAACCGTATGTGCAGTTGACGGACTTTGAGCGAGGGCGTATAGTGGGCATGCGGGAGGCCAGGTGGACGTACCGCCGAATTGCTCAACACGTGGGGCGTGAGGTCTCCACAGTACATCGATGTTGTCGCCAGTGGTCGGCGGAAGGTGCACGTGCCCGTCGACCTGGGACCGGACCGCAGCGACGCACGGATGCACGCCAAGACCGTAGGATCCTACGCAGTGCCGTAGGGGACCGCACCACCACTTCCCAGCAAATTAGGGACACTGTTGCTCCTGGGGTATCGGCGAGGACCATTCGCAACCGTCTCCATGAAGCTGGGCTACGGTCCCGCACACCGTTAGGCCGTCTTCCGCTCACGCCCCAACATCGTGCAGCCCGCCTCCAGTGGTGTCGCGACAGGCGTGAATGGAGGGACGAATGGAGACGTGTCGTCTTCAGCGATGAGAGTCGCTTCTGCCTTGGTGCCAATGATGGTCGTATGCGTGTTTGGCGCCGTGCAGGTGAGCGCCACAATCAGGACTGCATACGACCGAGGCACACAGGGCCAACACCCGGCATCATGGCGTGGGGAGCGATCTCCTACACTGGCCGTACACCACTGGTGATCGTCGAGGGGACACTGAATAGTGCACGGTACATCCAAACCGTCATCGAACCCATCGTTCTACCATTCCTAGACCGGCAAGGGAACTTGCTGTTCCAACAGGACAATGCACGTCCGCATGTATCCCGTGCCACCCAACGTGCTCTAGAAGGTGTAAGTCAACTACCCTGGCCAGCAAGATCTCCGGATCTGCCCCCATTGAGCATGTTTGGGACTGGATGAAGCGTCGTCTCACGCGGTCTGCACGTCCAGCACGAACGCTGGTCCAACTGAGGCGCCAGGCGGAAATGGCATGGCAAGCCGTTCCACAGGAGTACATCCAGCATCTCTACGATCGTCTCCATGGGAGAATAGCAGCCTGCATTGCTGCGAAAGGTGGATATACACTGTACTAGTGCCGACATTGTGCATGCTCTGTTGCCTGTGTCTATGTGCCTGTGGTTCTGTCAGTGTGATCATGTGATGTATCTGACCCCAGGAATGTGTCAATAAAGTTTCCCCTTCCTGGGACAATGAATTCACGGTGTTCTTATTTCAATTTCCAGGAGTGTATATCGCTGACAGAAAAGTAATTATTTATCCATGACATGGTAAGCAAATCGTGTATCAGTGTTACAAATATGTTGTAAGAAGAATTTTTGCAACGTATTATCATCAGTGTTTCAAATATGGCAACATATCTCTGCTGAAACCGTTCATCCAATAAAATGCAGCCCCCCCCTTTTTTTTAAGCGATCTTGGTCTGTGAAGTTTCCTACAGTTACCACAAATGTTATAAAGCAAAGTCAGCAACAAACTCACCATCTTCCAGAAAGAAGTTGGATGAACGTGCCCATTTCACTGTCACAAGACAAAGCGTCTATACTACGAAGAAAACTGGTACATCCAGTCCTCACGGTAAAAGGAAGGAGGAAAGAAAGCCTTTGTGTGCGTTCCACGAGGTCTCCCAAAACGAATTCTGACACCTAGTGTTCCACTGGATGACTCCAAAACTCGCACGCACATGCCTTGCGCCCCCCCCCCCCCTCCCCACCCGACATGTATTGCCCTATCGGATATCGGACAGATAAGTAACTACAGCTGTTTGAGGGAGACAAGTGACTGTCGTAGAGCGCACAAATACTTGCCATGAAAGGAGATTCCTTCCAATAGCAGATGCCTTTAAAACTGAGGAAGATGTTTGCGAAAGCATCCATTCGGAATAAAAGATTACTTTAGATCTGAAATAGGGAAGATCGGTAATCCGAAGATAAATAAACTGAAAGCATTTGAAACGTGTTGTGTGGTAACGCTGAAGAATGTTACAACTTAGTGCTCAGATACAGGAGCAATTGAAGATGAGCTAAACCGAATAGACAAGAGAAAGAGTCAAATGGAAATCTCAGACCAGATGAAGTGAGAGGTCATTTGGGACACCTGCTATAAAGTACAGTGATTGTTAGCATGGTGCTGGAAGGAACAGTGCGCTGTAAACGTAGCAGTGGCAGACAAAGACAAGAATAGGCAAAAGAGGTTACAGAGAGGGTTAGAAGTTACATGAGATAGAAAGAGTAGGAAAGGATTGTAAAAAATGGAGGACAGCAGTACAGTCCAAAGAATGACATACAACTGTAAACGTGATTCACGAATAATAATGTTATTACAAAGTTTACGCTAAGCAGTACGCTTCCAGTCATTTTAGGCATTTATTTCAGAATGCTATGTTAATTATAACATTCGTACTGGAGATACCAAAGAAAGAATTACGGACATGTGCTTTGTAGTGGAAGAAAGAATAATGGAAAATCAGATCCAAATACTGGTTTAGTACACAGTTTTAAATGGTCCGTAGGTTTGGAATTAGGATGTTTTCACCATATTTGTGGGCCTAGGGAAAGCCTTCGAAAATGTAATATAGACTAAGGTGTACGAAATTACGAAACGAACTGGAATAAAGCGTGGAAATATACAAACATTCTACAATATCTACAAAAGCCAACTGGGTATTGTGAAGAAATTTTTGCGGTGTAGATACGGAATAGTGACTTCGCCATTTCCTTTTGAACTTCAGTCTACACACGTAACGATGCCTGTAGGGGATGAAACAGGAAGATTTTCGCGAAGATATTTGTAGGTACGTGTATATCAATGCCAACTTTTCACGGAATTTAGGTATAAACATTGGGTTATACTTAATAAAATAGTATCTACAGAATCATTATCTCTAATCTTAGCTTAATGATCACCCTACTGGTCGAAATAGGGAAGAATACATGTCAATATGTACGTTAATGGATCCACAACCAACAAATATTTCAGAACTGAGAGAGCAGTTTAACAAAATAAAATACCAGTACATCAATAATATCTGACCTTCGGGCCCTAAAAATGGCCAAGAATGACTTGGTTCTCAGTATTTTTGTAGTCAAGGGATTGATTAAATTATTGTCTAACAGAACACGCAGTAAACTGTAATAATGCCTAAAATAGCTACCAGTGTAAATGCAACTAGTCTTTTTTTGTTGCACCAGCTAATGACATATTGTGGCTAACGTAACATTAATATAAAAAAACGATGACTAATGAATAAAATTACTCCGATTCAGAGACAGACTGAATAGTTGTGTTAGCTGATATTTAATAATGATAGTTACTAGTGGTGATCAGATAACTGTACAGCCGGATGGACTGCAGACTGCCTTACATGCTAAATCATGCATCTTGTCTTTTATTGTTGCACATCGCAAAAAACCTTGTATGTTGATCGTAACCAGCAATGTAACCTCCACAACGCGAGTATAGCCCAAGGCAAGGAGCCTATGAATAAATTCTGTGCCCTCGAGTGTGATGTAGCTCCGAAACTGCATGCAAAGACAGTATTTCATGCAGGTCGCATTTTTAGCGCTGCTTACGTATGCAGAACAACGTCGGTTTTACCCGTGATGTATACCCCAGTTGTGCAAGGGGGAACATCGTATGTGCCCTCTCACGCAGTTGGAAACCAGACGTAGGAGAACAGCGGAATTTATTTCTATACAGAATTCATGCCCCCAATGGGGCCTGATGTGAAGTAGGAGAAACGCTTTTAAAGTATCAAGAAACGACACAGATTTCGAGAAGAAATTACTTCCACGCATACCGCGGATATGTAGAAATTCTCCGTTCTGAACGATAATTCTAATAACAAAGCACTACAGAAAAAGCAGTTTTCGCTCCCCAAGCATTGAGTACGATTTCTCAGCACAATGAAGTGAGCTGCAATTAGTACGGCTTTGTAAGAACATGAAAAGAATCATAGAACGCAGGTTTTCAAGGCCGGTATTCGCGCTATTATTGATATTTGTTTTATGGGCATTAGGTAGTGGTCTGATGATGTCTCCAGCATTGGAAGTCGAAACGGTGGGCAGTGAATAATACCCCGACCACGATCTAATACGTATAAAACAAAGATCAGCAATAGTGAAAGGAATCCCATGCTCTTCGTTACTTTTGTGTATGATGGGACAAACAGCAAACAGGTAAAGAGAATCCACCTGAGATGCAACATATGGAAATGCTTATCGTTGAATTACTTGGTCACAGGAAACGCAAACGTAACGAAATCAAGCAACTGTGGATTGCAAAAACGATTCTTTCCGTGGCACAGTGAAGTAATCTGCCTTAACGACTCCAAGAACAGAAGTGCGGCAATGAACCTCAAAAATGCATTTCAGTGCCTACTAATCTTCACAAGAGGAGTGCTGTAACACAAGATAAACATATACATCACGTGTGTTTTTCTCATTTCTTTCCTTATATTTGTGGCGACTCAGCCAGTCTCCGACACACACACACACACACACACACACACACACACACACACACACGCAACCATGATTCGTATACAACATTTACCTTGGTTGTAAATGTATTACACCACGATTTGCCATGAGATGTCAATCCAAACGCCAATTCAATATACAACATTCATGCCTCCAGACAATTTTCGTGCCGTGGCCTGCTTACATCGCGTTAGATATACGAAAGTTAAGATATTCAGTCACTTAACGTTGTTCTCCGAAATTTATTCACAGCTCTGCGCAGTGGCCTGCAAACAAAATACGTTACGCCAAACAAATCGTCTGGCCGTAGACGCTCTATGCGTAGCCGTGTAGTACTTTGGTACGTGAACTTTTGCTTCGCTTGCTTTGTATTCATGTTACATAAAATACCCTGTTGATGTCAGAGATTATGATCTAAAATAAAAAAAAATTACATTCACTAGAAGGGAGAGTGTGAGAGAGAATACTTACATGTATGCTGCGAAGACGTGATACTGCTTTCCTCTACTAAAGTTTCAAGAGCCTTACTTCTGGTTGCGTCCAGTATTACAGATGTACAGCGCATGCAGACGTTAATTAGAGGGATTACTTGCCGTTCAGGGGCGTGAGGCGAACATGAAATTCATAACGAGGCAAAAGTACTGAAACAAACGATTCTTCGCAGTAGCTTTTACTGGCACGAAGGCATACTCATCACTGACCCGAGAGTACAAATCTTAAAAATATTCCCTTTGTTTTGTGTAAGGCTGCTTCCTAGGTAGGCTCTTCGCTGTATTACCCAGATCTTTATTTTATTATAACTCCAGTCACAAACCAGACAAGTTTATTAATTAGTTAATTAATATCCACCAAAGACGGGCATCTTCAGAACTAAAAATAGCAAAGCTACAGATGTGGCTTCATGTACAACATTTCCAAACGACGTATGACCGCCTGCGTAACTGAGTGGTAATGCTGGCATGGTAGCTCAGCGTGTTCGGTCAGAGGACTAGCTGCCCTGTGTAATAATAATAATAATAATAATAATAATAAACTGAATGAACCAATCAACAATATCATGGAGAGTCAGCCCCGAACGAATACAACGAACAAAACGAGATTTTTTTTGAAAAAGTAGCATCGTGTTTGCCTACCATACAGCGAGCCCGGGTTCGATTCCTGGCCGGGTTGGATATTTTCTCCACCCGTGAACTGGGTGTTGTGTTGTCCTCATCATCATCGACGCGAATGTCAAAAATGATTCTAATGGCTCTAAGCACTATGGGACTTAACATCTGAGGTCATCAGTCTCCTACACTTAGAACTAATTGAACCTAACTAACCTAAGGACATCACACACATCCCTGCCCGAGGCAGGATTCGAACCTGCGACCGTAATTGCAGAGCAGTTCCGGAGTGAAGTGCCTAGAACCGCTCGGCCACGGCCGGCGACGCGCAAGTCGCCCAATGTGGCGTCACCTCATATGAGGATTGCAACCGGCGGCCGAAATCTCCCGGACGGGGCCTTCCAGCCCACAGTGCCACACGATCATTTCATTTTTTTCCCAAATTAAGTAAAATACAGGATGAGAAATCATTATTAAAAACATGACAATGTTTCCGAACCTGAATAAATCTGTTGTTGTTGTGTGGTCTTCAGTTCAGACACTGGTTTGATGCAATTCTCCATGCTACTCTATCCTGTGCAAACTTCTTTATTTCCATGTAACTACTGCAACCTACATCCTTCCGAATCTGCTTAGTGTATTCACCGCCTGGTCTCCCTCTACGATTTTTACCCTCCACGCTGCCCTCCAATACTAAATTGGTGATCCTTTGATGCCTCAAACATGTTCTACCAACTGATCCCTTCTTCTAAGATAACCTAGTGCCACAAATTCCTCTTCTTCCCATTTCTGTTCAGTACCTGCTCATTAGTTACATGAAGTACCCATCTAATCTTCAACATTCTTCTGTAGCACCACATTTCGAAAGCTCCTATTCTCTTCTTATCTAAACTATTTATCTTACGCATTCCACATCCATACATGACTACTATCCATAAAAATACTTTGAAAAAAGACTGCCTGATACTTAAGTCTATACTCGATGTTAACAAATTTGTCTTCTCCAGAAAAGCTTTTCTTGCCGTTGCCAAACTACTTTTTATATCCACTCTGCTTCGATCATCCTCAGTTATTTAGCTCCCCAAATATCAAAACTGATCTACTAATTTAAGTGTCTCATTTCCTAATGTAATTCTCTCAGCATCACCTGATTTAGTTAGACTACATTCCATTATCCCCGTTTTGCTTTTGCTGATGTTCATCTTATAGTCTCCTTTCAAGGTACTGTCCATTCCGTTCAACTGCTCTTACAGGTCCTTTGCAGTCTCTGACAGAATTAAAATGCCATCGGCAAACCTCAAAGTTTTTATTTCTTCTCCATGGATTTTAATTCCTACTCTAAATTTTTCTTTTATTTCCTTTACTGCTTGCTCAATGCATAGATTGAACAACTTCGGGGATAACCTACAACCCTGTCTCACTTCTTTTCCAACCACTGCCTCTGTTTCATGCCCCTCGACTCGTGTAACTGCCATCTGGTTTTTGTGCAAATTGTAAATATTTGACCCATGCCGCCTTCAGAATTTGAAAGAGAGTATTTCAGTCAACATTGTCAAAAGCTATCTCTAAGTCTACAATGCTAGAAACGTAGGTTTGCCTTTCCTTAATCTATCTTCTAATATAAGTCTTATGGTCAGTACTGCCTCACGTGTTTCAACATTTCTACGGAGTCCAAACTGATATTCCCGAAGGTCGGCTTTTAACAGTTTTTCCATTCGTCTGTAAAGAATTTGAGTGAGTATTTTGCAGCCGTGACTTATCAAACTGGTAGTTTGATAATTTTCACACCTGTCAACACCTGCTTTCTTTGGGATTGGAATTATTATAGTCTTCTTGAAGTCTGAAGGTATTTAGCCTGTCTAAATGCATCTTGTTCACCAGACGGTAGAGTTTTGTCAGGGCTGGCTCTCCCAAGGCTATCAGTAGTTCTAATGGAATGTAGTTTACTCGCGTGGCCTTGTTTCGACTTAGATCTTTCAGTGATCTATCACATTCTTCACGCAGTATCATGTCTCCCATTTCATCTTCACCTACGTCCTCTTCTAGTACACTACAAAGTTCATGTCTTGCGAAGTCATCAATTTTAATTACCGTGGACATCATTGCAATTTTAAATACTAGTAGTCTCATTTGACCCCTCACAGGCGAAAAGCTGTGGGAGACGAAGCACTAATACAACTCAAGAAGAAGGTGGTTCGGAATCGTTCGTTACCTTCCTTAAGAAATCATCCTAACGTAACTGAAAAGACGCAACGACAAAATGCAAATAACCTAATGTCTTAAATACGACGCTGATTATCTGGTGCGTTCCAGCGAACAGCTGTACCGTGCAGATTACGGCTAATGATAGTGCGTTTCTCAGGTATGACGCTTATTATTTTAAAGAAGTATCACGATACATCATTGCTCAGTTCTACCCGCACTCTAGATTCTCGGATAAACAAAACTGCGAGTTAGAGCAAGAAACTGTAGTAAACTTTCAGTTAATTGCATTAATTACAAAGTTTCATATGACATTAAAGAGTGTATTGAATTTACTGCAATGGCCACTGCTAAATTTTGTGCAGTGGTCGCATTTTACAATACGAAAGCTGAATTCCGCACTCTGAGCCGGGCCTAGGCAAAATCACTAAATATGTTGGCCACTACACAGCTGTTAATTAAAGGATACAGTGGGATACGCAGTGCGGCGTTTCATTATTACACCGCGGTATTCAGATCAGCAGCTGAACGGAGGCAAAACCTGCTACATGCGCCAGATGTACAGGGCCAACACGTGCGCCTGGAGATAAAACCGGGTCAATGGAGTTCCGATAATATGGAAATCCTGCCAATTAAAATGTCGTCATTGTAATCTTCTGTCCTCATTACATGACGTCCAGGCGTTGTTCTGCCGCTTTGTGGTCAAAATAACTATACGTTACCTTTCCAGAACGAAAGTTGAACACTGCGTCAGTTTATGCGCTGTTTTGAAAATGTGCGCTGGAAGCCTTCCTTGCCAAATGGCAGTTCGTGATTAGTACTGGGACAGCTCAACCAGGAGCAATGGCCGCGAAAGGCGAAGTTCCGGGCTCAGTTATCGGATCGACATATCGTGTAATGCGACAGGAAGCCTCAAAACAGCACATGCTGCATTGCAGAGTTAAAGAATGTATCATTTGTGGCATTTGCATCCGTAATCATTGTTATTTAAAACACTGCAAACGCTGCAGGAGGCAGCTGACATCAGAACTGAAAGGGAAGAAAATTTTAATGACTGGAGAGATATCACGAGGAGATTCCCACAAGGTTCAGTTTTGGGTCTACCTATGTTCCTTATACAGTATATGCGACTGATCTTTACTTAACACACATCAAGCAGAACTGACACTGTTTGCAGGCCATACCTCGTTTTTGAATCACGCTGACTGGTTTGATGCGCCCCACTGATGATTCCTCTCTCGTGCCAACCTCTTCTGTTTTAGCTCTGAGTAACATTTGCACTATATGTCTTCAGTACTGGTTTTAAATAAATCCCATCAGAGAGAATCGAATAGAAGAGATTGTTAGCTAAGTTTTTCAAAGAATTATGGTTTTCTGAAAATGGACTCTCCTTTAATTTTGAGAAAACACACAATTTTTTCAGTTCTGTGAAACAAATAGAATTATACCAACAATCGATGTGAAACATGAACACGAGTCTGTAAAAAGGATAGATTCCTCCAAATTTTTCAGATTGATGAAAACTTGAAGTGGAAGAGGCATATTGCTGAGCTGCTCAGACATCTATCATTCAGATCCTACAAACTGGAAATATTGCAAGTTTTAAGATAAAGGGACAAAGAAAAACGAGCTGACTTTTGTGTAGAAATGTGTAGAAATTGTGTTCATTGACAAAGTTAACTGCCACATAAGTGGTAGAGTGAATCGGCATAGTGTTTGGATATGGGGTGATCAGAAACCACGTAACTTAATCGAATACGTACGGGACTCATTTAAGATAAATGCTTTTTGCGCTGTAAGCTGTAAAAAGATTTACGGTGCTTCCTTTTTTTTCGAGTAAACTTGAACTGGCATATCGTATTAGGATATTATAGAATATTTTTAACGCCTCAGTTACAACAGGATATGGGCACAGAATTTATTTTCCAGCAAGATGGCTTATCACCACATTATCATCCTGAACTTGGCGCGTATCTTCGCAGGAATGTGCCGACTTGGCTGGGACATGGTGGAACGATATTCTAGCCACCGCAATCACCTTGTTTAACCCCAGTGGACTTCTGTGTGTGGGGTTGCATTAGACACAGAGTAGTTTTACTCCGCTTCCGGGAAACGTCGACGAGCTGCGACAACGAGTAACAAAGGCAGTTAACACAATACATCCAGTCTTGCTTCAAGGGATACGGCAGTAAATTGATTACAATGGGACATTTATCGTGTTAGAAATATAGCCAAATTTAAAATTTGTTACTGAAACTTGATGATATACTGCATTCAGTGCTGTATTAAATATTTCTGTAAGTTATTTATCTTTTTCACAATTAAAAGATCATTTTGTTTAACTAACTTATAGACACCTTGTATGTTGCACACACCTCAACCTCCCCTTTTTGCAGTATCTGCCCCGTCCTCCTACCACCCACCCCCTATCTCGCGGTCCATCTGATTATCCCATACCTATCTGTCAATCTCCTCCTATCCACTCTCTCTCTCTCTCTCTCTCTCTCTCTCTCTCTCTCTCTTAGTCTCTCCATTTCCTCATCCCCCTCTCTTTGTGCAACTCGTGCAAACCCTCTCTCCTCGTCATATCTTCCTCCCGTCTCCCTCTGCCCATACTTCTCCCATCTCTGTAAATCTCCTCTTCCTCCTCCCTTTGCACATCTTCTCCTCCCCTAGCCCCCTTTCTCCGTGTCCATTCCTTCTAGCTCCCTTCTCTCTTTCCAGCTTCTCCTGCCCCCCCTCTCCCTATCTATCCACTCCTGCCCCTCTCTCTGTTCATCCTCTCCTGCCTCCCTCTATCTGTCCGTCACTTCCTCAATCCTTCTCAATCTTCTCCCAGCCGTGCCCATCCACACGTGTGGACCCCGCAAAATAACGCTATAAAACAGTCCTATACGACTGGAAAGCACAGATCTGCGTTTTCTGAGTATTGGGTTCCAGGCGGTTCTTGCGATAACACCTAGTGAAAGCTCTCAGAGCTGTTGCATTGACATGTACAACTCTCTCAAACCTCTGTGATTGGGTTGCTAAAGCAAATTCGTCTGCGTATACAGGGTGAGTCACTAACTATTTCCACCTAGAATAACTCCGAAAGTATGGTAGTAGCTGAAACGTTTGTGGGACAAATGTTGCTTGTGACTACAGGAGCCATAATATGACGTTGGTTTTTTGTTCCTAGGTGGGGTCGCGTCAGAGATATTAAGGTCAACTTTGTTTTTTTAAATGGGGTGCTATAGTTTGACGCTTATTTTCTGATAGCGGCTATCGAGACGAATCCAGGGTCTTTGAAGGTCAACGAAGGTCAAAAAGGTGGCATGAACGGTCATTTACAGAAGGTGTTCGAAAAGATGACCATTGGTATCAATGCGGTGCTGCAATCTTCTTATCATGGATTGAGTGGTGTTCCTTATCACTTCGGCACATATCGAAGCACACGCTCTGCAATTCTCTCTCGTAAATCGTGCAAATAGTAAATATTCGCCGAATAAGGCGTATTCATCTCACTTGCCATTGACATGTGAACACCATTTGACTGTTTCGTAATACAGTACTGAAAGGAGCGGTAAGACTAGTATCGTCGAACCAAGCGAATGTGAATGATGTACGTCTTCGAAGAACAAGTCGATATGTTTCTCATTTACGGAGAATGCCAAAGAAATTCAGTGAGAGCTAGAGACTTATACGCTAAAAGATATCCTCAACGTACTCACCCTACACGTTGTACATTTAAATATGTGTATGATGAATTGAGAGCAACTGGATCTTTAACGTATCGGAAACATATCCGACAAAGGAATGTCACTAACGAGGAAACGGAAATTGGTACTCTTGCCACTATGGTTCGAGCTCCTTGTGTTAGTTCACGTCAGATCGCAAGGTAATCTGGCATGAGCCACAGCAGTGTTGTTCGTGTTCTGCATCGCCATAAATATTATACTTACCATATCAGTCTCCACCAGGAATTAACTGGTACGGATTGTATGCGTCGCATTGAATTCTGACGATGCGCTCAACTTCAGGGGTTGGGTTGAGTTGTTTGGAGCAGATCAAACAGCGAGGTCATCGGTCTCATCGGATTAGGGAAGGACGTGGAAGGAAGTCTGCGGTGTCCTTTCAAAGGAACCATCCCGGCATTTGCCTGGAGCGATTTAGGGAAATCACGGTAAACCTAAATCAGGATGACCGGACGCGGGATTGGACCGTCGTTCTCCCGAATGCGAGTGCAGTGTGTTAACCACTGCGTCACCTCGCTCGGCCAACTTCACATTCAGAGGGATGACATATTTATTAATTTTATTTTATTTACTGACAAGGCTACATACATGAACCATGGAAATGTTAATTTGCATAACATGTATTACTGGGCAACTGAAAATCCATGTTGGCTGCGGCAAGTTGCACACCAAAAACCGTGGTCGGTGAAAGTATGGTGTGCGATTCTGGAGGAAAGAATTGTAGGCCCTTATTTCATCGAAGGAAATCTTAATGGTAGGAAGTACACCACGTTTCTGCAAGAAACGTTAGGTCTGTTATTGGAAGAAATACCTCTAGGAACAAGGAACAGAATGTGGTATCAACACGGTGGGTGTCGGGCACATTTT
This sequence comes from Schistocerca cancellata, assembly GCF_023864275.1. NCBI lineage: Eukaryota > Metazoa > Arthropoda > Insecta > Orthoptera > Acrididae > Schistocerca > Schistocerca cancellata. The sequence continues at coordinate 609,860,424 of NC_064628.1, forward strand.
TCGCTGATGGCTAGAAATGTGTTGCAGAGACAATTCTCAAATCGTTGGACTGGGTGCGGAGGAGATGTGTCGTGGCCGGCTCGTTCGCCAGACTTGCCTTCTCTGGATTTTTTTCTTGTGGGAATTCGTAAAACACATTGCTTTTAAAGACGTTCCAAATACACCTGTTGATAAGCGACAGAGAATTGTCAGAGAATGTGCTTCGATAAGTGCCGATGTGATAAGGAATACTACTCAATCCATGATAAGAAGATTGCAGTATTGCATTGATACCAATGGTCATCACTTCGAACACCTTCTGTAAATGGACGTTCATGCCACCTTTGTGACCTTCGCTGACCTTCAAAGACCTTACTGTTACACATCATTGGATTCGTCTCGATAGCCGCTATCAGAAAATGAGTACCAAACTATAACATCCCATTTAAAAAGAACGAAGCTGACCTTCATATCTCTGAGGCGACCCCACCTAGCAACAAAAAACCAACGTCACATTATGGCCCACTTTGTCCCATGCAACTTTTGTCCCATAAACGTTTCAGCTCCTATCTTACTTTCGGAGTTATGTTTGGTGGCAATAGTTAGTGATTCAAATTGCATAAAGCTTTTGCTTGTAATACATCTGGGCTGGTCGTTGGTGCATGCACTAAAGAGTACGGAAGACCTATCATTTCCTTGTGGCAAACCATTCTTACGGTTTCTAGCTAAGGGGCAGACGATCAGTCACAACCGTCAAATACCTATTAGTGTAGGTCAGGAACAATTTAAGGTGTAACAACCACAAGACTCTATCCATGGGAAAGTTAGGTTTCAGGCTGAGAGTTGTGGGAAGAATGCTAAATGAAGAATAACTAGCCCGCGAAAAAAGTCACTTGCAAATTACTTGAAAAATTCTTAAGTATTGTTCTACAGTTTGGGAGCCTCACAAGGTCTGTCTAACGAAAGATTTAAAGAAGAGATGCACTTTCGACACTTGTTTAGCTAGCTGCATACGCATGAGAAACACTAAGAGAAGGGCACTGACGCCTTGGACACAGTTCTTCCCCGGATTTCAGTGACGTTTAAATGAATAAACATTTCGAATAACGGCTTTTTTGTGAGAGTGGAAAAGGTGCGAGGGGTCATCAGACTTTGATTTACTGCGAACGTCAACGATTTCCTCAACCATGTCACTCTTCATGTAGCACTTGCACGCAACTTCCTTAATTATACGACTTGTATACAGGGCGAAATAATGAACATTCAGAATTTTAGTATTTATAGAGTAGAAACACTACCGTTGTGTGACATATATGTCACAGATGCACTGTTTCTCCGCTAGGGGCCCTTGTACGGTTTAACGCTGGACTTACCTTAGACCAACGTTCACATCTGTTATGATTGCGTCTTACGTAGCATGTTGACAATGAATCTGATTTGCAACACAACTGCATCTTATTGTTAGGAACAATAAGTTTTCATTAATTCTAGCAGAGTCCACGTCGCTGGATAAACAGCAATGTCATTATTGTTCATATTATGTTGTGTTTGCATGAAAGTTTCTGCTGATGTTTACTGTTTCTTGATGACTGAGTACACTCTAACCGAGTCAGCTGACGCGAATCTCATTTGTGGGGAAGCGCAATGCGGCAGTCGAGCAGCAAGGATCTTGTGTTTAGAATGATTTACAGGGAGGAAGTTACCACATCATGCCACATTTCGAAGACTTGATGGCAGCCTTCTGAAGCGGGATCCCTTACACCAGGCTGACGGGAGACTGGTAGCACGTTGCAGTATACGAACTGTTCAGCTCGAGGAAAGTATGTTACATCGAAATGATGACAGCTGCAGCACTGTAACACGATCCATAGCCGAGGTACTAGATACGTGTAATGCCGTTGTGCGGAACGCCCTGCAAGAGACGGGTGTGCCTCAAAAGAGTACTCAACACGCACCGGTTTGAATATAGTCTACCGCGCGGGATTAGCCGAGCGGTCTGGGGCGCTAAGGCGCTGCAGTCATGGACTGTGCGGCTTGTCCCGGCGGAGGTTCGAGTCCTCCCTCGGGCATGGGTGTGGGTGTTTGTCCTCAGGATAATTTAGGTTAACTAGTGTGTAAGCTTAGGGACTGATGACCTTAGCAGGTAAGTCCCATAAGATTTCACACGCATTTGAACATTTGAACGTAGTCTCTGAACATCACTACAATCAGAATGAACGTGGGCTCTTAGCGGGGAGGCGGCTCATTTATAAGGTTTGAGTAACATAAAGAAAATGTTTTTTTTTCATCTCGTCTAAATACTCTAATTTTGCACATTTAGTTTTTACATCCTGTATTATAATCTCTGTCTTCGCCAATCATGTTTTACCTCTGTAGTTCGGATTATTACTATATAAGCCACTGACTGATGTGGTAGAACTCATCCTATCATGGTGTCCTTTCGTCTATTCAGCGCTTTCCATATGTTCCCTTCCTCGCTGATTCTGCAAAGAACCTCTAATTTATCACCTTATGAGTCCACTTAATATTTGGGGACCTGAACGTGACATCTCAAACGCTTCCTAAAGACCATACTATTGTGTTTCAAACGTAAATTCTTTGACACTTACTTATCAGAATACTATGTTTGACTGCAGTACTGTTCATTCTGCGCGGAATTCCTCTTTTCCTGCGTAAGACTGCTTCTTGTATACTTCTAGCTTCCTCCGTCATGAGTTATCTTGCTTCCAATGAAAGAGAATTTCTTCAATTTGTCTAATACGTGCCCCCATTTACGTGCTATGTTTATTGAAATTCTTATTTCTGCTACTGCCTGATAATGTCGTCCTTGTTTGATTGATTCTCAATCCGTATTCTACATGCATATCCTTCCATTGTACAGAAGCTGTAATTTTTACTCATATTCACAGAGAATTGTAATGTCACGACTGAAATTCGCCCGCATCTCGTGGTCGTGTGGTAGCCTTCTCGCTTCCCACGCCCGGGTTCCCGGGTTCGATTCCCGGCGGGGTCAGGGATTTTCTCTGCCTCGTGATGGCTGGGTGCCGTGTGCTGTCCTTAGGTTAGTTAGGTTTAAGTAGTTCTAAGTTCTAGGGGACTGATGACCATAGATGTTAAGTCTCATAGTGCTCAGAGCCACGACTGAAATTCTTTCACCTCGAATTTTTAATCTCACTTCTGAAACTTTCTTCGATTTCCGTCATTGCTTATTCGAGGCACAATTTGAATAGTAGAGGAGAAAGGCTACATCCGTCCTTACGCCCTTTTTACTCTGAGCAAACCGATCTCGTTCTTTCATCTTTATTGTTCCCTCATTGTTCCTGTTTGCAGCATACTAGTATAATACAATACAGCTACAACAGTGCAACCGGATAAATTCTAACTTGAACAAACGGTATATGTGAAACCCTGAGCTGAAGATATTGGCAATTGAAAGGTAATCATCGAGCTAAGCCTCCCACCCCTCTTCGCTCCTCCCCATATCCACAAACGCAAGCAAATAAATGCAATCATCCATGCTGCATACAGGGTGTTTGAAATTCTTTGCATCAAACATCTAGGGCTGACAGATCACGTCATGGTGAACAACTTTCGCTATAGACGGTATATTCGCCAAGACCGCTTCCTGGACGGGGAGATATGGCGTCCTCGACTAGAATCGGCCCGTCAGATTAACGGCGAGGGGTCGATGAACCGGCCAGTCTGCATATGGTTTTTTGTCGGTTTCTCACAATTAACTATGTGAATACCGGGCTGGTTCCCATGGCCAGCCTCAGATATACACTACATAAATATTTAGTACACTTTCTCGAACTTGTACACAGAATTTACTCTAGACACAGAGCGAATGTGTACACTTCTTCCTCCCAGGGGGTTAATCGGAGACTGATGACTTTACTTGTTTAGTCTCCCGAAACACTTACTCAGTATCAGCAGAATGTTCGCTGACGCTTTCCGGCGACTCTAGGCGCCCTTTTGTATTGGTTATGCCCCTGAGAAAAGGCAGAGCGTAGGCAGTCTGCGGTGTGGATATGCAGTGTGTGTTGTCTAAAATCCAGTGAGCTGCTCCGTATGAAAGGGGCTACGCCCATAGCAATTAAAGTTTCTGATTCACTTCTAAAATACCTTTCTCCACTTAGAGACACTCATTATTAAGGTTTTCTTGTTGAGAATCATTTTATCAATTCAATGGGGTAGGTAGTATGCAGCACACCTGATTAGTACACTCTGCTAGTTCGGTCAAATTTTCGTCGCACCAGCCTGACGAGTACTAAAGCACGCCGACAGAACGTTTTGCCTCTACCAAAACTTGTTCCTTCTAATTTGATCTATCACTGCTAGACGCTTGATGCAAGGACTTAAGATATAGACAGTATACTCGTCGCGACCGCTTCCGCTACGGGGAGGTATGGCGTCCTCGGAAGAGTCAGGAAAGTATAGTACATACGCAGATGTAGATGTAGGAGCGGAACTGGGTGGTTATAATTAAACTGCAGGAAGTCCAATGTGTGCTGTAATTATCGTTTGTCAGAGAATCTAGTTAGATGCTTAATGTGCCACCGATTTAAATTGGAAAAAAATAGTTCCATATTTGGCCACCAGATGCAAAACTGGCGTTGTACAGTGTTTGTATGACGATGTGACATCCACCCTACCATATGACAAGCCATAACGTGACTGAACAGTATGACTGTCGAAAAGAGAGACCGTGCACTCTTGGTAATTATTGTTTTATGTGAAGGACAGGAGCTGCAGTGCTGCCTTGAGACAGTATCGCCTACTGAACGTTCTGTGGAGAGGCCCAATGTCATTAAATGGTTTAAAGAAGATGATAATGAAATTCGAAAATAGGGGTGAACCTCGTGTGGCACGTGGAAGAAGGCAGCGTCCTATTATTGTGGAGGTTATTGACGAGATTATTGTCGCTGTAACTGACCATGCAGCATCTGCGCTACCTGGTGAAAGTGCTCGTGCAGTGTGAAGAGAATCGCCCACCCGACGGTCAACAGTACGAAAAGTTTTGCAGTCTACATTACACTGGTAGCCGTAAAAGATCCAGACAGTGCGGCAACTGAAACCTCGTGATCTGCTGCAACGTTCTGGATTCGCTCTTCGGTTTCTGGCACGGACCGAAGTTGATGATATATGGCCGGGCAAGACTCTATGGAATGAAGAGCCACGTTTTACACTAAAGGGTAACTGACCAAGGGTGGGGGTACTGCTAAACTGTGTTGTACACAAAGAGCCATTGCACATGTTGTATGTGACTGTGAGGTGTGGATTCACAAGCACTTTTATTCTCGGTCTGTACCTCTTTGTAGAGGATACACCCAGTGGGCCAGTGAGGTGTACTGTGATATCTGTACGTAATCAAGACCTCCTTGTATAGCATGAGATTCCTGCTTCGGAAAAGTGCAGCTGTGTGGAAACCACTGTTTTCAAGCAAGATGGTGCAATATCTGATGACACCTGCCCAGTAAAAGATCTGCTTAAAGTAACCTTCCACAAAAGTGGCATCTCCAGAGGTTTTTTCAGATGCATGGCCTGTGAGATCTGCACTCTCTAAAAGAACGCGTTTATCAGGGACACGTTCGGTCTCTACCTGATCTGAAGACCAGTATAGAGGAACACGTTGCCAGATTCCGCCATAACTGCTGCGAGCAACTGTTAAGCACGTCTGAGGTGCTCATATTGAACAAATCATGTAAGCGGCGGTTAGTAATAAGAACAACCAGAATGAGATTTTCACTCTGCAGCGGAGTGTGCGCTGATATGAAACTTCCTGGCAGATTGAAACTGTGTGCCGGACCGAGACTCGAACTCGGGACCTTCGCCTTTCGTGGGCAAGTGCTCTACCAACTGAGCTAGCCAAGCACGCTCACGCCCCGCCCTCACAGCTTTACCTCTGCCAGTACCTCGTCTCCTACCTTCCAAACTTCACAGAAGCTCTCCTGCGAACCTTGCAGAACTAGCACTTCTGGAAGAAAGGATATTGCGGACACATGGTTTAGCCACAGCCTGGGGGATGTTTCCAGAATGATATTTTCACTCTGCAGCGGAGTGTGCGCTGAACTTCTATAAAGTTTGGAAGGTTGGAGACGAGGTACTGGCAGAAGTAAAGCTGTGAGGACGGGGCGTTAGTCGTGCTTGGGTAGCTCAGTTGGTAGAGCACTTGCCCGCGATAGGCAAAGGTCCCGAGTTCGAGTCTCGTCCGGCACACAGTTTTAATCTGCCAGGAAGTTTCAATAAGAACAACATTTGACTGACCTTTTCTGCTAAAGTCCCGTTCCTAATTAATTAGACATGAAAACGTTACTACACGTCTTTCTTGCATACACAGCGCCAGATTTTCACATAGTGGCCAAAATTGGAGCTAATTTTTTATTCAACTGTATCGGTTCCTCAATGAGGCATTAGAATATCTTACAACTTTCGCCACCATACGATAATTACATACTGGAACTTTTTGAGTAGTTCTTCTTCAGTTATGACCACCCGGTGCTTATTGCGGCTTTGTGTATCGTGTAATTGCCTTCTGCCTTCGAGGACACTTCGACCCTGCAGACAGCGAGCGTGTACGACGCCGCTGGCGTGTCTGTGGTATGCCGGACACGCCAGCTCGAAACGCGATTGTGCCGCATCGCACCTGGCTTTCCCTGCCGCAGGGCTCATCCCGGATACAAACACTGGCCGTTACGCGCGAAATATGTATGAGGGCGGGAGCCTGGCGGCCGCTGAAGCTGGCGCGCTTCCAGCACCTTTCCCACACTTGCCTGTATTTACTGGCCCGGGCCGGGCCGGGCCGCCTCGTCTGCCTGATTGCACCTCGTGGCTGCCGTGTGTGTGTGTGTGTGTGTGTGTGTGTGTGTGTGTGTGTGAGACAGAGAGAGAGAGAGAGAGAGAGAGAGAGAGAGAGAGAGAGAGAGAGAGAGGCCCACAGTGATTGCGGCGGCGCCGGCTCGCGCGGCCCGTGATTCAAGGCACCTGCTGTGTGTGGCATGTTTACCGCGACGCGATGTGCGGTCCACTGCCGCCGCAGCCGCAGCCGCTGCCACCGGCGATAATAAACTAAGCTCGTCGCCAACCAGACGGCCAGATCTACCTGGTCGTCCGTTCATTCGTCCTCCCCTTTTCCACTGTGCATTTCTGGTCTGCATCATTAGTTAGGTGAAATTTGACATTTCTACAGTACACGGCATTTCTTTTTTTTCTTTACAACTGTCTTTGATCGCATTTGGTTGATTTGTGACAGCTTTCCGGTTCCGTTTCAGTAGTCTGTCACTAAAGAGACACGTCAAGTCGTCATCTAACACCTCTTGCGGTCACTTGAAATCAACTCAAGTGACAACTATGGGCGCTAGATAATTATACGATAGGTGGCGGTAAATTCGCGCAATTTACAGTTTTTGTAATATTGTGGTCAATGAGGAGTAGATTTTCCGCGATTTCAAATTCGAGTCATGGTACGAGTTGTTATCTCTAAGCAAAAAGTTTTCAAATGTGTGTGAAATCTTATGGGACTTAACTGCTTAGGTCATCAGTCCCTAAGCTTACACACTACTTATCCTAAATTATCCTAAGGACAAACACACACATCCATGCCCGAGGGAGGACTCGAACCTCCACCGGGACCAGCCGCACAGTCAATGGCTACAGTGCCTTAGACCACTTTTTTTTAAATCTCATTTTGTTCGTTTTCGTTCGTTGTATCTGCTTGGGGCGGACGTCGCAAGACACCCGTTTCAGTTCGTCGTTGATCCATTAACTCAGTTTTTTTATTACAGAAGGCAGCTAACCCTCTGACCGAACACGCTGAGTTACCGTGCCGGCTTTTCCGTTCACTCAGTTTTTTTATTACAGAGGGTAGCTATGACCGCTCGGCTAATCCCGCGCGGCTACCTCTAAGCCTTCCAAATTCCAGGTCTGTCTGATTTTTAATTACAAAAAAATTTACAATTTAGCTAAAACATACCCCGTAATACAGAGATAGCAACGCTAGCCAATAGACCACGAGCTGCGGATTGGCGTAACCTGATGAATTTCAGTTGCTGAGGCTAAGCGTACCTAGTGAACAGGATAATTTGTTAGGTCCTGTGATTCTTCTTTGAAGTTGTTGTTCGTCGGATACTACTTCGCCAAATCGTAAGTCCATAGCTACGGGGTGTTTCACAACACATTTTACACTCTTCGAGAGGTTGTAAAGGGGACTAACTAGATGAAGAATTATATGGGCCCTAAAAAGTGGACCTGAGGTGCTATGAGCACTTGTTCAATAGAGGAGACTTGTTTCACTTTAACGAAGATCAACAAGTGCTCATGCAAGTATTTTTGAGCCCATGTTAACCAGACATTTGTTCTTGTCTTGGTCAATACTACCAGCTCTGAAAGTTGGATACCCTACATTCTTAGCAGCAACGGTAATGGTGCATGTATTCCACTGTCAGAGGTTTCAGAACGATTTTCCTTGTAAGCTTCGTTACCGAACCAGGGACCCCTACCTCAAATTGATTCATTTGTTCTTCTCTATCTCCCGAGTAAATGTGAAAAGGAAATTAAAGGTTAGGAAGAAGGATTAAATGCTTTGACGTTTGGGGATTTCAGTGTAATTTTGTCGGAGACGGCAAGGGACTTGCAAGAGCAGTTGAACGGAAAGGACGTTACGCTTTTTGAAAAGAGGTTACAAGATAAACATTGATAAAAACAAAAAAGAGAGGTAATCGACTGTAGACGAATCAAATCAGGCAACGCAGATAGAATTACATTAGGAAATGAGATGTTACATGTAGTTGGTGAGTTTTGCTATTTAGGCAGCAAAATAGCTCATGATGGCCGAAGCAAAATGCAGACTGTCGGTAGCAAGAAAAACGTTTCGGAAAAAATGAAATTTCTTAACGTCGAACACAAATCAAAATGTTAGGTAGTCTTTCATGAAGGTATTTGTCTGGTGAGTAGCCTTACACGGAACTGAAACAAAAACGATAAAGCGATCTGGCAAGGACAGAATATATACTTTTGAAATGTTCTGCAACAGAAAAAATGCTGAGCATTAGATGGTTAAATGTAATCAAAAAGTACTGAACGTAATTGGGGAAAAAATGATGGCTCAACGTAACCAAAAGAAGGGATCACTTGGTAGGCGGATAAAACTTGTAGAGGAAGACCAGGGTTTGAATTTTCAAATGGATGTACGCTGCAGTATTTACGCAGAGATGGAGAGACTTGTAAACGATAGGCCGCGTGGAGAGCAACACGAACCCACTCTTCGGACTAAAGACCACAACAACGAAAACAACAAAACAACAACAACATGTTCTTAACCTGGTCATTTTCACTCCTCTATTTCTTTCTTTTTCTGTAGTTACGGTCGCCACTTTAATCAGCCTAAATACAAATACTTATTCCTTACTTCATTCTCAGTTGTTAGAATTTTTCAGATACGTAAATAATAATTCGTGAATACCTTGACATCAGCCGTATTAGGTAGAGCTTTACTACCTATTAGCAACATATGAAAATATGTGCGGATCGGGACCCGAATACGAACATCCCAGTTATCGCAAGCGATCCGGTTGCCTTAACCACTTCGACTATCCATGCATGCCATCCGGACCGACAGAACCTCCATATGACACACTGATGCTGATGCCATAGCCCCTTATATTATTTTCTAAAGCTCCGGATCGTCAGTAAAATCTATTCTGTCAGTCATGCAAATACAGTGGTAATTGTACATTATTCTATTCTTGCTATAATTAATTGTGTCCTAGTTTCGAGTGTGTTTTATTTGTTCCACGAATTGTTGAAGTTTATCTGCGACAGTAGCGCCGTCAATAAATCGAGGAGATCGAGATATATTCCAATAACTCGTACTCCTTCTTCATTTTGCCCTCTTTAAGGATCTGAAAACTTCTTCCTGAACTACTATGAGTCGTCTCGGAATTTATTCAGTCCCTCAGTATCAGTTTTAACTGAGTTTGTTGTAGGGATTTTCGTATATTTTTTAAATATCGGGATGTATTGTATCTGCCTAAGCTACCAGTACTGTTCACCGTATTTGCATCGGTTTTGAAAAATTCTGTACCCGCTATGTAACTTCTGTATTTAAAGATGTGAAACAGAGATATCGCAAATGCTTTGCATCTTTGCAGAAACGCCGAGAATATTTCCTTTTGTCAATGCTAACAGACATCGAGGACGAAAACAGAGCAGTTTATATGGATATTGAAGCCCGACCGTAAATCTCAAGGGATGCAGCGAGACGCTATTGGTGCGGGATATTGTAGAGCTCGGGATCCTCGTCTGACGCACGTTGGCCCCAAAGAGGCTCCCTTAGATAAACCACCTCTCACTGCTTTTATGTGCATTTACCTCAAGGAGCACAGGCAAATGTAGCGGACAGAGCACAGTTTTTTGTGCGATTTCTGATCCTTCGCCTCGCGCACTGCACATAAATGCATTTTAATGCGGTTACCTAAGGAGCGCATTAGGGGGCACGGGGGAGAGTGTTCGGAAGAGAAAATAAAATTCGCCTCATAAATTGTTGCTGGGTTTCTGCGACGTATCAGCAGCCATAAAGTAAAATAAAGTTCCCGCACTGTGAAGGATGGTCCGTAGGCGACCTAGCGTGCTGACACTGGATTTATTTGTCGGGGAGAGTCAGACACTTGGTATGTATATTTGCGCATAAAAGAGTGAATCGTATCTTTCTTCCGTCCTTGGAGTTTAAGCGGCCACAATCCCCATACTCTCTCATCGTCGGGCGGCGAGCGAGACAAATCATTACGCGACGTACGGCTGTACGAATTTATTAATTCTCTGCGCTGCCACACAATTATGGCAGTCTAAATAAGAAACAGCCACCTCGCTTTGACACGCGCGGCTCGGTTAAACTTCTAAATACTCCCCAGTCGATGATTAATAACCTGTAAATGTCTAAAAACTCTCTGGAAGATGCCGAGATCCGATCACTGGACTGGAATATGTACACCACTGACAGCTAGAGACCTAGGGCTATCATAGACTACGGCAGTTTCATAGCAGCTTCGATCAGTTAAGCTCGTACCTGTATTACCTGTATGTTGGATATGTTGCATACGTATCAGGCGTTACCCAGAATTATCGCTTTCTTTACATATGTGATCAGTATCTTATCAGGTTCCCCTAAGAACCAGATATGGTGAACCATCTAGAAACTGAGTGAGGACATATAAAGGGCCGCGTAACCAACAGAAAATTTTTGTTTTTCGTAGCTATCCTCCTACCTGTTGCTTACAAATAAACAGTACTTAAAGCAAAACTGAACCAGTCAACGCTTAATTCTGGTTTTATGCGAGAACGGTTGACTTGGAATGTGAAACAGAGCGGTGATGTAGTAACAATAAAGAAAACAATACATATTTATCATATATTGCTAGAAAACGGGATTTGAACAAAAAGGTAAAATAAAAAAATGCTTAGGGACTGATGACCTCAGCAGTTAAGTCCCATAAGATTTCACACACATTTGAACATTTGTTGCAGCAAGTGGCATCTTTTCTTTTCCTGCAGAATCCAATACCTGTTTCATAGTTTGGGAGTCCCATGATCATTGTAGTGAGAATTTGATGGCATCTTAATATCGACCAGTAATAAGAGAATATAGCTTTTCACCAAGTTGCTGTAATAGTGTCATAGAACACTTGTTTGGCTTTTTTATAAATTCCGTTATCTTGAAACAAGATGAATACATCAAAAATATATGCTTGGCCACTGGCCGCTTCCCACTATAGCCGACTGTACGCCATTACGCTAGATGCTGTCTGAAGACTAAATTACATAACCTAGACAATTCATAAAGAAGAGGTTTCGAAAGCAGAAATATACCTTTTTACCAGCAATTAACTGTCACATTATATATTTTCTTAATAATTGCAAGTGAATGTGTCACTTTATGTCACTTGGATTACATCAGATTCAGAGAAAATGTGAAACAAACTATTAAAAAAAAAAGTGTAGTGGGGGGGGGGGCGCTACAAAGGTATTATCGAATGGGACGAAAATCGGTAGATGTGAGGTACATGTACAGACAAACAAGTGATTACAATTTCAGGAAAATTAGATGATTTATTTAAGAGAAAAGGCAACGGCCTTGCCGCATTGGCTACACCAGTTCCCGTGAGATCACCGAAGTTAAGCGCTGTCGGGCGTGGTCGGCACTTGGATGTGCTGTTGCCATTTTTCGCGGTGCACTCAGCCTCGTGATGCCAATTGAGGAACTACTCGACCGAATAGTAGCGGCTTTGGTCAAGAATACCACCATAACAATTGGGAGAGCGGTGTGCTGACCCTCCTATCCGCATCCTCTCTGAGGATGACACGGCGGTCGGATGGTCCCGGTAGGCCGTTCATGGCCTTAAGACGGAGTAAAGTGTTTTAAGAGAAAGATCTTCATAAATTGAGCAAATCAATAACTCGGTGGACCACTTTGTGCTCTTACGCAAGCTCTTATTCGGCTTGGCACTGAATGACAGAGTTTTTGTATGTCATCCTGATGGATGTCGTACCAAATTCTGTCCGACTGGCAAATCAGACCGTCAAAATCTCGAGCTGGTTAGAGAACCCTGTCCATAGAATTCCAAAGATTTTCAGCTGGGGAGAGACCCGCCACCTTGATGGCCAAGGTAGGGGATGGCAAGCAAGAAGACGATCAGTAGAATCTCTTACCGCGTACGGGTGAACATTATCTTGCTGAAATACAAGCCCAGGAAGGTCTGCCATGAATGGCAACAAAATGGGGCGTAGAATGTCATCGCCATACGGCTGTGCTATAAAGGTGCCAAGGACGACGACCAAAGGGATACGGTTATGGAAAGAAATGGCATCCCAGATCATCACTCCTGGTTGTCGGGTCATATGGTAGGCGACAAAGGGGTTGGCATCGCACTGCTTTCTGGGGCGTCCTCAGACACGTCTTCTCTGATCATCAGTGCTCAGTTCAAAGCGAGACTCATAATTAAAGTCAGTTCTACTCCAGTCAGTGAGATTCCAGGGGAAAGACATGTCTGGAGTCGCCGCGGACAGCGGTGGGATATCAGCCTGGCTGTCGCCCGTCATACGGCCCGAGAGCCTGGAGTGACTGTCTTGATTGTCTGATGTGCCATTTCTTTTCATAGCACAAGTCCTTTGGTTGTCATCCGCCGTATCTTTACAGGACCGCGGTACGCCGACGATATTCTACGCCCAGGTTTGTTGCCCTTAACGGCAAGCCACCCTGGGCTTACACTTCAGCAATTTCATACCCGCCCACTCACGGCGAGATTTTTTACTGATTGTCTTCCAGCTTGCCAGTTTCTGCTGATTGTCTTCGTGCTTGCCAAATCCTCGCCGAATTTCTCCGTAATTGAGAATGTTGTGACCATTATGAACAGGGTTCGCCAACCAGCTCGCGATGTTGACGATCTATCTCGCCAATTGGACAGTATTTGGGCGATGTCCCTGAGGAGACTGAGCCGTTGTAAAAGTTGCTGTTTTGAAGAGCGTGCCGCAGCGCGTAGTGTGAAGCAGTCGCCCTCCGTTTCTGGCGGTGGCGCCGCTGTGGCAGTCGCAGCTTTGGTGTCTCCCTCTGGTGAGAAAGGCTGCCTGTTCACGTGCATTTAAGGGGCGCTATGAGCTCGCCAATAAGTCAGTCTGGGTCAGTCTCTCGTCTGCAGTTTGCTAGTCTGTCTCTCGCCCGCATTTGTTAGGCAATTAGTGTCTGTCTGTCGTTCGGAGTGCTAGTATGTCTGTCGTTCGGATCAACCTTTAAAGCCGGCAAAATGAGAGTCTTTCCACTCCACCAGTAAGAGAACTCAGCGAGTGGTCTCCCGGTAGGGGCTTAGTTCCTGCATCTGAGTCTACACGCTAGGCCGCCAGTCTGCTCGAATTTGCTCAGGCAGTGGTCATTGGCGGTTGGATTGATCAGTTGGTCGGTCGCGCACTGAGACACAAGATGATTTGTCAGCCTTGAGCGTCAGCGTATGTGAGGTCGCCACGTGAGTCCAGTGGGCCGCGCCGCATAGCGAGGGGTAGTGGATTCGCGGCCGACGGGCGAGCAACAGGAGTCAACCCACGACATCGGTCTGGCCGGTGCGATCTGCGACGCCGTGAGACGGGAGATCGGCGCGCCTTCCTGCGTCCGTTGAAGCGGCTAGCAGGGGACGGTTCGGGAGAGCGATTTGGGCGTGCTGCGCCAGGTCTTCTCCAGAAATCGCAGTTTATTAGAAGTTAAGTGATTGGTGATATGTTGTTTGATTTTCTCTTGTTAAATGCTACCTGTTATCTTGGTGAGGTCACCAGCCGTTTTGCTTTGGGGTCGTCCCCACCATTCTTCTCCGCTTGCCCACCTGCGGGAAGGTGGTTGTTTATAAATTGGGTGGTCCGTTTTTCCCTTGTGGAGTAGGGGCGGGTTAGAGTAACCTGCGGTTCGGGTTGTTCTGTAATCTACCTATCAACCTACCGTACATTAGTAGCTGCCTCTGTCATGTTTGTCGGATTTGGTGAGTTAACGAATTTATTGCTTGGAGTTTAACGGTCTAATACCTGAAACATGTTTTGATCTTTGGAAACTTCGATATTATTGCCTATGATCTCGAGAGGCGGTATCTGTGTACTGTAGAGTATCTTAACTATTGTTTGGCCAACCTTGTAGAATTTTATATAAGATTGCATTTCATGGGCTTTTATTTAAATGATCATAAGACTTTTGTTAGAAGTTAAAATCAAGTTGCACCTTCGGTGGCAAGGTTAATATTTTAATTGTTAGTGTTTTGTACCATTTCCATCCCTCCTACGGGGGGTGCATAGTTTGTGTGCTTGTGTAAATTGCTAAAACTCGTAGATTAAAGTTATCTGGTGTGTTGCAGATTTGCACCAGTGTAGTCTTTCAGAGGCTGTTGTGAGCGGTCGTAACTACGGCCGTGTCAAAAGGGAGCGGCAAGGTTCTCTGCTTGAAAGCCCATACAGTCAAAACTTGTTTCTTTCTGCCTCTGAATAAATTGTAACTTTGATATTTGATTTATTTCTGATTATAATTTTAAATCTGTTTCTTAAAAAAAATGCTTTTAGGCCTATTAAAGTGAATAAAATTGCCATTTGTTAAAAGGAATTTGGTTATGATTTCATCAGTTACTCCCTGACAACTACTTCCATGCTTACATAGTGTGATTAAGTGTGTGAATGTTCTTGATGAATCGCTAGTAAATAAAATAAATTCTTAAGAATATTCTGGCCGGCCGGAGTGGCCGTGCGGTTAAAGGCGCTTCAGTCTGGAACCGCGTGACCGCTACGGTCGCAGGTTCGAATCCTGCCTCGGGCATGGATGTGTGTGATGTCCTTAGGTTAGTTAGGTTTAATTAGTTCTAAGTTCTAGGCGACTGATGACCTCAGAAGTTAAGTCGCATAGTGCTCAGAGCCATAAGAATATTCTTTGAAAATAAATCACGGTTCATAGACCTTCCAACAACTCTATCAATCTGCGGCTAGCGGAAAAACTGCTTGCACAAGGACCAGAGGTGGATCATGCGTTATTGACCTACTCAATTTGTGCGTGTATAAATTACCCATTTTTACTGAAACTGTAATCGTTTGTTTGTCTACACATTAGCTCACAGCTACCGATTTCTGTCCATTCGGGTAATTCCTCCGGGTTGCATCTTTTTGTCTGAAACGTAGGTGTACGCGTTCCGCTTTTCACCTGCCCATGTTTGCCTGTTAGCCAGGCAGGCAAGCTGCCGCACGTTGTCAGCAGCACGGACAGGCTGCTCTATTCCCATCCGGGCCAAGCTGTGCCCAACCAAAGCAGTCTATAAGAGTCTAGCTTGCCTGCCCGTCTTACCGTCGTGCTACCATACGTAGCAGTTTATTCCGTACGTTTTCACTGTAGTGTTATGAGTAAGATTAGAACCTTTTTACCGGAGTGTCACAAGGTTACGCTCAAAGGACTATGTATAGTTAAATGCTTCAAATGGCTCTGAGCACTATGGGACTTTACTTCTGAGGTCATCAGTCGCCTAGAACTTAGAACTACTTAAACCTAACTAACCTAAGGACATCATACACACCTATGCCCGAGGCAGGATTCAAACCTGCGACCGTAGAGGTCGAGCGGTTCCAGACTGTAGCGCCTAGAACCGCTCGGCCACCCCGGCCGGCTATGTATAGTTATTTTAGGTCATGGTGGCCCAGAAAATCGTAGATTTTATTTCTCCTTTTTTTACTTTTCATCGTATGTCGCGCTTGTTTATTTCAGTACGAACGGTTCTCCCTGCAGCTTAGCCTTATTTCGACTAGTAAAGGCTATTTTCAATTCGACCCACCACCAGTCACCTCTATGACATGTTTTCTATAGTAGGTAGAAGTGTCTCTGAAAATCGAAATCCTTTGCATTTCATTTAAGAACCTGAAGATGTTTATTATACTGCAACGCCAACTTAAGTAGCTTTTCGAAGTCTATCTTCTGTAACGTTTGCGTGTTTCAGCCAAATGTGAAAGCAGTTTTAACCATTTTAATTACATTTTCCAGGATGTGTATTGCGGTTTCAAAATGGTTCAAATGCCTCTGAGCACAATGGGACTTAACATCTATGGTCATCAGTCGCCTAGAACTTAGAACTACTTAAACCTAACTAACCTAAGGACAGGACACAACACCCAGTCAGAGAAAATCCTTGACCCCGCCGGGAATCGAACCCGGAAACCCGGACGTGGGAAGCGAGAACGCTACCGCACGACCACGAGCTGCGGACTATTGCGGTTTCGCTGAATTCATTCCCTGTGACCAATATAGTCCATTCTAAATTCCCGGTATGGATTTTAGCAAAATTCGTTTCTTATATTATGGTAACCTAAAAAGTATATATCTAAAAGAAGCAGCTTTCCTTTGATACGAAGGTTTCTTCACACAATGTTCCGTACCATAAGAACGTCGTCTCTAATATGTATTGAGCCATATTTTTTCTATTTCAATCAATGTTTGTCCTAAATTTAGAAAGCCTTTATACTGCTAAATGGAATCAAATCCTCAGCACACACTTGTACACACTTGTCGGCCCATAAGGCTTTGTCCTCTATTTTTTTTTTAAACATTTTGGAGTGAAGAAACTGATGGCAAAATTTACAGACATATCGTAACGTACATGAGGTTCCCGAATGAGTGTTTAGTAACTTTTTACACAATTTGTTTTGTGATTCACATACCAATTTATCTGAAGCTGGCTCATAACCACACAACATTTCCCCTGCTGGAGTTGGACACTCTTTCGTGACTGGTGTATATCCCCAATTTCTCCTGAATCTCCTTTAAGTTTGGTTTGTCAATTTCGCTGCCCCCCCCCCCCCTTAAAAAAGCTGAGCTGCATTGGAGCTACCTACGCAAACATATACCCCGCTAGGCACGTTGGATTGACAAAGCAACCGGTTACGAGGTGCAACAGGCTGAACAGGTCCCGCGAAGCTTGCCAGACTTGTGGAAACCCAATTTGGCCTGCTTTAAGCACTGTGCTTCAGCATTCATGCACTCTTGTGTCTCCGTTGTAGCCAGCTGAGCTGCTTTAATGGTTGCTGCTGATATAGGTGCAGGCAGACTGGAAGGAGAATTTGTTCATCTCTAGTATTAGAATGTACTTCGCTGCAGAAGAACATGGGATCTATCATCGCTGCGCAGAGTGACCGCGTGGTCCGAGGTGCCACGTCACGGATTGTGCGGCCCCTCCCGCCGGAGGTTCGCGACCTCCCTCGGGCATTGGTGTGCGTGTTGTTTTTAGCATAAGTTAGTTTAAGTAGTGTGTAAGTCTAGGGACCGATGACCTCAGCAGTTTGCTCGCTTGGGAATTCACTCACATTTGAACATTTTTGAACTGTCGCTACCCAGCTCACCGACGAAACCAAAGAAGTCTCTTTGAATAATTTTTAGTGTTCGCCGCTAGACTGCAGCAATCTCCAAGACAATAAACCGAAGCGGCTACGTTATGCGTCCCAGCTACTACAGCCCTCCTTACCCAACGTCTCCTAAAATGAATATAAGGAGAAAATGAGAGAAATTAGAACTAATGAGGACGTTTACCTACAATCATTCTCCTCAAGTGCCATTCAAGAACGGAACAGGGAATGGGGCAACAGCCACTGGTACTAGAAATACTTTACGCCACGTTAAGGTAGATTGAGGAATATGTATGCAAAATGGTTCAAATGGCTCTGAGCACTATGGGACTTAACATGTGTGGTCATCAGCCCCCTAGAACTTAGAACTACCTAAACCTAACTAACCTAAGGACATCACACACATCCATGCCCGGGGCAGTATTCGAACCCGCGACCGAAGCGGTCACGCGGTTCTAGACTGAAGCGCCTAGAACCGCTCGGCCACAAAGGCCGGCTAATATGTATGCAGTTGCTTCCATTCTTGCACGTTTACTGTGAGGTATAAGAGACGCAGTATGTCAAATGACAGAACATAAACGGTTAGAAAAGACAGAGGCCGTATAAACGGCACCGCATGCAAAAGCAGATAGAGCAGAATGGCTACTGGTTATCCGTACTGCGACAAATGTGCAATATATTCCAGCAGCGACAGAGGATGTCCCTCCTCCCCGCCCCCTCCCCCCTTCTCCCGCGGACAGCGGTTGCAAATGTGCGGGCTTTGCGGCGCCCTCCGTTCTTTCTCACTGGGCCACGCGCCAACCCACATCTCCGATGTCGCCTTCGCACCCCCTCAGCTGCACCGAGCGCCACCGCGGTTCCTCGCAGCGTAAAATGAGAAATCCCACGCCGTTTGCTCGGAATGAAGTAATATGGAACACGCAGACAGACGCGCAGGCTCACTAGAACACTCACTCACACTGCGGTAGGCGTAGGGGTAGCGGTAGGGAGAGACGAGCTGCTGCGGAGGGCTGTGAGAGGGACCAGGGGTGACGCGCGATAGACGCCCCCGCGAATATGGATGCTCTGGGGTGGCGCTCCATGCCCGACGCGCAGACGAAAATTATCCGCAGGTCACACCATTTCCGATGCTGAGAACGTCACGAAGGGTGTCCAGGACAGAGTGTAATTTAAATAAAAGTAATGTTTGCGGCGACGGAGCATCGCTTGCTATAAGCAACAGTACAGTGTAGGATGATGACGGGGAAAGGTACTCGGCCCGGCAGAGTTAAACATAAGGCTGTCATCAATCAGAAGACTGGTCTAATAAACACAGTGCACTACTGGGCTTGGTCCTATCGGAGGTGGAATGCCACTGCCTTGCTCTAGGTGATGAAATGAGTTCACCAACCAGCTACACTATCTCTTCAGAAGCACACGGGACACCTACGTAGTGCAGGAAACGTATTCGCAATAACGAATATGAACCACCAGCAGCTGCATATTAGAAAGACGATTATGAAAATTTGTGCGGGACCGTTTTTCGCGAGCGATCGCCTTAACTGCTTCGGCCATCCGTGCACGAATTAGGGCCAGACACAAACTTCGCGTATGTCGTCGTCTACGTGCCACAACCAGCACTTGTATTGGCGGTTAAATAGGAAATAGCAACGCTTTTGTTATTGAAAAGTACGATGCAATGTTCCAGCGGACATGCAGTAATAGCAGAATCGGTCGGTCAGGAAAGCTCAGTGACTACGAACTTGGAGTACTCATTGGATGTCTCTTGAGAACTCTTCTAAAGAAGCTCGAGTCGACTGTTGGTTTCTGACTGTGAAGTGCAAATTCTAAGGAAAAACCACAGCTAAACCAAGTGCAGGAAGACCTCAAGTGGAGACGAACGTAGTCGTCGAGCATTGCGGAGGTTGGCTGTACGAAATGGCTTGAACTCGGCGCAAGAAATTACTAGTGAGTTCCCAAATACACTACTGGCCATTAAAATTGCTACACCAAGAAGAAATGCAGATGATAAACGGGTATTCATTGGACAAATATATTATACTAGAACTGACATGTGATTACATTTTCACGCAATTTGGGTGCATAGATCCTGAGAAATCAGCACCCAGGACAACACCTGGGCATTGAGTCAAATAGAGCTTGGATGGTGTGTAAAGGTACAGCTGCCCATGCAGCTACAACACGATATCACAGCTCATCAAAAGTAGTGACTGGCGTATTGTGACGAGCCAGTTGCCCGGCCACCATTAACCAGACGTTTTCAATTGGTGAGAGATCTGGAGAATGTGCTGGCCAGGGCAGCAGTCGAACATTTTCTGTATCCAGAAAGGTTCGTACAGGACCTGTAACTTGTGGTCGTGCATTATCCTGCTGAAATACAGGGTTTCGCAGGGATCGAATGAAGGGTAGAGCCACAGGTCGTAACGCATCTGAAATGCAAAGTCCGCTGTTCAAAGTGCCGTCAATGCTAACTAGAGGTGACCGAGACGTGTAACCAATGGTACCCCATACCATCACGCCGGGTGATACCCCAGTATGGCGATGACGAATACACGCTTCCAATGTGCGTTCACCGCGATGTCGCCAAACACGGATGTGACCATCATGATGCTGTAAGCAGAACCTGGATTTATCCGAAAAAATGACGTTTTGCCATTCGTGCACCCAGGTTCGTCGTTGAGTACACCATCGCAGGCGCTCCTGTCTGTGATGCAGCATCAAGGGTAACCGCAGCCAAGGTCTCCGAGCTGATAGTCCATGCTGCTGCATACGTCGTCCAACTGTTCGTGCAGATGGTTGTTGTCCCATCTGTTGTCTCTGGGATCGAGACGTGGCTGCACGATCCGTTACAGCCATGCGGATAAGATGCCTGTCATCTCGACTGGTAGTGATACAAGGCAGTTGGGATCCAGCACGGCGTTCCGTATTACCCTCCTGAACCCACCGATTCCATATTCTGCTAACAGTCACTGGATCTCGACCAACGCGAGCAGCAATGTCGCGATACCATAAACAGCAATTGCGATAGGCTACAATCCGACCTTTATCAAAGTCGGAAACGTGAAGGTAAGCATTTCTCCTCCTTACAAAAGGCATCGCAAGAACGTTTCACCAGGCAACGCCGGTCAACTGCTGTTTGTGTATGAGAAATCGGTTGGAAACTTTCCTCATGTCAGCACGTTGTAGGTGTCGCCACCGGCGCCAACCTTCTGTGAATGCTCTGAAAAGCTAATCATTTGCATATCACAGCATCTTCTTCCTGTCGGTTAAATTTCGCGTCTGTAGCACGTCATCTTCGTGGTGTAGCAATTTTAATGGCCAGCAGTGTAGCACAATGACCATGCGTAGAGAGCTAATAAGAATAGGATACAATAGTGGAGCAATTCCTCATAAGCCACGCATATGTGTTGTCAATGCTGAGCGATGCTTGATGTGGCTAAGGACCGACGCCGCTCGACAGTGGATAAATCACACTGCATGAATTAGTAATTTCATGAACATCTGAATTCCCACTTTTCTCAGAAGTTCGCGGCAATACGGCCCATGCCCCCGAAGCGCACCGGAGGGAATGCGCATCTGTCGGTCGCTGAGTGGAACGCCACACGTACGCGAAAAGCGGCGTGCTGGCAGAGATGATGGCAGTCAGGTGACGGACACCATGAACCGTGTCGCCGAGGGCGCTGGCAGACAAGTCTTCGGTTGGAGAGCGCTGGCAGACAAGTCTTCGGTTCGGCGCCTGCCCGCAGGCCCAGTTTGTTTTCATCGGTATGACAGACCCAGGAACTGCACATTATCGTCAACCGAGGGAGGCAACAGTGGTACAGCAAGATAGATGGGAATCGGCCAGTCAACGGAACACTGCTAGTAGCATGTAGGGCGAGGACCGATTCCTGAAGAGACGAAGCAGGAAACGTATGGCCGCCCAACGAGGCAGCCTGGCGAACAGTCGGCCTAGGCTTTAAACGTTTGATGTCAACACGGGGCATCGTCCCGGCTAGAGCAGCGGACGGAGCTGGGCCTCACGAATCTGAGGAATGCAGGTCAGCCAGGAGTGAAGAGCTAATTTCTGCGATGTGTTTTCTGGTACGACAGTTAAAAGAGTACATATTTCCTGTGGTAAGTGCTGGCTGTAGTGCACACGACTGAGGCAGGACCTATTTGCGTTATCATTGATTACGCGATGAAACACAAGGCGGCAGCTGGTGGGCCTAGCGTATTTAAGTGAGGGAGTACTAGCTGAAAGAAGTATTCTTAGTGAAAATATAATTGTCATTGCTGATGGACTTTATTGCTTTACCGCTCTGATGTTCTTTGTGCTGGAGATCTTACGGATAGTTGATTATATTGTGAATTCGACTCTCTTCCTGTCATTTAGTATTAAAGTGTTATTTCGGCTTTGGTTGAGTTTATTTGGAATTTGGTTTTGGGGTGAGATCTATTACTGAATGTCTTTTATGCTCTTACTGTGCTTTGTTGCCCTTGAGTGTAGCCTGAATGAACTAAGGAGGTCTGATTTATTGGGGCTGGTTCAAATGGCTCTGAGCACTACTCGACTTAACTTCTGAGGTCATCAGTCGCCTAGAACTTAGAACTAATTAAACCTAACTAACCTGAGGACATCACACACATCAATGCCCGAGGCAGGATTCGAACCTGCGACCGTAGCGGTCGCTCGGCTCCAGACTGTAGCGCCTAGAACCGCACGGCCACTCCTGCCAGCTCTGATTTATTGATATTCCGTTTAATGTAATACGTAATATTGTGTTGCTTACCTGCATATACATTAGGGCCCCCTTATTGTAAAGTAAATTGGTTCTGTTGAGGCAAGTTAGTTAAAAAATCTGTATCAGTTCGTAAGTCATATCTTGTTTTTCGGAGTGCTGAGTTGTTTGGTCGTTGCTTATTATGTATGCTTTCTGAAGTGCTTATGCTGATTAATAAATTGAATTACATTTGTTTAACAATTACAGCCCCCAGCCACTTATCACTCTCATTACTTCCTGCACCACAACACTGTGGGAATCCGATAGATGGATTACTCGGAAAACGTTATTTGCCATCATGTGTAGTGTCAACAGCGAACTACGGAGGAGGTGGTGATATGATATGGAGGTGTTTACCTTGCGGAGGATCTTGTCCCCCAATTGCGCTTGAGATAAAGCTGGCTGCGGAAGAATACTGTGTACTGTGTGCAATGCAGGAACAGTCGGGAGACGACGATTGTATCAGCATGAAAATTCACCCTGTCATAACGCAATATCTGTGAGGCAACCATTTCTGGACAATAACATCCTTGAAATGGACTAGCCTCCTGAACACCGACCTCGCTTCAGACCCCAGCGTCCGACATAGCTACATTCTCTGGTTTCGGCTTCAGAGGAAAAACGGACTGCCATTATTCCACAGATGTTCAGACACCTCAATAAAACTGTCCCCATTCAAGCCGTCATTAAGGCGTAGTGTGGTCACACACCATATCAGCGTCCACTAGTAAGCGCAAACATACTTTTGATAAGATAGTGTACAATTTAACATGGACACTTAATCGCAGCGAAAAAAGGAACTTTTCACATTAACAAACATTTTTAGAGATGATTAAAAGTAGTGGAGTAAGTTCAGTTGCAAAAGACTATTAGGAACAACATATCTCGAAGACAGAGTGTTTTGCCAACCAGCAAATATCCGTGACAAGTACTTTGGAATCTTTCCCGCTTGTTTCTGCCTACTGTGCGAGTTCAAGTGTGACCCATGATGGGAAGGAAGAGGATTCGGGTTGAACGTCGTTTTGCCGACACTTTCTTAAGAGACGTACTACTAGACCGGGATGAAGAAGGGTGGAGAAGAAAGTCAGACCTTTTCAACGAATCCATAGTGACATTTACCTTCAGCGACTTAGGATAAGCCTGGAGACAGGCCTTTCCTCACCTCTTTGCCCATCCTCTCGGATTTAGCGATCCTTGCACCACCTCAATTGTCACTAGTATTATCTACGCTTATGAGAAGCAGCTCGACGTGGTGCCCCATTCTTTTTAACTCCCTACACACAGTGAGTGTGCTAGTTGGACAGATGGTAGCTCTTTGAAACTCACGAGTGATGCCCTACGCTGATTTCGTGCGATTTTTTACAACGACCCTCAGCAGTGCTCGAAGTTCCTTGTCCGTCAGTGCATGAGACCTGCCCGATCTTGGTTTGCCTACGTTTCCACTCCAGAATCATATCATTAATAGTTGCCAGAGAGAGTTTTACAAGGGTTGAAATATCCCTGATAGATTTGTTACTCAGTTGAGATCCAATGACTAGTCCACGTTGAAAGTCACAGAGCTCTTCTAACAGACCTATTCTGCTGCTACAGTTTTTCTTCCGATTACACGGTACTGTGGTAGTCCTTAGATTGTAGTTTGGGTGCTGCATTAATACTTAGATATAGGTTAGTTTGGCAATGGATTTTAGCAATGAACAGTAGTATCAAGAAATTCTCTCTATATCTTTTTCTTTTATTTGTAATAACTTCGCGTTCTTTTACATATATACCAGGTGATCAAAAAGTCAATATAACTTTGAAAACTGAATAAATCACGGAATGATGTAGATAGAGAGGTACAAATTGACACACATGCTTGGAATGACATGGGGTTTATTAGAACCAAAAAAATACAAAAGTTCAAAAAATGTCCGACAGATGGCGCTTCATCTGAACAGAATAGCAATAATTAGCATAACAAAGTAAGACAAAGCTAAGATGATGTTCTTTACAGGAAATGTTCAATATGTCCACCATCATTCCTCAACAATAGCTGTAGTCGAGAAATATGTTGTGAACAGCACTGTAAAGCATGTCCAGAGTTATGGTGAGGCATTGGCGTCGGATGTTGTCTTTCGGCATCCCTAGAGATGTCGGTCGATCACGACACATTTGCGACTTCAGGTAACCCCAGAGCCAATAATCGCACGGACTGAGATCTGGGAACCTGGCGGCTTAGCACACGATCATCACCAAACGACGCGCGCAAGACATCATTCTCGCGTCTAGCAGTATGGGGTGGAGCGCCATCCTGCATAAACATCGTACGTTCCAGCAGGTGTTTACCAGCCAGGCGGGGGATGATGCGATTCTGTAACATATCGGCGTACCTCTCACCCGCCACGGTAGCAGTTACAAAACCAGAATCACGCATTTCCTCGAAGAAAAAAGGCCCGATAACGGTAGATGTGGTAAATCCAACCCATACAGTGACTTTCTCGTCGTGAAATGGAGTTTCCACGATAGTTCTAGGGTTTTAGGTAGCTAAAATTGTGCAGTTGTGGGCGTTGACAGGTCCACGGAGCATGAAAGGAGCTTCGTCGGTCCACAACACGTTACTCAACCAATCGTCATCTTCCGCCATCTTTTGAAACGCCCACACCGCAAATGCCCTCCGCTTCACTAAATTGCCAGGTAACAGTTCACGATGCCGATGGATTTTGTACGGATAGCATCGGAGGGTACGCCTAAGTGCCAACCAAACAGTAGTGTATGGAATGCCGGTGCGACGTATGACTGCACGAGCGCTGACTTCCCTGTGCCTAGACGAACCTGCTACAGTCTCCATTTCTTCCTGAACTGTCTCAGCAGCATTACGCCTTGTACTCGGTCGGCCACTACGGGGTCTATCGTCTAAACAACCCGAGGCTTCGAACTTCGAAATCATTCTCGCCACAGCTGCATTTGGCAACGGACCTTTACCCGTTCGAATCCCCTTCCTATGGCGATAGGATCATAACGCTGAACTAGCACATTCCCCATTCTTAAAATACAGCTTCACTAAAAGCGCCTTTTCAGGTAACGTCAACATGCTGCGACTGCTCGCGCATCTGTTTCTCTCTGTCATTACAGCTCCTTTTACACACTATCGTCATGCGCAGTCAATGACGTTTTGCTGTCCAGCGCCATCTGTCGGACATTTTGTCAATTTTTTTTGTTCTATTAAAACCCCATGTCATTCCAAGCATGTGTGTCAATTTTTACCTCTCTATCTACATTATTTCGTGGTTTATTAAGTTTTAAAATTTATACCGACTTTTTGATCACCCGATATTAACATACTTCAAGCTTGAGCCGTCTCACATTATCTATTACGCTGATTATCATAGAGCCGTTATCATCGACAAGAACTATGAAGTTCGGATGTACACTGAAGAGTCATAGAAAGAAATTGGCACACCTGCTTAATATCGTGTAGGGCCCCAGTGACCACGCAGAAGTGTCGCAACACTACGTGGCGTGGATTCCACTAACGTCTCAGGTAGTGCTGGAGGGAACTGACACCATGAACCCTGCAGGGCTGTCTATAAATCCGTAAGATTACGAGGGAGTGGAGATCTCTTCTGAACAGCACGTTCCAAGGCATCCCAAATATGCTCAATAATGTTCGTATCTGGGGAGTTTGGTAGCCAGCGAAAGTGTCTAAACTCAGTTGAGTGTTCCAGGAGCTACTCTGTAGCAATTCTGGACGTGTGGGGGTCGCATTGTGAAGCGGAATTTCCCAAGTCCGTCGGAATGCACAATGAACATGAATGGAGGCAGGTGACCAGACAGGATGCTTACGTACATGTCACCTCTGAGAGTCGTATCTTAACGCATCTGGGGTCGCATGTCACTCCAACTCCTCACGCCCTACACCAGTACAGAGCCTCCACTAGCTTCATCAGTCCCATGCCGACATGCAAGGCCCATGGATTCATGAGGTTGTCCGCATACCGAGACTCATCCGACCAGGCAACATGTTTACAGTCATCAAGAGTCCAATGTCGGTGTTGACGGGCCCAGGCGAGGCGTAAAGCAGTGCGTCGTGCATTCATCAAGGGTACACGAGTGGGCCTTCGGATCCGCAACCCTATATCGATGATGTTTCGTGGAATGGGTCACACGTTGATACTTGTTGCTGGCCCAGCATTGAAATCTGCAGCAAATTTCGGAAGGCTTTCACTTCCGTCACGTTGAACGATTCTCTTCAGTCGTCGTTGGTATCGTTCCTGCAGAATCTTTTTCCGGCCGCAATGATGTCGCAGATTTGATGTTTTGACGGATTCTTCATATTCATGGTACACTCGTGAAATGTTCGAACCGAAAAATCCCCACTTTATCGCTATCTGGGAGTGGCTGTGTCCCATCGCTCGTGCGCCGATATAACCCTATGTTCAAACTGCAATTTTGATAACCTGCTATTATAACCGATGTAACAACTGCGCCAGACACTTGTCTCATATAGGCGTTGCCGACCGCAGCGCCGTATTCTGCCTGTTTACATATCTCTATACTTGAATACGCATGCCTACACCAGCGGCTTGACGCTTCTGTGTATGAAGTGAAGCTCTGGAAGTAAGTGGACACCAACAGAGAGCGTACCGCTGCGAAACTGGCCATCCCTTTGCTCACACAGACAGAAGGCAGCGTGTGGGCTCTGCGACTGGACGCAGGGTGACCAGGTACTATGACGGGAGTCTTCTTTGGTGGTAGCAGCGCAACAGGCCTAGAGATTACGGCGCATGCTTTTGCAATGCATCCACCATGAACGATGAAGACTGGAGCTAGTGATCGACTACGTTGTCTAAGTACACGGTACGTTAAACTTGGGAATCTTCAAAAGGCGTTGGCCAAGATTTAAAGCAAGTGTATCGATGTTAAAATGGTTCAAATGGCTCTGAGAGCTATGGGACTTAACATCTCAGGTCATCAGTCCACTAGAACATAGAACTAGTTAAACCTAACTAACCTAAGGACATCACACACATCCATGCCCAGGATTCGAACCTGCGACCGTAGCGGTCGCGCGGTTCCAGACTGAAGCGAATAGAACCACTCGGCAACAACGGCCGGCGGTATATATGTTAGGTCACACCGGTAGGAAGTCTTTATGTTCTATAACATAAACGAATTGTACTGAAGAGGTGTTTCCGTAAAAGTGTAACCTATCCGCCAAAGAATGAGAGCTCTCGGTCTAATAATAATTAGACCTGATAGTAAGACGGGCTGCTCCGAACTTCGGGTATTATTCACTAACACACCTCGTTAACATAAATATTGTTAAGACCATACAGATACGATACTAGAACTGTCGGTAATCTCGCCGGTGAGATACTAAGAAGTCAGCATACTTTTTTGTATTGTATAGGTTCAGGCTAAAAGCAGAATGCATCTGTATATGAAAACTGTCATTGGGAATAAGCCTGTTAGTAACAGAAGTCCATATTCTATATGTCCATATACTACATTCTGCAGTATAGTAGCAGTAAAAGTTTTATTGTAAGTTCATTTGTTTAAAGACAATACCAGCTCGTATTTTTTTAAAAAGAAGGTCGATAAATCAGTATAATATATTTCTAATGATGAAAAGATTTTTATGTTTGTGAAGGTTGCTAGTTTAACGTGATTTTATTTGTGTACACACGACTTGAAATGATCTATAGTACTTTCCCATGCAGTCTACATAGTCAAATGATAATCCGCATTGTAAGGTATCACACTGAATTCATCAAAAGTGTTGAGAACTGACAGTGATATGGTAGAGCACGGATTAGCCGTTTAGCAATGTTGTATTTACATAGGGCTGCTGAGTTTCAAATAAAGTCTTTAAAACTAATTATTTGACAACCAGTTATCATGCTTTCCACTCCCAGAAATCCGTCTCTCTTCCCACCCTAAAAAAAAAAAGTTCTATGTCAGTCGTTTTTGCTTACAATGAGGGCAATCCTTGTAGCAGACAGATTTCGTACCACTAAGTAACTTGTCCCAATCCATAAGGGAAATGAAGAAAGACAGACTAGCTTTTAAACCAAGCGTTGGGACACGAATTCATACCAGCGTTACTATTTCTTGCCGGCCGGTGTGGCCGAGCGGTTCTAGGCGCTACAGTCTGGAACCGCGCGACCGCTACGGTCGCAGGTTCGAATCCTGCCTCGGGCATGGATGTGTGTGATGTCCTTAGGTTAGTTAGGTTTAAGTAGTTCTAAGTTCTAGGGGGCTGATGACATCAGAAGTTAAGTCTCATAGTGCTCAGAGCCATTTTTTGGTTACTATTTCTTGGTTCATATGACGAAGACTCATACAGACAGATCTAATACTTCTGGGATAAAAAAAAATAATTTCTCAATAAATAATTCAATAAATTTACGTAAAAATGAAATGTATACTACACCAAAATCAAAGTGACGATTGTCTCAGTGTAAACAGAGGGCAAGCACTTTTTTTCGACCAAAATGGTTCAAATGGCTCTGAGCACTACGGGACTTAACATCTGAGGTCATCAGTCCCCTAGAACTTAGAACTACTTAAACCTAACTAACCTAAGGACATCACACACATCCATGCCTGAGGTAGGATTCGAACCTGTGACCGTAGCGGTAGCGCGGTTCGAGACTGTAGCGCCTGGAACCGCTCGGCCACTCCGGCCGTCTTTTTTCGACCAGTTCACCAACAAAATGTCCATCCACATAGTCTAATAATCGTAAGAACCCGTCTCGTTGGAACTGTGGTAATGAAATGTTACGTGCAGTTTTGGCAGATGGAAAGAAAAAGTAAAAGGAACATTTGCAGAAATATGAGACGTAACACAGAGGAAACTGGGAGCGAAGAGAAGCGATCGCCACTTTGCTGGGTGTGGGGGAAGTTCTCAGGTTGAATGAACACAGGAAAGCGCAGCTGAATGGCTCTCCAGCAAAGGAAGAGGGCCCTTAATGAGCTGTCGCTACAGCGCGGAAAGAAACGGGCTGATATAAATGCGGGTATAAGGAAACAACTTCATTATTCGAGAATACTAGCCTACGGCGGCACGGCGCAGCGAGCGAAGGGGTGCAGCGCGGAGGGAGCGGGTGGCCCTCACTAGCGATGCCGCCGGAGGACTGATAGAAGATAAAGCGGAGATCCGCTAACAGGGGCGAATAAAGTTTTACGGTGGGAGGGCGGATCGCTGCGCAGGAAGCGCCGGGGTTGGGGAGGCGGGCCAACATTTGCGTTAACAGCTTGCGCTCAACTGCGCCGAGCGGGTGCTTCCTGTCCGACGCAGCGCCGGCGCACTTCATATTTATCGTTATTGTCAATCACTGTCGCGCCAGCCAATGGTGACGTGGCGAGCTCCAAACTTATCGTCGGCAACTTCCTCTGAGGGGAGCGGGCTGCCGAACGGTGCTAGAATTTAACGCGAATGCATGCAGAAAGAGAAATAGCCACAAATGCGAGCGGCGTATCAGATTAATGGCCGTTGGAATTCGCGGCTCTGCGGCCTTTAAAACGCACGGCGGAGAGACCTTTTTGTGGCATTTTCGGGACGAGAATTTTGTTTCCGATTCACTACTGTATAGAAACTGCAAAGCAAACGTGCAGGGCAAACGCAGGTTTCATTTTACTACCTCAAACCTCTTGTTTCGGTAACTACATGTGAGTGCATTGTCAACATCTTCGGCAGTCTTTCCCTGCGAAATGTGTTC
The DNA here is from genome assembly GCF_023864275.1 of Schistocerca cancellata. Classification (NCBI taxonomy): domain Eukaryota; kingdom Metazoa; phylum Arthropoda; class Insecta; order Orthoptera; family Acrididae; genus Schistocerca; species Schistocerca cancellata. The sequence goes on from NC_064628.1 coordinate 609,890,758, forward strand.
AGTAATAATACTGCGCTTGGGGGGGATTGGGGTAACATGATCATCTTCTGCTAGGGACGGGCTAACTATGGTATAAAAATAAAACTGTTACTGAGTCGTACCAACGAAGGCGTGCTGAAAAGTAATATCTCCGAATTTTCTACGTGAAAACTCTTAAAGATTTTTAAATTAAATAAACGTTTTTAACATTCTACATCTTCAGTATTCATGCCTACATGTTTTCAACCATTAGTTTACTCATTCTAAGAAGCAAGAGGTGATCTGTGATAGTACATTAAAAATGAATCAAATGGCTCTGAGCACTATGGGACTTAACTTCTGAGGTCATCAGTCCACTAGAACTGAGAACTACTTAAATCTAACTAACCTAAGGACATCACACACATCCATGCCCGAGGCAGGACTCGAACCTGCGACCGTAGCGGTCGCGCGGCTCCAGACTGTAGCGCCTAGAACCGCTCGGCCACCACGGCCGGCGATAGTACATTAGAGAAGATAAAATTTTGCATTATAACCTCTATTCTCGATAACCGGTCTCGGTAATTAACGTTACCACCTTCTGATATAGACAGACAGGTTACTGCATATGTCTTAAAATAACAGTAAAAGTACTCTTTCTTATGAATGGCAGGTACGTAACAGACTAAACGACTGATGCATCGGCAAGTCAAAATGAAAACAGCCATATACACAGTTATTCGCAACATTGTGTCACTCGCAACAGTGAGTATATAGTGCACATTTTAGTTTCCAGATGTATCAGTCTTCTCGTCTATTACAATCCTGCCAATTCATGAGAAATAGTACTTTTACCGATATTTTAAGACATATGATTTGTCTGTCGAGATATGTCGAGATAAACTGATACGGGATTACCGAAACCGGTTATTGAGAATAATGTTTATTCTTAGCGATCTTGGCTAAGAAGTTTATTTTCTCTAATGTATATTTGCTGCCCTCTGCCGCTAGAGGGCTCCCAAATGTAACGACTAACGTAACGGTGTGTAATGTAACCATGATGGTGCGTGAGAATCAGCGTGTTGCAATCGGGATTCGAATTCAAGGAGTTGGTCCACACGCGGAGCACCCTCTCTTTCAGTATGACAACGCTAAACACACACGAGTGCTGCGACATCTGCAACAATCCTGTCACTTCGGTCCTCTCTTATGGATCATCCTCTACACCGTGCGGACTTGGCACCATCTGATTTTCATCTGTTTCCAAAACTTGAAAAACACGTCAGAGGATTCACTTTTAGTGATGAACAGGTGCAAGTAGAGATGAGGCTTTGTCTCCGTCAACAAAATCAAATATCTTACAGTGACGGTATCAACAAACCGGCTTCTTGTTTGGAGAAATCTGTTCGTCACCAGGGTGATCATGTTAAGAACAAGATAAATATAGGGAATATTAATTGCATACTTTCATTTCGAAACCTTTGAAAGTTTCACACAAATGGTCCGGAGGCATTACTTTTCAGCACACCGTCGTATTTACCAAGTACGAGGGAGGTTCCGTAAGTAATGCAACACTTTTTTATCAAAACGGGTTGGGTTTATTCAGGAGTCCTATATTCCCCATTCTTTTAGCTAAAAACCCTATTTTTCAACATTATCACCGTTCAGTGCAACGGACTTACGCTGTTTAGCTGAGAGGTCCCGTCTGGCCGCATGGTTCCACCCTTCTAGTCGACATCGGATCGCATGCTTCGCACTTAAGTGCATTGGCCCGAAAAGATGGAAAATGTGGAAATCTGTGGTAAGGTCTTATGGGACCAAACTGCTGAGGTCATCGGTCTCTAAGCTTACACACTACTTAATGTAACTTAAACTAACTTACGGCAATACACACACCCATGCCCCGGAAGGACTCGAACCTCCGACGGGGGGAGCCGCGCGGTTCGTGACAAGGAACCGCGTACCTCTCGGCTACCCCGCGCGGTGCCGAAAAGACGGAAATCGGCTGGTGCGACAACCGGGTTGTAGAGCGGATAAGGGTTGGATTGTTTGGGGAAGGAGACCAGACAGCGAGGTCATCGGTCGCATCGGAATGGGGAAGGACGGGAAAGGAAGTCGGCCGTGCCCTTTGAAAGGAACCATCCCGGCATTTGCCTGGAGTGATTTAGGGAAATCACGGAAAACCTAAATCAGGATGGTCGGACGCGGGATTTGAATCGTCGTCCTCCCGAATGCGAGTCCAGTGTCTAACCACTGCGCCACCTCGATCGGTTTAGGGGATAAGGAAGAACACACCTTTGAGCACCCCATTCGGTGTGTCAGCACTACCAACAGAGATGTCCAGTTGAGTGGCGAGGTGTTTCATTGTGATCCGTCGATCTTCTCGAATGAGAGTGTCCGCACGTTCCAACACTGAAGCAGTCACGCCGGTGTGTGGCCGGCCGGCACGGGGGAGATCGGACAGATGATGGCACACGACCAACGACTCGCTGTGCTTTTGTTCACATCCAGATCTCTGTAGACATTCTGCAAGCTCCTGTGAATATCTGCGATTCTGCGTTGCTCTGGTGTTCTGCCAAAAGAAAGTCTATGATAGCTCCATGCTTGGAGTCATCCGCCTTTACAGGCGCTATTTTGAAGGCTATCGGAACTTTATGAAACTTGCAGGGGCTGATACGGGAATATACAGCTAAGTCCCACGAAAAATTTCGCATTTTTTTAACCAAATTTGGCCGAGAAAATAGTGTTGCACTACTTATTGAATGCCCCACGTAATACATTGCATGATGAACCCTATTAAACTTTTGCCATGGTAGTGGAGGTTCCTCTCATTTCAGACGCCATTCATTTACCAAATTTCACATTATATTTCAATATTGCGAGTAAGCTTAGTAAGTTACTAACGTGAGCGGTGATACAAATCGCTACAGCGATGCGTCGGGAGACAATCCTCACTGTTGGCAAGCAGAGAGCGAGGGTGGCAACGTCATATGTCGCCTTAGCTACGCTGGTTTAGTGAGGAACCTAGCGATGCGAGAGTGTGTATCTATCGTAGTAACCGTAGAAGCCGGCGACCACCCGACATTTAGGCACGAAATGACTACTTTTTCTATATGAATTAGTAATCCACTTTAAAGACAGTGAATACGAGGGACAGTATGGGAGTCAGTAAAGCTTCATTACTGTTATTACACTATGTAGTAAACTAACTGGAATAAGAAACAAATGATGGTGAATATGCAAGTCCTAGCAGTCTCGTACAAATTTTTTAGTAGTTCTTGCTGGTCGCCAGACAAGTTAGTCGGCCTTATGATGCACTCCTCTTCTGACCTCTGCATCAGATATGCTCTCAGTTGCCAGAATGAATTCTTCACTAGGTAGCGTAGTGTGCATTGATGTGAAACTTTCTGGCAGATTAAAACTGATTGCCTGACCGACACTTACCCAGACAAGTGGTCTACTAACTGAGCTACACATGCGCGACTCACGAGCCGTTCTCACAGCTTTACTTCCGGCAGTATCTCATCTCCTATATTCCAAGTCTCAAAGAAATTCTACTGCACGGACTTGCAGCACTAGCACTCCTCGACGACAGAAAATGACAGCATTGCAAGTCATGCAGCAGTTATTAGAATCGGCGTAACCATATGAAAAGCCTGAATTTATCTTTGATTTTAAGTTTGTCGTTTTGGTTTTATATTAATTACCTTTTTATTCTACATCAGTTCTGTTTAGCTTCGATGACGAATTATATTCAGTATTGCTCGTCGTAGGAATTGTAAATGTAACCTGAGAATAGATAAAGCCGCAGTGATGGTCTCGAAGAATTCGTCGTTCAGCTGCAAAATTGTTAGATGTTGTTCGGTCTCCTGAAAACTAAAATGATTCTTTAATTTCACTTCTAGAACCTATGGACCCTGCAAGAGCGCAATGCAGTACACAAATGATACATGGATGTCCTACTGGTTACGCAGGAAATTCACAGAAATAACCACGGGCTAATGTTTTACAAGACGTACAGGACGCGTCTGTAGATTCGCTAGGGAGCACCCAAAAATCATTTTCCGAAAGTGCTGAAGCTGTACGCGCCGTCCACCGCATCCGAATGACGCCGTGTGGCATAGGATGACACGATGAACGGTCGCCATCACAGTGTCCTCCAGGTCTGATAGAGTAGTTACTTTTTTTGAGACTGTAGGCAGAACAGGACGTTTTTCATGGTCTTGTGCGACTGTCCATCTTAACGAGAATAGATTTCCTTTGTTTGGAAGGGCTCCAGGGATACGATAGTTACCCACACCCGTCGACGTTAGAGAGGACTGTACGCGAAATTATTATTATCGAACAGATTTGAGGAACTTGAAACAGTAAAATAATAAACGATATGTGTAAAACTCAGCAGAGTTTCTCAAACATAGAATGACTTTAATTATATAAATTGAAGGGGGAGGGGGAGAAAGGAAACGAAAGAAACTAACGATGTCAGCTGCATTGGGGGTTTGTGGAAATCAGCTGGATAAGGGAAAATGTGTGCCGGACTCGAACTCGGTATCAACTGCTAATTAGGCAGCTGCGTTAGGCATTGCACTGCTGGAATTGCTTGGAGTATGCCGGCCGTTGTGGTCGAGCGGTTCTAGGCGTTTCAACCCGGAACCGCGCTGCTGCTACGGTCGCAGGTTCGAATCCTGCCTAGGGCATGGATGTGTGTGCTGTCCGTAGGTTAGTTGGGTTTAAGTAGTTCAAAGTCTTGATGACCTCTGATGTTAAGTCCCATAGTGCTCGGAGCCATTTGAACCATTTGATTAAGCTTGAAGTATCTTGGCACGCTACCCGGCGGATTCACATTCTAACCTAGCTCCACCTGTCCGCGGTCCCCGCCCATACCCTCCATATTCTCTAACTTCAGATTCCTGCTGGAGGTCGAACGCAAATGTGCATCCGCACCGAAGGTGGTGGGTTCATTGACCATCGAGGCGAATCAGTTATGCGAATGTGTGGTGTCTGTTCTTCAGAATATGTCTGAAAGACCAGACATCAAGCTTTCATATAATTACTTTGTAATCAAACGGCAGAACCTAGTTTAATTTAGTTTAATTTAGCTTTACGCTAGTGACTAGATGTCATCAAGTGCTTAAAAAGTACCCGTATTGGTAATACAATAGCCATAGTTCTCACGAGTTGCAAGATGGCTGCAGCAAGATGTCGCCGGTGCGAAGGTGGCCATTACGAAATGAAATTAATTATCTGATGTATTAAAATTACGACACCATCAACGTCCGTTAACATATCATGGAAACGGTTGTCGCTATAGAGGCATATGCAGTGATTATTCGTTCAATAGTGATAAGGTGAATATATTTTAAAGAAAAATTACAGTAAAGAAAAGGTGTTCTGAGAAGTACCAACGTACTGATTGCCGCTGCTGGACTTACACCAGACACAATGAATTCATGGGGCACGTAAGTAGTATCCATATCGAAGGAAAGCACCCAAGAAGGTGTTCATACCCGCCGATCACTTTCAGAAGAGGTATTAAGAAAATCGAGACTCACAGTGTGAGCTGCCTATGGGCTAATGTAATAGCTGAAGAAGAACGGACACTAATAAAACGAATGTCGTTTCGGATTGACATTAAAACTGGTATAACGGTAATTCTGTGTAGATAACTTGTATTATATTTCCACGATAGGTAAACGCTTTTGAAGTGTGTGCTGTTATTGTCAGTAACAATAAACGTTTCATAGGAGTGAAGTAAACTACAACTGGAGCTGCTGTTGAGTTACAAGGTCAATGATGAAATTTGTTATCTGTTACATAAAAAGGGGTGGGGGGGTTGGGGGGAGGGAATTGCTAAACTTGACTCTCTCTGGCGTGACAAGTTCGTTTCTACTTGACGTGGACTTCTTTGTTGTGTATCGCGAGACAGCATAATGTCGATATATTTCTTGCTGCACAAAACCGGACGTGACAAGTGACAATGTTCGACGCCATAAACAGCACGTGCGCGGCACTCAGTTACGACCAATAGCGCGTTTTATTGAGAGTATATTAGTTTCCGAACAAAAGGCACGCGTGCAGCAGTTTTTGAGAGGGAAATGTCTCACCGGGTGCGGCGAGACCCTCGTATATCTTCCAGCAGGATGATCACTATTGTTACAGAAATAATATCAATAAGTTATGGTGAATCACCCGAACTCTCTTTGCTGCACTAAATGGCTCCACGCTAGCGTCTAAATCGCAGTTATCAAACATATCTCCCAGTTCTTATTAAGTGACATTCATTTGAATGCTAAAATAATTCCGATGTGGTTTTTGGTGTGAAATGATGAAATGTCAGCGAAAATTTGTTTCCTGTGTATATAAATGATTCTGCGAGACTCCTGTGGACAACGAACACCCTGAGATGGAATGAAGCGTGTTAACACCCTACCCCAAGCACCACGCTGTTCAGTTGTTGTTGGACGGTACCACGTTTACTCCACTTACTATTACTGTACGCTGTCAAATACAATAATACTGGTCATACACGTGGGTTATAGTGCTCCAAGTGCTCCGTATAACCAAGGTCGCATAGGAACTCTCAACGAGTTTCGAGACGGTTTGTAAGCCATTCTATCGCACGTGAACTTGTGCCAGATTCCACACCTCAAGTGAAGTACTCTTTGGTCAGCATATCTCATAGAGTTGATCCTTATTGCTTTGCATTTTACATCTGTTTTAAGTAAAAATCTGTCGTTGTTGCTTCTCAGTTATGTCTTTTAGTATAAAATTATATCAAACGAAACATTTATTTCCACTGTCAGGGCTCTTACTTCGCTCAAGTAGTTGCCTTTTATATTTCATTTTTCTTTCATATATTAAAGGTTGCTTGGAACTCGTGAGCCGAGGTACTTGCGCACGGAAAGGGCCACATCATAAAAAGAAGACAAGGAAATTTAAAACTAGAAAAGGAAATTATAGGAGTAAACAATACAACAATTTACAATAATACACAAAATAAATACGAAAGCAAATACCTGCGATAAACTGCTGTACAGATTAAAAGAAGTGTGCAACAAAGAAGTCTACCTCTTAGATAAATGTGTTGTGCATTACGTTAATTTTTGAATTTTATTGGAAGCCTATTTTAAATGAAACCTGCAGAATATTGAAGACCTGTCCGCACAGTGATTAATGAAACGTTCTGCAGCAGGTGGAATTCATTCTCCCTCCTAGTGTAAACTGATTGCAAATGGCAGTTCCTTTTGAATGAGTGTGTTACTGTTCACGAAATGCACAAGACTCTTCCTTTGAGCTATGGCAATTCCAAGTAGTTGCAGACATCTCGCGCTCCGGCAATATAACTGAATAATAATTAAAAACAAGTGTTGTCCCGTCATGAGGGCAGCGCTGCTTTACTGGATCGCATGTTACCCTTTATGAAACAGAAAAGGATGAACAAAAGGTAGCTGTGGTGTACTTGTTGCTGTTCATGTACACTGAGGAGCCAAAGACACTGATACACCTGCGTAATATCGTGTAGGACCCGCGAGCACGCAGAAGTGCCGCAACACGACGTGGCGTGGACTCGACTAATGTCTGAAGTAGGGCTGGCGGGAACTGGCACTATGAACCCTGCAGGGCTGTCCATAAACCCGTAAGAGTACAAGGGGGTGGAGATCTCTTCTGAACAGCACGTCGCAAGGCATCACAGATATGCTTAATAATGTTCATGTGTGGGGAGTTTGGTGGCCAGCGGAAGTGTTTAAACCCAGAAGAGTGTTCCAGGAGCCACTCTGTAGCAATTCTGGACGTGTGGGGTGTCGTATTTTCTTGCTGGAATTTCTCAAGTCCGTCGTAATGCACAATGGACATGAATGGATGCAGGTGATCAGACAGGATGCTTACGTACGTGTCACCTGTCAGACTCGTATCTAGACGTATCAGGGGTCCCATAGCACTCGACCGGCATACGCTCTTTCTACTTACTATAGCTAAAGCAAGCCGAAATCTACAGATACCAGTATTGGAATGCTGGCCCCTGTTTTGACCAGAACCGAAGTGGAATCTTGCTAGACGTCGATGAAAGGCCTGAAGATGGTGTAGTAAATCGTCGAAACTGGTAGCCAAGTACAATAAGTTTGGAAACTAGACGGCTGAAAGGTGTTTCATTGGACATCCTGTTTCTTAATGGGGTTAATTTAATAGCCGCTGAAGTCCGTGACTGATCTACGCTGGCACTGACAGCACCAGCCTTTGGAATATTTCTCGTCGTGGTTGTTCCAGCAAAGTGGTTGTGGCCCTGCGGCTATTATTCGTCCCAACAGGCATATAGAAACCAGATCATAGAGGGACAAGCTACGAAAAATATTGCTAATGAATTTAATCTCAGTTTATGTTTATTGTACCTCTCTACTCACAAGCAGAACCTGTATGCTTTTTTTTTAGGTCAAGTACCTACAAGTGCGTGAAGTATTCGAAGAAGGGAAATAAACAAAACAAAACAAAAGGCGTTCGTGTGTTTCTGCAAGGTGAGTGACTTTCGTGACCGCGGGGCAAGGCGCCGATCGGCGGCGACAGATACGCCCTTAAACAATTAGCGTCCACGTCTTGCTGCTCTCAGTCACACGCAAGGCCTGCCGGCCTCAAAGCAACTCTCGAGCGAACTCGCTTCCCCCCACGTTACTGACCCCCAACGGATTACAGCCTTTCACGACCAGTAATGCAATGATAAAAGCAAATACAATGAGTAAATATATGGTAAACTTCCAGAATTTCGGAATTTGTATAAATCTGCTGAGACGCTTGAGAAAGACAAAAATAAATAAATAAATAAATAAATAAATAAATAAAAATGGTTCAAATGGTTCTGAGCACTATGGGACTCAACATCTGAGGTCATAAGTCCCCTGGAACTTAGAACTACTTAAACCTAACTAACCTAAGGACATCACACACATCCATGCCCGAGGCAGGATTCGAACTTGTGACCGTAGCGGTCGCGCGGTTCCAGACTGTAGCGCCTAGAACCACTCGGCCACCCCCGCCAGCGGAGAACGCGGCCTCATCCGTGAACCACATGAAGTTTGGCACTACAGCAATATGTTGGATAATCCATTGGCAAAGTGGACACGGCGCTCAAAATCCGTTGGCCCTAGTGCTTGCACATGTTCTTTGTGACTGGGGTGTAATACCTTTTCCATCTGTACACTCCAGGTGCTCTCTACACTGTACCCGTCGAAGAGTGCGTTTCACGGCCAAGTTGATGGGTACTTATTGATCAGTGGTCGGACATACAACCGAACACCATCTCCACGAAGTCTGGTATTCGGACATCTTTTTCGCGGGAAACTTCGCCGTCACTGTGTGACGTGAACGACTCCGTCTCTCGTATGTTGGTGTCCACGGAGATAAACTTTTCCAAGTAGGAAGACGCTTGTTGGGAAATCGTTCTCTGTACATTCGTGTCCACGCGGGATTAGCCGACCGGTCTCCGGCGCTGCAGTCATGGACTGTGCGGCTGATTACGGCGGAGCTTCGAGTCCTCCCTCGGGCATGGGTATGTGTGTTTGTCCTTTGGATAATTTAGGTTAAGTAGTGTGTAAGCTTAGGGACTGATGATCTTAGCAGTTAAGTCCCATAAGATATCACACACATTTGAACATTTTTTTGTACATTCGTGCTGCTTAACGGGCATTGCATTCTGGCCCGCCGTGCCTTAAATGCATGTCTGCCAACTCTCGCGACAAGTATCGTTCCATTTTGAATACGCATCATGGCACTGTACACAGTAGCACATCTCACCAAGGATATATCGCAAGCTGTCTGATGCAATGGGCAACTGACGCTATGGATAGTGGTGTGCGTCCGGGACACGTTAATGGGCCTGTGAAATGCATGCTGTCGTCACATGGCACACGTGCTAAGAACCAAGTTGTGTTCGTTATGTCTGTGTGGGGTCAGGCGTCTGCGCTGTTCACCGCATGCTTCCTGTTCCAGTGTACAACAGACATCAGAGATCTTCGTGGCGGATCTGCATGAGCCGTTGCAATACATGCATTGATACTGGCCGACTATTACGAGCTACGTCGTTGTTATGTGTTAGACGATGTGTACATCCGTAACACAATAAATATCCATTCTCCACCACTTGTAACCTATCTCAGTACAATCGGTTGAGGACCCACTATCACTTGTTTCAATTTGACCCAAAGGTTTGAGACAAGCTACATACGCTTATTGTTTACTCACTACCGAGATACCAAAAGAAGGAGAGGTTCTACAAGGTTTATAAAATTCGTGCTGCAAGATATATTGGGTATCAAAATCCATGTAAGGGAGCTACTATCAAGTACAAAAAAATCTCTGGAGTGACACGAAAGAAAAGATTGAGAATTCCAGTATAGCTCTGAGAATTAACGACATTAGGAAGAAGAAGTAGTTAGTTGCATCAGTACTCTGCAATAACTGGCTTCGTTCAACCACTTTAACAGTACTTAACCAGTTAAACAACGCCTATCGAGCCACAATGCTCGTCAACACTCAGCTCATATTATTCAAATAACCCGATGCTCAGAGCACTGTTACTCGAACCGCGCTGTTGAATTGTGTGAAGTACGGTTAAATCGGTTGAATGTTATCAATTACTACTAGTAAAGTAGAACAACCGCCTCTTCACACCCGAGAAATGGATAATCTATATTACTAACCGCCTAAATCGGTTCATGATTCAAGTTCACGATCATAGTTGTAGGTTGCCCATCTAACGACTTCCACGAGCAACAAAAATTTAGTTTTCAGTATTTCATTTAATTACTGATCGAATTTGAAATGCTAACCCTGTATATATCTTGATGCAGTGTGGCAAAACGCGTCCAAATACCCAAAGGAAGTTCATCCAGGGTATACGAATGGGAGCACTTAGGAACTTGCGCAAGAAACTTGACACATAATTTCAGATCCTTACCAAAGATTTTCTTACTGACACCCATCACGAAATGAAGAAAGCAAAAAAAAATTATCTATTAACACATTGTCTCTGTTCTCTGTTCATTCAGTAAAACTGCCGCATCAGGCATTACGTTTTGATTCATTACTGTTTACTTATAATTCTATTCGCACACATATTTGGCTGACAGTGTTTACGTATACGCTGACCGAACCTGCAAAATTACACCACTGTACGACTCAAAGTTCGAGGGATATGACATAATAAACAATGAGATGTTTGAAGGACTTACTTTTGCTTAAAACGGAGTGCAAATTACCTAGATAATAGTCACCCAGCTTTTGACGCTGTGAGAACTTATGGACTTCCCACAAACTTTAAATACAATTTCAGATCTTTCCGAAACTTCTTCTCGCTTACATGCATTTTTTTATTTTATTTTTCCTGGCTTTCGCGACGTTCCCATACTGCCATCTCAATAGTGGAATGTCAATTATAACGAAACGAACGTGAGGATAACGCAGCAAGCAATCACCGAGTGGAGAAAATCTACGACCCGGTCGGGAATCGAACCCGGCCCTCTTCGGTTTACAATACGCGCGCTGACCGCGCAGCTACCGACGCGGGTCGCTTACGTGTTTCGCGTCAAATATTGAACGCGTTACTTATTTTTAAAGTGTGGAGAAGTTTGAAGCTGTTTTAATCGCGGGTTTACTGGTATTGAAGCAGACTGTTCCATGATTTTCAGTTCAGTTAATGAGTGAACGAAAGGAGTGAGAGACGGTTGGAAAACGAAAACAGGAAATGATAATGTAAGCTAGAGCAATTCCCAGAAAAATTATAAAAGATTGCATGCAGGTTGATGCGGCTCTATCAGAAGGAAGAAACTGCAACAGAGAGACTGAAGAGGTGTGGAGAGGAACCAGGCACTGAACAGGACATATGTGACCGTATTGATGCGATATGAACTATACATCGTGTGTGGAAAGATCTGTTACAACCCGGGATTCGCAATCGTCACGTATGTGTCACCTTTACGGTGACACTGTTGTGGTGAAATCTACCTGCCGCTGTCGCCACGCCGCTGCACAGCATCGGTTTTCCTATCACCTGTCTGCCGTGCAGAGTAAACGTCCCACTGGGACCCGGCGACCACGGTGAATATTGACATGTCTGCATTCAGCACGCCGGACCCCTGTCAGGCCGAAACCGCCATTATACAAAACGCCGCCCTGCACGCAAAAATGATCAGCCGACAAATATTTTTTTTTGGTCAGTCGTTGGCTTTTGTACGGTGGTATGTACGTTCCGCCACTCACTCTGATTTAGCAATGAGAGAATCACGGTTTTCATGTCGCCCATTTGACATATCACATAATTCGTTTGCCAATTAAATCTCCCCCGCAGAGCTGGGGAAATCTCCATTATGAGAGGCGTTAGCAAGCGTTATGAATTTTCCACGACGTCATTTTGTTATGCACAGTAGCCCAGCTGCGCGGTATGCGTATATGAGATGTACTGTGAAAATAAACATTAGGAGATATGCATCAAGACCACTTAAAAGTTAGCCGCTATGTGATGTAATCTTGGAACAGTCTTAATTTATTACAAGCGAAAAATTTCACATTGTTGTTCTACCACGGGTCACTAATGGAATAAATATTATTGCCGGATATCAGTAAACAGCAACATCGAACAGCAGAAGAGTACTTTTAGTTGTTCAATTATAGGATTTTGTCGAGAAATAGACGTAGACAGTGACGATTATAAGGTCTGGCATGCGAGAAATAAAAGTTAATGGAGAATGTCACTCTTCGTAATAGAACTAAATGATTCCATACATAGTATCAACAGCTTTCTAGCTCTGTTTATTGAGATGCTATTATCCCCATTAGCCCAAAAAAGGTACAAAACTAGTTGCTAACGTAGTTCTGTCATTAACGAAATGTATCTTCTAGAATGACAGTGATACTGATCTAAAATAAGTTGTAATCTATGCTGCATCTTCAAATGCAGTAGGCACTCAGATGTGTTGCAGGAGAAATTTATGTCAGTTGTTCTACATCATACACTGTTTATTTATTTTCCAAAGTACTAAGACCATTCTAGCTCGCATCACACGTCTTCTCGCCATGCAATTAACAGTAGGAACCCCTGACCAAGACGTAGGCAGTTGCAGACTAGCAACCTCCTCGACACTCTCCGATCACGGATGGCCTATTGTCAGTCGCAAGAGAAGGATTGTAGCGGCAGAAGAGCATCAATGTAGCCTGCCTGCACGCGTCTCGTACACTCGTCACGGGTTCTATCTGTCCAAGTTATATTGAAAGTGCTCAGAAGAGCCAGATGGGTGCCACCGAGGGTTTTGATGAACTGGGGATCTTAGGAGGACCAAAATCAAATGGTTCAAATGGCTCTGAGCACTATGCGACTTAACTTCTGAAGTCATTAGTAGCCTAGAACTTAGAACTAATTAAACCTAACTAACCTAAGGACATCACACACATCCATGCCCGAGGCAGGATTCAAACCTGCGACCGTAGCGGTCGCTCGGTTCCAGACTGTAGCGCCTAGAACCGCACGGCCACTCCAGTTGGCATAGGAGGACCCTTTGCCATTTTATTCACGCATGTGTCAATGCTGTATCGCCTCCTGATCGTGCCACAGGACACAAAACAGCAGCTTTGGAAAACTATAAGACCCGCAGTTTCTTCAGATAACGTTCAAATTTCGTCGAATTGTTTTTTATGGTCCCTATTAGTTCTAACCTGTACACAACAGCAAAACTTGCTGTCTCACTGCGTTCCAAATTGGTGAGGTCACATTCTATAGGGATGCAGCCCCACAATATCCTTAGGGCAAGGCTGAAACGCCCAAGGTTGTCAGCAGTGTCAAAGGTTGTGAAGAACGACTTCATGTTGCTCACGTTATTGCGAACTGTCGGTTTCGACAGCAAAATGGGTGAGGATCAACTCTCCAAGGAAAGGGGTGGTTTCGTTGAAGCCTTTTGTGCCATCCCATGCGGCCTTTTACTGTCGACGCCCTCGGCTAAGATTTCCACGCTGGGCGTCGCAGTTCTAATCTCCGTGGCAGAGGCGTCAGAAGAAGGAATGAAATGTGGGTAAGAAGTAATGTGACGACCTTTCGATCGTGTGACACATACATAGCGGCATGAGAAGAATTGTAGTGAAATTTGGTGCCATTGTGACGTTAATCCACCTTTCAGGTCATATGAACATCTGAGCACTGATGTTTTGTTTCGTATTCGTCGACACCTTACGGTTTGAAGCGTCGTCGAGCCCGACGGTGACGTCACAGGGGGCACGATTTTCCACAGTTATAGAGGAAGTTTGTAGGTATCTTGGAGCCAAATCCAAAGCGTCGCAATGGGTGGAAATTGCATGGTTTCGAAAAAGTGATCCTTTAATTCCTCTGCGCAGTGTTTATAGGTAGTCCTTCACCTCTGCAACGCACACCTGCTCGTGAAGCGAGTGTGACGGTTGCTTGCCAGGAGTAAGAGACTACATAGATACACTGGTAGGCCTGAACATTATGACCACTGCCCACAGCGACGTTGGATGATCGCTGGTGGAGTTACGGGCACGTGACACGATAAAGTATGTAAACGGAGCAGACACGGACGGGGGATCGCTCTAGCAAAGATATGGGCTGTAAATGGGAAAATCCTCTCGACTTTGAAAAAGGGTAGATTATTATTACGTAGAGCCTATTAACGAATACCTCTAAAAGGCGAAGCTGATCGAATGTACATGTGGTACTGACGTATTCTCAGAAAGAAGTAGGAGGACAGTGGAACTCCCACTAGGCGCTAAATGGTTGGACGTCCACGACTCTTCACAGACCGTGATGTTCGGAGGCTTTTCTGCTCTGTAAAGTTAGCTATATGGTGATCTGTGACATCTCTGCCGAAAGAGCGCAGTTCTGGTGCACGCACAAGCGTTTTGGAGCACACCGTTCATCATACATTGTTGAACATGGAGTTCCGCGGCAGACCACCCTACCTGTTCATATTTTGATCCAGCGACATCTTCAATTACGATTGTGGTGGCCACGGGACCATCGGAAATCGACTGTCGATCACGGTAAATGTGTCGGCTCTTCGGGTGATTCACGTGTTTGCTACACTAGATCAATGGTTGTCTCCACAAACGCCAACATTCAGATGAACGGCGGCTCGAAATGTGCAGCGCACCACGAACGCAGGATGGTGGGAGCAGTATGACGTTATGGGAGGCATTTTCCTGCTCTTTCATGGGACCTGCGGTAGTAATCTGAGACACGCTGACAACTGCAAACCACTTGCATCCCTTCATGCTTGATGTCTTCCCCGACTGCGATATCATCTTTCAGCAGTATAACTGTCCATATGTTGGAGCTAGAACCATGCTACAGTGGTTTGAGGAGCGTATAGTGAGCTCACTTTGATGTCTCGGAGACCAAATTCGCCTGATGTATATCCTATAGAACCCACTTGGGGCACTACCGGTCGCCATTAGCGCGTACGCAAACCAGGCGTCCGTTATTTACGCGAATTATATGACCTATGCGCTGACATCTAATGCCACATTCCTCCACAAACTGCCGGCCGAAGTGGCCGTGCGGTTAAAGGTGCTGCAGTCTGGAACCGCAAGACCGCTACGGTCGCAGGTTCGAATCCTGCCTCGGGCATGGATGTTTGTGATGTCCTTAGGTTAGTTAGGTTTAACTAGTTCTAAGTTCTAGGGGACTAATGACCTCAGAAGTTGAGTCCCATAGTGCTCAGAGCCATTTGCACCATTTGAACCTCCACAAACCTATCAACAAGTTGCCGGATCCGTGATACGCAGAATCAGTTATGTATTTCGTTCCAGAGGCGGACAAACAAGCTGTTCTACATCTACATCTACATTTATACTCCGCAAGCCACCCAACGGTGTGTGGCGAAGGGCACTTTACGTGCCACTGTCATTACCTCCCTTTCCTGTTCCAGTCGCGTATGGTTCGCGGGAAGAACGACTGTCTGAAAGCCTCCGTGCGCGCTCTAATCTCTCTAATTTTACATTCGTGATCTCCTCGGGAGGTATAAGTAGGGGGAAGCAATATATTCGATACCTCATCCAGAAACGCACCCTCTCGAAACCTGACGAGCAAGCTACACCGCGATGCAGAGCGCCTCTCTTGCAGAGTCTGCCACTTGAGTTTGTTAAACATCTCCGTAACGCTATCACGGTTACCAAATAACCCTGTGACGAAACGCACCGCTCTTCTTTGGATCTTCTCTATCTCCTCCGTCAACCCGATCTGGTACGGATCCCACACTGATGAGCAATACTCAAGTATAGGTCGAACGAGTGTTTTGTAAGCCACCTCCTTTGTTGATGGACTACATTTTCTAAGGACTCTCCCAATGAATCTCAACCTGGTACCCGCCTTACCAATTAATTTTATATGATCATTCCACTTCAAATCGTTCCGCACGCATACTCCCAGATATTTTACAGAAGTAACTGCTACCAGTGTTTGTTCCGCTATCATATAATCATACAATAAAGGATCCTTCTTTCTATGTATTCGCAATACATTACATTTGTCTGTGTTAAGGGTCAGTTGCCACTCCCTGCACCAAGTGCCTATCCGCTGCAGATCTTCCTGCATTTCTCTACAATTTTCTAAAGCTGCAACTTCTCTGTATACTACAGCATCATCCGCAAAAAGCCGCATGGAACTTCCGACACTATCTACTAGGTCATTTACATATATTGTGAAAAGCAATGGTCCCATAACACTCCCCTGCGGCACGCCAGAGGTTACTTTAACGTCTGTAGACGTCTCTCCATTGATAACAACATGCTGTGTTCTGTTTGCTAAAAACTCTTCAATCCAGCCACACAGCTGGTCTGATATTCCGTAGGCTCTTATTTTGTTTATCAGGCGACAGTGCGGAACTGTATCGAATGCCTTCCGGAAGTCAAGAAAAATAGCATCTACCTGGGAGCCTGTATCTAATATTTTCTGGGTCTCATGAACAAATAAAGCGAGTTGGGTCTCACACGATCGCTGTTTCCGGAATCCATGTTGATTCCTACATAGTAGATTCTGGGTTTCCAAAAACGACATGATACTCGAGCAAAAAACATGTTCTAAAATTCTACAACAGATCGACGTCAGAGATATAGGTCTATAGTTTTGCGCATCTGCTCGACGACCCTTCTTGAAGACTGGGACTACCTGTGCTCTTTTCCAATCATTTGGAACCTTCCGTTCCTCTAGAGACTTGCGGTACACGGCTGTTAGAAGGGGGGCAAGTTCTTTCGCGTACTCTGTGTAGAATCGAATTGGTATCCCGTCAGGTCCAGTGGACTTTCTTCTGTTGAGTGATTCCAGTTGCTTTTCTATTCCTTGGACACTTATTTCGATGTCAGCCATTTTTTCGTTTGTGCGAGGATTTAGAGAAGGAACTGCAGTGCGGTCTTCCTCTGTGAAACAGCTTTGGAAAAAGGTGTTTAGTATTTCAGCTTTACGCGTGTCATCTTCTGTTTCAATGCCTTCATCATCCCGGAGTGTCTGGATATGCTGTTTCGAGCCACTTACTGATTTAACGTAAGACCAGAACTTCCTAGGATTTTCTGTCAAGTCGGTACATAGAATTTTACTTTCGAATTCACTGAACGCTTCACGCATAGCCCTCCTTACGCTAACTTTGACATCGTTTAGCTTCTGTTTGTCTGAGAGGTTTTGGCTGCGTTTAAACTTGGAGTGAAGCTCTCTTTGCTTTCGCAGTAGTTTCCTAACTACTCATAATGTTTTGGCTCATTAGAGTATTTTAAAGCTGTACTCCTCAACAGACGTTTGCTACGATGGATACATAACAAGGTGCTGCAGTCATGGACTGTGCGGCTAGTCCCGGCGGAGGTTCGAGTCCTCCCTCGGGCATGGTGTGTGTGTTTGTCCTTAGAATAATTTAGGTTAAGTAGTGTGTAAGTCTAGAGACTGATGACCTTAGCAGTTAAGTCCCATAAGACACACATTTTGAACATGTTTGATACATAACATCTTGTAAATCATTCTTTAACTTTGTAATAAGATTTATTTTATCATAGGATGTCCTGGGAATGATATCGTGCGAAGAAACCGATAGTCAGAGGGCAATATAAAAAATATGCGACTGTTGACTAAAACAATTACTTTTTATGAGATCCTTTCACCCCGAATTTAAATCCAATTCCTTAACCTTTCTCTTGCTTCGTCCGTGCTGCTGTTATGGTTTTCAGTCCAAAAACTGATCTGCTGGTTCAGTCCACACTAGTTCTTCCTGTGCAAGACTCTTCATCTATACATTACTACCGCAACTTAGATGGAACTAAACATGCTTACTGTATTTAAGACCTCTACCATTGTTACAGCGTGCAGCACTGCATTCCAAATGCTTTCATCTTTTCTTATCTGAACTACTTTCACGTTACGCACTTCATAAAAATTACTTTCGAAGAGGTTTCCTTTACTGTTTGCTCAATGTAAAAAGTGAATAACAGCGGCTACAGGATACAACCCTCTGTCACTACCTTCTCAAACATTGCTTCCTTCGACTCTCATAACTGTACTCTGATTACTGTACAAGTAGTACATAAAGTTTCACTCGCTGTATTTTTAATACCTCCAGAATACCTTCAGAATTTCAAAGCATGTATCCCAGTCAACATGGCGCAAAAATTGTCTCTGTATCTACAAATGTTATAAATGCGTGTCTTCTAGTCTAAACAGCAGGGTGAGAATTTCTCCCGTGTTCCTACATTTCTGCGGAACCCAGACCAATCTTCTACAACCCTCGACGCCTGTCAATTTTTACATTCTTCTGTAAATAATTTGAGTCAACGTTTTGTAGCCATGACTTATTCTGTTGATTCTGTTGTATTCACACCCGTCAGCATCTACCTTCTTTAGAAATGGAATTGTTACATTCTCCTTGAAGTTTGAGGGTATTTCGCCTCTGTCATGTGTCTCAAGCACCAGGTGGAATAGCTTCGGCGTAGCCAGTTCTCTACAGATCGCTATAATTCTGAGGGAATGTGGTCTATTTAAGAGTTCCCGTTTCCTCTTAGACCTATCAGCACTCTTTAAAATTCTTCGCTCAGCTTCATATCTCCACTCTCGTCTTCATTTATTCCCCTATCCCTTTCAATAATCTTGACGTCAAGTTCATTTCCTCTACAGTCCTTCTGTACATTTCACATTCTCAGCTTCGCCTCTTTGAATAATACTGCCTTGACATCTGAGCTCTTGATATTGATACAGCTGTTTTTCTTTTCTCCAAAGGTATCTTTAATTTTCGTCTAGGTGGAATCTGTTTTCTTTCTAGCTATGCATGCTTCTACCGCCTTGCATTTGTCCTATTGGCATTTCTGATTGCACATTATGCCCTTTCTGTTACTCTCATTGTTTAGACGTCTGTTTTCCCTATCGCCTGTTTTATTTTCAGCAGTTTTTTGCACTGACGGAAAAAAATTCGCAGCACCAAGAAGGAGTTGTGTGACATAAACGGAAGTTTGGCAGGCATGTTTCTACAAATGAAAGATAATGGGTATTAAAATTTCTCGCCATTCGCATAAGAGTAGCGCAATTAGATTGAAACGTCCCCTTAGAAAAATTTATGAATGACTGCGCTGATAATCCTCTTACATTATTTGATTTTCAGACAGGTGAGCAGAACCGAACGTACTCAGACATTTCGCTCTTTACCTATTCTGATTAACACTAAACTGACACACACAATATTTTTAGTGCAACGCAATCTGACTTTTAATAATCCCTACAAAAGAATGGCCCTGACTAACATTAACCTATACCGTTCACAGATCACTTACCTCACAAAAATCTTCGTTACTCGAACTACTGTAATACAGCGAGCGCCAATGCTGCCAGCTAAATAAAAGATTCAAACTACTGAATGCACTGCTGATAGACATAGCTTAGCAAATGAAAGATTTTGATAAAGAACAATGTATTTATCTTAACAGTCTTAAAAATCATGATATTTATATATAGCAGTTCATGGCATCCAGTCTTACAAATTTACTACCTCCGGTGGACACACGTCCAGATCATCCGCTCTCAAAACTCCGCCACATCTACCACTGCTGGCAGCTCACCTCCAACTGCGCAGCGCTACGCGCCGTTCACATCCAACTGCCCAACACTACAATAGCGACTATTCCAACAATGCAACCCAGCCACAGACTGCACACAGCACAGCCAGTGATTTTCATACAGAGCGCTACGTGGCGTTACCAATATAAAAACCTAAACAGCCTACTTACATTACCTGTCTGCATGTCAAGAGTCAGCACTGTCTTTCCGTTGGAAGAACACTACTTCTTGAAGACTGCATGGAAATCCACTACTTCCGTGTGCATTTTCTTTTACTGCTCAGACTTTGTGCATAAAATTGTAATTAATACTGTGATCAATGATCAGGACTGTCTTTATGGACTGTGAGAAAATCTTTGCTTTTGACCAACATTGTACCAATAAGTGTGTGCATTTAATATCTTTGTTATTGTAATTATGAAAAATTTTTTAGAATCTGCATTGGCCACTGCCCAAAACAATTTGTAAAATTTTTTTGTGGGGAGCATGGGGGCCATGTAAGTAGGCTGTTTAGGTTTTTATATTCGTAACGCCACAAAGCGCTCTGTATGAAAATCACTGGCTGTGCTGTGTGCAGTCTGTGGCTGGGTTGCATTGTTGGAATAGTCACTATTGTAGTGTTCGGCAGTTGGATGTTAACAGCACGTAGCGCTGTGCAGTTGGAGGTGAGCCGCCAGCAGTGGTGGATGTGGGGAGAGAGATGGCCGAGTTTTGAGAGCGGATGATATGGACGTGTGTCCATCGGAGACAGTAAATTTGTAAGACTGGATGTCATGAACTGATATATATATTATGACTTTTGAACACTATTAAGGTAAAAATGTTTTTGTTTATCAAAATCTTTCATTTGCTAACTATTCCTATCAGTAGTTAGTGCCTTCAGTAGTTTGAATCTTTTATTTAGCTGGCTGTATTGCCGTAGTTCGAGTAACGAAGATTTTTGTGAGGTAAGTGATTTGTGAAAGGTATAGGTTAATGTTAGTCAGGGCCTTTCTTTTGTAGGGATTATTAAAAGTCAGATTGCGTTGCGCTAAAAATATTGCGTGTCAGTTTAGTGTTAATCCGAATAGGTAAAGAGCGAAATGTCTGAGTACATTCAGTTCTGCTCAGCTGTTTGAAAATCAAATAATGTAAGAGGTTTATCAGCACAGTCATTCAAAAATTTTTCTAAGGGGACGTTTGAAGTTCCCCAATGAGGAGGCAAATCAGGTTAACTTTAAATACACGCTGTAACAGTGAGCTGATGTTAATCAAGAATGTCTTTAAGGTGACAAAAACGCCATTGTCAGCAGCATTGAACGAGGTCGTGTAATTTGGCTATGAGAAGCTGGATGTTTCTTCTGCAATATGCACAAAGACTTGGCAGGAATGTAGCCTCTGTATGTGATTGCTGGCAGCGGTGCTCACGGGAACTTACGGTCGCAAGAAGACAGACCTCCGGATGACCACGTGGCACTACCGAGAAGGAAGACCATTCTGTTCAGCGTATGGCTCTGGCGCATCATACTGCATCTGCAGCAGCAACCTCAGCAGCAGTTGGCACCACAGTGACACAACAAATTGTCACAAATCAGTTAGTTCAAGGCCAGCTTTAAGCCAGACACCATGTAACGTGCATTCCGCTTCAGTGGTGTCAAGCGAGAGCATTGGACTCCACGATGGAGGTCTGTTGTATTTTCTGATGCAAACTGGTAATGTCTCGGTATCAGTGATGGCCGTACGTTGGTTAGATGGAGGCGAATTGAGGGCCTGAAAGCAATCTGTCTGCGAGCTAGACACACTGTACCTACACCTCGAGCTATGGTCTGGGGTGTGATTTCGAACGTCCATTATAATTATCCGGGCTGTTATGCCGTGGTCGGTTGATGAATTCTGTATCAATTCCCAACGTTTCGTCCCCGTCTGCGGAGGAGCTCGAAGGAAGGTCCAGCACACCCACTGGCTCGCTACTGACAGTGGGTGTTTTGGACCTTCCATCGAGTTACAGATCCCCTTGAAGATGTCCTCCGCAGAAGGGGACGAAACGTTGGGAATTGACACAGAATTCATCAACCGACCACGGCATAACAGCCCGGATAATTATAATGGACATGACATTTCCGGCCGTGAAAGTCTACATTTTAGTGATTTCGTATGTCGGCAGGAGCACTCTCGTGGTTATCTCACGCATTCTGGCTGCAGATTTGTACGTCACTAAGGTGATGCGACGTGTTGTGCTGCCATTCATGAATAGCATTCCGGGGGGTGTTTTCCAGTGGGATAACACTTGCTCACATACCGCTGTTGTATAACTCAATATGTTCTACAGAGTGCCGGCACGTTGCCTTCGAATGCCCGATATCATATCTGTTTCCAATCGGACTCATATGGGATATAATCGGACGGCCAGCGTCATCCACAAACAGCATTAACCGTCCCTGTATCGACCGCCAAGTGTAGCAGGCATGGAGCTCCGTCCCACAAACTGTCGTCTGGCGCCTGTACAACACAAAGCAAGCATGTTCGATTGCTATTACTGAACATGCTGGCCGTTACACCTGTTATTAATGTACCAACATTTCACATTTGCAATGGATAATCTCGCGCTTACATTAACCTGTGCACTTGCAATGTTAATCAGTTAAATATACTACCCAGACAAATGTAGTCCCGAAATTTCATTACTTTACACTAAATATTTTTGGTGTTGCGATGTTTTCCTTCAGTGTATTTTCATCTTCCGTCAGTTAAATTCAGTTTCTTGTGTTACCCACTTGGTTCTTTCAGTGTACAGTGTGTTTGAACTACACCACTGGCCATTAAAATTGATACACCACGAAGATAACGTGCTACAGTCGCGAAATTTAACCGACAGGAACAAGATTCTGTGATATGCAAATGATTAGCTTTTCAGAGCATTCACACAAGGCTGGCGCCGTTGGCGACATCTACAACGTGTTGACATGAGGAAAGTTTCCAACCGATTTCTCATACACAAACAGCAGGTGGCCGGCGTTGCCTGGTGAAACGTTGTAGTGATGCCTCGTGTAAGGAGGAGAAATGCGTACCATCACGTTTCTGACTTTGATAAAGGTCGGATTGTAGCCTATCGCGATTGCGGTTTATGGTATCGCGACATTGCTGCTCGCGTTGGTCGAGATCCAATGACTGTTAGCAGAATATGGAATCGGTGGGTTGAGGATGGCAATACGGAACGCCGTGCTGGGTCCTAACGGCCTCGTATCACCAGCAGTCAAGATGACAGGCATCTTATCCGCATGGCTGTAACGGATCGTGCAGCCACGTCTCGATCCCTGAGTCAACAGATGGGGACGTTTGCAAGACAACAACCATCTGCACGAACAGTTCGACGACGTTTGCACCAGCATGGACTATCAGCTCGGAGACTATGGTTGCGAATACCCTTGACGCTGCATCACAGACAGAAGCGCCTGCGATGGTGTACTCAACGACGAACCTGGGTACACGAATGGCAAAACGTCATTTTTTCGGATGAATCCAGGTTCTGTTTACAGCATCATGATAGTCGCATCCGTGTTTGGCGACGTCGCGGTGAACGCACATTGGAAGCATGTACTCGTCATCGCCATACTGGGGTATCACCCAGCGTGATGGTATGGGGTACCATTGGTTAAACGTCTTGGTCACCTCTAGTTAGCATTGACGGCACTTTGAACAGTGGACTTTGCATTTCAGATGTGTTACGACCTGTGGCGCTACCCTTCATTCGATCCCTGCGAAACCCTATGTTTCAGCAGGATAATGCATGACCACATGTTCCAGGTCCTGTACGAACCATTCTGGATACAGAAAATGTTCGACTGCTGCCCTGACCAGCACATCCTCCAGCTCTCTCGCCAAATGAAAACGTCTGGTCAATGGTTGCCGAGCAACTGGCTCGTCACAATACGCCAGTCACTACTTTTGATGAGCTGTGGTACCGTGTTGAAGCTGCATGGGCAGCTGTTCCTGTACAAGCCATCCACGCTCTGTTTGACTCAATGCCCAGGTGTATGAAGGCCGTTATTATGGCCATAGGTGGTTGGTCTTGGGTACTGATTTCTCAGGATCTATGCACCCAAATTGCGTGAAAATGTAATCACATGTCAGTTCTAGTATAGCATATTTGTCCAATGAATACCCGTTTATCGTCTGCATTTCTTCTTGGTTTAGCAATTTTAATGGCCAGTAGAGTACATCTACATATTGGTTTTATGCAACCCGCAGCACCTTCAAATACAACACGTGAAATTTTCATATTCCCTGGCTCATTATGTGCAAACTATTAGCCCTACAAAAGGAAGGAACATGACCTTCTTGCAGGAAATTTTAAGTAGTCAAATTTTGTGCTGGTCTACGATTCAGCTGAAGATCACAGTTTTCGAGTTATTCAAGAAAAACACGTTTGAAGGTCACTTTTGGATGTTTTTGTTGAATAGTACAAATCTTCGGTCTATAGCGAAAATGTATCCTATTAGACCGTTTAATTGTATTACAGTTCGTACGTCAAGCTCCTGCTAATTTTTTCTGTAGGATTCATAGTTTGCGTATGGAGTGGAAGAGAATATGAAAATCTTGTATGTGGTATTTGAAGGCGTTGCGGGTTGCATAAGACCGGTTCGTAGGAGCACCTGAGTACTCCTGTATAAATGTGAAGAATTTTGACGTTACTGCACATTAATGCCTCGGCCATTTTGTGATTGTCGGTCCAACTGTCTTTCTTTAAGAAAAGCTTTATTCAAAAGAGGTCGTGAAGAAGCGGCGGAGATTGTGGCAGCTCAGACAAAGTGGCCTCTCTTGGCGTCGCAGGACGTCGTCGCAGCAACAGCAGCGGCAGCGGCGGCAGGATCACGGAAGCTAACGTGGCCGCCGCCGCCGCAGAGCCGACGGCCTAAGCCCCGCGGACAGCGTCCCTCGCGGGGCTGTTAATCGGACAGCAGCTCGGCAACCCTCCTCCTCCCACCCCCACCTCCCACTTGCCGCCGGGGCTGCCGCCTCTCTGGCAACCTGCGCGCCGCTCGTCTGCCTAAAAGCGGACGGCGCCCGCCCCCGCCCCCGCCCCCGGATTAAACCATTTCGCAAATTAGCTGTCGGCCGGGTTGCGAGCGCTGCCAACGCTCTGGCGCGAGGGCTTCCGAGAGCGCCGCGGGCGTATGGATTACTGGCCCGGCGCTGGCGCCCGAGCTCGTGTCACTCACTGCGCGTTTCGTATGTTCAACATAACGCAAAATCGTACCTTGCAGACCACGAGAAAAAAA
Organism: Schistocerca cancellata; assembly: GCF_023864275.1. Taxonomy (NCBI): domain Eukaryota; kingdom Metazoa; phylum Arthropoda; class Insecta; order Orthoptera; family Acrididae; genus Schistocerca; species Schistocerca cancellata. The sequence goes on from NC_064628.1 coordinate 609,916,045, forward strand.
AACCCTCTATCAATGCCCTGTGAGAATGCAATAATACTTAAGCCGTGTTGTCAGAGGTTTAGTTTACGCTCGGAAAGTGCTGGCGGGCAGAGAATTACAGCGATATTAATTTTGTCAATATCAGTTTTCGGCGACAAAGTGGGCTCAACTCCAGAGGACTTCCTTGTCCACGTGCCTATTATTTGAACAGGCTGTAGCGCAACGTTTTTTGGGGCAATACTTACTTGCTCGTAATAAAGTCAGCGAAACCAGAACCACGATATACACATATATTATAGATAAAATAGTGAAATTACTTTAAGTAAGAGGAGCCTTCAGTAAGTAATGACACACACTTTTCTCCTCGGTCAGTTTCGGTTTAAAAAATGCTGAATTTTTTGTGGGGCATCGTGGAATGTTCCGCTTCAGCCCCTATAGTTTCATGAAGTTTCGATTGGTGGCGGCGCTGTACGTAGCCTTCAAAATAGCGACTGTAACGGACGTGTGTCCCAAGCAGAGAGCTATCACAGAGTTTTTTTTGGCGGAACCCCAGAGCATCGCAGATATTCATTGGCTCTTGCAGAACGCTTACAGCGAAATGGCAGTGAAAAAAAGCACGGTGAGTCGTTGGGTATGCGCCTGTCATCATCGCATCAAGGTCGCGCAAACCTGTCTGATCTACTGCGTGCCAGCCGGCCGCAAACAGCTGTGACTCTTGGAGTGCTGGAACGTGCGGACACTCTCATTCGAGATGATAGACGAATTACAATCAAATACCTCACTGCACGTCTCTGTTGGTAATGCTCACAAAACTACATTGGACTCTTCTTCCTCATCCACCTTACAGCTTAGATTTCGCACCCTCCGACTTCCATGTATTTGACCCAATGAAGGATGCACTCACGGGTAACAGTACTTATGTGATGGGGAGGTTATTGACGGATCACTACATCCAATCCATGTTCGTGGAACAATATTGGACTGGGTAAGAAACCCCCATGCAACCGCCAGTTCTTCGAGTCGATAGTCAACCGTCCCTCGGAAAACCATCCGACCGGCCGAGAAACTTGCAACGGTTAAAATATCGAATTCAAGGTGAAATTTCCAGAATACCTCCAACAGTTAAGACATATGGGTTCAAAAACGGGGCGAAACGCCGCGAGTATCGAGTATCCGCGAATAGTCGTCATTTTTCCGATGCAGTACTGTAAACTTAATAAATGTTGTACCTGAAATAAAATTTATTCTCGGTTAGTTTGTGTGTTACGAAAATTTGAAATCGTCAAAACATTGTGAAACAGCCTGTGTAAACGAGCTGTCCATCTTTGGACTTTTTCAATGTCGTCTGTCGATCCTGTCTGGTAAGGATCGCATACCGTCCTGCAATACTCTACCAAAGGACGGACAAGCGTAGCGTAGGCCGTCTCTTTAGTAGACCTATTGCATCTTCTAAGTGTTATGCCAATAAAACGTAGTCTTTTGTTTGCGTTCCCATTAAATTATCTACGTGAACTTTCCTATTTGAGTCCCTACCCAAACCAATGACGACACTGGCAGAGGGTGACACGGCGGTCGGTTGGTACCCCATGGCCCGTCTAGCGCCAGAGCGTGGAATGTTACCTCTACCTTTTACCGTTTATTATTTATTCGTCCACACTTGACTGTTCCATTAGTGTTTAACGGAACTCTACAATCAGATTTAGACACCTATCGTACTTTTTTTAAAATTTAACTATCACTTTTGTTTGACAGTGTTTCTGAATAACCGTTGAGAGTTATAAAAATGAGTGCCTGTGATCTAAAAACGCTCATCAAGTTTAGAAATTTTGGCTTTAGTCTAGGAAACGTTTCGGTAGCTCCGAAAGCGACAGTGAAACTTCTCCTGGCACACGCCGTAGTCACGTTCAGACCAACTTGTAAGGTTTAGCGCTGCAGAAGTTTCTCCCTGAACCCTTAAACGCGACTTCAGCCGAACTGTCTTAACAAATGACCGCACGTGCTCACTACATCTCATGGCGCGCGGGAATTCGGCAACCGGCAGCAGAGATAGCAGTATTCTTCGCAAGCGGAGTAGTCCAGCAGAGGCAGCTAAAGTTATCACAGATACCTTCACTCGTGAGTCCACATGCTTGTAATCAGATCTCTCGTTCTATAATCACCACGAATCTGCAGAAACTGTTGTTCTGCAACTTTTTCGATATACGTCATCGTCTGACGCACTTTGAAATTTTTCTGTAGAAAGAGGCAGATGTTAATAATTTTACAGAATGATATACATATATTTAGCACTGTGAAGGTAAGTGGAGGTGGAGTACGGCACGACGTTATTCTATATATATATATAAAGTAAATAAATAAATATATATAAACCTCTTAAAAGGGAATACACTAAAAATGGTTCAAATGGCTCTGAGCACTATGGGACTCAACTGCTGTGGCCGTAAGTCCCCTAGAACTTAGAACTACTTAAACCTAACTAACCTAAGGACATCACACACATCCATGCCCGAGACAGGATTCGAACCTGCGACCGTAGCGGTCGTGCGGTTCCAGACTGTAGCGCCTTTAACCGCTTGGCCACTCCGGCCGGCGGAATACACTAGTTGCGAATTTGTTACAATGATTAGGGTTGTTATACATGAAGATAAATTCGACAGGCAAGGCAAGTGGTGTACCGTTTCAAGGTCAGTGAATAGCAGGCACAGGGCTAATGAAGTGTTGGAGTGTCCGAACGGGCCGGCCGTAGTGGCCGAGCTCTTCTAGGCGCTATAATCTGGAACCGCGCGACCGATACGGTCGCAGGTTCGAATCCTGCCTCGGGCATGGATGTGTGTAACGTCCTTAGGCTAGTTAGATTTAAGTAGTTCTAAGTTCTAACGGACTGATGACCTCAGAAGTTAAGTCCCATAGAGCTCAGAGCCATTTTGTTCGAACGGTTTGTTGGTGCGACTGGGAACACAAAGAGGCAACTGAAGCAGTTGAAGGTGATGTTAGGTGGCGCAGAGTTCTTTTTCCTTATCTATTTCTCCATTTCTCACCTGTTAAGATGACATCCTTCAAAAATATTGCTGTATGTACAACACTAGTAATCTTCGACGTTCTGTTTTACATATTCTAATACGAAGGTTATTAGGAAAGTTAGTTCTGATCGGTCGAGAAATGGAAACCACAGTGAAAGTCAAAAATGTTTTATTTGCAACAATTAGCTAAACTTTTCAGTGCCCGACGCCTTGCTTCATTTGAAAAAGGTAAAATTACTGCTCGTTGTACGACATTACTTGCCTGTCACCGTGGACGTGCACGTATTTGCACCACTATAAGCAACGGCTCTTTGGCTAGGTACCAGAATCCAAACGTCTATTGCAGCTATATCTACTCTGGAATTCATCCTTAAGTGCCTGGCAGAGGGGTCCTCGAAACACTTTCAATTTCTCTACCGTTCCACTCTCAAACACCGCGCGGCAAACACGAACAGTTAACTATTTCCGTGCGAGGCCTGCTATTTCTTATTTTATTGCGATTATCATTCTCCCAGTATAAGTGGGCTCCAAAAAATATTTTCGCATTCGGAGGATAAAGTTGGTGACTGACCGCAACAACAGACGCCTTTATTTTAATGTCTGCAATTCCAACTGGTGTAGCATATCCATGGCACTCGCTCCGCTATTTCGCTATATTAGACATGCAATCCGCTTCGCAATTTCCGGCCGGAAACTTGTTGAAATGGACCTGCATACATTGGCAGCAGAAATTTCTGTCCGATCTTAAACTAAATCGTCAGATGTAAAGGTAATTTCCGCAGTAGCAAAGAAAATTGTGATAGGACCGTTACTATTACAGCGTATATAAATGATCAAGTAGAAAGTGCCGGAAACTCTTCAAGACTGTTCGCAGATGATGCGGTTCTCTAAGAGAATGTAGCAACGTCAGAATCACCTGCAAAGGATTGATGAGAGATGCAGACTGTGGCGGTTGACACTGAAAGTGAGCCGGCCGCGGTGGTCTAGCGGTTCTGGCGCTGCAGTCCGGAACCGCGGGACTGCTACGGTCGCAGGTTCGAATCCTGCCTCGGGCATGGGTGTGTGTGATGTCCTTAGGTTAGTTAGGTTTAAGTAGTTCTAAGTTCTAGGGGACTTATGACCTAAGATGTTGAGTCCCATAGTGCTCAGAGCCATTTGAACCACTTTTTTTTGACACTGAAAGTGAATGAAAGTAACATATTGCGCATACATAGGAAAAGAAATCCACTAATCTTCAACACTATTGATGACAAACTGATCGAAACAGTATATACTGTGAAATATCTACGAGTGCTTATCAAGAGCGATCTTAAGTGGAATGACCACATATAACACATAGTAGGAAATGCAGATGTCAGATTCACAGGATGAATCTTACGGAAATGCAACTTATCCGAAGAAAAGTCGCTTACGAGGCGCTTGTTCGACCGATTTTTGATTACTGTTCATCAATGTGGGATCCTTACCATGTAGGATTGATAGAATAGATAGAGAAGATCCAAAGAAGAGCGGCGCGTTTCGTCACGGGATTGTTTGGTCGGCACGGGAGCGCTACAGAGGTGCTCAACCAATTCCAGTGGCAGGGCAGGCGTTGTGCATCAAGGAGAGATTTCCTACTGAAATTTCGAGAGAGAACTTTCCGTAAAGAGTCGGACAACGTGTTACTTCCTCCCATATACATCTCGCTAAGTGGCCACGGCGAGAGATTTCGATAAATTAGAACGAATACAGAGTCTTATCGACAATCATTCTTCCCACGCGTTATTCGCGAGTGGAACAGGGAAGAGGCGATCACTTATTGGTACCAAAAGTACCCTTCGCCACACACCGTTAGGCTTCGTTCGAAGTGAGATGTACATGTGTAGTTGAAATGTCACAGCTATAGCACGACACTCGTTCCCTCTTTCTGTCGTTCACATGACTCTTGAGTAATGCGCCATTCCTCGTTGGACTGTCCGAGTTGATATAGGAAGAAATTTGGTTACTTGTTTCACTGGTGGTCGTAGGCATATTCGAACACAGTAGCTACTTTCTGCCATTCCGTCACATTCCCACACGAATCTGGTTAACTGCGCTGATTTCGTACAACCGACTGACATGAACACCACCAGACATTATCTACGTAACCGTCGAGGGTCACGTAGGGATGGGGAAAACATCCAATTTCTGGAATAACCAGTGTTTTTCGGTATTTGTTCGATCTCGATTATAACAGGAATTTTTATTTTATGCTCCCGGATATAAAATCAAAATGTCATTAAATTCTTCATGTCAGTTTTCCATACCAGTGATGTTAAAATTTTTGGGTTTTAAATAAAAAGTTTCTTTAGAAAAGAGTTTCATAGGAAGTTTTGTTGCTTCTGGAAGATTGGTATTGTCTTAAAATCATATTGTTTCTGATAAAAGGTGTCAACCTAGAGATAAACACATTACAAAACTAGTATTTCTGAGCAAACTGGACAATAAATATTGGCCATTAGATTAATTCATTACTGAAATTTTAAATATTGTAAGGTAACTGTCTCTCGTAAATACTATATTTTCCCTACTATCTAAACTATCCATTTGAATTTTCTGTAAGAGAATGTTTGGTTTTGTCAGAAAGAAATCAATTGTATATAAACTCCGATTAAAAACTTAAGATACATATTTGACTAAAATATGAGGTTTTCATGTGAACTAAAGAAAACGAACGCTATAAAGTTTACACAGAAAGTTATTATTTGTGTTTTATTTATATCATACAATAAAAGAGCAAGGAAATTACGGCAACAGCAATGAATTATAAACTTAATAATTCATTCATAGTTTGCAATAAAAATATGAAGTAGCTGATATGCTGCCTGTGTCTACATAATATGCCTGTGTTCTCTTGCATCCCTTGCATACAGACAACTTACACGAAAAATAGTGTTCTGCAATCTGTTTTCACTCTTTAGTACTGACTATTCGTAAGGCCCAAATAGTGGTTCGATACTTGTAAAAAATTAGAATTAGTAGGACTGAGATCTCGAACTTAGAAAATTTTTTACAAATATTCAACAACGGATCAGGCAGATACGGGCAGCTGTCCAAAACTAAATCTTGCACTTTAGTCCTCGAAATGAGTTTAAATGTAAAAAAGCGTTTATACAAATCCACCGCGAAACCAGTAACAAGATATGGGAATGATGCTGGGAACTCATGAAAAGAAATAAAAAGAGACTTAGAGCTTTATAAATGGGCCACTTGAAAAGAGTATGTACAGTTTCCTGATTTGAGAGCCTAAGAAATGAGGAAGTAAGAGAATGGGCGCAGACCCATTATAGTACTACGGGTAGAACAGAAAGACAGCTAGGATGGTTAGGGCATATCAAAAGAATGGTTGAATACAGATGGCCCAAGAGAGTAGTTACCTGCCAAACTTCTAGAAGGAGAAGAACAGGAAGACTAGAGATGGCTAAGGGGTATCCAAGACGAGATGGATAGAATGGGAACAGAATGGGGATGAGGTGGAGGCGTTTGGCGTCAGATCTGCGAGATGCGACGACAGCTGTAGTGTCACCAACACAGGAAGAGAAGAACCAGTAAGAGAATAATGGTGAATTTTTTTAGTATCCAACTGGTAATTACATTTCGTTAAAAGCAGCCAGCGGTGGACGGACTAAGTGTTCTTTTATTTACCTCTTTCACTTGATATTTACGTTCTACTACGTATCTTGTCATGTGTAATGCAACAGTCTGAGGAAGTCTTAGAACTTTTCTATCTTTGTCCGATGGCTACGTTTATTGCTGGAAATAATAACAATGAAAAAACCAAAAGTCAGTTTATTTCAGACAACGGTTATTTCGAGCGGTTTTAACAGTCAGGTTAAAGTTGTGATGAAAAACACTGGTATAACCGAAAACCCGTTGCTTCAGCGATAACCGCCATCCCTCGGTAACGACTCGTCACAGCCTACATCGTTGGAAAGCGACCAGTACGATCTTTGGAAGGAGTGACTAATGTTTTGTGCAGTGAGTTTATTTTTCTGAAGGAGACATAAGAAGTGTTTGTAACAGGGTACAGTACTGGATAATAGTCACAATACAAAATTGTTATTAATTCGAATTTTAGAAAGAGTGAAAGTTCCACATAAGCTGAGCTTCCTTTATCGTCTCGCATTGGATTGCGCCCTCCAGCGTTCTTGATGGCCGCCAGCCGTGGAGGACAACCCGAAGCCTGCTCCCGATGGGCCACTCGACACATGAGTCAGCGCCATCGCACTCGAGCCTCCTGCCGGAGCAGAGGCGTAGCGAGGACGCGGCGGCGTAATGAGCGAACAATGAGCGCTCAGCCCCTTGACCTGGCACCGGACCCCTAATCAGCCCTCACTTAATTGGGCCCATTTCGTATTCACACGTAGCGTGTCGAGCGCTGGCCATGCGGGTCGCTTCTTCCCTCTCGGCCTGCAACACTACGGACTGCCCTAGCCGATAGCGAGAACGCTGTGAGAATAGTCTGAAAAAGATTCTCAGCGCAAGTGGGAGGTCCAGTCAGAAAGTAGAGGCCATTTTTTAAATTCAGAAACGACATACCAGGGGCGTTATTTGTCTACATAATCATTTTTATTTTTTATTTGTTTTTGAGTTACTTTTATTTATTATTTCTTTTTTGAGCCATCAATCTTCTGACTGGTTTGATGTGGAACAACACGAATTCCTCTCCTGTGCCAATCTTTTCATCCCAGGGTAGAACTTGCAACATACGTCCTCAATTATTTGCTTCATGTGTTCCAGTACCTGTTTTCCTCTACGGTTTTACCCTCTACAGCTTCTTCTGGTCAAAGAAGCTAATCCCTGATGTCTCATCAGATTTCTTACCCTACTGTCTCTTTTCTTTTTCAGTGTTTTCAATATACTCCTTTCCTCGCCGATTTTGCGGAGAACCTCCTCATTCCTCACTCAATCAGTCAATCTAATTTTCTACGTTCGTCTGCAGCATCACATCTCAAATGTTCCTCTCCTTTCTGCTCCCTTTTTCCCACAGTCCATGTTTCACTGCAATACAATACTGTGCTCCAAACCAGCGATCTTAGCAATTTCTTCCTCAAATTAAGGCTTATGTTTGATTCTAGCAGACTTCTTTTGGCCAGGATGCTCTTTTTACCAGTGTTTATCTAATTTTTACTTCATATTCTTCGTGATTATCAATTTTGATGTTCTCTATTCTGCTACTTCTGATTCTTTAGTCTTTCTTCGTTTTACTATCAAGCCATATTCTGTACTCGATAGACTGTTCATTCCATTCAACAGATATTATACTTCTTCTTCACTTACACTCACCAGCGAATCGAATCATTGATACACTTTCACATTGAATTTTAATTCCATTCTTGATCCTTTCTTTTATTCCCATCATTGGTTCTTCGATGTATCGATTGAACAGTAGGGGTGAAGGATTACATCCCTGTCTTACACCCTTTTTAATCTGACAACTTCGTACCTAGTCTTGCACTTTTATTACTCGCTGTTGGTTTTTGTGTATATTGTAGATCAGCCGTCTTTCCCTATAGCGTACCTGAAGTTTCTCAGTATTTCGAACATACTGAACCATTTTACATTGTCGAACTCTTCTCCAGGTCGACAAAGCCTACGAACGGTCTTGATTTTTCTTCAGTCTTGCTTCCATTATCAAACGTAACGCGGTACGAAACGCACACAACAAAATGTCCGTTTGGCACGCACACAAATATACCGACAGTAATATGTGAGTGCGAGCCAAAAGGGCGCTGTGGCCTGTGCGACTCATACCGGACTTATTTTTTAAGCGTAACCCTGTCTTGTGCTGCTATGACGGAGTCAGCTGGTGTGCTTAAGGCCCACTTTACATTTTATATCCTTTCTATGATAGATGAACTAGATATCCAGATACTTTTACACAATCTGATGCTGCCTCAAAAGGATGGAATGCGTTATTGAGTCGAAATAACTTCGCAACCACGTCTGTTTTTATTCTGAAATTTATTTTGTGAATTAACATTGTGATCCGATGCGCTCCTTAACGCCACATTCGTCAATGTAACCTAAGGCAGGGAAATCCGTGTGTGGCACCTGTATGTTAATAGTGGAAACTTTGTTCTGCGTGTCGTCGTACTTTCACTTTCTGTGTATCGTATTCTCTGAGGTGGAATTTGCGGACCAGTCCACAATTTGCGTAAATGAGCGAGGAAAACCGTCTAAAAACCCCAGTCAGGATGTCCGATGTACCATCCCACAGTCGATCCAAGTTTGGCACACCTTCATTTTTCGCAATCAGTCCACGTTATTTTCAGCAGCTTACTATAGGATCACATCTCAATCGCTTCGATTCTCTTCTCCTCGGGATCTTCTCAAACCGTGATTCACTTCAGTGCCATTCTGTAGGCCTCGCTTATCTAAATTTCAGCTACTGTTTATCACATTCGTCGCTCTGCAGTTTACTCCTAATCCATTTTCTGCGCTCAGTAGACCACTCCTCCCAAGACGTCGTGTAATTCTTAATTTTGTCTGGCGATAACAATTTCATATTCGAATCGTATCAATGATATTCCATCAGCCTAAATTTTAATCCCACTTCTCAATAATTTTTTCCGTCTACATATAATTAATGGTGTAATTCTTAATTTCGAGATCAACAGCGGTCTTAGGTTGCAAGGAGTGAGAGAAGTGATAATAGAAAATCACAGGAAAGTTTAACTGAGATGGCGGGCTGGATATTTGCGCCGCGCTATTTCCTATAAAACTGCACCTACTGGCCTTGTCTGCGTATCTATGTGCAATTTACTAAATTCACCAGTATTCAGCCCTACATGAAGTAGAAAAATTTTTGGATCGTTATTTCCTAAAGGTTTTAGCGCTAGTAATTTTCTGTAAAAGTGCTGTCAGTGAAAAATATGATAGGATTGCTTGAGCTCTATACTATACTGTAACAAGAGCGCTACAGTGCTACAACAAACACCCACTCCGTTACTCGTGCTTCTGAAGACGCCTTACTGTTACGCTAATCCACAGCAGAAATATTATTGGAGGACCTGTGGCTGCTTCTCCTCCGTCCTCAGAGCGGCATTGGATTACTGGCAGCACGAGGACGCCGGGGGCGATCAAACAGCGGAGGACGCTTTGCATGCGCGATCAGGGAGGGACGCCGGCCAATATGGCGGCCAGGCGACGCCCTGGCGAGACTTGTTGCTCGGCCGCCGGCGGCGCCACCTGCGCGCTATCCCACCGCCTGTCCTCGCCTTCAGGCAGCGGCCTTGTATACTACACGGAGTCATACTGAATGCAATTAAGGTCAAGCAGTTTTTAAGTACGGATTCTTCAAATTTCGGCGAACACGTATAATCTAAATACACATTAATACTTCTCAAACCACGTTGTCGCGTGTGTAGGTGGACACTTTGAGTGTCACTACCACATATCTCTTTTCCTGTCCCAGTTGTAAATGGTGCTCTGCTGGCAGAAGGATTGCTGATAAGCATCTGTGTGAGCACGATTCTTCCTAATCGCGGTTTTCCAGAGATGTACATAGTACACTACTGGCCATTAAAATTGCTACACCACGAAGATGACGTGCTACAGACGCGAAATTTAACCGACAGGAAAAAGATACTGTGATATGCAAATGATTAGCTTTTCAGAGCATTCACACAAGGCTGGCGCCGTTGGCGACATCTACAACGTGCTGCCATGAGGACAGTTTCCAACCGATTTCTCATGCACAAAAGGCAGTTGACCGGCGTTGCCTGGTGAAACGTTGTTGTGATGCCTCGTGTAAGAAGGAGAAATACGTACCATCACGTTTCCGGCTTTGATAAAGGTCGGATTGTAGCCTATCGCGATTGCGATTTATCGTATCGCGACATTGCTGCTTGCGTTGGTCGAGATCCAATGACTGTTAGCAGAATGTGGAATCGGTGGGTTCAGGAGGGTAATACGGAACGCTGTGCTGGATCCCAGCGACCTCGTATCACTACCAGTCGAGATGACAGGCATCTTATCCGCATGGCTGTAACGGATCGCGCAGCCACGTCTCGATCCCTGAGTCAGCAGATGGGGACGTTTGTAAGACAACGACCATCTGCAGGAACAGTTCGACGACGTTTGCAGCAGCATGTACTATCAGCTCAGAGACCATGGCTGGCTACCCTTGACGCTGAATCACAGACAGGAGCGCCTGCGATGGTGTACTCAACGACGAACCTGGGTGCACGAATGGCAAAACGTCATTTTTTCGGATGAATCCAGGTTCTGTTTACAACATCATGATGGTCGCATCCGTGTTTGGTGACATTGCGGTGAACGCACATTGGAAGCGTGTATTCGTCATCGCCATACTGGCGTATCACCCGGCGTGATGGTATGGGGTGCCATTGGTTACACGTCTCGGTCACTTCTTGTTCGCATTGACGGCACTTTGAATAGTGGACGTTACATTTCAAATGTGTTACGACCCGTGGCTCTACCCTTTATTCGATCCCTGGAAACACTACATTTCAGCAGGATAATGCACGACCGCATGTTGCAGGTCCTGTACGGGCCATTCTGGATACAGAAAACGTTCGACTGCTGCCCTGGCCAGCACATTCTCCAGATCTCTCACCAATTGAAAACGTCTGGTCCATGGTGGCCGAGCATCTGGCTCGTCACAATACGCCACTCACTACTCTTGATGAACTGAGGTATCGTGTTGGAGCAGCATGGGCAGCTGTTGCTGTACACGCCATCCACGCTCTGTTTGACTCAATGCCCAGGCGTATCAAGGCCGATATTACGGCCAGAAGTGGTTTTTCTGGGTACTGATTTCTCAGGATCTATGCACCCAAATTGCGTGAAAATGTAATCACATGTCAGTTCTAGTATAATATATTTGTCCAATGAATACCCGTTTATCACCTACATTTTTTCTTGGTGTAGCAATTTTAATGGCCAGTAGTGTAGGAAGCAAAATGTTTGTTGGCACTTCTAGGAACATACATTCTTGGAATTTGAGCTGTGTTGAACTATCGATCTTGCTAAACTGGGAGATCGGGGTCGGGCCATAGTTTTTCTGTAGTTTTTAGATACAAAAGCTAAGCAGGTGATTTTTATCATCGATATCCGAGTGTTGGAGAGAGTGGGAGAGGCAACTGAGTTGGAGAGATGAGCTGCAGATAGAGCGGCGATCACGAGCGTGACGTGGCTGTCCACAGGTAACTGTGGTCACTAAGAGAGGCAGTACTGAGCCGAGCAGTGCAGAGCCGCTGGGCAGTGACACACGCTGCAAACAGAGCGATAGACTCGGTAGCGTGTGGCTATATTGAGAACGCGGGGACGAAAATTGTATCTGGTAGTTGCAGCTCGACTATCTCTGTTATCGCGCGTGGACTGGCAAGGCATCAGCGAGGGCAAAGGAACGTGCAGCTGATGTTCGACTACGTACTAAGACAGACGTTACATGAATCTGCGGAGTCGGTAGATATAATAACCAATGGAGCGACGTTTTTGCCATCTGATTGTGTTTGTGAACACAGTTAAAGTATATGACAGTTCTACTCAACACAAGTAGAATCTGTCGGTCAAGGAAGTAGGACACTTGCCTTTCCGTAGCTGACGACTGGTAATTTAACAAACCACGTCGAATTAGATGTCCTTTTCACGTCAAGTCAGAGAGAAAGAGTAACGTCTGAATTTTCGAGAAACAGACCGGTTAAAGGGGTGGGTAATGCTTAAGAAGTAAATTTCTTTTAATTATCAGGTGTAAGGTAAATATTGCATATGTATTTTATACGGTATTTAAATGGGTATATACGCTTGCTAATCATAAGAAATTCTTTATAAATTTTCTGCCTTATTGTAAAACTGGTGTATTTAGAGCGTAGTTGCCTAGTAAGACAGTAAACAGAATATGAAGTTTTTATTTTTTGAGCTTGTAATTTTTATTAACTGGTGTTCTATATAAAATTCAAAAGAGAATTTCCTTGTATAGACAATATTTTAGAGAATTAATCTTTTTGCTAAGAATTAAGTAATGTGATAGGACATGGTACAACTACGCAGCAATGTTTGATTCTTGTTTCAGCTACTAATGTCTAATAAATGTTTCTTAAAGCTTCTCCTGAACATTCCAATACCCCAAATCTGTGTCCTGTCACTGTTCACAATTTTAACAGAAACCATGCCATGATTCACAGGTTATCTTGCAGCGTTTACCACAGGAATTGGATGAACATTCGAGCGTTAACTAAATGCAACTCGACGAAAAACACTGAACTTATTTCTCTATCAGTCTTACGTGGTAAAGGTCATTATCTGAGGTTCAATACCCAGGCATAGGTCGGAAGATGGTTTTGTAAGCTACCTATTTCGTGACTCGATAACACTTCCTAAGGAATCTTCCAATGAATCTCAGTATGCAAACAGCATCTCCTGTGCTTATTGTTCGGTGGTCTTTAAACTATTCCGTATGCGTACTCCCAGATACTAAATGATAGTGACTGCTTCCAGTGATTGACTGGAAATAGTGTAATTTGGTTCTGGACAATAAGTTACATTTGTTTACATTGAGGGTCAATTCCTGTAGCAAGCGTGCTGCTTCAGTTCGGCTCAATTTTCCAGTGTTACGAGTTATGTTTTTACTACAGCCTCATCTGCGGAAAGCACCATGGAGCCCCTGAAGTGATCCATACTGTGAAAAGTAACTGTATTATAATGTTCCCTAAGCGTACGCCCAAAGTTACTTTTATGTCTGCAAATTTCATTAAGAATGACATATTATGTTTTATGTGTTAGAAACTGTTCAGTCCAGTCGCAGAACTAGTCTCATCTTCCGTACGCTGTACTTTTTTTTTCACTATGCGGCAGTGCGGAACTGTATCATGTACTCTCCGGGAGACAGGGAATATGACATCAACCTGGATGCCGGTAAGTACTGCCTTGTGGGATTCGGGGAACGAACAGAACGCTCTGCGTTTCACAAGATCGTTGTTTGCGGAATTCATGTTGATTCACCCAGAGCAATGTCTTGCCGTCGACGCACAACGGAGTAGCATGTACCAACACGAGGGTTTATCCACACCCGTCTTTCAGACAGTTCGTATGTCAATCGTCAAGAAGAATGAACGAGGAATGAAGTGGGATTCTGAAGTACTGAGGAACTATGATGTGTGTTTGAAGTTCTTTAACGCCATATATGCGACGGTAGTGAATGACACAGTTGGCAGTTAAGTCGAACAGGAATGGAAATCTCTAACAAGGGTAAAAACTGAAGTTGGACTGACCGGAACAGATGACGGAGTGGTTAGGTCAGTGGACTCGCATTCGGGAGGGCAACGGTTCAAATCCGCGTCCGACCATCGTAGTTTAGGTTGTCTGTGGTTTCCATAAACTGCTCCAGGCAAATACTGGGATGCTTCTTTTGAAAGGGCACGGCTCAATTCCTTCCCCTTCCTTGAAACAATCAAGATTGTGCTTCGTCAGTAATGACGTCGATGGCGAGGGGACATTGAACCCTAATCTTCCTCCTTCCTCTGAAGTTGGATCGACGAATATACGTATAAGGAAGATAACTGCGAAGAAATCTTCGGTAACTGAAGATATGTTTCAACTCAATGAAGAAAGAAGGGAGTAAAAAAAAAATGGTCAGGGAAAAAAAGACAACACAGCCGGCCGGAGTGGCCGAGCGGTTCTAGGTGCTTCAGTCTGGAACCGAGTAACCGCTACGGTCGCAGGTTCGAATCCTGCCTCGGGCATGGATGTGTGTGATGTCCTTAGGTTAGTTAGGTTTAAGTAGTTCTAAGTTCTAGGGGACTGATGACCTCAGCTGTTAAGTCCCTTAGTGCTCAGAGCCCAAGACAACACGTAAGTCACTCTCACTCAGCAAATGAAAAGAAATCGAAAAAGAATTGGTCGTCGGTTGGGCTGATTCATGTTACAGAAAACTCAAAACCATCTTCGGTGAAAGTAAAAGCAAGGGAGTTGACATTAATTCTGAAATTGCAATTTACCTTAAGCTCAGAGAAAAGAGAGGGTAAGTAGAATGAGTACATCGAAGACTGTCTGAAGGCGTGATTGAGGAAGAAATGGGCGTCGATACAGAAGACATAGGTGATCCAGTATTAGGTTCGGAATTTAATAGAGCGTTGGAAGACTTGCGGTCAAATAAGGCAGAAGGGACAGATAACATCCCTTCGCAATTTCTGTCACCACTGCGAGAAGTGGCAACCAAGGGACTATTCAAGTCGGTGTGTAGAATCTATGGGACTGACAACATACCGTCAGACTTTCAGAAAAATAACGTCCACACAATTCTAAAGATAGCACGGGGAATGTAAGTGCGAGAATTATTGCACAGTCAGCTTCATGTCTCATGCATCCAAGTTTCTGACAGAATAATATGCAGAAGAACGGAAAAACTTGAAGTTCTCTTAGGTGCCGATTAATTTGACGTTAAGAAAGATAAAGGCACCAGACTGACAGTTCTGACTTCGCGCTTGGTAATAGAAAAAAGAAATAAGAAAAATAAATACGTTTTCATAGGGTTTGTCGACTTAGAAAAAAATTTCGACGATGGAAATTGTCGCAAGTAGCTACAAATTCTCAGAAAATTAGGTGTAAGATATAGGAAAAGACGGATAATATACAACACGTGCAAGAATCAAGACGGAACAATAAAACTAGGAGACCAAGACGGAAGTGCTCTAATTAAAGTGGGTGTAAGACAGGAGTTGAGCCTTTCTAAAAAAAGAAAAGAAAGATTTGGATTTAACGTCCCGTTGATATCGATGTCAATAGAGACGGAGCACAAGCTCGCACAGTGTCAGGAATGGGGAACGAAGTCGCCCGTGCCCTTTCAAAGGATCCGTCCCGGTTCTGGCTGGAGTGATTTAGGGTAATCACGGGAATCGTAAGTCTGGGTGGCCGGACACGTGTTTGAACTGTCGTCAGCCGGCCGCTGTGGCAGAGCGGTTCTAGGTGCTTCAGTCCGGAACCGCGCTGCTGCTACGGCCGCAGGTTCGAATTCTGCCTCGGGCATGGATGTGATGTTCTTAGGCTGGTTAGGTTTAATTAGTTCTGAGTGTAGGGGACTGATGACCTCAGACGTTAAGTCCCATAGTGCTCAGAGCTATTTGAACCATTTTTTGAACTGTCTTCCTCCCGAATACGAGTCCGGTGTGCTAACCACTGTGCTATCTCGCTCTGTCTCATCCTTTCTCCTCTACTGTTCAATCTGTGCGTCGAAGTATCGATGATGGAAATAAGCGATATATATTAAAATTCTTAGTGAAAAATGTCAACGGTAAGATTCGCTGATGACATTGCTACCCTCTGTGAACACGACGAAGAATTAGAGAGAAGATACTGAATGGACTCAGCACTCTATTGTCCATAGAATACGGATTAGGAGTGTAGCGAAGAATGACGAAAGTAATGAGAGGTAGCAGAAATGAGATTAGTAATAAACTTAACTTTTGGCCCCATGAAAAAGACGAAATGAAGTTCTGCTACCTAGGAAGTAAAATAACGTATGACGAAGGAAGGAGGGAGGAGAAAAGCAGCAGATTAGCGCAGACAAAGAGAACATTCCTGGCTAAAAGAAGTCTATTTGTATCAATCATTGTCCGTAATTTAAGGGAGGAATTTTGAGAATGTATATCTGGAGAACAGGGTTGTCTGTAGCGAACAATGGACCGGGGGGGGGGGGGGGGGGGGGACCGGAGCAAAATAGAATCGGAGCGCTTGAGATGTGATGTTGCAGAAAAATAATGAAAATAAGTAGGACTGGTACGATAGGAAATGAGTAATTTCTGCGAAAGAATCAGCCAGGATAGAAATATGTGCGTAACATTCGTTAGAAGAAGAGATAGGGTAATATGACATTTATTAAGTCCAAAGAATAACCTTCATGGTACTAGAGGGAGCTGTAGAGCTTTTTAGAAAGCATTACATACTGGAGATTTATCAGCGATCGGTTTAAATTATTAAAATTCAGTAAAATAGTACCCTTAGAAATGCAATGTACACGAGTGAAAATGTTTTGTAAGTTACTGTCCACGTAGAAACTCCATGCAGAAGGAGTGACCTGTGCAGTTTGTTGTTGACGCAATAGTGAATGCATCACATAACAGAAGCCTAAAATTGTAAAACGTAAAAAAGGACTTTTATCATCGTTGCACCTTCCACCGTGGAGATGACAGCAATAGTGAACTGCAGCAACCATTAATGGCCAATTGCGCTCGAATTTTGAAAACATGTGACTTTATGCCTCTGCATGGGAGCACGCGGAGATGAAATTTCAATTCAGGTAGTATCGAGCCGAGTCAGGGTGTGAAATGGACTTTCATAGAAGATGAATGCCCCCCGCTGTTCCATTTCATTTTTGATTTTTTTTTTTTAAGACTGTCTCCCTCCCCCATGAACCATGGACCTTGCCGTTGGTGGGGAGGCTTGCGTGCCTCAGCGATACAGATGGCCGTACCGTAGGTGCAACCACAACGGAGGGGTATCTGTTGAGAGGCCAGACAAACATGTGGTTCCTGAAGAGGGGCAGCAGCCTTTTCAGTAGTTGCAGGGGCAACAGTCTGGATGATTGACTGATCTGGCCTTGTAACATTAACCAAAACGGCGTTGCTGTGCTGGTACTGCGAACGGCTGAAAGCAAGGGGAAACTACAGCCGTAATTTTTCCCGAGGACATGCAGCTCTACTGTATGATTAAATGATGATGGCGTCCTCTTGGGTAAAATATTCCGGAGGTAAAATAGTCCCCCATTCGGATCTCCGGGCGGGGACTACTCAGGAGGACGTCGTTATCAGGAGAAAGAAAACTGGCGTTCTACGGATCGGAGCGTGGAATGTCAGATCCCTTAATCGCGCAGGTAGGTTAGAAAATTTAAAAAGGGAAATGGATAGGTTAAAGTTAGATATAGTGGGAATTAGTGAAGTTCGGTGGCAGGAGGATCAAGACTTTTGGTCAGGTGATTACAGGGTTATTAATACAAAATCAAATAGGGGTAATGCAGGAGTAGGTTTAATAATGAATAAAAAATAGGAGTGCGGGTTAGCTACTACAAACAGCATAGTGAACGCATTATTGTGGCCAAGATAGACACAAAGCCCATGCCTACTACAGTAGTACAAGTTTATATGCCAACTACCTCTGCAGATGATGAAGAAATAGATGAAATGTATGACGAGATAAAAGAAATTATTCAGGTAGTGAAGGGAGACGAAAATTTAATAGTCATGGGTGACTGGAATTCGTCAGTAGGAAAAGGGAGAGAAGGAAACATAGTAGGTGAATATGGATTGGGGGGAAGAAATGAAAGAGGAAGCCGCCTTGTAGAATTTTGCACAGAGCATAACTTAATCATAGCCAACACTTGGTTCAAGAATCATAAAAGAAGGTTGTATACCTGGAAGAATCCTGGAGATACTAAAAGGTATCAGATAGATTATATAATGGTAAGACAGAGATTTAGGAACCAGGTTTTAAATTGTAAGACATTTCCTGGGGCAGATGTGGATTCTGACCACAATCTATTGGTTATGAACTGCAGATTGAAACTGAAGAAAATGCAAAAAGGTGGGAATTTAAGGAGATGGGACCTGGATAAACTGAAAGAACCAGAGGTTGTAGAGAGTTTCAGGGAGAGCATAAGGGAACAATTGACAGGAATGGGGGAAAGAAATACAGTAGAAGAAGAATGGGTAGCTCTGAGGGATGAAGTAATGAAGGCAGCAGAGGATCAAGTAGGTAAAAAGACGAGGGCTAATAGAAATCCTTGGGTAACAGAAGAAATATTGAATTTAATTGATGAAAGGAGAAAATATAAAAATGTAGTAAATGAAGCAGGCAAAAAGGAGTACAAACGTCTCAAAAATGATATCGACAGGAAGTGCAAAATGGCTAAGCAGGGATGGCTAGAGGACAAATGTAAGGATGTAGAGGCTTGTCTCACTAGGGGTAAGATAGATACTGCCTACAGGAAAATTAAAGAGACCTTTGGAGAGAAGAGAACCACTTGTATGAATGTCAAGAGCTCAGATGGCAACCCAGTTCTAAGCAAAGAAGGGAAGGCAGAAAGGTGGAAGGAGTATATAGAGGGTTTATACAAGGGCGATGTACTTGAGGACAATATTATGGAAATGGAAGAGGATGTAGATGAAGACGAAATGGGAGATAAGATACTGCGTGAAGAGTTTGACAGAGCACTGAAAGGCCTGAGTCAAAACAAGGCCCCGGGAGTAGACAACATTCCATTTGAACTACTGAT
The DNA here is from genome assembly GCF_023864275.1 of Schistocerca cancellata. Classification (NCBI taxonomy): domain Eukaryota; kingdom Metazoa; phylum Arthropoda; class Insecta; order Orthoptera; family Acrididae; genus Schistocerca; species Schistocerca cancellata. Next base: position 609,935,293 of record NC_064628.1, read on the forward strand.
GGCCTCGGGAGAGCCAGTCATGACAAAACTCTACCATCTGGTGAGCACGATGTATGAGACAGGCGAAATACCCTCAGACTTCAAGAAGAATATAATAATTCCAATCCCAAAGAAAGCAGGTGTTGACAGATGTGAAAATTACCGAACTATCAGTTTAATAAGTCACAGCTGCAAAATACTAACGCGAATTCTTTACAGACGAATGGAAAAACTGGTAGAAGCCGACCTCGGGGAAGATCAGTTTGGATTCCGTAGAAATGTTGGAACACGTGAGGCAATACTGACCTTACGACTTATCTTAGAAGAAAGATTAAGGAAAGCCAAACCTACGTTTCTAGCATTTGTAGACTTAGAGAGAGCTTTTGACAATGTTAACTGGAATACTCTCTTTCAAATTCTGAAGGTGGCAGGGGTAAAATACAGGGAGCGAAAGGCTATTTACAGTTTGTACAGAAACCAGATGGCAGTTATAAGAATCGAGGGGCATGAAAGGGAAGCAGTGGTTGGGAAGGGAGTAAGACAGGGTTGTAGCCTCTCCCCGATGTTATTCAATCTGTATATTGAGCAAGCAGTAAAGGAAACAAAAGAAAAATTCGGAGTAGGTATTAAAATTCATGGAGAAGAAGTAAAAACTTTAAGGTTTGCCGATGGCATTGTAATTCTGTCAGAGACAGCAAAGGACTTGGAAGAGCAGTTGAACGGAATGGACAGTGTCTTGAAAGGAGGATATAAGATGAAAATCAACAAAAGCAAAACGAGGATAATGGAATGTAGTCAAATTAAGTCGGGTGATGCTGAGGGAATTAGATTAGGAAATGAGAAACTTAAAGTAGTAAAGGAGTTTTGCTATTTAGGGAGTAAAATAACCGATGATGGTCGAAGTAGAGGGGATATAAAATGTAGACTGGCAATGGCAAGGAAAGCGTTTCTCAAGAAGAGGAATTTGTTAACATCGAGTATAGATTTAAGTGTCAGGAAGTCGTTTCTGAAAGTATTTGTATGGAGTGTAGCCATGTATGGAAGTGAAACATGGACGATAACTAGTTTGGACAAGAAGAGAATAGAAGCTTTCGAAATGTGGTGCTACAGAAGAATGCTGAAGATAAGGTGGGTAGATCATGTAACTAATGAGGAGGTATTGAATAGGATTGGGGAGAAGAGAAGTTTGTGGCACAACTTGACTAGAAGAAGGGATCGGCTGGTATGACATGTTTTGAGGCATCAAGGGATCACAAATTTAGCATTGGAGGGCAGTGTGGAGGGTAAAAATCGTAGGGGGAGACCAAGAGATGAATACACAAAGCAGATTCAGAAGGATGTAGGTTGCAGTAGGTACTGGGAGATGAAGAAGCTTGCACAGGATAGAGTAGCATGGAGAGCTGCATCAAACCAGTCTCAGGACTGAAGACCACAACAACAACAACAAGACTGTCTCTGAAAATGGGGACGCTGAGTTTCTCCAAGACACTCGTTGGATCCTATCGTAATAACACGGGGTGTGTGTTAATTCCTAAGGGACCCAACTGCTGAGGTCATCGGTCCCTAGACTTACACACTACTAAATCTAACGTATGTTAAGAACAACACACACACCCGTGCCCGGGGGAGGACTCGAACCTCTGGCGGGAGAGACCGCGCAATCCGTGACATGGCGCCTCTAACCGAGCGGCTACTCCGCGCGATATAACCCGGGGTATTTTAAATGGTGCAGAACGGTAGTACATTGAATGTTGACAATTCTTGATTTTTATTTTAACAAAATGTTTACAGGTTTCATGGTTATTAACCCTCAACAAATTCTTTCGACTGTGGAATGCAGCGTAAGAAAAGTAAAATGTCAGAGTCAACTATCAAGTAGATTTTCCTCACCTTGCCGCTTTAACTTATATTTTCTCACATTGACTTTATTATCTTCTGTGCTGCGAAGCTACACTTTCATGGCCTTTATCACTAATAGTTTTGCTCATATTTATCGTATTTATTTTAAAAGTAAAGAAAGCGTTAGTTGTGTTTTAATATTACGATAATAATATTTATGAAGGTAGTCGTACTAATTGTATCCTCCACAACTATCGCAAAGTGGCTGCACTGATGGTCTCAATGAGCTTTTATCACCTATTCGGATACAGTTGTTGATGTGTCACCTACGTCCGTTTACTTCTTGTCTTTTTTTGTATCGATGAGATTTCTCGTGTTCGTCATAGGCAACTAATGGACGCCACATCTGGCTTCGCTGCCGAAAGCTCAGAAAAAATTTCTGACGCTGGAAGTTTTGTTGAAACTTAAGTTGATTGATCACTTCGCCCTCGAAACGGGCGAGTTACGCGCCGTCGACAGGGTCGCAGCTGTTTCTACAGCAGGGAGTCAAAAGATTCGGTGTCGAGTTGCCACCGATGACTGTGCGCTCCAGCGGCTAAGTGCACCGCTGATGCAATGAAGGGCAAAGCGAAAGTTGCCCCCTGACCTGGGGCGTGCAGTTTCGTGCAATCCAGGAAGCTTTTAACTCCTTGTTAAAACAATAACACAGTATGGGGGGGGGGGAGGGTGGGGAGGGGGCGCCTAATCTAATGTTCCTGGCCATTAGAAGAACCCTCGCTGCCATCTGCATGCTGCTCTCCTCTTGCAGTGCAACCCTCGCCCGGAAACTTCGTAATTGCCGGTGTCGCTGCGATGCATCACGCCCGCTTTCATGTCGGCTCTGCGTGGTTCGCACTTAGCGGCAGTCGCGTAACACGAACGTCAGCTCTCAGCTCTCGTTACGACCGCGAACGGCAAATGAAGAAATTTTTGATCGCTTGTGTCATACTCGGTTAACCTGTAATCTACTGGAAAAATTTCGGAGGTTGTTACGGTATATTTTCTGTATGATTTGGTATGAGATATCCGTAGTCTCCGGTGGTCGTAACAGAGTAATAATTTAACTGTGACTTTTTCCTGTGAAAATACCATCACAACAATGACAGAGCCTGCAATATACAATCATAAAAACGTGCAACACATTGGATCCTGTTTCTCGTAGAGGCTTATGTGCAGATGGAAAATTACTGCAATGTGCTTGCCACCACAGCTCTCAGTCAGCCCAGTGTGGTCTTTATATCGCGTGCTGATATTTCGTCTCGTGCGACCTACGCCCTCAGACCAAGAAGCTTCCAGACTTGATTTAGGACAACTACAGGAGTGTTGTAAATTTTTTTGTAGTTTTATTTCATTTTTGTAGAATGAGTTACTATATGAAAAGAGGGAAGCTGAACTTGTTTGTATACCAAAGGTAAAATACACATATTGTAATAATATTAAACTCGTTGACAATAGATATGTGAGGGGTGATAAACAGTTTCCGTTTGAGTGCGTTGCTGCAGCGTGTATACAATATCGTGCGACTGCGATGCGAATTTATAAGTTATGACATGTAGGCCAGGAATTAGTGTGGGATTCGTGTCTTTCGATGTGCGTGAGGGAAATGCGGAAACGAGCTACGGTGACGTTTTTACCAAATGTGTTCTTTTCTTGGCTGCTGAAAGAAAAACGCCGGTAGACATCCATCGGAGGATGAAGAATGTGTATGGGGCAGCAGGTCTGTTGAAACTCGCCGTTGTGGTTCTATGAGCCAAATTCAGTGTTGGTCGCCATTCGACACAAGACTCTGGTCGACCTGGGAGGACAGTCTTATCATCCGGTGGGAGACACTTGTGGAGCCTCTCTACAGCCCTGATTTCTCCCCATGCGATTATCCCGCCTTCGGTTCCTTAAAATAGGACCTGAAGAGCAGACGATTCCTGTCAGACGAGGTTTTGCAGCAGGCAATTACAGACGTCCTCACGCAGCAAGACACGTTGGTTTACCAAATGGGTGTCTTCAACCTCATTCATCGATTTGACGATTGCTTCAATGGTCAAGGCGCTTTTGCTTAGTCTGCATACCGATTGTAGACTGTACGGCCTTCAAACGGAAACTTTTTGATCGCTTCCTATATACTATTTAGACACCGTGTCCCCGGTACATATCGGTAGATGTGAGTAGCTGGGCGGTGGTGAGTGTAGATATGTCTTTGAACTGATTTTATCTTGTAAACTGGACAGTGTCGAATCAACCCGTGCCAAGCAATGATCGGTTCGATATATTATGAGTTTTACGTTTACGTGCGTTTGTCATTACGGCAGTAATGCTACAAGGGGCGATCAAAAAGAACCGTTCGAGGCCCGTGTAGTCCAGAATCGGTATGCCAACTAGGCAAAATCGCTGTGAGCATTGAAGCATTCGTCCCACCGCCGCATCTGCTTGAAGGTACCCGTTTGGAAAAAGACCCTGTCCTGCTGCCTGAAGAAGTCCGTAACCTCCTGCTGCACATCCTCGTCCATCAGCAACCGTCGAGCCTTCAAGGCCTTTTTTTAAGGAACCAGAGACGTGATAATTGCATGGGGAGAGATCAGGACTGTAGTGCGGATGATCGAGTGCCTCTCGCTTGAGTTGGGGTAATTTCTAATAAGGGTAACTTCTAGTAGGCAGGAGATCCCGTTTGGAATTCCAATCCGGCACAAATTTTCAACATGCTCCATTGATATACTCGTAGATCATTACCCACTAGTAGCTAATGTCTTTAATTCGAAATTGCAACTTCTCGTTATGACATCTGCGATATGGTGATGGGCACTGCCATAAATCAAGCAGCACACATTCCATAACGGTGGTTTTCGACAGATTTGCTTCCCCAGATGCATTATTCTTTCTCCAACGGGTCTCAGCCGGCGTTTGTCCTTCAGCAGCCAAGAAAAGAGTAACAGTACACTGATCTTTTTTTGACGCATTTGGTAATAACGTCGCCACTGTTCACGTTTTCGCATTTACCGCACTCACGTGGCAAAGACACGAATATCACACTAATCCGTTGTATAATGTCTGTGCTTAATATACACGCATCGTAATCATGCTGTGTTGTATGTACACTGCAGCAACTCCATCAAACGGAAACTTTTAGATCGGCGCCGGCCGGAGTGGCCGAGCGGTTCTAGGCGCTACAGTCTGGAACCGTGAGACCTCTACGGCCGCAGGTTCGAATCCTGCCTCGGGCATGTGTGATGTCCTTAGGTTAGTTAGGTTTAAGTAGTTATAAGTTCTAGGGGACTGATGACCTCAGAAGTTAAGTCCCATAGTGCTCAGAGCCATTTGAACCATTTTTTCTAGATCGGCCCTCATATTTTGATTCATTTAGCAGTATATTTAACGTCACTCTCGCTAGTTTCTACTACGACAGCAGTTACATATTAAAATAATGTAGGTACATTTGTACACCACACACACACACACACACACACACACACACACACACACACACAAGGAATTGGAATTACGACGTGATATCAGTCGTTCGAGACATAAATGGTCTACAACTTTGATGGTGTAGCACCTGAGATGAAAAACATTATACCGTAGCTCGGGTTCGCAATCACTCTGTATATTCGGAATTTATAAAACGTGTATTATTCTGTGAAAACAAACTGTATGTGTTTTGGAGCTACCTTCTAATATTAAAACAACGGAAAAGTATATGGAAATACCTAAGTAGACAAAACTATTTTACTAATACCAAGTTACTTTAGAAATAAATGTTGTGGAAATGATGTCTTTGAGTGTATAGGTTTTGCCACCAAAGATAAACCTGACCTCCTGTTGATACAAACTTCGCTGCCTGACGATAAAAGTGGAGCACCACAAGACATGGGCGGGCGTCAGTGTAACTTCGTACACATAAACACCATCGGCGGGTACTAAAATGATTAGAGCTGCAATTGTCTGTGACAGAAAGGTCAGAAGAGGGTGTTAGCGTTTTCATTTTTAGTGTTGTTACCAGCTGGTATGGTGTAAGTGTGTCGTGAACAGTATAAGAGCAGTAGTGTTAGCGTTATCAGCACCTGACAGAATTCGAAAGGTGTTTCATTGTGTGTATCCATTTGGCCGATAGTCTGACTTACTGACTTAATTCCTTTGGCCCCTATGGGGGCATAGGGCATGCAGGAGAACTCGCCATCCGCCTCTGTCTTTCGCCATCTGCCTCAATTCCGCCCAGGTCTTGCCAACTCTTTTTACTTCCCCTTCCACTGTCCTCTTCCATGTGCCCCTTGGTCTTTCTCTCTTCTTTGTTCCCTGGGGATTCCATGCCAATGCTTTTTTCTCGATGGCTCCATATGGTTTTGTCAAGGTGTGCCCCAACCAGCCCAACTATCTCTCTCGTATTTGGTATTCTATAGGTATCTGGTTTGTTATTCGACAGAGCTAATTACGTATTTTTTTTGGCCACCAGATATTCGTGATGCATCGAAGACATCTATTTATGAAGCTTTGTAACTGGGTTGTTATCTTTTAATCCATTTTCCAGATTTCACTGGCGTACAGGAGGACAGCCTTCACATTTGTGTTAAAAATACGGATTTATGTTTTGTACGTGATATTTCTATTCTTACATATTATTGCATGAAGGCAGCATTTGCCTTTTTAAATTTGGTCGATAGTGGAATTATGGAATATACAGATCCGTGGATTCATTAGATTGTGACAGTGGCCCGATTTTGGATTGCATGGACAAGAGATGGTAGGCACGCTTGTCGTCAGGGATTCGGCCGACTACGTCTAATCACAAGAAGGGAGGTTTGTTGTAGTGTGCCCCAAACACAACCCGACCCCTTCACATCTCTCCCCGCCATCCGAGAAGAAGTAATATACTCACTGCAACATACCGTGTTATCTCTTTCCATTGGTCAGAGACTAGCAGCACCCGGATTAGCCATACTATACGGAAGCCGCCGTTAATAACACAAATGACCGCCTTTGGAGAGCTGCTGTGATCAGGAAACATTCGCTGCTGATGAACGGCACTAAATTCAAGAAGGAATCGTGGTTCTGCACTATACCGGATGAAGATCGTGGGCTAATTTGGCGGCGACCTGGGTAGAGGTCCTTTTCTTTCAATGTTTTGGAGGATTACAGAGGTCATAAGAAAAAATGGTTCAAATGGCTCTGAGCACTATGGGACTTAACATCTCAGGTCATCAGTACCCTAGAACTTAGAACTACCTAAACCTAACTAACCTAAGGACATCACTCACATCCATGCCCGTGGCAGGATTCGAACTTGCGACCGACAGCGGTCATCCTCGTGGAATTATGGCGTATGGAGCCATCGGCGGTAAATTCAGGTTACAGCTGGTAGTGACTTAGGAACCTCCGTTCACACAGCGGCACGTCACTGTCATCATGCGACCTCGTGTGTTATCTCTCCTTCATATGTGTCGTAGTGCCATTTTTCAAGAGGGCAATGCTCGCCCACACACGGCACTTGTCTCTATGAGCTGGGTGCGTGATGGCGAGTACTATCACGGCTAAAAATATCCGCAGATTTATCCTCGAAAGAACAGTTCTGGGACCAGCTCTGCACCAGCGTCAGTATCGTGGATACCGAGAACGAGATTACAGTTGTGGGCCAACTTGCCTCAGGAGGGGATACAACGGCTTTTATGACACCTCAACGGAATCAGTGTATTTATCAGTACCACAGGGGGTGCCACATCATATTGATTAGCTGTATCATACTGTCAATTTCTTTTTAAATTTGACTCGACTCTGTAATCACTGAAATAATATCACATACCCTTTCAACCCGTGAAGTTTAATTTCGTTTCTTCCTCCCTTTCTGGGTGCTTCACATTTTTAGCAGGCAGGTTTCTGCCACCTAGTTGGAAAACAAACCAGATATTGAAAACTAATTGTACCTGAAGATGACTTATTAAGCCACTATACGTATCACACAGTATCACTGAATATCCTAGGGAGCAGTGGAAGTGACGACTTGGAGGGATACCTTCGTCTTCCCTTGGTTTCAAAGTGCTAATGCTAGTCTGGCTTGATCCATGCCTCTAAGGGCATATTGTTTCCACATTGTCAAGTCTGTCTCAGGTGCCTTAAGTAACTAATACGGAACGAATAGCTATCATTAACAAGGTTAACGTGGCAACAAGCGCTTATTCATGCTGCCGCCGGCATGGCTTCGCAATAGTTTGCAGCGTCCGACACGACAAGGTCGGGCTGAAAACTTCTGACTCGCGACGGCCGAGAACCCTAGCAGGGAAAACAGACAAAAAGGCGGAGGGGGGCGAGGGGGTGCTCCTTACAAGGGAACTTCCCCATCGCACCCCCCTCAGATTTAGTTATAAGTTGGGACAGTGGATAGGCCTTGAAAAACTGAACACAGGGCAATCGAGAAAACAGCAAGAAGTGTGGAAATATGAAAAAAATTAGTAAAATATACAAACTGATTAGTCCATGCGCAAGATAGGCAACATAAAGGAGAATGTGAACTCAGGAGCGCTGTGGTCCCGTGGTTAGCGTGAGTAGCTGCGAATCGAGAGGTCCTTGGTTCAAGTCTTACCTCGACTGAAAATTTTACTTTCTTTATTTTCGCAAAGTTATGATCTGTCCGTTCGTTCATTGACGTCTCTGTTCACTGTAATAAGTTTAGTGTCTGTGTTTTGCGACCGCACCGCAAAACCGTGCGATTAGTAGACGAAAGGACGTGCCTCTCCAATGGGAACCGAAAACATTTGATCGGAAGGTCGTAGGTCAACCGATTCCTCCACAGGAAAACACGGGTGATATATTCTATACGACACTGATGACGGCATGTGCGTCACATGACAGGAATATGTTGTCGACCCACCTAACTTGTACACTTAGCGAATGGGTAAAAAGATTCTTCTACCTTGCCCGATTTAGGTTTTCTTGTGGATGTGATAATCACTCCCAAAAAAGTGATGAAAACATAAGAGTTTGTCACATAAACTGAAAATAAAAAATTAAACTTTTCTCTCGAGGGAAGACTTGAACCTAGGACCTCCCGTTCCGTAGCTGCTCTCGGTAACCACGGGACCACCACTCTCCTTGACTGCCATTGTCCTTGATGTGGCCTGTCTTCGCATGGACTATTCAGTTCGTATATTTTACTAATTTTTTCATAGTTCCACACAACTTCTTCTTGTTTTCTCGATTGATATGTGTTCAGTTTTTCAAGGCCTATCCACTGTGCCCACTTATAACAAAATCTGAGGGGGCTGCGATGGGGAGGTTCCCTTGTTAGTATAACTTGTGACTGGCTACGGATCTCAGTTTGGTATTGTATCAATGAGTAAAACAGAAAAAAAGCTACGTAACGTACAAAGTGAATCTTTCACTGTGCAGCAGACTGTATGCAGTATGCTGCAGCGGGACACGAACTCAGAGCCTTGTGCCGTGCTGGTAATGTTCTTACCAGAATGAGATTTTCACTCTGCAGCGGAGTGTTCTTACCGTTTGAGTTACCCAAAGAGGTAACCCGGTCTCCTTTTGCAAAAAGTAGATCAATTCTATTTTTTTCAAAATTTACAGGGCATTGTTGTCCTTCATTTGCAAAATCAACTTACATGATCAGCTATTATTTCGTAGGGCAAGTCGTATAAAATAGAATCCTACAATCCTAGAGTGACAACTGGGGTGAGTTAAGTGATACATTACAAAATGTCACGGTATTTTCAGCATAATACAATGGATGTAAACCTTTATGAATGTACAGGAAATTGAAAGCAGGATAATGCAATAGAATTTATTTTTATTAGAAAAAAAACGGAAGACAGTGGGAAAGATATATATCGGTAAAGATTTTGACAAGGAAGAAGAAGATGAGAGATTTTAAACACTGTCGACTTCAACGTCAACGCTTGCTGGGCTGGAAAGAGGAAATCGATTATAGCCATGTGGCTGAAAAACTAGTAAGGCAGCATTCACAAAGGAGCCTGCTTTATTAACGGTAATCACGAGAATGACACTAAGTCAACACTATAGACCTCACAGCCTTAGAAATTTACAATTAGCTTGTACAGATTTAAGATTCTTATCCCGCTGCTTCTGACTTTGAATAGTGTCCTACCCAATGCATCAACAGTTCCGCATTTGGATTTGGAAGAAAAAAGCTCTTCGCATATTATTAACTCTTATTTACTTATCTCAATGTAATCTGTCAAGGAGATAGAGAGAAAATCATGCCCACCTTCGTATACGGTTATGCCAATACTTGAAACGGTCTGACAGTCTACTCGTTACTTAGCTCACCATCATGTCTTTCAATGAGGTCGTGTCCACCTAGATCATCCGCTGAATGAAAATTTTACGTTACTGTCAGTTTCGATCGTATATATAATTTAGATAACGCTGGACTGAGGTTTTACGATGTATGATGATCAGGGCGATCGAAACCAATAGCAAATAACCTTTATGGCTTCATCAGCTGATTATCTATTGGTGAAGACAATAAAATCTTTTGAAATATGGTATTACAAAGGACTGCTGAAGATAAGGTGCAACCATCCTTCGAATTGAACAAAATAACAATTTATACTAAAAAAGAGAGCTTCAATGAAATTCACTGCTATGTGCATTGTCTTGCACTTTTAATAATATGACTGCCTCTGAGTAGTCTTATATCGACCCTATGATGGAAAATTGTTCCATTGTTACGATGGAATACCGAAGCCAATTTGCTAAACACGCTCTTCCATGACGCTGTGCGAAGTTCTCGATGCTGCCCTGTTATTTGAATAGCCTTTTTGTGGCCTACGTTAGGACACAAAGCTGAAATGTCGCAGGCCGTCTGGACAGTAAGCCGGTGCAAATATGTATTCATTCGTGAAAGTGGCATACGTTTATTTTATTTTTTATCTCGAAAACAAAGGCTAGCATACAGCGGCTGACAAAACAAATGAAATTCCCACAAAGCATTTTCACTTCAACAACCTTGCAAATTAATTTAGAACGTGATTGGTTTTCTGCGGAATAGCCGTCTCTCCCATTTAATGAGTTTTATCTCGTTCAAAGAGGGATTAGCTGCAGTTACATTTATATATTAATTTGGAAAAGTTCGTTTCTCTTCTGGAAATCCGATTTGTACCTAATTGTCGCCGAATGTCAGTGCCGCTAGCAGATGGTTCTGAAATTAATCGATGCCTGCTGGCAAATTTTATGAAATTTTCATCCAGCTTTCAAGGAAATCTTGTGATACGTACTGGTGTCCCTACGTAATACTTAGCTTATGTGCTCAGGAGATTTAAGTCTGCGATATTAACTGTGGAGCACGATTGTACCGTACATACGGTATCTTGCTGTGTTTCGGGCTGTAGGAATGTTTTATGTAAAAGTATTTGCACTGTGCATGCCTCTCTCTAGAGAGTGAGAAATGGTTAACTGTATTTCGATTTTTTGTTTATCTATACATAATTCGGAGTCAACTACAAATCTTTTACCAAATGTATAACAGTGGTGCTTTCACAAGACTGATATTCTTTTCAATACACAAGTAAACGTTTGTTTGTATTTTCAAGAATTGCACTTAAACTATTCCCAATGTTTGTGGTTCAAATGGCTCTAAGCACTATGGGACTTAACATCTTAGGTCGTCAGTCCCCTAGACTTAGAACTAATTAAACCAATCTAACCTAAGGACATCACACACATCCATGCCAGAGGCAGTATTCGAACCTGGGACCGTAGCAGCAGCGCGGCTCCGGAATGAAGCGCCTAGAACCGCTCGGACACTGCGGCCGGTCCCGATGTTTTTGCTTGCTACTCCTGTCACTTGCGTGTAATCATAACCAAGTCTAAAGAAATAACAACTTGACAGAAAATGTAGGGGTATGGAGTGTCCATGACAAGGGGAGAAGGGATTTTTCATTATTCACTCAGAGGACATGTCACATTTATTTATCATCCCTTTCAAATCACATAATGATTTCAATGACACACTATTGAAATGTACAGTTTGCACACTTAACAAGCGACAACACACCCCTATAACTTCCGCTATAATGACACAGTTCTGCTGGCCAGAAATATCATTTAGCAGATATACCTCTAAGTGTCTATTGGTTGCTGCTTGCAACAGTGTAAAATCGACGGTGATAAGTCGCAGAAACTGCATTTTAATGTAGGTGGAGTGCGGAGGCGCCAACTGCCTTGCAGCTGTGGTAACGCCGGTTCCCGTCAGATCAGTGAAATTAACTGCTGTCGGTCTGGGCTACTCGGATGGGTGACTTTTGCTGTTGGCAAGCGGGGCACCTTCATCCCTTGTAAGACCAAGTGAGGAGCTACTTGACTGAGAAATGGCGGCTACGATCACGAAAACTAACAACAGCCGGGAGGTCAGTGAGCTGATCACGTGCCCCTCCGTATCCAATGCTGCCTATCAGCTCAGAGTGACATGGCGGTCGGTCGGTCCCGCTGGACCTTCCGTGGCGTGTTCGGACGGAGTTGCGTAGCAACAGTGGAATGTACGCTGTGGCTGTCCCCCTCCCTGCTTCTCGGGCGTAAACACAACGGTGTTGCTGCCCTGGCCAAGTAACCAGTTCGCTTTTCCATATAACACAGTCAGAAGTGCTACGTAAACCGCTTCTTTCAACCAAACAGTCTGGTGGTAATGATGTCCTTCTTCGGGGAAAAATAAGTTCTTGTTAGCAGTGGATGATTTCTATCTGGGATCCATTCTCGACGGCCTGTTCAGTCACGCGTTAAGCGGGCTGAGAGCGGGGAGAGAGCGCTTACACTACGAGCGCACACCCACCCATCCACCCACCCACCCACCCACCCACACACACACACACACACACACACACACACACACACACACTCTTCACATTGTATCCAGCCCTGGGAGCAGACAACTCGTCCTTGGTGGAGCGTTGGTCACCCTCAGTCCTCTACCGCTCGCTCCCTGCCGAGGACGTCACTGATCTAACGACGCAGCAGTGGCAGTGGCCGTATGGACGAGAACGTTAACAAAGTGCACGCACATCGCCTCGCTGCGCCGGCGCATCTTGTTAGAAGAAAGTTGGGCGGCGCCGGAGATGAAAATCCCTAACAAGTGAGCGCGCGGGCGCCAGGTTCGGCTGCCTCGCCGTCTGTCTGGCTACCCTAGGCGGCAGCGAGGGCGCAGGTAGTACTGGGGGGAGGCGCACAATTCAATTCTTCAGTACAGTCGCGTCCCGTGCGGCGGCGCGCGAGGGGTGGCCCAGCGCGTCCGACGCGTTGCTTCGGATTACCGAGGATGCGCGCGCTTTTGTGCGCGCACTCCGTGCAGTCGCACTGTTAGGCGACAGAGAAAATGTGACGTCGTATGTGACCCGCTGTTACACCTTTTAACCACACACTTGCAAAGAGTGGCTTTATCTCCGCGGAGACTGAGAAAAAGTAGTGAGATCTACCGAAGGAGTAATGTCGACTCCTGCTAAGTCGTAGCTCGATAGTCGGCCGTGGTGGCCGAGCGGTTCTAGGCGCTTCAGTCCGGAACCACAAGATTGCTACGGTCGTAGGTTCGAGTCCTACCTCGGGCATGGATGTGTGTGATGCCCTTAGGTTAGATAGGTTTAAGTAGTTCTAAGTTTAGGCGACTGATGACCTCAGATGTTAAGTCCCGTAGTGCTGAGAGCAATTTGAACCGTTTTTTGAAGTTCGATAAGTCTAATTTCTCGATGAATCGGGCTTACTGTCAAGTTCAGTAACTAAACCTGTATATCTCGTCATCCTATTTAACCTACATCAGTGATGTGCCAGACATGGCTCCATGAAGGTGCAGTATGCAGAGTAAAGACCCGATGCACTGCGAGTGTGTGCTGACAAGTGATCTGTTGAAAGTGAATGATTACTTGCATAAATGGAGACTTCAGCCTAACCCAAATAAAACCAAGGTTACTGCATTCCACCTAAGTAATAAAAAACCAAAAGGAAGCTACATGAGACTTCCGATGGAATCGAAGTACCCTACAATTATAGTCCAATATATCTAGGAATCACTTTGGATTTGTTCTTGGCGTTCAAACAACAGTGCATCTTGTTATATAAGAAATTTAGCTCAAGAGTAAATCTACTTCGCAAGACTGGCGGAAGCAGCTGGGGTGTGGTCGCCAATACTCTACGCTGTGCTGCACTCGCTCTGGTGTATTCTCCTGGAGAATGTTGCACTCCTGTGTAGGGAGATGGTGCCCGCACAACAAACACTGGTGTGTAGCTTAATGAAGGCATGAGCTTTATTACTGGTACTGTCAGAGCTACTCCCAGCCAGTGGGTGCCTGTCTCAGTTAATAGATTACTTCCCACAAGAACTCTCCCTCCTATGATTCCCTGTAAGACGCAGCAACAACTCTTCTGAAATCACGCAAACCACCCTCGACTGATTTAGAAAGTATCCGTTCTTTTGACGTGAACTCCAAATGGTGGCCGGCCGGAGTGGCCGTGCGCTACAGTCTGGAGCCGAGAGACAGCTACGGTCGCAGGTTCGAATCCTGCCTCGGGCATGGATGTGTGGGATGTCCTTAGGTTAGTTAGGTTTAATTAGTTCTAAGTTCTAGGCGACTGAAGACCTCAGAAGTTAAGTCGCATAGTGCTCAGAGCCATTTGAACCATTTTTTCCAAATGGTGGTAACACTGGAACGAACATCCACCCAACAACGCTCGTGTCGTTGAAGATCCAACACAGAAGGTTGATCGATACGAAGTACCATGCCAAAACTGGTCGAGTCGAACCGCATTAGCATTAATCTATGAAGACGTGGCTACACGATGAAGAAGCAGGGTTTCTGTCCATCTGCTAACTGTAACTGCAGAGCGGAGGAGCAAATAATACACAGTAGCGCCAAACAAACCGGTATAGGCATACGTATTCAAATGAAGAGATACGCGAACAGGAAGAATACGGCGCTGAGGTCAGCAACGTCTATTTAAGACAATAGTTGTCTGGTGCAGTTGTTAGATCGGTTAATGATGCTGCTATGGAAAGTTATCAAGATTTCAGTGAGTTTGAACGGAGTTGGCGCACAAGCGATGGGACACAGCATCTGCGATGTAGTGATGAAGTGCGTATTTTCCTGTACGACCATTTCAAGAGCGTACCGTGAATATCAGGAATCTGGTAAAACTTCAAATATGCGACATCGCTCTGGCTGGAAAAAGATCCTGCAAGAACGGGACCGACGACGGCTGAAGAGAATCGTTCAACGTGACAGAAGTGCAGCCCTTTGCGTGCGAACCATTTAACGAAATATCATCGATATTGGCTTTCGGAACCGAAGGCCCGCTCGTGTACCCTTGGTGACTGCACTACACAGAGGTTTACGCCTCGCTTCGGCCCATGAACACCGTCATTGGACTGTTGATGACTGGAAACATGCAGTCTGGTGGGACGAGCCTCCTTTCAAATTGTATGAGCGGATGACGTGTACGTGTACGGAGACAACCTCATGAATCTATGGACACTGATTGTCAGCAAGGGAATGTTCAAGCTAGTAGAGGCTCTGTAATGGTATGGGGCGTGTGCAGTTGGGGTGATATGGGACCTCTGGTAAGTCTAGATACGACTCTGACAGGTGACACGTACGTATGCGTCCTGTCTGATCACCTGCATCCATTCATGTCAATTGTGCATTCCGGCGGACTTGGACAATTCCAGCAGGACAATGCGACACCTCGCACTTCCAGAATTGCTACAGAGTGGCTCCAGAAACACACTTGTGAGTTTAAACACTGCCGCTATCACCAAACGCTCCAGACATGAACGTTATTGAGCATATCTGGGCTGCCTTGAAACGTGCTGTTCGGAAGAGATCTCCATACTCTCGTACCGTTACGGATTTATGGACAGCCCTGCAGGATTCATGTTGTCAATTCCCTCCAGCACTAATTCAGACATTAGTCGAGTCCATGCCACGTCGTGCTGCGCTACTCCTGCATGCTTGCGGGGACCCTACACGATATGAGGTAGGTGTACCAGTTTCTTTGGCTCTTCAGTGTAGATCACATTGTTAAGGAGTGCTCACTTCCAGCATTCAACAGGGACCTGGTGACTTTACATCAAATGACTCAAAGTGCTCTTGGTTCTCATATTTCGATATTTCTATTTGATTGTAGATAGTTTTGTTTACCTGTAAAACCATCAGATAAATAAATAAAAATACGTACCTAAAGGCTGGAAAGTAGAACAGGTCACACCAATATTTAAGAAAGAGAGTAGCAGAAGTGCTATGAATTATAAATCCTTATCATAGACGTCAATTTTCAGTAGGATTTTGGAACATAGACTGTGCTCGAGTATTATGCATTACCTCCAGGAAAACAATATGTTGACCCACAGTTAGCACGGATTCAGAAAATATTGTTATTGTGAAACACAACTAGTTCTTTATTCTCACGAAGTAATGAGTGCTATCGACAGGGGATCTCAGACTGATTCCATATTTGTAGATTTCCAGAAGACTTTTGATACTGTCTCTCACAAGCGGCTTATAATCAGGTTGGATGCCTAAGGAGTATTGTTTCAGTTCTGAGACTGGTTTCGTGATTTCCTACCGGAAAGGTCTCCGTTCGTAGTAACTGACGGAAAGTCATCATGTGAAACAGAAGAGATCTGGCGTACCTCAAGGAAGTGTTACAGGCCAGGTGTTATTCCTCATATACATAAATGATTTAGGAGACATTCTGAGCAGTCATCTTACATTGTTTGCGGATGATACTGTCATTTACAGTCTAGTAAAGTCATCAGATGATCAAAACGAACTGCAAAATAATTTAGACATGATATCTGAATGGGCGGAAAGTGGAAACCGTGTCTCAGTTAGGAAAAGTGTGAGATCATCCACATGAATGATGAAAGAAATTCGTTAAATTTCGGTTACATGATAAATCAGACAAATCAAAAGGCTTTCAATTCATCTAAACGCCTAGGAAATACAATCACGAACAACTTGAATTCGAACGATCACATAGATAATGCCGTGGGAAGACAATCAAAAGACTGCGTTTTATTAGCGGAAAACATAAAAGATGCAACAGGTCTATTAAAGAGATTGTCTACGCTACGCTTCTCGGTCCTCTGCTAGAGTACTGCTGTGCAGTATGGGATCCTTACTATAGTGGGTTGACGGAGGGCATCGAAAAACTTCAGAGAAGGGTAGCTAGTTTTGTACTATCGCCTAATATGGGAGAGAGGGTCAAAGACATGATATGCTTGTTGGGGTGGCAGTCATTACAACAAAGGCGTTTTTCGTTGCGGAGAGATTCTTTCACGAAGTTTCAACCTCCAACGCTCTATTCCGAACGCAAAAATATTTTGGTAGCGCCCACCAACGTAGACAGAAATTATAATAAAATAAGAGAAATCAGACCTTGCATGGAGAGGTTTAAGAGTTTAAGTCTGTTAGAGAGCGGAACGGTGGAGGAACGTTGTGAAAGTAGTTGGTATGAATCCTCTTCCAGGCATTAAATTCTGCATTGCAGAGAAGTCATGTAGATGTAAATGTAAGAACCTTGGTAAATCGAAGAAATTCTAATTTGTTTTGGTAAATTTGATAAATCGAAGTAATTATCATGACAGGTCGCTCGGTAATTCAAACTGATCAGAAAATGGTTTTGTCATTTAACTCTTCGCGACACTCCCTTGTTTTCTCAATCGTCGGTTACTTATTATGGTACATGAATCTGTTGTTTCAGTGATTTAAAGAAGAACAAGTACTTGTCTTTCACAGAGTAGAAAGAGATTATTGTGGCTATAGAATGAGGAGAGAAATGTTTAAGGATTTCCTCATCCAGGCTGTCGACAATCCTGGAGCAGGAAGGTAAGACTGCTGAAAACGTAGCAAACGGAGTGAGCAAGAGTTCTCGGCTTATTGAAATGGCTTAGGCATCGCGGAAGGCAAAACACACTTCTTGTTTTCGCCTCATTTCGAGTTTTATTAACTTTGAAATAGTTCATGAATGTTTCTGTGAAGGTAAAATAGAAACGAATGTATCCTAATTTAACCAAAAATTGGAACAAAAGACTTTCTGTTTATCTGCCTGCACAAAGCCACTAATGAGTACAAATCGAGGGACCAGTAAGAGAACAACAGCTTTATGAAGACTGATATGTAAGGAATACGAATTTGGTAGTTGTATTCTTTAAATAAACGCTTGTAAACCCTACTTACTCCTGGTTGCTGCTTAAATTATAAACCTTACAGTTGTTGGAGGTTATATGCTTAAAAGAAGGCTAAGTATTACTCTCTTAGGCCGGGCATTGATCTGTTCCTCACTAGAGAGATTTGGCTCACTAACTTAAAAAGACATCTTCGTTTTCAGAAGATTTGTAGAGAAAGTGCCAGCGTCGATGACACAGTTTGTTTAGCATGGAAAAAGAAATGTAAACTCAAGTTGCTTGTGTATTCTCGGAAATATATTTGTGCCTTTCCATCGAAACGTTAAAATCGGTTAAAAATAATTAAGGTAAGGAATGCGCTTTCTTTTGAGTTCTAATTCTTAATTTGTTCCAGTTTATAAATAAATACGTATGAAACTACAGTACCATTTCTAACATATACTCTTATTTCGACTATTTCCTTATTCCACAGTAATCAGACAAACTTTCATTAAATAGATCTCTCAGTTATTTGAACCTTCGTGTTAGGTCCCTTGAATTTGGAATTAATGAGAGTCGACTGCATATCTGTTGACTTTGCTCTAAGGCAAAAGGGGTTTCAGGAAAATTCTTCCACGTGTGTGACCAACTTTTTGAGTAAAAGCTTCTAACATTTCGACCACAATGTGGCCTTCTTCAGAATGACGAGGATGAAGATGTACTTTCAGAAAACTATTATCTTCTTTGCACCAACAGCCATTCTGATAAAAACGACAAACGAATAATTTACAACATGTCACACACAATCAGAAAGACTGTCAATGAAAGGAATGGAGATTACAGTTTAACGTCCTGTCGACTACGAAGTCATCAGAGACGGATACTGACACCAAAAATCACTACAGATGCCTGGGTGTCAATACACGGAGTCTCCACCTATCTCCGGCATATGGCAGGTATATGCAAAGATAGATGTAACAGACAGAGCTAGTTTGGTTCTCAAAGTCTAATCCGATTACCTTACCAAAAATGGTGGCTCTAGACTGAAGAGCGAGCAGTGATTATGGTGAATGAACTTGCCTTTCCAGGAAGAACGTTTTAGCTGCCATACCGCGTGGCCAAGAAAAGGTTTCCTGTCTGCGTTAGTTGTTTTTGCTAATTTCATTATTCCGTAAAATGCCAAAAAAAATGCGTTACGGTAGGTTTGTGAAACAGCCCATAGGTGCTTCTTGTAACATAGCTGGGTAAAGAGAGCGGAGACCCCGCCCGCTTCTCTCCTCAGTCTGCAGACAGTAGATAGCATTTATTAAACGATACTACAGTATTTTTCCGCCAGAATGCAAAATCTCTAAAGTAAAAATTCATTGATATATCTGTTTTGTATACGAGAAATAAAACTACATAGAAATGTCGAATGTCGTTCCAACCGGTCATTTAGTTCACTTCCCCCTCTCTGTCGATAGTGGTCTATACGCTCTTTTACTCCAGTGACTTTGTCTCACTCGACTACTCCACGAAAATGAGCCTTCGTCAGCGACCCTGGTGTCATATTCCTGTACTGAGTATCGGCTATCATGAGTGGCCGTTTTCGTTTACAAATCACCGCCAAAAATGCGCACGTTGTAGAGTTTTCACGGCGGAAGAACGGTAAATGCGAAGCTGCCAGCGAACATCATTTTCACGATAAAGTAGAAATGTTTAGTAACAGAGTTTAGGAACAGGCAATAATAAGAGTTTATGAATGAGAAAAGTACAGTTCACTGTGGATGCTCTTGACAAAGGCGGTAAGGTAAAGCTTCCAGTCCTGAGAACTGAAATAATAGGAAACGTGTGGTCCTAACATTTCGAAACACCTACATTTATGTGCTGGAGGAAATATGCACTTAGAAACATGTCAAATAACGTTTAAAAGGCAGTAAACAACACCTTTTGCTTTATCCTTTGCCTCTCATTGTTTTGTTAGTGCTAAACAAGAATGAAAATTATTTTACTCGTTAAATATATGTAACGTTTTCACTTCTGAAACAAATTTCACCAAAACATTATTCTGCTTAAGTTCTTATCTGTGCACGTGCAGGCTCTTTCTTTTTCCAGGTATTGTAAAACATAAATATATTTTTGCTGGCAAATATTTTCTCTTTTGTTGGAGAGAAATAGCAGGAAAAAATACCAGGACCTAGTGCCACCTTTGCAATGCGTCACGAATACAAATCAAAGAAAAATGTAAAGATTGACTTAGCAGATGATATCACACTCTCTCGTTCCTGCACATACGCAGTCTGCTTTAGGTTTTGGTACTCCACGCTGGTTACAGTCAACTGATCACTGTCACTGTCCAACTCACAACATGGTTGGTTGTTGATTTACATACAAACAAACGACGCGCACCCACTTAGAGCCGAAATTGACCAGAATTTCGTGCACGTAAAACTGTCTTAAACATTATGTATTTCTTGCCTCAGCATCGCTAGTTGCGCGGAGAGCAGATTAAACTTCTAATGATAGTGGTGATGATTCTGTGAAAGCAGAATCGATAATTCTTCTTCTTATTTTCCTGGCATTTATCCTGCATCTTCACGGCGTTAGCATGTTAATTACTGCATTTGGCAATCTTAGTGGTAGAAGGTGGCCAGATGCCCATCCTGTCGCACCAACCCTCTTCCCCTCCCCGCCCCTCTACCTTGGACGGAAATTGTGTACCACACCTTCCGTTTGAGTCTAGCGCTACCTATGTGAAAGTGTGAGAATGTTTTCCGAAATGTTTGTGAATCACTTATCCGAGGCGGACGTGGGTACCAGCCCATTATCCACTTAGACGGATGTTGGAAACCGCTTACAAACAACGTCCAGGATGGCAGGCACACCGGACCTCGTCGTTAATCCAACGGGCGCACTGATTGGGGCCGAAACGGCTAGCTGAGTGGATCAATGCAGAATCCAAGATTTTTTTTTATATCAGTCACTTTATCTCTTAGACTTTCTGTCATTTTTTCCAAAACGAAAACTTGGCCTTTACTACAACTCAGACGCCGCTATAATGCCGTGCTGTGTTTCTGAGAACAAAGAGGAGAGAAGGATTTGTCTGAAATGTCGCTGAATCTTTTATAAAACCTGTCTACGTAATGCGGAGTGCTTCGACAGTCCCTGTTTACAGTCAAAGACTGTACATTCAATCAGTTAATGTAAAGAGAACTCGTGACTGTAAAATATTTTGATGCTCAAGTAAGCTGAATTGATACCGCAGTAATTTTTTAGGCATACAAAAGGAAACTGAACTCGGGCAACAAGGGGAGGGCAGAAGAAGAATACATCCACTTTGCACCCTCTTATTACACGCGTTAGGGGCGGGGTGTAGGCGTTATTTGCATAAAGAATTTCGCTTCCGTCACGCTCGCAGTGGAAAGCTGAACATACTGGAATAACGATATATCTCTCAGGTCGCTTCCTTTCTCTTGTGTTGACCCTTAAGCAAAATCCAGTTGAAATGTCAGGGCTGGTATCCGCTGTGGAAACACTGAACAAACAGGTAACTGTCGTGTGTAGGAGGGGACCCGCCAGTAAATGTCAGTGTAATTGATTAAAGTCGCCCTTCTAGTGCTCAAAGGTCAGCACACGTATGTGGGATACGCAGTTCTGTTTTTTTTAATGACTGTTTTATGCTACTTATTGTCATACCAGTATCTTTCTACAAACTGCACTTTACTTTTAGTGTTTTGGAAAATATTTACATTAACAGTTCATCTACAGACGATCTTCATCTTAAGTACCTTAGCTCACTTTTTGTCCAAGTCTGCTTTTCAATAAATGTGTTATGAAAAGGTTTCTGACTTGAGAAAACAATTCTTTTCTTCTTCTTCACCCGCACGAGTTTCGGTGACGTTTCACTATCGTCAGTGGGTTCATTTTTATTTTCTATCGAATAACAGGTAAAATGAACATGATAATGTATACAATTTTGCATGGAATAAAGATGAATGTATTGACGACAATTGTGAAACGGTACGAAACCTCAGCTCCCCGAACAACTGAACCATGACGAAAATTAGGTTAGAGTCTTTACTCATGACACTATATCACCTAATCGTAGACACTTTTTTTTAATAAACAACGACAGCACACATAACCGCATGCTTGAATTTACTATCGTCATAGCTAAAATTTTGTTGCATGTCACTAAATTTAGTGCTATATAGCCTTGTGGAACATTGCGTTGAGGATCAACAGCCGTATTCAATTAAGAATGAACTCCCAAATTGCGATTAAGGTTCCGTATCAACTTTAGAATATTTAAGAACAAATTAAAATTTGTGCTGGACCTAGACTCGAACATGGACTTCCCGCTATCCGGCTATCCCAACACACCTGCCGGAGCGACCCAAATTGGTGTTCAAAAATGGTTCAGATGGCTCTGAGCACTATGGGACTTAACTTCTGAGGTCATCAGTTCCCTAGAACTTAGAACTACTTAAACCTAACTAACCTAAGGACATCACACACATCCATGCCCGAGGCAGGATTCGAACCTGCGATCGTAGCGGTCACGCGGTTCCAAACTGAAGCGCTGAGAACCGCTCGGCCACGCCGGCAGGCCAAATTGGTGTCTTCAGTCCCTTGTGTTCGCACTATGTTACCATGTTCTGTTCTGGAGTAATCCACAGCTGTTGCAGAACCGTAATCGCAAATCGTGAGTACATTCTTAACTACACTGCAACGCCAAAGAAACTGGTATAGACATGCGAATTGAAATACACAGATATGTAAACAGGCAGAATGTGGCGCTGCGACAGCAACGCCTATATAAGACAAATGTGTGGCGCAGTTGTCAGATCGGCTACTGCTGTTAGAATAGCAAGTTATCAAGATCTAAGTGAGTTTGAACGTGCTGTTATAGTCGGCGCACGAGTGATGGGACACAGCATCTCCGAGGTAGCGATGAAGTGGGGATTTTCCCGTACGACCAATTCACGAGTGTACCGTGAACATCAGGAATCCGGGGAAAACATCAAATCTCCGACATCGCTGCGGCCGGTAAAAGATCATACAAGAACGGGACCAACGACGACTAAGGAGAATCGTTCAGCATGACAGAAGTGCAACCCTTCCGCAAATTTCTGCAGATTTCAGTGCAGGGCCATAAGAAATGTGACATCGTGTGAACCATTCAACGAAACATCACTGATATGGGCTTTCGGAGCCGAAGGCCCACTCGTGTACCCTTGATGACTGCACGACACAAAGCTTTATGCCTCACCTGGGCCTGCCAGTATCGACATGTCGCCTGGTTGGACGAGTCTCCTTTAAAATTATATCGGGCGGATGGAAGTGTACGGGTATGGAGACAAGCTAATGAATCCATGGACCCTGCATGTCAGCAGGGGACTGTTCAAAGTGGTGGAGGCTCTGTAATGGTGTGGAGCGTGTGCAGTTGGAATGAAATGGGACCCTTGATACCTCTAGATACGACACTGACAGGTGACATGTACGTAAGCATCCTGTCTGCTCACCTGCATCCATTCATGTCTATTGTGCATTCCGTCGCAATTGGGAAATTCCAGCAGAACAACGCGACAACCCAAAGGTCCAGAATTGCTGGTGGGTGGCTCCACGAACACTCTTCTGAGATTAAACACTTCCGCTGGCCACCACACTCCCCAGACACGAACATTATTGAGCATATCTGGGATGCCTTGCAACGTGCTTTTTGGAAGAGATCTCCACCCCCACGTACTCTAACGAATTTATGGACATCTCTGCAGGATTGATGATGTCAGTTTCCTTCAGCACTACTTCAGACATTATTCGAGTCCATGCTACCTCGTGTTGCGGCACTCCTGCGCGCTCGCGTGGGCCCTACACGATATTAGGCGGGTGTACCAGTTTCTTTGGTTCATCAGCGTATATTTGGTGTAATCCACACTGAATTAAATTAATGTAAAAAGACCTTTTTGTACTATTAGTGTCTGAGAGGTTTATTTGGATATCTCATATAGTTTATGAGATGTTACGCTTGTCGATT
Organism: Schistocerca cancellata; assembly: GCF_023864275.1. Lineage (NCBI taxonomy): Eukaryota > Metazoa > Arthropoda > Insecta > Orthoptera > Acrididae > Schistocerca > Schistocerca cancellata. The sequence goes on from NC_064628.1 coordinate 609,959,259, forward strand.
TAACGTGATAATTGTCAAAGGGTGCATTGAGTTGTCTTAGAGAGAAAGAGCAGCAACCAAGTAAAACCAAATTAGACAGATAATGATTATTATAATACAAGGGTTTCGGTACAACAACGGAGTCTTCGGCGATCGTACTGAAGTCAGATGTGACAAATATATTTAAAATGAATAAAAGTGTTAAAAATTGTGGAATAAAAGGATAAAATATTCCATGTTTTCTTTAGCCCCCCCCCCTCTGTTTCTCTCTACTCTCTCTACTCTCTCTCTCTCTCTCTCTCTCTCTCTCTCTCTCTCTCCACACACACACACACACACACACACACACACACACACACACACACACACACGCACACGCACGCACGCAATTTAAATTTCCTGCTTGTCATGTGTCAGTTCCTTAAAAATATTGTAAAAGGAAAAATAGAAGTCAAAAAGACTATTAACATACAATAGCAGATACATGTGGCAAGCTGATCGCTAAACAAAATCAGGATGCGTTAGCCAGTTTGCAAGATACTAAAATTTCCAACCTAACAGTTTAAGTCGGAGTCTGGACTGTTCACAAAATTGAAATAGGGAGCAAGTCAGCGTTTAAATTTACTTCCTGTCTCTCGTCACAATATAAAACAGTTGAACTGTTATGTACTGAAAGCCACAGTAAGACAAAAATATTATGCACGACAAAAGAATTATCTAAATATGACGGAAATCGGTGGACCCGACGCACAAATTATTACAATTTCAGAAAATATTGGATGGTTTATTTAAGAGAAAAAAAAAGGACTCTATGCACTATGGGACTCAACATCTGAGGTCATGTCCCCTAGACGTAGAACTACTTAAAGCTAACCAACCTAAGGACATCACCCACAACCATGCCCGAGGTAGGATTCGAATCTGCGACCGTAGCGGACGCGTGGTTCCGGAGTGAAGCGCCTAGAACCGCTCGGCCACAGCGGCCGGTCATTTAAGAGCAAGTCAGTTACGCTTTGGTGTCCTCTGACCCTTACACGGGGCTCAGTTCGAAGCGGAACTCATCACTGAAGACAATTACACTCCAGTCAATAAGATTCCAGTCCACGATGACCAGCGAAGATGTGTCTGAAGGCGTCCAGGGAAACGGTGGAATACCAGCCTATCAGTCACCCGCCATATGGGCCGCCACCAAGGAGTCATGGTCTGCGGTGCCATTTCACTTCATAGTAGGATCCCTTCGGTTGTCATCCGCAGCAACCTTACAGGACAGGGGTACGTCGACGACAACCTCAAGGCTCCATTTTGTTGCTCTTCGTGGCAAAAAGCCATCCAGGGCTTAAATTACAGCAAGATAACGCTCGCCCGCAAACGGCAGGAGTTTCTACTGCTTCTCTTCATGCTTACCAATCACTGCTTTGGCCAGAAAGGTCTCCGGATGTCTCCCCAGTTGAGAATGTTTGGAGCGATATGGACAGGACCCTCCAGCCATCTCTGGAGTTTGACGATGTAACGTGCCAATTGGACAGAATTCGGCACGATATCTCTCAGGAGAACACCCAACAACATTGTCTCTCAACGCCTGTTTTCAAAAGGTCCAGAGGTGGACCAACTTGTTATTGACTTGCTCAATTTGTGAAGCTATTTCTCTTGAATAAATCATCAGGTATTCTGAAATTGTGATAATTTGTCTGTCTCTACATGTACATTACATCTACCGATTTCAGTCGCATTCGGATAATTCCTTCGTGGTGCGTCGAGAATTTTTTTTTTCTTAAAGTGTACATACGCAGTAAGCTCCACAAACTGACGGATCCTCTCGCTGGTGCATGAAGCCACTGGCCGGATGAGAACGTCCTATACGAATACGAGTTGATGCCACCTCATTATGTCTCCGTCATCGAGAGGACGAACTTTGCGGCCTGACTTTTGGCTTCACATACCGCAGCTTATTTTGTGACACTTCCAACGACTATGCCTCCGCATGGTACATGACTTTATCAACAGGAAACGGTTCGAAAGGGGATACTACATTTTTCACCACTGTGTGCCAGGCAAGATCCCTGGCTGCAGTGTCAGCCTCCTCATTCTACTAGATTCCGACGTGCTCTGGCTACCAGCAGAACACTACTTCCTTTCTCCGGTTACGAAGATGCATTAAGGACTCATACAAACAATTTCTCTGCTGGGTACACTTGTGAATGCACCGAGGGGGGCAGAGTTACACGGAATGTACGAACTGTTGCCTTTGGACCCGTCAGTGTTACCGATTTGCAAGATATTGCTATCTCAGTTGTGTAGTCATCAATGTTAAAGATTGTAAATCATACAATGAATGCTGTCACGACGGGTGTCATAGTTGTTGATAAGTCTACCGGGCTGTATGAAGGGCTTATTTCAATAGTTGTACAAGTCCATTATCTCCACTTTTCTGCCTATAATGCTTCTGAAATTAGTGATCCAAACAAACAGAAAGAAAGGTTCATCTCTAGCAAGAAGCCATATGCTTGAATATTTCTGGTATCTCAACTGCAGATTTTTCAGCGCTCATTAAACTTTAGGAATCTGTATCTCGAAATGAACAAAAATGGACTTGTACCACTAATGAAATAAGCCCGTGATCGAATAAACTTTTCGCTTCCTGACGTTTCGTCCAGAGCTGCGCTGGATATCTTCGGAGGTGCTCCTGGCAACGCTTGAAATCGACAAGACGTAGCGTCGACAGGAGCACCTCCGAAGATGTCAGGCGCAGCTCTGGACGAAACATCAGGAAGCGAAAAGTTTCTTCGATCACGGCCATATAGCCCAGAATAATCAAAACTGAAGATGATAAGTGCTTAATTTCTATGTCGATGGTCGGAACTCCCAGGCGTTTCCTGAATTACGACAGGTGCGTGCGTGGCTGGCATAGTGCAGTGGAGGCGTATGAGCCGGCTGTCGATGCTAATGGCAGATTTGACGGGCGAACAGGCGCGTGGCGTCAGCCCCACCCTCCCACCTGCAATTACCGCCCATTAGCGGACGCTGACGCTCTACGGTAATGCGCCGCCTTGCGAGACTAGTCCGGACTGCATGCGTACACCTGCTCAGCCGACGACCTGGAAACTACGCTTCTCGGTGTCTCTCTACTGCTGCGTTTTGTTTACCCAGTAAGCTGAACTCGTCTCATTCTTAATTTTCAACACCTGTTCGTTACGAACAGGTTTCGAGATCGATGTGGCAAAGAGGCTGAGACATTTGCCTGGTATTAGGGAGGAGCTGCTCTCAAATTATCGACTGGGCAGTTTTATTCTCGTATTTTTTAATTCCTAAGCTAATTATGGGTGGATGGGGGGAGGGGGGGCGCAGTTCATTCAACAGAACCTCATGTTAGCGTCACTCCTCGTGACGCCTTCTGTAAATTCAGCTGTTTGCTAGAAGTAGATACAGAGCATACAGTGACCTAATGGGAATGTCTCACCGTCATGAGTTGAGTAGCTATTTAGTTTCCGACAGTAATCATTTGAGAGGAGAACTATTTCTTCTCATGGATGAACAGCAAAGTGACCTTTAACCATGAAGGTGGTGTGATATGTGTGATACACCACTGAGCAACTACTAGAAGGAATTGTCGTTGTTAGTAACACTCTACCAAACTTTAAAACTGCATCATCCGGAAAGACAGTAAATAACGAATTTTTACTTACTGTGCGAATACAGTAGAGCAGGAAGAATAAATTATTTGATTTGTACGTGATGTTTTTGTTGTTGTTATTGAGGTCTTCAGTACAGATGCTGGTTTAATGCAGCTCTACATGCTACTGTATCCCGTGCAACCTCCTTCATGTCCGAGTAACTACTGCAACCTACATCCTTCTGAATCTGCTTAGTGTATTCATGTCTTGGTCTCCCCTACGATTCTTACCCTCCACACTTCCCTCCAGTACTAAATTGAAAATCCCTTGACGCCTCAGAACGTGTCCTACCAACCGATCCCTTCTTCTAGTCAAGTTGTGTCACAAATTCCTCTTCTCCCCCATTCTATTCAGTACCTTCTCATTAGTTACGTAATCTACTCATCTAATCTTCAGCATTCTTCAGCATTCCCTTCTTGTCTAAAATATTTGTCGTTCATGTTTCACTTTCATACATGGCTACATTCCGTACAAATACTTTCAGAAAAGACTTCCTGACACTTAAATTTATATTCGACGTTAACAGTTTTCTCTTCTTCAGAAATGCTTTTCTTACCAATTCCAGTCTACATTTTATAGCCTCTCTATTTCGGCCATCATCAGTTATTTTGCTGCCCATATAGTAAATTCTGTCTACTACTTTAAGGGTCTCGTTTTCTAATCCGATTCTCTTAGCGTCATCTGATTTAATTCGACTACATTCCATTATATTTGTTTTGATTTTGTTGATGTTCATCTTATATCCTTTTTCATGACACCTTCCATTTCATTCAGCTGCTCTTCCAGGTCCTTCGCTGTATCTGACAGAATTACAATGTTGTCGGCAAACCTCAAAGTTTTTTATTTCTTCTCCATGGATTTTAATTGATAATCCTAATTTGTCTTTTGTTTCCTTTACTGCTTGCTCAATATACAGATTTAATAACCCTCTGACCTTTTGAAGTCAGAGGGTATTTCGCCTGACTCATACATCTTGCTCACCAGATGGGAGAGTTTTGTCAGGTTTGTCTCTCCCAAGGCTATCAGCAGTTCTAATGGAATGTTGTCTGATCGCGGGGTCTTGTCTCGACGTAGGTCTTTCAGTGCTCTGTCAGACTCTTCAAGCAGTATCATTTCTCCCATTTCATTGTCGTCTACGTCCTCTTCCATTTTCATAATATTGTCCTCAATCAAATCGCCCTTGTATAGACCCTCTATATACCCCTTCCACCTTTCTGCTTGTAAGTAGGCTGTTTATGTTTTCTTATTGGCAACGTTACGTAGCGCTCTGTACGAAAATCAGTGGCTGTGCTGTGTGCAGTCTATGGCTAGTTTGCATTGTTGTCTGCCATTGTAGTGTTGGGCAGCGGCAGCTGGATGTGAACAGCGCGTAGCGTTGCGCAGTTGGAGGTGAGCCGCCAGCAGTGGTGGATGTGGGAAATGAGATGGCGGATTTTTGAGTACAGAATGGATGTTATGAAGTGCTATGTATATTATGATTTTTCAACAGTATTAAGGTAAATACATTGTTTGTTCTCTATCAAAATCTTTCACTTGCTAACTATGCCTATTAGTAGTTAGTGCCTTCTGTAGTTTGAATCTTTTATTTAGCTGGCAGTAGTGGCGCTCGCTGTATTGCAGTAGTTCGAGTAACCAAGATTTTTGTGAGGTAAGCGATTTGTGAAACGCATAGGTTAATGTTAGTCAGGGCCATTCTTTTGTAGGGATTTCTGAAAGTCAGATTGCGTTGCGCTAAAAATATTGTGTCAGTTTAAGCACAGTGGTGTATAATTGTTGAAAGAGGACGTTTCATATGGCGACCCTGCCAGGATACCTCACTGGAATCTTCTGATTTTTTCTTGTAGTTTGTGTAATTAGTGTAGATTTTGTTTATTGCTAGCGTGTAATTGTAGAGAGAATTTCCTTTGTAGTTGTAGTTTTTCATTCTTGTACAGTAAAACAGTTGTGGCATGCATGTAGATTTGCACCAAGTATTTCGCAGCTGCGCTTGCAATTAACTACATATTTTCTGTGCTATGTTAATGTGTTCTCTTATTTTTGCACTTCAAATTGTGCTTTTCTGTGTTATTGTGTGAAATATTGTGACAATAATGGCGTGTGAAAAACGTAACACTAGGCTTCAAAGTAAAGTGAGAAATAATAGTGACGACGAGCGTAGCTTATCAGCACTACTGTGTAGTGAATTAACAGACATTCGAAGTAGTAATTTGGTAATTGTGCATAGGGAAATGGAGCGGGCGGCAAATAATAGTGTAGGCAGTGAAACAGGTAGTGAACAAGGAAGCATTATCGATCGATCGGTCGGCAACAGCTCGCCTCAGGAATCCGAAATGATAGGACACAATTTTGCAAATACTGTAGATTCAGGTTTTGCGTCCTCGCCGTTTTCTCAAATAAGTCAAGATACATTTTCTGCTTGTCAAAATGTGAATGTTGCTGGTGCAAATGCACTGCCGAAAAGCGTAGAGGAACAGATTTCAGACACTAATGCATTGTTATTACAATTAATGCAACAATGGGACAAAATCTTCAAAAGTTAGACACAATGGAACAGAATCTTCTAAAGTTAGACACAATGGAACAAAATCAGAGACAAACACAACAAAAGCTTCAAAAGTTAGACACAATGGAACAAAATCTTCAAAAGTTAGACACAATGGAACAACACCAGAGACAAACACAGCAACAGGTACCACAAATGTTATCTGTATTGTTATGTTTTTAATGATGTATTTTGTACCTTTGTAATTGTATTCTCATGTTCTAATATTGTAATTGACACCAGTTCATCAAATTAAGTAACTTGTAAGCATTTATTTCACTGCACACATTTCTGTTGGTCATAGTAATGCACAATGTGTGAGAAGTTGGGACTGTTAGTGTTTGCACGTGTGTTGATAATTCAGCAAGGGACTGGATAACAGCATTGCTGGTTCTAAGGACAATGCCAAAAACTTTGTGCGTGCACAAGTGGTGGTTTATGGACTTGCTATATTCTCTGCAAGACTCTTCGATGGTGAATGTGCACCTGCACAGTCGCAACAGATGGCTGCTGGCTGTCTCTACATGGACTACAGTGGGTCTGCATCTTTGATGACCCACCAATACCATTATTTCTACATGGACTACAGTGGGTCTGCATCTTTGATGACCCACCAATACCACTATTTCTACATGGACTACAGTGGGTCTGCATCTTTGATGGCCCACCAATACCACTATTTCTACAAGGACTGCAGTGGGTCTGCACCTCTGGTGACCCACCAATACCACAATCTCTACCAGGACTAAGTGGGTCTGCTCTGTGACGACCTACCTACCAATATTCTTCAAAACGTCGAATGACTCTGCTGTGGGTTTGCTCTGTTGTGGCCCATTACCTGTCTGCATGTCAAGATTCAGCATTGTCTTTCTGTTGGAAGGACAACACTACTTCTTCAGGACTGCATGGAAATCCACTACTTCCGTGTGCATTTACTTTCACTGCTCAGACTTTGAGAAAAGAAACGGCAGTTTTACTGTGATGAATGATCAGGACGGTCTTTATGGACTGTGAGAAACTTTTAGCTTTTGACCAACATTGTATCAATAAGTGTGTGCATTTGATTTCTTTGTTATTGTAATTATGAAAAAATTTATCAAATCATTATTGGCCACTGCCCAAAACAATTTGTAAATTTTTTTATGGGGAGCATGGGGGCTATGTAAGTGGGCTGTTTATGTTTTCTTATTGGCAACGTTACGTAGCGCTCTGTATGAAAATCAGTGGCTGTGCTGTGTGCAGTCTGTGGCTAGTTTGCATTGTTTCTGCCATTGTAGTGTTGGGCAGCGGCAGCTGGATGTGAACAGCGCGTAGCGTTGCGCAGTTGGAGGTGAGCCGCCAGCAGTGGTGGATGTGGGAAATGAGATTGCGGATTTTTGAGTACAGAATGGATATTATGAAGTGCTATGTATATTATGATTTTTCAACAGTATTAAGGTAAATACATTGTTTGTTCTCTATCAAAATCTTTCACTTGCTAACTATGCCTATTAGTAGTTAGTGCCTTCTGTAGTTTGAATCTTTTATTTAGCTGGCAGTAGTGGCGCTCGCTGTATTGCAGTAGTTCGAGTAACCAAGATTTTTGTGAGGTAAGCGATTTGTGAAACGCATAGGTTAATGTTAGTCAGGGCCATTCTTTTGTAGGGATTTCTGAAAGTCAGATTGCGTTGCGCTAAAAATATTGTGTCAGTTTAAGCACAGTCGTGTATAATTGTTGAAAGGGGACGTTTCATGCTTTCACTTCTTTGCTTAGAACTCATTTTCCATCTCAGCTCTTGATGTTCATACAAGTGGTTCTCTTTTCTCCAAAAGTTTCCTTAATTTTCCTGTAGGCAGTATCTACCTTACCCATAGTGATATATGCCTGTACATCCTTACATTTGTCCTGTGGCCATCCCTGCTTAGCCATTTTGCATTTCCTGTCGATCTCATTTTTGAGATGTTTGTATTCCTTTTTGTATGCTTCATTTACTGCATTTAAATAGTTTCTCCTGTCATCAATTAAATTCAATATCTCTTCTGCTATCCAATGATTTCTACTGACCCTCGTCTTTTTGCCTACTTGATCCTCTGCTGCTTTCACTATTTCATCTCTCAAAGCTACCCATTATTCTTCTACTGTGTTTCTTTCACTCGTTCTTGTCAATTGTTCCCTAATGCTCTCTCTGAAACTCTGTACAACCTCTCGTTCTTTCAGTTTAGAGTGATAGGGGAGTTTAAAAGGTGCGAAATTTTGTACAGAGAGCGGCCACCTCTGGCACCAACAATGGATCTAACCTGACAGGATGTCAAGTAAAACTGGCTTTGGTGACAGATGCGGTACGTCATTCCAGACTGGTTTGTTCCGGATTTCATGAGTCATAGCTGCTGGCAGAGTCACTGCGTGCCAGTCACTCGGTAACCCATGACGAAATATGTACAGTGGGTGAGAGACCTTGAATTCCTGATGATCAGGCCAACAGTCAACACTCTCTTTAACGGGGTAACTCATGGAAGCACGAGCAACGTGTGGTCTTGCTTTATTCTGCAGAAATATGACGTCACGGTGGCCTCGAAGATAGAAGACAGCCACTAGTCTCTACATACAGTGTGGTTATAATTACGCTGTTGCTACCTGAGCCAGTATAGACGGAAAACTGTTTACGACACGCGTGCCCAACTTTATACGAATAATGTTCAGACTGTGGCTCGCAGAATTTTCTTTGTGAGTAGTGTTAAGTGTCATTACTTGGTGTTCCGCGCCGGTACTGGTACAGCGACGTAGGGTTCAAACACTAGCATAAGTGTACATTAAAACTGCTGACAGTCAATACGGGTCAGGACAAGATAAGCAGGCGTTACTTATAAAGCTCTTTTATCAGACAGCAGCAACAGTTCTGCCGCTCTTTGCGAGGGTCGACGGAGAGGACCTCTTTCCGCACCGTGTTGAAGGAACTGATTCGAAAGTTAGAATTAAATGGCGATTTGGGAACTGCTCGTGCGAGGTAACCGGCCAATTTCGTCATAAAATGTTGAAGAAGTTACTTTTGCTGTGGTTGAGATTGCTGCACACAACGTGTGATGTTGAAGCAGTGCACCAACTGCGTCACGACAGCTGAATATGATCCATCATTCGAAAAGTGGTGCGAACAATTGTGAAATGGTATCTCTAGTGCGGCTGCAGACTATCGTGTATGCAGATGGTCATCACAGTGAACAACTTTGTAGAAGTTCGAATTAAATGGTGATTTGAGAACTGCTCGTGTGAGATAACCGGCCAATTTCGTCACAAAATGTCGAAGAAGTTACTTTTGCTGTGGTTGAGATTGCTGCACACAACGTGTGATGTTGAAGCAGTGCACCAACTGCGTCACGACAGCTGAATATGATCCATCATTCGAAAAGTGGTGCGAACAATTGTGAAATGGTATCTCTAGTGCGGCTGCAGACTATCGTGGATGAAGATGGTCATCACACTCAGCAACTTTGTAATCGGGAATGTAAACATTGGATGCATTTAAATCATGTTACCCTCTCATGTGGAAATTAAAATGCCTTTCTTTCTATGGCTTATTCATTATTTCTCTTCCGAATGTCCTTACAAATGTTCCCACAAAGTTTCATTGTCCTACAATGATCCGTTTTTTCATGGGAGAGTAAGTTGTTATAACCAACCTGTATCACAAATTTAATGGCTGAGGTTGAAGTTACCACTATACAAACCAAAGGTGATGGTGTTGTGTGCCTCAAGGCATCTTATATCATCACGCCATGTACTGAGCCCGTAAGCTGAGCCCGAACGATGATGAAGAATGCAGTGTGGTTATGTTCGATATCTTCGGAGTCACCACACACAGGTACGGCCACAGTATTGCATGCCATCTCTGCAACGCTTTCGCTCCTACAAAACGGTGACGTGACCAAACGCGCCGCTCTTTGTTGATCTTCTCTATCTCTTGTATCAGTCCTACCTGGTAAGGACCCCACACTGATGAGCAGCAGACAAGAACCAATAGAAAAAGCGCCTTAAAAGCCACTTTCTTCGATGATGATCTAAATTTCCTTAAGATTTTTCCTGCGAATCTCAGACGGGCATCTTATTTTCCTGCTATTTTTTAATGTAGTCTTTCCACTTAAGGTGGCTCTGAATAGCTACTTCTAGATACTTTAGGATAAATACTGTTTTCAGCAATTTGTCTTCAATAGTGTAGTGATACGGTAGTGAATTCCTTTTCTTGTGTACGCGTAGTGTATTACATTTACTTACGCTCAGGGTCAACTGCCAGATCCTGCACCATTCATCAATGTTTTGTGGTTATTCTGAAAATCGGTACTGTCTTCTGGCTTTGCTATTTTCTTATAGACAATCGTATCATTTGCGAACAGGCTTAAAGAGCTTCCGATGCTTTCTACTAGATCATTTATACACAATATAAAGATTAACGGTCCTATCACACTTCCTTGGGGTACTCCGGAAATTACCTTTACATCCGTCTACATCTACATCTATGTGATTACTCTGCTATTCGCAGTAAAGCGCATGGCAGAGGGTTCAATGAACCATCTTCAAGCTGTCTCTCTACCGTTCCACTCTCGAACGACTTGTGGAGCGTTCTATATCTGAAAGAAAAAAAAATGGTTCTGTTCAATGCAAAGAGGCTGATTAGTCTGTTTGAAATGAACGTGCTGTCATCAAACAAATTTCCCTAACACTCTGATTTAACTGAAGGTTGCGAACGGTTTCGAAACATATATATTTCTTGGTTTTTGTGCTTTTGCAGTATTTAACAACTCTCTGAGAACAATCTGCTAAATACTATTTGTAGTACTCGACTCTTTTGTAAGCCCTTATCTGAGGACGGTTAAAGCCTACAAAAACAAAAGATTTTAAATGAAATTGATTTCAAGATTAGCTGCTAAACAGTAACTGATAGATAATTTAAACAAGTAAAATTATAATTTCCTAAAACATGAATGTAATTATGAGTAGAAGTGCAGAACAGAGTTCCTAGTTTCGTCATACACCTACGTATCACTAATAAAATTTAAGAACACTGTAGTACAAACTGGAAACCTGCAGGAGGCTTAGACAAATTGCAATCGTGCTCTACTGCTGAAATATCTGGAGCAACAGCAGCGGAAAATAAGAGGAAGGAAGGGACCTGAATTTTAAAATATGATCAGGAAAGGACGCATGTAAAAGGAATAATGAGCTGGAGAACACGAAAAACTTGAGAGAAGAAGTTTCTCCCGAAGAATGTAAACAAGGTGACGTTACGAAAATAATGAATTCGACAGAATTATTCTGCAGACTGGAACGAGGGAAGGGAATGGCTATGAATATTCCAAATAGAGTGCTCCGGCGAAAAGGCGCCAATCGAAAGAGCGTTGGGAGAGAAAAAAAGAGCGGTTTAAGAGACACTGACTCCATGTGCGCTGACGATGGTTTTAGCTGTGCACCATGAATCCACGATAGTTATTAGCTTCAGAGTGGAAAGAAAATAGCGCCGGAATCAGAATTTTGTCATATACACAATCGTGAGATCTGCTCTCTTTCATGTAGAAAGTTTGTTTTAAGGTCATTTTGGATCTACTAGACAGTATCAGACAACTAAGCAAACAAAAATTCGAAATAAGTTGGTCATAACTTTATACATAAGATGTTATGAAATGTTGTAATGTCATCTCACTTAAGAAGTAAGATCAGATATTATGGGAATGAAGTTAACTGCCAAAAATCAACACAAGGTGTTTTTATCCAGACGAAAAACAGAATAAATGTAACAAATGTAGTTCAGTTACCAAGGGGACAAAAATCAGCATGAACACCTTTCTAGTAGCTTCGTTTATTTTTTATCTGGGACATCAGACCTGCACAAAAAACGTATCTCAGTGTACCATTCACGTAAAGATGACGTTATTAAAAAATTCACACAAAATTGACTCTGACAGTCATGTACTAACACACAGTGGGGCTAGGCAGGGTAATGTAATCCGTCCGATTGCTGGAGTTGATAGTAAAGAGATAGAAATACGAGGAAAATGCACGCCGGTCATTCAGAAAACGACGCGCATGCAAAGTGTTACATACAAGTTGTTACCACATAAGGATTCTGGTTCTTAGCGGTCCTTCATCAAGACGAGGAAGAATTCGAACGAGAAATCTCTCATATGCCCTGCTGTTTAAATTATAATTTTTTAAATATGCGTCAGGCAGTGCGGGACCATGCATCGCATACCAGATATTAACTCTACACTGATGCTGATATTCCAGCTCTGTAAGATATCGTGGCGTTTCGCTGGGCGAATAATACATGTTCTTCGCATAGTTGTTCTTTGAGAAGGAGCATTTGTTCGTCAAGAGAACATCGGAAAAGAAGCCCTGACTGGCAAGGATCAGCTGCTGTATCCAATATGCACCCTTCTGGAAATCATTCCCAAGCATTTCTTTGCGCAAGCGTACATGACAAGGTCGGAATTACTGACGTGTTAGAATACGATGTACAACGGTTTTAGGAGTGACATTCTCTGGTTCATGCTGTTGTGTGCTCACGTGTGGTTTCATACCAACAGAAACTGGAACCATAACTTCGGGGCTTCATATCTGTGTGAGTTCTACGAAGACAGCGCTGCCTAGGGTCGAAACTTCTAGTTTCCTGGAGCGTCACAACTTGACAAGAAAATATTCGTCTGTAAGGTGGGTTCTTATCGGGATATCCCTCTCTGTAGATATCGTCTTCCTGATTATCATTACGCCTACTCTCAATCCCATTAAAATACTGATGATGCCGTTTTCAGTCAAGGACTGGCTTTACTGTAAACAAAGTATTAATGAAAATTTCTACAACTACCTGTGTTGTTAGCAAAAAGGACGTTACTCAAATTACCGTTCTACTAACTTACATTTTCAGTAGATGGGTATCATTTCTAACTCCTCTGCATCGGTCTACAATACTATCGAAAAAGCTCCAAGTGAAAACTGTTGATTGAATGAACGGCGTGCAATTCGCTATTGTTTCTATTTGTTTCACTACCATATAACGCTGTTGTCTATTCTCGGAAATTTCTTCTCCAAATTTAGGTCTATGTTTGATACTGTCACTGATTCATGTGACCGCACAGCAGCTCGTCTACGGATACGTACGGCAATCTGTTCCAGACTGTTTGTGGTGGCACTCTTCCTGTAAACTCTGCCCGGACTTCAGCTCTTGTTATCGTGTATTCGTGAGAGCCAGTTGAACAGTCGTACTATCTTCTGGATGTGTAGTCCTTCTGCAAGAACCTGTGTGTACTTGGCTTATCACATTATTGTCCTGAGCCCCTCTCATCACCATTCGTCTACAAATTCAGGAGGATGACGGTTCAAAACCGCGTCCACCCATCCTCATTTAGGTTTTCCGCGATTTCCCTAAATCGCTTCAGAAAAATTCCGAATGGTTCCTTTGAGAGGGTACTGCTGACTTCCTTCTCCATCCTTTCCTAATCCGTGGGACCTCTCCCGCGAATCAACCAACAGATCAACCACCATTCGTCTATAGTCATTGCTCTACAGTGAAGTGTCTGAGTGATCTTTCCGTTCGGGGCTCCCATGTCCCGCATGCCAACGATTCGACCTTTCTCAAAACTTATAAGTATGGCGAAAAGCTACACGTAAACGCCCTGTGGGCACGCTGTGATGAGATCTCCCCTGCGATGATTCATAGCCGACAGAAATTGTGTAATCACACTACTGCGGATCTGTAGAAATGGTTTTTCTTTTGTGCTGAGACTAACATCTTCTAAGGATGAAATTTTAGTCAACATTTCCTCCAGACATGGAAATATCGCAGTGTCAGTTTACGAGCGTCCGGTCAAAGTGCGGTGATGCAACACTTTCCATTTTCTGCAGTGCACATTCGCAAACGTGCAGCTGGTAGAAATCGTTTTTCTTCATCTACGAGCACGGCAATACACTTTGAAGTGCATGACAGAGGGTACTCAGCATAATATCAGATGTTGGGGGCTTCTTCCCATTCCAGTCACCCGTGCAGTGCGGGAAGAGTGATTGCTTAAATGCCGCTGTAGGGACAGTATTTAGTGTCCGTCTTCAAGTGCCCAACGGGATGAGGATTATCTCTGGTTTAAGTGGTTCTTGAAAGTTTGTACGTAGGCTTCCGTGGGATGACAGGTCTGTATCTTCAAGCGTCTGTCAGTCCCTCCATTTCCTTCATGTTCTCCCGTGTGTAAAAAACCACTGATGTTGGATTATTTGTCTTTTGTAGAGTGACTCCTTCAGCAGGTCATGTACACTGTCTGATAAGAAATACCCTCATACCTATTACTGGACATTAATATATGGTGTGTCCACACTTCGCCTTCATGACGACTTTTGCTGGAGACGATTTCAGTGAGGAGCCTCAGTGTCTGTGGAGAGATGACAGCCCATTTTTTTTCGAGACCCGAAAACAGAGAAGGCTGTGTTGTCTGATGCTGCGGGTTGGAGAGAAGTCGACGTTCTCTCACGGCAGAGATGTTCGATATGGTTCAGGTGACTCCACTTCAGGAATGTTATTGTACACACATCTTTGCCTCACAGATGCTGCATTATGACAGGATGAATTGTCTTGCTGATACAAACAATCATTGTCTGCGAAAGTTTCCTCTACAATATGCAGTAGAGAGAGCTGTCAGACGTGTTCGTATCTTCGCACATTTAGCGTTGTCTTGAGCGCAATACGGGGACCACACCTTAACGATGATAAATGCCCCGATACCGTAGCACAACCTCCTACGTCTTGCCCGCAGCTCGTGGTCGTGCGGTAGCGTTCTCGCTTCCCACGCCCGGGTTCCCGGGTTCGATTCCCGGCGGGGTCAGGGATTTTCTCTGCCTCGTGATGACTGGGTGTTGTGTGATGTCCTTAGGTTTGTTAGGTTTAAGTAGTTCTAAGTTCTAGGGGACTGATGACCATGGATGTTAAGTCCCATAGTGCTCAGAGCCATTTGAACCATTTGAACCTCCGTGCTTCACTGTTGGCACTTCATGTGATGGCAGGTAACACTCTCTAAGCACTCACCAAACCGTTCCATCGAACTGACGCAGTGTATGATGTGACCCATCACTGCAAATCTCTCGAGTGATCTACTGTTTGTAACTTTGACGCCACTTTACAGAAAAGTGTTGCCTATGAGTAGCTGCTTGAGCATTGTATCTCATTCGTTTCAACTTCCTACGCAGAAGTCATTGTGCTAGATGGGCTGCTGGTAGCAATTTGGAACTCATTAGTGATTCCTCCCGCTGACTTCACACAATCTTCTTACAGCAACCCTCCACTAGCTCCAAGCTCCCTGTCCGTCAGCACACGAGGCTGCCTAATCTTCATCTAGCTGTAGCTGTCCTTTCGCACTTTCACTTCACAATCACATTGACAACAGACAGCTTCAGAAGGGCTGAAATTTTCGTGAAAGTTTGTTAGTCAGGTGACACCTAGTGAAGTGACCGAGCTCTCCTACCCGACACAGTCCGCTGTTACCGCTTGACTACTGACAACACAATACTCACCTCCTGCTTCTACACTGCTGTGTTAGCCTCTCGTGATATCTAGTGGTCAGTCCCACGTAACATAGGCGAGTCCAGACACTTATTCCTCTTTCTTTCTCTGTCTTACTTTAATTGCATGTGGCATTTTGTTGTACCTACGGAGTTACGAACTGCGTCAGACTTTGCCCTTGACGCTCAGACCAGGAATGTGTGCATTTATCTGGCTAGAACGTCACCGGTGAGATCGTAAGCTCATCAACATGAGCGCGCCGTCGGACAAGCAACTGAAAACTATACACACACACACACACACACACACACACACACACACACACACACACACACACCCTGATGTTTTTTGCATGTTTGTAACTGCACTACTGAGCGGACTACACCTGCAGCATAAACTAACCGTTACGCATCCACACTACAACACCTGACGTGCTGTGTAGCGGAAAAATAAGCATCAATTACTTTGTTGCCGTGAGTATTTAGTCTGTAAAGGACTGTTGATCAATACAGATGAAACAGTTCCTGCGTCAATGACTTGTTTATTTTGCAACAATGCATTTGATGGCTCACATCATCATCTTCAGGTGAGGGATTGTTTATTTTCGTGGCTGCTGCTGGTGAAGAGTACAGTCTAGGTAATTTTGCCTTTTCTAAATAAACAATTTTTGTCAAAAGACGCAAAATAACCTACACCGCTCTTGGTCTGCGACTGTGAAAAGACGTCTATACTCTTCACCAACACTAGCCATGTAAATAAACAATTCTCCACATGGAGATGATGGTGGAACCATCGAAACGCGTAGTGGCAAAATAAACAAGTGACTGATTCAAAAACTGTTTTATTTGTATTGCTCTTGCCACATGTAGTTGGACGTACTAACCAACCTAAGTGGCCAAGCGGTTCTAGGCTCTTCAGTCCGGAACCACGCTGCTGCTACGGTCGCAGGTTCGAATCCTGCCTCGGGCATGGATGTGTTTGAAGTCTTTAAGTTAGTTAGGTTTAATTAGTTCTAAGTGTAGGGGACTGACGACCTCACATGTTAAGTCCCATAGTGCGTGGAGCCATTTGATTTGAACCAACCTAAAAACATGTGTGTACCTTGGAATTTTCGCAACGCTTAGTTAGCTATGAAATTTGGAAGTTAGTTTGTATAAAAGTATAAACGCTTCTACTGAAATGTATTTTCGGGTGCGGGAGAGGGGGTTGTGACCACCACGGCCCAACAACTCCTCCACTCTCCCCCGTCTCCCGCCGGCCGGTGTGGCCGTGCGGTTCTAGGCGCTACAGTCTGGAACCGGGCGACCACTACGGTCGCAGGTTCGAATCCTGCCTCGGGCATGAATGTGTGTGATGTCCTTAGGTTGGTTAGGTTTAATTAGTTCTAAGTTCTAGGCGACTGATGATCTCAGATGTTAAGTCGCATAGTGCTCAGAGCCATTTGAACCAGCCCCGTCTCCCCCACCCACTACCCTGCCTCCTCCCCATGAATCCGCCCCTGTTTCACACCCCTCCAAACTATTACACCCCGGTATTTTTCCCATTATACCCATTCCAGTTGAAACATTGATGTAGCAGCCAGTTGTCATTTGCTGACTGGCTCCTCCGGTAGTTCATGTACGAAGCTGCCGCGCGCACGCCGGAGTGTAGCGGACGTGCGGTCGGAGAGCGGAAAGTTGCAGTGTCGAGGAGCAGCGGGCCCGCTCGCGCCGGCGCCTCTCACAGGGAAACCGCAGCGCCGCCGCCGCCGCCTAATCTAATGTTTGTGTCCATTAGCCTGCGCTGCGCCTCGCCCCGGCCCGCCTGCTGCAGCACCGACAACCAACCTCTGCGCTCCCTGGCGCCGACGGCAGCCCCACTTTCCGTTCCGAACTTTTAAATTCGTATATATATTTTTTTCTCCCCTCGCGCGGTCTCTCCCGGCCGCCTTAGTTAAGCACCGCGGCCAAGTCCCAGCCGCATACGTTTGAAGTTTAACGCAGTTATCTGCCGGCAAGAAAGCTCTGGCGCCGCTCCGGCCTGCGAGTCTGCCGGCTCGGCGCGTACAGTCGCGTCCAAATGGGTGGTCACTGCTGCCGAGCCACCTGCACGCCGTCGTTTCAACTGCCGAATCTGTGCCAGATCTACCGCTGTGTATTGCGCTCTATTGACTAACACAGTGAAGTTTCATAGCTAACAAGTCTACTGCAAGTAGATCTTACTGTTTTAAACATAATGCGGAACAAAGAGGTACATATTCATTTTGTATTTTTGTTTTTCAGGCCTTTAAAGAGTAGTTGCAATTTCAGAGTAATATGCGAGATATTCCAAATGGTTCAAATGGCTCTGAGCACTAAGGGACTTAACATCTGGGGTCATCAGTCCCCTAGAACTTAGAACTACTGAAACCTAACTAACCTAAGGAAATCACACCCATCCATGCCCGAGGCAGGATTCGAACCTGCGACCGTAGCGGTCGCGCGGTTCCGGAGTGAAGCGCCTAGAACCGCTCGGCCACCCGGCCGGCGGAGTTATTCCAATATTTGCGACTGTATAGAGTCTTATTTGCACCAAGCCGGTACATACAGAGGGTGTACGTGTGTAACTGGAGATGTTGTTAATAGTATATGTGGTATTTACAGTTTGTACACAAACCAGATGGCAGTTATAAGAGTCGAGAGGCGTGAAAGGGAAGCAGTGGTTGGGAAGGGAGTGAGACGGGGTTGTAGCCTTTCCCCGATGTTATTCAATCTGTGTATTGAGCAAGCAGTATAGGAAACAAAATAAAAATTCGGAGTAGGTATTAAAATCCATGGAGAAGAAATAAAAACTTTGAGGTTCGCCGATGACATTGTAATTCTGTCAGAAACAGCAAAGGACCTGGAATATCAGTTGAACGGAACGGATAGTGTCTTGAAAGGAGGATATAAGATGAACATCAACAGAAGCAAAACGACGATAATGGAATGTAGTCGAATTAAATCGGGTGATGCTGCGGGAATTAGATTAGGAAATGAGACGCTTCAAGTAGTAAATGAGTTTTGCTATTTGGGGAGCAAAATAAGTGATGATGGTCGAAGTAGAGAAGATATAAAATGTAGACTGGCAATGGCAGGGAAAGCGTTTCTGAAGAAGAGAAATTTGTTAACATCGAGTATAGATTTAAGTGTCAGCAAGTCGTTTCTGAAAGTATTTGTATGAAGTGTAGCCATGTATGGAAGTGAAACGTGGACGATAAATA
The DNA here is from genome assembly GCF_023864275.1 of Schistocerca cancellata. Classification (NCBI taxonomy): domain Eukaryota; kingdom Metazoa; phylum Arthropoda; class Insecta; order Orthoptera; family Acrididae; genus Schistocerca; species Schistocerca cancellata. Next base: position 609,978,177 of record NC_064628.1, read on the forward strand.
GTTTAGACAAGAAGAGAATAGAAGCTTTCGAAATGTGGTGCTACAGAAGAATGCTGACGATCAGATGGGTAGATCACGTAACTAGTGAGGAGGTACTGAATAGAATTGGAGAGAAGAGAAATTTGTGGCCCAACTTGACTAGGAGAAGGGGTAGGTTGGTGGGGCATATTCTGAGGCATCAAGGTATCACCAATTTAGTATTGGAGGGCAGCATAGTGGATAAAAATCGTAGAGGGAGACCAAGAGACGAATACACTAAACAGATTCAGAAGGATGTAGGTTGCAGGAGGTACTGGGAGATGAAGAAGCTTGCACAGGATAGAGTAGCATGGAGAGGTGCATCAAACCAGAGTCAGGACTGAAGACCACAACAACAACAACAACAACAACATGTGGTACCTTAATAGGTACAAACGTCAGTGTATCGGTTGTTTTATCTCTGGGTCGAACAGTTTTCCCACAATCACGTCACATAATTTATTACCTGATGTTCCCTGCATGCTGTTAATATAGGCTAACCATTTTGCATCCAAACTTCAATTTCTAACCTTGTACCCAGAGCAAAATAAACATTAATGGCTTGCTCTTACTACTACGCGCAGATTTTTCATTTAAGGATTTTTATCTTAATCTACATTCTTTGTTGTAAGCTTGGGCGCATACAAATTACAGGCATTTTCACAGTTGTGACGGTGTTTCTACACAAAGAAGGGTAACTAGGGTGACAAACAGAATAAATGATAGTTATATTATCACTCTGTAACGAGCTGCCAGAGACCGGGTTTCTTATACTAAAATCCCAGAACAACCACTGAAAGTTCTGGTTCATCCCGTACGCGAGTTAGTAATAAACGAGGGCGTGCTGGAAAGTAATGCCTCCGAATTTTGTAATTCAGAACTCTTAAAACTATTTTAGAAAAACAAACGTTATTAACTTTCCACGTCTTTATTCTTCATGTCTTAATAATTATTTCCCATCATAGTGAGCCTGATGATGGAAACATTTCTCCTAATGAGAGACCATTTTGTTGGTACCGTTACTGTAGAACGTTGACATTGCCACAGCCTCACCTCTGCTTGCACTGCTTCATCACTATTCAAGTAAAGTCTTTGCAGGTGCTCTTTAAGTTTTGTAAACAGATGAAAATCGGATGGGACCAAGTCGGGACTGTGTGGAGGATGATTACTGATAGTGAACTCCAGGCGTCGGGTTGTTGAAGATGTTGCAGCATTCTTTTATTGTCTGGCATTGTCATGCTGAAGGAAATGGCACTTCATGCGTGGACAAAATCTTCGAATTCGGAAGTCGGTTACAGCATGCTGCTTGTTACGCACCGACATTTAACACTGCCATGTTAGATGCTACAATTCCGAGCCCTCTAGCGGCAGAGGGTTGCAAATATGTAGACATGAAGACCAGAGATGTAGAATGTTAATAATGTTTGATTTATTTAAAAAGCTTCAAGAGTTTTCATATAAAAAAATCGGAAAGCATTACTTTTCAGCACGTCCTCGTATAATTGTCATACGCAGATTACAATCTACCGGGTGATCGAAAAGTGAGTATAAATATGAAAACTTATAAACCATGGAATAATGTAGATAGAGAGGTAAAAATTGACACACATGCTTGTAATGACATGGGGTTTTATTAGAACCAAAATGCAGGGTGGCGCTCCACCCCATATTGCTAGACGCGTGAAAGATATCTTACGCGCATCGTTTGGTGATGATCGTGTGCTCAGTCGCCACTTTCGTCATGCTTGGCCTCCCAGGTCCACAGACCTCAGTCCGTGCGATTATTGGCTTTGGGGTTACCTGAAGTCGCAAGTGTATCGTGACCGACTGACATCTCTAGGGATGCTGAAAGACATCATCCGACGCCAATGCCTCACCATAACTCCGGACATGCTTTACAGTGCTATTCACAACGTTATACCTCGACTACAGCTATTTTTGAGGAATGATGGTGGACATATTGAGCATTTCCTGTAAAGAACATCATCTTTGCTTTGTCTTACTTTGTTATGCTAATTATTGCTATTCTGATCAGATGAAGCGCCATGTGTCGGACATTTTTTGAACTTTTGTATTTTTTTGGTTCTAATAAAAACTCCATGTCATTCCAAGCATGTGTGTCAATTTGTACCTCCCTATCGACATTATTCCGTGATTTATTCAGTTTTCAAATTTATACTGACTTTTTGGTCACCCGGTATTAGTAAACTTCCATACGCTCGACAGTAAGTAACTGACTGCACCGCATACATAAATGTTGAAACACATGTCTGTGTACATCTTCGTCACATGCATGTAGACTGAAGCGTAGTGAATAAACTTGTTTAATTCAGCAGTTCTAGAGGTTAATCAAGATATCACTTCCGGAGTGTAGTGTGCCATGAACGTCGTCGTAGCCATTAGACGCAGAGCACTAAGTTGGACAAACATATGGCAGAAAATATGACGTAAGATGGATGGCAATTCGTACTATGCTCCTTCCAACCGAGGTGTCAACTTAATTACTGCATTTGTGCCGAGATTTTCGCTGTTTTTCGGCCGTGTACTCCTCGGTCAGTGCCAAGCAGTAGTGATTTCCCAGTCCTTAAAGAGCCGCGTTACTGGCTGTGACGTCATTGAAGCTCGATCTACAACCAAGTAAGGCAATGTTTTCTTTCCACGTTCTCCGCTCCAGTTATAGCCTCGCGATGACCAAATGACGGACAGTACTAAGTTGCAAATAGCAGTCCTTATTGACACTGCCTTTCGATAATTCAGTTTCAGCCGCTTCTTTAGTTTTTCCATATGATGTTATACGTGTCGTTAAAGAGAATACTGTGTCTACTTTCGCGGACTAGTTCATAAAGAGCTGATTCCTCGGGACAGCACAAACGGAAATACTACCGTTGTAATGATTTTTACTTCGTCGGCGACCCCGGTCATAATACACTTTTGAATGAAATTACCGTCATTTGATTTTATGTGTTTTATGGTAAATTTGTGTCGCACTATAGCGATTTCGGCTTTACAGCGATCATCAGGTACAAAGGTGAAACAGTCATTAAATATTCGACTTGCCTGAATGATGACGACGGCGACGATATGTCATCTGACATTTCAGATACTTAATGACTATTTCATCTTTGCACCTACCTGATAACAGCTGTAAATTCGAATTCGCGATAGTGTCAAATTAATCTTTATCTATAAAAATACAGCCTCCATATGTTTGTGCTCACGAAACTCGTAAAGCAGTTGGTCGATTGACCTGAAATTTTGGCACAAAATGGCAATGGATATATACCTATTTTTCAATGTGTATACTATATAATAAATACTTAATATACAAATAGGGAAACGCAGTTACCAGAAATCTTCAAAAGGTACTGACCGAGTTACTTAGTTCCTTAGGAGATACTGTAATGAACACTGGACGAAATGAAGTATTAATTTTTTAAATATACATAATATCCAAATATACATGAAATATATAATAGTTAAAAGTTGTTAGCAAAAATCTTGGAAAGTTCTTGTCAGATTTACTTCAAATTTTAGCTGTTTCTCTGTAACTATTCAGAGAGACATAGCGTGTATATTCTTTGAACAACAATGAACAGATTTTTTGTTAAAATGAATCCGAGAAAAAAATTCTCTGCTGTAAAATGTATTGTTTTGCTTCTTTCGTCGCAGACAGTTTGAAATACGATAGGGGATATTTAAGCCATTTCTTCCTTAGAGACGGTTTCCACAGAAAACAGGCCAGTTGTATATTTGATTTATCGCCTTGATTGAAGTACTGTTATAGAACATGAATTTGCAATAACAATAAAAAACCTCCTCATCTACCAGGTTACTAAAACTTTTGTGAGCCATGAGTGGTTTTATAACAAGACAATAAACAAGTCTCTAGGTCAGAGAGAGGGGGGAGAGGGGGTGGCGTACGGGGACATGGACCGTGTGATGGGAGGAAATGGAGACAGAAGGCGGAAAGTAGAGAATGCGCATAGAGGTAGGGGGGAGGGGGGGACAAGGTGATAGACAGAAAGAGAGAGAAGGAGGGAGAGATAGACAAAGGGAGAGGACAAGACGGACAGTGTCAGGGGAAGAAGGAGATTAGCACGTATATCTAATTCCCATGCGTATTAGAAAAGTGTGCTTTCTGCTTTCTTGCTTTAACCAGATTAAGCAGCAGCAACACTTGTCAGGGTGCAGCTAGTGAATGATAAAATTAAAAAACTATTTCATTGTTGAAGAATTAAGAAGAATCTTCAAGAATAATATGACTTTCAGGTCGCCCCCAAAAACTGATACAATGTCAAACATAAATAAAAAACAGTTGTATATTGCGTTGTCCTACAGTGTGCACCATCTGCGTGACGTAATTGGCACATTCACTCGGTATCTCAGATGCTCTACATCTACGTTTATACTTCGCAAGCCATCTCATGGCGTGTGGTGGAGGTTAGTTCTGGCAACACTATCGTTCCATCCCCCCCCCCTCCTCCGCCCCGCCTCCCTCGCCGTTATCCGTCTTTTCCTCTCCCGTTCGCGAGTATTGCATGAAAAGAAGAATGACTGTCACGAAATCTCGAATTGAGCTACATTTTTTTTATTTTACCGTCACAGTTATTTTGCAAGGAGCATATGGAAGCAGATAATGCGTCGTATCACCCTTTTTTGGAATATACTCTTTCAGACTTCTAACAGTAACCAACAGCGTGATGCAACTAGAATTGGATGAACATCAAATGTTCAAATGTGTGTGAATTCCTAAGGGACCAAACAGCTTAGGTCATCGGTCCCTAGACATACACACTACTTAAACTAACTTATGCTAAGAACAACACACACACACACACACACACACACACACACACACACACACACACACACACACAAGAACGAGGGAGGACTCGAACCTCCGCCTGGCGGGGCCACGCAGTCCGAGCCATGACTTCTCAAACAGCGCGGCCACTCCACGTGGCGGATGAGCATCTGTCTCCATGACGCCTTCTCGATAATTAATGTCATGAGTGATGAAATATTACCAGAAACAGTCCCAGACTGACGATCAGCATTCGAGTATCGGTTGAACGAGGGTTTTGTACCTCTTTCACTTGTGGTCTAAAGTACCTCCCAATTAATCTCAATCTGTAATCTGTCGTTCCTGCGATACTCAGAGAGTTTTGATTGCTACATTATTCGTCATGGATTTCGTGATAACTTCTTTTTCTAAGGTTGCTTTAATATTTGTGTCGCTCCGGGAGTTGCCAATATCCCCCTTCACTGAGCTCAGATCGAGACAGAAGCAAAATTTCTTGGGAAGCTATCCACTTGAGTTTGTTGTAGCCATATTCGGGGATTTCATATGCGTAGGCACTTTTTCGCAGGTTGCTATAACCGAAGGCAGAAATCATTGCCGTGTCTGAAGCAATTCAGAGGCGGACTGCTAGATTTGTTACCGGTGGATCTTAACCACACTCAAATATTACGAAGATGCTGTAGAAACTCAAATGGGAATCCCTAGACGAAAGCCGACGTTCCTTTCGAGGAACACTAATGAAGAAATTTAGAGAACTGGTTTTTGAACCTGAGGGCAAAAAGATTCTGCTTCCACCAACGTACCTTCCGAATGAGGACCACGAAGATAAGAGAAATTAGGGCTCGCACGGAGGAAATACTTTTGTACAGCCAGTGTATTTCAATAATGTGCTCACCCGTTTCGGCAGCTTGCCATCTTCAGAGGAACAGGAAACATATGCAATATCATGAATGTCGTAGGTACAGATCATAAGAGAAAACTTTCCTTTCGAAGATGAGTCGTGACTGACACACGCCAGGAAACTAAGTCAATGTTAATGGTCCACAACAACATACACTGATGGAAAAAACATCGCAGCACCAGCAAATAATGTAGGGTAATGAAATTTCGGGAATATATTTATATAGGTAACATACTAGAGTGATTAACATTGCAAGATCACCAGTTAAAATAAGCGCGAGGTAAGTCATTGCAAATGTGAAATGCTGGTACATTAATAACCGGTGTAACCTTCAGAACGTTGAATGCAAGCATGCAAACTTGCATGCATTGTGCTGTATAGAAGTCGGATGTCAGTTTGTGGGATTAAGTTCCATGTGTGCTGTACTTGGTCGATAAATGCAAAGACTTTTAATGCTATTTGTGGATGACGCTGGAGTTGGCGTCCGATGATGGCGACTGGAGACAGATCCGATGATAAGAACGGGCCAAGATAAAATGTCGACACACTGTAGGGCATGTTGGATTGCAACAGCAGTATGTGGGCGAGCGTTATCCTGCTGGAAAACATCCCTTGGAATCCCGTTCATGAATGGCAACACAGTGGGTCGACTGATCAAATTGCATCAAATTGACGGACAATTTTGCAGCCAGGAAGCGTGGGATAACCACAAGTGCCTTCCTGCTGTCATACGAATTCGTACCTCAGACCGTAACTCCAGGTGTAGATCCGGTGTGTCTAACACGCAGACAGATTGGTTGCTGGCCTCAATTGGCCTACTTCTAACCAACACACGGTCAGCACTGACACGAACAGAATCGCCTTTCATCAAAAACACAACAGACCTCCACCCTGCTCTCTAATGAACGCTCGTTTTGACATCACTGACGCCGCAAAAGGGGATGGTTTGGGGTCAGTGGTGTGCACGCTACAGGGTTTCTGGCTCAGAGCTGTCCCTGAAGTACCTGATTTGTAACAGTTCGCTGTGTCACAGTGATACCAACTGCTGCTGCAGATGCAGTACTATCCGACAGAGCCAACGCTGAACACGATGATTTTGCCTGTTGGTAGAGCCACGTGGTCGTCCTGTGCCCGATCTCCTAATTACCGTACATTATCGTGACCACTGCTACCAGCTGTCATGTACAGTGGCTTTGCCAAGGCTTTTTGCAATATGAGGAACATCCAGCTTCTTGTAGCCTAATAAGGCTCGTTCAAACTCAGTGAGGTGTCGATAATGGCGTCTTCGTTGCTTTAAAGGGATTCTTGACTAACATCAAATAACCACGTCCAATCCCAAAGGTAACTAATGCGCGCGACCGTTACAACGTGTATTTAAAGCAAACCTGATTGGCATCCTCATACTGGCGTCACTAGCGTCATTCATATGCTACTGGCGCGTTATTTGAGTGGACACTAAGTTTCATCTAACAACTTTAGTTTATGTCGCATTACTAGGTCTTGGTGTTGCTATTTTTTCCGTAAGCGTATAATTGAATAATAGAAGTGTTACTGGTGACCAATGTATTTTATTTTACGTTTATGGAAGACTTTTCCAGCTGCCTTATCTGAGAAGTGCTCAGCACCTCTGACGTCACAGCTGGTAGCGCATCTTAGTGAATTCCAGGCCATCCCTCGAATTCATTGCGGTGAGTTAATAGACTGAGACGAAAGCTTCCATGGGCTGAGGAATACTCTGTCGAAAGTTTGTGGAATCTGTACTGCTTGACTGGGACATAAGCTTGGTAAGATTTCCTTAGTTGATATCCCTGCCGAATCATTAATAGGCATTAACAGCTGCACCGCTTCGCTCATTTTGAGATGATGTAGAGACTTTCAGAACTTTTGCATTGTAGTTGGAGAGAGTGGAAGGAATGACGAAATAATGACAAGAAAATGCTTAAGGATAATGACAAATGCGTCGTTGGTCTATAACGGGTCTGCCTAAAGATTAAAAACAAAAACACCTTACGAACAAGCCATGAATGACTAACGTAACCGTCCGGCCGCCGTGTCACCCTTAGCCCTCAGGCGTCACCGGATGCGGGTACAGAAGGGCCTGTGGTCAGCACACCGCTCTCCCGGCTGTCGCCAGTTTTCGTGACCAGAGTCGCTACTTCTCAATCAAGTACGAGGTGCATTAAAGTTCTAAGGCCTCCGATTTTTTTTCTAATTAACTACTCACCCGAAATCGATGAAACTGGCGTTACTTCTCGACGTAATCCCTCTGCAGATGTACACATTTTTCACAACGCTGATGCCATGATTCCATGGCAGCGGCGAAGGCTTCTTTAGGAGTCTGTTTTGACCACTGGAAAATCGCTGAGGCAATAGCAGCACAGCTAGTGAATGTGCGGCCACGGAGAGTGTCTTTTATTGTTGAAAAAAGCCAAAAGTCACTAGGAGCCAGGTCAGGTGAGTAGGGAGCATGAGGAATCACTTCAAAGTTGTTATCACGAAGAAACTGTTGCGTAACGTTAGCTCGATGTGCGGGTGCGTTGTCTTGGTGAAACAGCACACGCGCAGCCCTTCCCAGACGTTTTTGTTGCAGTGCAGGAAGGAATTTGTTCTTCAAAACATTTTCGTAAGATGCACCTGTTACCGTAGTGCCCTTCGGAACACAATGGTTAAGGATTACGCCCTCGCTGTCCCAGAACATGCACACCATCATTTTTTCAGCACTGGCGGTTACCCGAAATTTTTTTGGTGGCGGTGAATCTGTGTGCTTCCATTGAGCTGACTGGCGCTTTGTTTCTGGATTGAAAAATGGCATCCACGTCTCATCCATTGTCACAACCGACGAAAAGAAAGTCCCATTCATGCTGACGTTGCGCGTCAACATTGCTTGGCAACATGCCACACGGGCAGCCATGTGGTCGTCCGTCAGCATTCGTGGCACCCACCTGGATGACACTTTTCGCATTTTCAGGTCGTTATGCAGGATTGTGTGCGCAGAACCCACAGAAATGCCAACTCTGGAGGCGATCTGTTAAACAGTCACTCGGCGATCCCCCAAAACAATTCTCTCCACTTTCTCAACCATGTTGTCAGACCGGCTTGTTGTTTCGGTTTGTTGTCACACGATGTTCTGCCTTCATTAAACTGTCCCACCCACGAACGCACTTTCAATACATCCATAACTCCATCACCACATGTCTCCTTCAACTGTCGATGAATTTCAATTGGTTTCACACCACGCAAATTCAGAAAACGAAAGATTGCACGCTGTTCAAGTAAGGAAAACGTCGCCATTTTAAGTATTTAAAACAGTTCTCATTCTCGCCGCTGGCGGTAAAATTCCATCTGCCGTACGGTGCTGTCATCTCTGGGAAGTATTGACAATGAACGCGGCCTCATTTTAAAACAATGCGCATGTTTCTATCTCTTTCCGGTCCGGAGATAAAAAATCGGAGGCCTTAGAACTTGTATGCACCTCGTAGCTCCTCAACTGGCCTCACAAGGGCTGAGTGCACCCTGCTTGTCAACAGTACTCGGCAGACCTGGACGGTGACCTGTCCAGGTGCTAACCAAGCCCGACAGCACTTAACTGCGATGATCTGACGAAAGGGGTGTTACCACTGCAGCAAGACCTTTGGCCTGTCGAAAGATACAGATAGGGGGAAAAAAAATAGCTTCCCAACTGCAGACCATTCCTTTTGAAGACAACGTTCCTATGATTCTGTTCTCCGCCTTCTTCAGTAGGAGGAGAACATTATGTTTTATGAGAAATGGTAACGGTTTGAGCAGATTAGGAATGAAACACAGGCCGTATTATATAGATGTGAAACTGGAGATTGTCAAATGGCAAAATAAAGTGGAAGGAGCTCGCTATGGGGAACGAGAGACGGAGGGACGGAAAAAAGTTAGAGGCAGCCCCTGCACGGGTGGAGGCAGAAACTGTATTACTGGGAATGCGTAGAAAGCACGCGGGTACAAATGCGCTCCGGGCTGGGAAGAAGAGAGAGCCACCTTTCTGTCCCCAGCATGCGGGCCGCCTGTACAATACAACTGACGTTCTGACTGCCGTGGACGTTTCCCTGTTCATCCTAACCCGAAGTCCATATGCCTGGCAATGAAGATCTATCTCTCTCTCTCTCTCTCTCTCTCTCTCTCTCTCTCTCTCTCTCTCTCTCTCTCTGTCTCTCTCTCTAACGCTGAATGTCTGAAGCACTTTGAAACACCACCATCTTCTGATAGATTCTCGATTGGTAATGGACCTAAAATTATTTATTTCTACGAGTGTAGAGTTTTCACGGCCAATATCAGTTTGAATAAAATTCGAGCTCAATTAAACTGCGAGTTTACTGCATGCAGTCTTTTTTTATTTTTATTTCCACTACGAATTTCTGACATTTAAGCTTCCTCCATCAGGTGGCTTTATATCAATTAGTAAGACATTTATGAGTTGTGTGCACGATTTTTGGGTATCTAGTGGCACTATCTCCAGCGGTCACAGGCTGTTGTCCTATCGTGTTGACATCAAATACAAACTGTTTGCAGTGACCCAAAAGTCGTATACGTAGATATCCTATTAATTGACATAAGTGCATTAGACTGCGATGTTTAAACCTCCGATATGCATAATGGCAACAAATGAAATTGTGATTAGTTCCAGTACAGTTTAACTCAAACACAATCAAAGTAAATCCTAACGTAAATGTTTCCATTTAAATAAAAGCCCAGCTACCGATACGCCGTTACCAGCTAATCACCTGCTAGCGTAGCACATGCAGAACCTACTGCACAATAACCCCGCATAGTCATTTTGCCTTCGAAGTGTCCAATGACATACCAGAACGTGTCGGCGGTTGTCACATGATAACCGAAATAAGACGTCATTTATAGTGCACATCATCCCCAGAATCCTCCAGTTGTTCGCCTTCAAGGGAATCGCTACAGAGATAGTCTAAACGTCGGCTTCACAGCTGTTTCATTGTTTCATAACGACATGTCCTAGAAACCAAAAGAATTTTTTTCATATTGTTTATATAATCATTTTTACCCCATGAACTGGTTGACCAAAATGTTCCGCAGCTTAAAAATTAGTTACAGATTGAATAAACGATAAAAGAGAACTGCCAGTTAGTTGTACATTACGAAACTCCACACGACAGTAATGTATTGTAGCACTGTGACAAACGTATGCAGTTGTCTGCTCCAGCTGCTAAAAATCGGAAAGAAAATATTAAGTGTGTTTTGGTCGCACTGGGAAACATTAGACTATTTTATAAGCTACCCTGATAAAATATTTTCCACTTCTTTAAAGAGCGCAGCGGTGTCTCTAGAGCGCTGTAAAGGAAGACTCCGCGATTTGTTCCTCACGGGCCAAATGGTAACGGTTTAGAATTGGTACCAGAAAGTCACGTGAACCTCCACCTGACGTAAGCCATGGCCGAGAAGTGATGTGTATATTTCTCTCGTTTTTTCGGAATCAGCACAATAATACGGATCTTCGTGGAGTCATGACAGAATGGTTGGAAGCAACAATCGTGTTTGGACGTGCCAAAGACACACCGCGAATGCAGTTGACCAATTTGTTGGTGTATCAGCGGGGACTGCCCGACGTGTCTACACTGAATAGTATGTGACTCGCAGCCATGTAACTTGCAACAAGAACAATAGTCGTAAAATGGTGGTAATCGACAGGAACAGGCAGCGAATGTCACGAACTGTCAGTGGCGACCGTTTTCAAACCACAATGATATTACTGCAGTGAACGCAGGTGTGCCTCACCGTTTTCGAGCAAAAATTAGGAAAAGAAACTGAATGAGTGGACATATGGATTCGAAAATTTCGCAAAATACGATTGATCACAACGTTACACTGGACTGCAACCGTCAGGAGTCATGGAGTGCAGTACAACGAATCGCGATTTCGTCCCTTTTCAAATGCTGTAGGACATCGAGTCGGCTGACGGCCCGATGAGGCGTTCAAACCACACTGTGTGGAAGGAGCAGTTCGTCGGAGGAAGTTCTGTGGTGTTTTGCGAGTGGTTTGCTCGCAGTTTCTTGGGCCCACTTATTCAACGTACCGTGGTCATTAACCAGAATGTTTATCTCAACATTCTCGGTGTCTAAGTGTCGGCCATTGCTCTGTATCTAACGACAAGTATACTGTAGACACTCCCGACATCAGACAATATCCGTGCTCACAGGGCTGCACGCATACGTTCCTGGTTTGACGTAAACACAGGAACCTTATCGCACCTCGACCGTCCCGATGAATCACCCCTGCTTTCTCCGACAGAGAACGACTGAGATTATCTGGGATAGGGTGTGATACCCAGCAGTCAATACAACGGCAGTTTAGTAGCTGTTTGGGATCAAATCGCTAGTGAGTGCTTTCAGCTGGACATGGCGTTATTGAAGAAACTTGTGGGCTCTCTTCACCGCCATATCGAGACCATTATAAAGATAAGGGAAATAAGAGCTCGTACTGAAGTGTTAGTCGTTTTTCCCTCGCGCGATCCGCGAGTGGAACAGAGAGAGAGAGGGGGGGGGGGGAATATGACTCTGGCGCGAATTGTGCCCTCCGCCACACACCGCTTGGTGGCTAGCGGAGTATATATGTAGATGTAGAAAGCTAGAGCCGGGGTTACAGCCTATTAGCGCCATGCCTCCTGAGCTGGTCACCAATGAAACGCAGCAGGTAGAAAAGTTTCCTGAAGTTTGTCAGGTACGCTGACGTATATGCTATGACGTCTATGTAACGATCAGTTCCTATTGTGCAACGGATGACAAGATCGAAGGTTCCATAATTTGTCGAAATTTATCAGTTTCATAAGTCTTTCTGGCAATACTTAGTTGTAATACTCACGGCAAATAATACTAACGTCCTCGAGTTACGTTAGTCACGACATACGCTAAGAATAGCTGTCTTGTCCTGTAAGAAACTTAGCAGAATTGTAGGCAAGCTCAGTAATGCTATTGAGTTAAGGGGAGAAGATACCTTCAATCTTGGCCATGTTAAACTGACCGTTTTCGATGCACCTTTTTTCAGGAGGTATTAATAGCAGAACAACTTATTTTATTCAAATAAATTTACTCTGTACGCTAACAAGCTGACATTTTTGAAAGAATAATGTTTTAAAACTGTAATTTTGAATTTTTTTAAATTTTGACCCCTGATTACGAGCAAATTTTTGAAATAAAGAATGTCGTGGACTTCTTTATAATACAGCTATAAACCCAAAGAATGTCAGTTTATGTGAATGTTCTAAGAAAATTAAATGTAAGAATTTAGATTCGCTGGGTAAATAGTTTCAGAGAAAAACTACATCAGGGCAGCAAAAATGTTCAAATGGCTCTAAGCACTATGGGACTTAACATCTGAGGTCATCAGTCCCCTAGACGTGGAACTTCTTAAACCTAACTAACCACGCCCGAGGCAGGATTCGAACCAGCGACCGTTCCGGACTGAAGCGCCTAGAGCCGCTCGGCCACCGCGGCCGACAATATTATTGCACTTACAGTGTCTCTAATACATTTCTGATACGTACCCATCATTACGTATAAACATAAAGGTTCTTCAAGTACGTTAATATCCACGAAAACATTTCTACTAATGGTGTCACAGTGTTGTGCACCATCACTACATGTAGAAGGGCTCGGGAATAGTTTCATCCTAATAGACTTGTGAGTTTAGAAACTACCGGCAACAGATATGTGTATACATCAAGAATTGTAACGGTGAAGACCACTGATGTGATGACATCTAGAGCAATATGCAAAATACTGACGGACGTTAAAGCGTCTCCCTATTCTTCTCCTCTACCCCTCTGGAAATTATTACTGTGGGGAGGCCTGACGACGAAGTTTACACCAGTTCGCACACTTTCACGCTCGCAGGAGGCGAGAAGAGAGCAGGGAGCAACAAGTAGTCAGCAGTCTTGACAGCCGGCGTCTGTTTATTGCGGCGGTGGACCACCACGTTGTCGTCGGGAAGCGGTAGGGGGTCTCGACAGCGGTTATCGTATTGTGCTGGAATGGGCTCAAACTCTAAGACCTGCCCTCAAAAACTGCACCGTCTAGGCAGCCCTACTGCACACGGAAACAGCTCGAGGCTTCCATTGCTTATCTCCTTCAGATTCTACAAGCATTTTTAACCTGTCATTAATACACTTGGGAGTAATTGGTACCTGCAATGTTGAGGAGAAAACGCCAGTCATAACGGCGAATGGATTAGGTGGGTGTTTCTTACAACACGAGGGCACAAGTAGTACGGAAACGGGAATACTGAGACAGAGGATGACTGTGATGCAAACGTCCTCTTCCCCCCCCCCCCCCTCTCCCCCTCTTAAGGAAATAAAGATGACTGATTTAGCTCGTGTCAAGTGTCCTCAAGTTTGTAATAGTGCCATGAAGGTCATGGGTTTTGAATTCAAGAGAGCATTTTCAATAATATTCAGTGTTTTAAACAGAATTATTTTCTTTGCCAAGATAGTGGTTAGGGAGTTGACTGTGTGTTTGTCACGTCTAAATAGAAAACTTTCCAACATATGAGAGTGGCTGGCTATAGCGATTCACTCTCTCTTTCGAAGACTTATGTCGCCCAAGGTAGTTCTTTCCTCAAGTATCAGGGAAATCACTTCGTTTTGGCCAAGCGGTTGTTCCTTGATCCAGAAATACCTTTAAGCAGTTTTTTAGGCCCTCTTGCGACAACTGTGTTAGGGAAACACGGAAAATGACTACACAAAACACAGAAAAAAAGGAGTAGATAATTAAAGAAAATCGTACGTGTGCTACAGTCGTTTAGGAGATGGTCTGAAATCTGTGTAATAATGTGCTTAAAGAATCGTATTTCACAATTTCTCTGCCTCATTAAACCACTCTGAGTGCTGACGTACCATATCTGTAATAAAGTACTAGCGATGTGTATCACACTTTTGCAGATTTTCTGATCTGCGTTAATAAACGCTATTTATTCAGTATTTAAAAAAATCTTCCTTAAATTCATGGTGATAATACTTAAAGACCTCGCCGTATTATAAATTAAAAGCGCGAGATTCGGTTTCTGAAAGTGGAATTGTACTAGCAAAGAGGAAAGTGATGAAAGAAATCACGAAACTGTAGAAGACTTCACGAGTAGAAAAATTTCTGCAACAGTTTTTTTTATTAAAACATATGTGTTTTGCAGTTCCTCGAAGATATCAATAAAAGCTAACGTCATTATTTAACTGAAAAGCGGCCTGCATACATTCCTGAGAGACCAGCTGAGTAAGATTATTGTCAGTATTTAATCAAAGAGAGTATTGTTTTCAGATTATGTTTCACAATCGCCGCCTTTGCTACTTCAAAGTGATGTCATGTTGCATGATGCCATATGGCAATGAAATTTTTATGCTCGCTAATTGACAAGTAATATTTCACTCATTGCTATTCGTTGATTTACATGTGGCACTGTTCCTTGATGAAAAACAAACACTTTTGACACACAATACACTGGACATGCAGCTTAATTCCGCACGTGCAATGAAGCACACTGCGATGTTCAGAAAAATACAAATAATTATATAAAGTGGTATTTCATTTTGAAGAAACACAAAATGAAGAACTGTATTTGAACGGTTGATTTCCTTTTATATTTTATATATTTATTAATTAGTTACCATGCGTTCATGCTGTATGAGTCAACTCCAGTCAAATCAGTATCTCTTCACGATTTATCTCAATCATGCGAAATTGCGAAAGCAATGGTAGGAGTGGGTTCGAATTATTGATGTGTGAAACTGAATTATTGTGCTACATTTAATTATTTATACATTTCTTTTATGAGACAAGATTTCCGCGAACAAAATATTTTCCAATCTATTCCCGTTCATCCCCGTGGCATTCTCTGGTGAAGAACTGCCAAGTTATTGAATTCTGAGTACATCCTCACATTCCTCTCGAAGTTGGATAATATAGAATTCGTAGTAGTTAAGTCCAAAGTATGTGTTAACCTTTCCAATATAAACTGAATTGTGTTTCTTACCTCTATATGAATACTGAAATTTACCTATGAACATATTTTTACTATCAAATAATTCAGATAACATCGTCCATATGGACTAAGGACATTTCATACGACGGTCAAAGACAACATGAGAACGAAGCCGGCGTGCCGAAAAGTAATGACTTTTATTATGTGTGTGTTTCAATGAAACAAACGTTATCGACAATCTTCATCTTTACTCCCCATATCTAGATACTAGCAGCTCTCTGCGTCTAGAGGGATCCGAACTGTAGCATGTAACTTGGTGGTTTGTTGCACTCGAGCTTCCAAATCGAAGAGTTCGTCTCTACATGGCGCACCTTTCAGCATGACAATGTCAGAGCGCACATGAGCGCTGCCACATCTGCAACAGTCCGACACCTTGGGTTTACTGTCGTCGATCATCCTCTATACAGTCCAGACTTGGCCCCATCCAATTTTCATCTGTTTCTAAAACGTAAAGAACTTCACTTTGATAGTGCCGAAGCGCTGCAAGCAGAGATTGCTGCTCCATCAACAAACGTTCTACGGCGACAGTATCAAGGAACTGGTGTCTTGTTGGGAGAAATGTGTTCTTCGCCAGGGTGACTTTGTTGACAAATGAATAATTAGACTTGATGAATAAAGGTGTAGGATGTTAATAAGTTTGTTTTGTTTAAGAATTTTTGAGAATTTTCACATATAATATTTGAAGGCACTACTTTTCACCAGGCTCCCGAAGTTTATTTATGGAATACGTTGGCTGTGACTGTGCAAGATAAGGTATTTATACGGAAGGCTCTGAAACACAGAAAATTACTGACAGTGAAGAAAAAGAAGATGAACTACGACTCAGAGCTCCACTGCTACAATTTATAAATGAAAGGTCATATACGTTGAATCTGAATCTTGCTTTACCAACAACAAATTTAAGTCCATAAGACCTCTCATAGATCCAGATTAGTTTGAAGATGGCGCAGACCGTATGAAATAAGTAAACTTGATAGTAACCTTTCGATTTGAACACAAACAGAGTAACATTTACAGGAAAACGTGTTCCAAGGAACCCAAAAAATTACCCGTCGCGGAATCTTAGAAATTATGTGGAGCAAGACGCATGTCTTATCAACGGGCCCCCATCTTCCACAGAGAATATAAGCAATACGAAAGATCTAAATGGAATATGGATTTTTTTATTTATTGCTGCTGTTCTCTTGTACCTCTAAGCGCAATGATAACATGAAGATAATGAATACACGACTACACTCCAATAAAAGTCTTCGACGTGTATCCATTAGGGTCTTAATATTGGATAAACAGAAAAAAGATAACATAGTACACATAAGACCACAAAACGAAATAAAATCATTGAGGATTCACTATTAACGAAAGAAAGAACATTGAAAACTAGATGCAAATGACATACGTATAATGTTTCAAAGCCCTGAAAGCTTCATGTAATCACTTGCATACACGTGAATATAAATCATAGGAACCAAGATTTTGTGTGGCTTTCACCGTTATTCTGTGAAACACTCCCTACTCCTTACATCCAACGTCGTTTTTAAATTTAGTACTTGCATTTCTTACAAAAACTTGAAGCATAAATACAGTGGTTAAATATGTATCGTTTAAGAAACTTTTTAATATTTGTTTAGAAAGTCAGTGTGCAACTGCATCCCCCGTGTTTCATAGTACCGTGTATAAAAATCGTCTTTTAGCCCGATAATAAGTATAAAATGCTGCTTTGTATCACACAGGGCTACAAAAAGGGAGAGACAAGTCAGCAAACTACCTCCAGACTACCACGAATCTTCTGCATACTGGAGGTTCTCAAAGAGATTTATCACAAAGAAACCATGCCGTGGGGAATTCTCGAGAATAAAAATTGAATCAACATTTTTTTATCATCAAATGATATCGTGATGTGCTTATCTGCAGTCATCTGGAAATGTCGGACTAAGGAAAAAAGGGACGCAGCGCCTAATGTGGTACTACAATTAACGAAATTCCAGATACGCCCCGAAATTGCACTCATAGTAGCACTTCAAAATGTTAACACTCCGTCGACATAATCAAGTGTTGCGAGAACGATAATAAGTAATTTATCACCATTGAACACATTACCAACGAACTCAGAGTATATGACGGGTGACGTATGTATTTGGGACAGCCTAAACTTAGCATCAAAATAAAATGGGTTGCATTTGAGCACACGATTTGTCGTATATGGGCAATCAGAGGACGGGAGATACATGTATCTGCACCAGGACTTTTTATATTCAGTATTTTATTTATTGTTGGTAACATATTTTTATGGCCATGTTAGAGGTTACGAGGCCATATATCTGAGAAACAGATTCCCTTATAAATGTTGTTGTGTGTCTGCTCAGTAAATTTTGTATCGAGTAGTAGCATTTGCTACAGGAACTGGTGGCCGAAAATTCTTGCTGCGACAAACTGTTCATTAATATAAAGATAATTTAACAGCAGTTTCAGGAATTTACGAAGAAAGACAATCGAAGGTAACGCAAAACAGATATCATCGTGATTAACCTTGATATGGGTGTGTCCTACTAGACGCCTTCTATATCGTCAGTTTTCATTTTACTAGTATAGACTGTATATCTTTGATGACAAACATGTCTAAGGCCCAAATTTTGAGTGAGAGACAGTACAACGCGGCTCTCTCCTGTTAACAGACAGAAATAACTCTCCCATTCGGAAATGCATTTATAACGCGGAACGGCATCAAACCGGTGTTCGAGTCTCAACACCACTGTGTTTAAATGCGGAGACGTGTGACTGCCGTTCGGTAAAGCAACAAACGCGGATCAAAGAAAGGAGACACATAATTAAGACTCAGAATGACTCTTGACGATGAATTGCTCTGTCGTCTAATTTGCTTCATCTTATGTGGATAATTAATTCCGATGCAGGAGAGCTTTGTAACGCCGATTGCGCTGCTACTGAAACTTAATTTCTGACGTGAAACTCTGAAAAAAAGATTTTGTTTGACACGAAATGGATGAGGCAGTGAAATAAACTCGTTCTTTGGAAAACACAACGAATGAAAGAAAAAATAATTAAAGCGTCCACAGTGATTAACTGTATGTGCGCTTCGTGTCGCCGAGATGAAGTTTATTGGAAAGAAAATTATACGAAGTTTTTTAATCGAGTTTACAGTGATAAACAAATTAAATTTTGTGTTTGGCAAACCGAAATGTATGAAACTGGGGAAAAAATATCGCTCGATTTGTGATTGAAATTAATTTCAGTCGTTTCAAAAAGCTATTTTAATTTACTTTCGCCTCGGGAAACGAACGTTGATTAAAACCGGATTATTTAAAATCAAATAATTGCTATCTATAGGTGTTATCTAGTTACACTGAAACTGATTTAAAAATGAAATAACTACCAATGGGACATGTCTGCTTTTCACAAATGGTCACACATTTTTGAAGCAGATACTTTCGACACACGTCGTATAAATTATCAATTTCTTGCTGTAAAATGATACATAATTTCTCTGTCAGTACCTCCCAACTTGCATGATACATTTGATGTGTAATTTCCTGTCGAATGTTGTAGTAAATGCTGTTGTTATTCTGGCCTTTAGTGCGATGACTGATCTGACGCAGCTCTCCGTACTAGTCTAGACTTTGCAAGTTTCTTCACCTCTGAAGAACTACTACTGTAATCCCTATCCACTTGAACTTGCCTCCTGCAGTCAAGTTTTGATGTTCCTCTACAACATTAATCTCCCCATCACCCCGTCCCACCCCTCACAATCTCACTTCCCTCCGTTACCAAGTCGACTATTCGTGATTCCTTGACACTGCATTGTGATTCCTACCAACCAATCACTTCCTTTAGTCAAGCTGCGCCGTTAATATCTTTGGTCTTCAATTAAATTCATTAAGCCCTCATCACCTGTCCGTCCTATTTATCCAATTCTCTGCAATCTTCTGTAGCACCATATTTCAAAAGCTTCTGTTATCTTCTTGTCAGAACTGTTTCACTTTCATTCAAGGCTACGCTCCACCAAATGCCAAGACTAAGGCCTTCCAAATGAACAAGTTTATATTAGATGTGAGCATATTTCTCTTTCTCATTAAGGACTTTTTTGCTGTTACCAGTCCGCAGAATGAATTTCCTTTCTGAAGGGGAGTGTTCGTTAATTTGACACTACCTGGCAGACAGAAACTGTACACCGCATCGGTGCTCGAATCTGGGATCTTTGTCTTTGAAGTATGGCGCAGAAGAGGTACTGGTGGGAGTAAAGTTCTGACGGTGGGTGTTAAATAGTGTTTGGAAGCCTTGCTAGTTGAAGCACTTGTCAACGAAAGGCAAAAGTCACAGTTTCGAGGCCCAGTCCGGGACACAGTTCTAATACGCCAGGGAACTTATTTTGTTGCCCAAATAACAGATCTCATCTGCTACTTTTACTGTCTCATTTAGTGATATAACTCATGTATTTACTTTAAAATATAACTCAAGAAATAGGGATAAAAGTTGCTCATAATGTTACTGAACTGAAACGTGTTGAGTCCGCAAGATGAGCAGTATCACTGCATTTGAATGCAGCCTGATCGTGGTTGCCCCATGTATTAAGCAGCCCATACCCACAATTTTTGGCGGGATCATAAAGGAAGCGCTGATCCACAATTTAGTAAGACTTGGTCTTATCACGCAATATGTTGTGTTTTCGATGGATCACATCAGGATGGAATAGTTCGTTTGCACCGTTAGAAAGGTTGTGTACTATAAAAATTGTGTTGCTCTGTTTTATTTATGTTCTTGTCTGAATTTCACTAACATGTAACATGTAATAACGTTAGCACTTTCTTCTACCGAACCCTTCGTATAGTAACCGGGCTTTTCACGAGCTACCGAGTCAGAAGGTTACTGTATATTAATTACCTTGATTCGTCGGAGCTGCCACCGCTAGAGGCAGATGAGTGAGGTTATTGCAGATTTTAACAATCGAGAAACGGGCAACAGAACAGCAAATTAGTCGTCAATCCGAAGTCACGCAAATGTTGAGCACCCAAACAATCGAGAAGTAACTCCTCGTTATAAAGGGCAAAAACCACTGCTCTGTATATGTCCCTCAACTCACAGTGTGTCATAGGCTAGACTGATTAGCATATCACAAAACATGATCATGGAGACACCGCACTGTCCTTTCTGTTCTAATTGTCTGATTACATTTCTTTGTTATATTTTACTAACTGATTTCATCCGGTGTAGATCTACAAATGAATGTCAAACTTCCTTTTTTTAAAAATTAGGTGTATGTTACACATAATAAAAAGGTTAATGAAACAAAGTAAAACAGATTATAAGTAAATGTTTCTGGTTACATAAAAACTCGTCGCAGCAACTGCTGGACGTTGTCATCTGAGCAGTTAACAATACTTGAATGATTATATAAATGTGAAAAAGCCGTAAAGTGACGCTGGAAAGTGATATGCGAGAGTAAGTCTGTGCTAAAATGCATTTCTTTGTCCCAGGAACATTGATTATAATATTGAAAACAAGACAAATATACGAGGGTTACTCCAAAAGAAATGCACACTATTTTTGTAAAAATACAGTTTTCATTCTGCATGTGTGAAAGTGTTACAGTGCGTAGATACATCCCTCCCGCTTGTTTTCAAACTTAGTTCAACCTGTTCCCGTGAGTGGCGCCGTCACATCATGTCTTCAATATGGCTGCTAGACTTGACGTTCGTCAGAAGCAACGTGCTGTCATAGAATTCCTGTGCCGTAAAAACGAGACAGTGGGAAACATCCACAAGAGGTTGAAAAAGATGTATGGAGATGCTGCTGTCGATCGCAGTATAGTTAGTCGGTGGGCAAGCAGGTTACGTGATGAAAGCGGGCACGGCAATATTGAGGATTGTCCTCGCAGCGGCGGGCCTCGTACGGCACACACTCCAGACAATGTGCAGAGAGTTAACGAATTGGTAACTGCTGACAGACGCGTCACAGTGAACGAATTGTCACTCTACGTTGGGATAGGGGAAGGAAGTGTTTTCAGAATACTGAAAGTGTTAAAAAAAAGGTTTGTGCCAGGTGGATTCCCAGGATGTTGACAGTGGCTCACAAAGAAACAAGAAAAATGGTATGCAGCGAACTTTTGGAACAGTACGAGAATGGTGGAGATGAATTTCTTGGAAGAATTGTGACAGGTGATGAAACATGGCTCCATCATTGTCCACCAGAGACGAAGAGGCAATCAATGGAGTGGCATCATGCAAATTCACCCAAGAAAAAAATAATTCAAAACTACATCTTCTGCTGGAAAAGTTATGGCTACGGTATTTTTCGATTCCGAATGACTCCTGCTTGTGGACATCATGCCAAGTGGAACCACCATAAATTCTGATGCGTACGTGACGACACTGAAGAAACTTCAAGCTCGACTGAGTCGTGTTCGACCACATTGGCAAAAGCAGGAGGTTTTGCTGTTGCACGACAATGCACGGCCACATGTCAGTCAAAAAACCATGGAAGCGATCTCAAAACTCGGATGGACAACATTGAAACACTAGCCTTACAATCCTGACCTGGCTCCATGTGACTGTCATCTCTTTGGAAAACCGAAAGACTCTCTTCGTGGAACAAAGTTTGAAGATGATGGCTCCCTTGTGCACGCTGCCAAACAGTGGCTCTAACAGGTTGGTCCAGGGTGTACAGCCGCTGGTTCCAAGATGGCGTAAGGCAGTTGAGAGGGATGGAAATTATGTGGAGAAATGAAAATATTGTTGCTGAAGGATGTATCTACACACTGTAAAACTTTCAAACATGTAGAATAAAAGATAGATTAAAAAAATAGTGTGCATTTCTTTTGGAGTGACCCTCGTACGTTTGAAAAGTTCAAACTTTGTGTACATACGAGACGGGTTGCGATTGCTGTACTTGTGATGCTGTGTAGTGTCGAGTGCGAACATCAGATCACAAAAAGTTTAACTGCAGGAAATATTCTAAGGTTATATGATAAAAAACAGTGCAAAATGTAAAAAATAAAATATTATGACAGATAATAATATCAAAATTATCGTTATAATGGTTATGTCGTCGTAAGTTTTCGGGAGGTTTTTCTTGGTTGTAAGTCAAATGCCGACACTGACAATCATCTTGCATTTCTTTATTCGAAATTGCGACCCCGCTCTGCCCCATTAACACTTCACTGCTTCTTAATGTGCGGGATCTGCAAAAGCTCGCTCCAACCCTAGGGATAATGAAAAGGTCAAAAGTAAGTAAAAGAAAATTATTTCGAACGTGTCATCGTCTTTCTTAAATACACTAACAGATACTTAAAGACGTATTTTTGTATATCTATCTGGAATGTACTGTTTCACATTTAAATGACTTATGGCTCCAGTACCTTAAGTTAGAAACAAGGTTAATGCCCAAGTTTTCCTTTGTTGTACCAAAAAATTCTGAAATTGGAAATCCTCGAAAACAGGATCATGTCTGCTCCACTATCTACTCGGCTGGTATTTGTCTGAAAACAACTAGCTTCTACAACGCCTCTAATGTCGCTTAGCCTGATCTACATTTCTAGTGAAACAAGTGCCATACAATTAAGTAGCACACATCAAGTAGAGCATAGACCTTATTCTGTTGCAGATACCTATAAGTGAGGAAACATTTTACGCTTTCATACTCGTAGTTCTGCCTGGGAACTATCGCTCCAGAATCAAAATGAAGGTATCTCCAATTTATCTTTTCTGGCTAATATTCTTTGGAGGTTTCCTTCGTTGTAATGCAAATATGAGAACTTGTATTCTTCTCCTGTTAATTTTAAGTTGTGAACCTCTCTGTTCCACTAGCATATCTCTGAGACATAGCTGAAAAGATCCAATCTCTGCAACGTGCTGTATGTCAAAGGGCCTGCTCCAGCCTTCGGGGTAAAAAGACAAAAAAGACCTTCAACTTGATCCAGATAAAATGTTATCTTAGTATTCAAATTACTATTGCGGCAGACTATGTGACTACGTTCTGGCAGTGTAGAGTAAATTACCGTATTGCTAGACACAGCCGGAACATGTCCTCCGAAGGATAAAATTGCACTGTGTTGACGCTTTATGTGCAGTTAGGCGTAAATGTTCGCATTTCGTAATCTTTCTTTGGAGATCAGTCTTAGTAAGTTACAGTTATCATATGTCCCGAGCACAAAAAGTGCACCGTATATTTATTTCAGAAATAGAATACGATACAGTGCTGTTACGGTTGTCAGCCTGACCCTTCTCTTGATATGTCTGTACTTGACGCTGTTGTGGCTATGAAAATAATTTAATGAAGCGCAACACGCTGTAGTTACCTTACAGCACTGTAATTACTACAGGTTAGTGTAGAAAACACTTTCAGGCAGAAAAATTTCTTCTTTTGCATACTGTGTTTGGATTTCATATGCGCACGTCTATCAGTAAACTAAAGCAGAAACACGAAAGCGTTGGAGAATACAGCTGGCCAGTGCAGTTAGTTGGGGAAATCACATTTTGGAAAAATTAATGTAGATAATAATTATAAGTTCAAGAGGAACATCTCGTTGTCACGGAAAGCAAGGGAACTTACTGAAATGATCAGTTCCTCTATTACGGAGTCACAAGCTCATAAAGTTGGACACCGTGTGTCAGTTCTTTTTCACTACCTTATTGCAACTGCTTTAGCTTTGGGTGTGTGTATGGGTGGGCGGAGGTTGGGTGGGGGGGGGGGGGGTGAGAGCGAGGGATGTTGAGCTTTTCCAGTTTTGATTGTTATACGAGATGTTTCACAGTCTTTGCATCAAACGCCTAGCGGTGACAGATCACGTCATCTGAAACAACTGTTGTTCGATATAAAATGTTCGCTAAGCTTCCCAACGATCCGAGGCATCATTTTGTTATTAGCTATGTCCCTGGTCCCTGGGAGTGGGCAGGGCGCAGGCATCTGCGGCGTGCCTATGCAATGAGAGTTGACTATAATCCAGTCACCTGCTCCGCACGACAGGGTAGGCGAGCAAATTATTTGCTTCTAAAATATCATTCACGGCTTAGAGACAGCTCTTCTTAAGGCCTTCTCGCTGAAAATCACTGGGGTGCGTTGTATGTAGACAGAGCAGACCTAACAAAAGTTGTTACTATGACGTAAACTATCCTTAATAACGTTTGATGCATATAAAAAAGTTTTATTTTAATGAAAATCGTATTCTTTGCGCAACTTGTGTAAAGTTTTCAGTTATCGCAATACAGGAAAACAAAAAGTTGGTCAAAAGTCTAAAAAAAGTTGTGTCGTTGTGTCTACAACACTGAATTGGCCAGTACAGTGGCTAAGGTCAAGCATTTTAGTATTGCTTACTTTGTTTACGTCACTATTCCATCTATGGAGATGCGCAAGCATGTGACACTTTGTTAGGGCGCAAATTGGCATACTTTCTTTGTCTTGGCAGCTCCTCTCTCCTCCATTATCGTCTTCATTGTTCCCACCAGCCCGTCTAATCCGCTCATCTCGTATGTATATATTCATTGTCTCGGTATTTATCTGTTGCAGTCGCAGTCGTCCCCAGAGCGCCATCGGCGCCATCGCAGACAGGATAAACAGCCGCCCCCGCCATCCCCTCGTCCATCTGTTTTTCCCTCAGCCCCGGGATCGCGGCCACCCCTAATCAGATTTTTATCGCAGTCAATTTTCGGCGCGCAAACAGAGCCCCCGCCCTGTTGCTGGCACACGTTATCTCGGGACTCCGGTTCCGCACTCGGTCAACACTAGGTCGCTGCGTCCTCACCCGAGCGCAATTACACGGTGGTCGCCGCAGGCCAGCCACTGTGGCCTACGTACTCTACTATACCACATGAAAGCACGAGAAAAAGTCAGTGGAAAATAGAATAGTAGTTTCTGAATATTACAGGGGTGCTCGACACCGGCCCGAAGCAAGTCTCAATGCGGTCCCAAGGGTAAAAACTTCCATAAAATTCTGTTTATGTGAAGTTATGATAGCTGTTATTGGTAGTATTAAGTATATTATGTGCAGCCCCCAAGACATAACAATAGACGTGCGCATATCTAATCCAAACACAGTATGCGGAAGAAAAAAGTTTTTCTGACTGACTGTTTTCTACACTAACCTGTAGTAATTACAGTGTTGTAAGTTAACTACAGCGTGTTGCACTTCATTAAATCATTTTCATAGCCACAACAGCGTCAAGTACAGACATATCAAGAGAAGGTTCAGGCTGACAACTGTAACAGCACAGTATCGTATTCTATTTCTAAAATAAATATACGGTGCACTTCTTGTGCTCGGGACATATGGTAACTGTAACTTACTAGACTGATCTCCCAAGAAAGATTACGAAAAGCGAATATTTACGCCTAACTGCACATAAAGCGTCAACACAGTGCAATTTTGTCCTTCGGAGGACAAGTTTCCGGCTCTGTCTAGCAATACGGTAAGCTACTCTACAGTGCCAGAACGTAGTCACATAGTCTGCCGCAATAGTAATTTGAATACTAAGATAACATTTTATCTGGATCAAATTCAGGGTCTTTTTTTGTCTTTTTACCCCGAAGGCTGGAGCAGGCCCTTTGACATACAGCACGTTGCAGAGATTGGATCTTTTCAGCTATGTCTCAGAGATATGCTAGTGGTACAGAGAGGTTCCCAGTTTAAAATTAACAGGAGAAGATTAACAGGAAAAGATTACTAGTTGTCATATTTGCATTACAATGAAGGAAATCTCCAGAGAATATTAGCCAGAAAAGATAAATTGGAGATACCTTTATTTTGATTCCAGAGGGATAGATCCCAGGCAGAAATACTAGTATGAAAGCGTAAAATGTTTCATCCAATACACCGAAGATAACGTAAAAGATTGGAAACCCCTGGACTACTAGGTCCTTACCTCAGAGTATTCGGTTTCCTATCCTCTAATACCACCACACATCTGACCCAGAGTGTCTGGTACATACTACAGAATTACCTTTTTTCCATAACTTACTATCAGTTGCTAGTAACATCTGTCTCCTTACTCACTCTTGTTATTCCACTTACTTGTTAGCTAACAGATACTTGATAAGCGGCGCTAGCTTTCTCTATGTATTTGCAAGGTAACGTTTCGAGATCTGGCAGCAAACGGGTCAATCGGGCCCGGCCGACCACCCTGTCATCCTCTGCTAATGGCGTCATCTGATGCTGTATGGTGGGGCGTGTGCTCTGCACACCGCATTCCCTGTCACTGTCATGTTTCTTAACCTTGGAACCGCTACTAATCGATCGAGTAGCTCCTCGCAAGAATGAGTGCACCCCACGACATTCCTTCCACGAAGGAAAAATCCCCGACAGTACCGGGAATTGAACCCAGATACTCCGCATCCGAGGTAGCTGTCTGACCGCTCAGTTACGGAGGTGGATATTTTCTATGTATGACTCCTTTTTATCCCTGTATCATTCAGAATGTTATATCAGAAAAATGGCTTATCAAGATAAGTGTTAGCTGAGGCGCAAAAAATAAAGAATTTCTTTTACAAAAACGTAAATATTGTGTCTGGACACTTAATATGCTATTTATTGGAGATGATTATCTCCCTTACCGGTTATAAAACCGACAGCTACATCCTTAGACGGCTGTTAACGTTGAAAATTGTATTTATTTTATGCTGTGCAGATAGTGTTCGCTGTGTTCCGTTCAGGCTGCAGTTACTTGAGGTAGTGATACCATGAAAAATACTGCGTGATTATATTCAAAGCTAACTGTTTCTGAAGAACTTGATATTTCATTCAGTAATACCAAAAATTCCAAATATCTTTAACTCTGAAGACGCACATATGTACAGACAGACACTGACACACACACACACACACACACACACACACACACACACATTGTTCAGGCCACACGGATGTGGATATCGATGACACCACCACCCCAAAGAATTTCCGCCACAACGGAAAACAGTTAACATGGCACGTACAGCACAAGCTAAATTTAATTTTAAATGTGAACTGTCATCTGAGGATCATCCTGCTGGTTTGAAACAAGTTATCATGCTGCTTGTTTTTAATAAATATAATTTTTAACGGTGGCTGGCTGTTTTTAATTTTTTGTGGCCATTATTTTGTTTATATGCGAAAACACGATTTGTTATGAATTTCGTCAAAAAATCACAAGCATTATTTGTTGACCGATTTCAGTGCCTACTAGGGCTTTAGAAATTTTCTATGAAGGTAATATCCAAGCGTGTAACGTAAAGGATCTTCAAATATGGGCCTGTAGTGTAGTTCGCAAGTGTTGTGTAACACGGATACGAGAAACATGTCAGGGCATCGTTAACAGTGAACGCCTGACTGTTAGCTTGGCTGCTACCCGCAGCGCTTCACCGCTATGCATGACTGACGCTTCTGGACTGACGGTGCGCGGAAGTACGATGCTGGACTTCCGAGTGCCCCCGTAGCTCTGGGAGCACTCATACACTATATTAACGTCATTCTTCGTGCATTATCAGTGCGTTGTAGTGGAGGAGACAGTATTTCGTCATCTGAGAGCGGGTATCTGAGAAATATGCTTGTGTTCGCTACATTATCTGTCTTTATGTTAGAATGAAAAGGAGGAACATGGGAATTGAACACACTGGCCAAGAACTTAGTGGCCCACAGGACACGTCAGGCTAAGGCCTCTAGCTCTGTTAATCGTTTCTGTTCGGCAAGGAAGAGAGCCTACAACTTTCTTCAGATGTCTCATATCCATGGGAAACGAAGTGCTACGAAATTGTAAGGATGTTCTAAGCTAAGTTTTCACCGCAGTTCGAGATATTCCTAGACATTTTGTATGGGCTTAAGATCGGATGATTTAGCGAGCCATTTCAGATGCGACAGGTTGTCTTGGAGCTCGGCAAGCGCTAAACGTAAGTGTGGAGTCTGAAGACCACGGCTCTTTTCCTGGAAGACTGTAGTGTCTACAGCATATTCATCATGAAGATATTGAAGGAAGGGCAACACTTCGTCACCGATAATGGTTAAACAAATATCACATGCGTGTCTGGCACTAATTCTACACCCTCTACGGCGCTCCAAAGGGATCAATGAACTCTTTTGACGGAGATACTAGTTTTTTTCTCCGTGAGCTTAACTCTTTGCTTAATTAACCTCTAATAGTACGATAATATGTATACTTATACCGACAGTATAGTTACAATCGACATAGATAATGCGTATTGTTTGATTCGACTCTTGTTTGTCGTCTATGGAAAGTTAGTCTAACAGTAGAACTTGAGCTAAAAACCGATCAGCTTCACACGAATTGTAGCCGGTAATAGTATTCAAGCTGAGCTCCACTGGAAGAACAGTATCCACCAGAAGAGTATGCTCTTGGTCGAACCCCCAGACAGACACACAATTTCAAATGTGTCGGTCCGATACTCAGATAACCCGCTTAGGGGACAATGCAGGAAAAGTCAGACCACTGCTTTGGTTAATGTGGTTTACAATTTCCTTTCTCCGAGCTCATTTGCCACATTTCAATTTGTACGATGTTGTCGACTGTTATATGTTCTTTGGCAGCGTGGTGTTGCGTTTGTGTTGTTCAGCATGTAATCAAGGGATGGGCTTCTTCTCATGCTTATCTGCTATCGCTAGAAAAAGGCATAACAACCGAAACTGCTAGATGGTGAGAAGCAAATTATCACAGTTTTAGGAGATATATGTCGTTACTTCAGATATTTTGTACATCTGTGGTACCGTTCGCAAGGAAAAGTAAACAGTAAATATTGCTCCCTCAGATATTTAGAGTACGAATATCTCTCTTTTCGTTAACGTCGTACTTATTGCTGAGCAGAATCTTTCCCTCCTTTATATTCTCAACATTCGCAAAATTCAGAAAATTACAATAAGTCCTGGTGGAACGACGCGATCAGAAGCCTAAGGCGCAGCTGCCTGTTTGCTGGCGGTAGGGACGTGAGCTTCATCACACCGTCTCCTGTGTGTGTTTCGAGGCGGCATTCACTGCGTCCCCCTGCTGCAGTAACACAACCCTAAGACGCCCCGTGTACGAGGACACTAGGATTATTCCCGACAATTGAGCCGAGTTTTTCAGAACCCCCGTAAGCTGCTTTGCGGTATCCCCAGGGACTCTTCGATTGCTACAGCACTTTTCGTCCTTATATAATCCCTCTTTTTGTGATACACTGCCACACCACGAAAATCCTTTTTTAGGGGGGTACGATAGGAGTGGTTGAAACACATGATTCTTCTGACTGGTTTGATGTGGCCCGTGACGGCTTTCTCTTCTGCGCCGTCCTTCTCATCTCCTTGTAATATTTACAGTCAACGTCCCCACTTACTACGGGCTATATTTCAGGATTCTCTCACAGTTTCTGCCATCTACAGCCCCTTATCATGGAAGTTATTCCCTGATGTCCTACCATCCTCACTATTATTCTTGTTAGTATTCCTCGATTTTTCCGAGAACCACCTGTAAGGGTACAGCTAGCGATCTTGTAGTTGAAGGAAGAAACCCATCCTTACTCTCTTTATTATATCGCAGCAGAATCGCTGACGGGGATGTCCCATAGATCTAGAAGTGAGGGAATGGAGCCTGGAAATCATCTGGAACGAATAAGAGAATGAGTCGAGCCAGAGCAAGACTGCGGGGTAGGTCCCACATCGCGCGTAAAAATGTGAATTAATGTTGTGATATTGCGAAACATAGCCATTCGAGCCGGAACATGCTTACATGGCAGATCCAGAGTGCCTGTACTTTCGAGATCGTCCATAAATGCGAAAGATTTCACTGATAATCGCACTAGAGTTAAAACACGTAGGTGTGTGAGAAATGTTAGAACTCTGAAGCTCAGAATTATATTTCGTTCCCGAGAGAGTTGTTAAGTATTGGAAAGGAGCGCGTACAGCAATGAACCGGCAATGGTAAACTCATAGAAGCTCGTGATAAATTAGTGATTGGAATTGTAGCGTGAATGCAATCTGAACCAGTAGAAATGCGTTACCAGCATTTAAAGTGGAATAAAATAACAGTACCGCATAAAAGCGTTCGCTTATTAAAGCCTCTTTATTAATAGAATAGACCACAGCGAACAGAATCATAGAACAGTGTGGGAGAATAAATAGGGCACACGTCGCAGGCTCACGGTCAGAACTACAGTTACCGGCGCATGTATCTTCGGAGTAAGTTGGCCCTCTAAAACTGGTACTTATGAAATGTCCGATGCCTAATTTTTCTAACGAACAAGACTACTGGACGTATCAACCACCTAAAATCATCGATTAAATCATGTAAAGTAATAGGGGCAGCTTACACACCTCACAGCTAATGTTGTTAGTCCATTTTCAGCATCCTGTAATATTACTTCTCAAACAAGTTGGTTGTATTCTCTTCCGGTTTTTTCCACGAAAGTTAATAGCTGACAAATGTACGCAAAGCCCATTGAATGAGCCTGTTTTATTTAACGAACATGAGGAACAAATCAAGCTAGAATTTATTTTTGACCTTTAATTTATCTAACAAAAGCGTTGAAAAGGGTGTAGCGACGTCATGCGCCATACATCTCTCTTTATTTAATCTGTGGTCAAATAAATAGTGGAAAACACTGAGTGTAATGTCAGGGTGCATGTGCTTAATTAAAAGGTCATGCAGACTGAATAGGAACCGCCTGTATATTTCCAGTAAGAGCTGTTGTTATTCTAGTCTCGTAATCTGAGCGCCCCTCTGTATGTTAGCAGCATGTGTGGTTTCTGTGGGCTTATTCTAGTTCGGTATCGTGTAACATGCTGAATTTCTTGCGCTTTCGAAGGACTATATTACATTAAAAATACGAACTGTTGTTGTCTAACGTAGACCGTTGATCATGAAACATTATCTGCGTTCCATGTAGTTGTAATGTATAAAAAAAAACTCGTTGCAACACATTCACTCTCACAATAATAAATAACTTCATGAACGGAATAAAAAGCTACAGATGTTCTACTAAATACTCTAGAATTCTGTTTCAAAGAACACAATCATATAATGGGTGATTATAAGGGCCAAAACGACAGGACGCCGAAGAAATTTAGAAAAGTCTATCAGTACCCTATCTAAATAGATTGATTAAAGGAACTAAGCATCTAATTTTCTGATACTTGCACGCAAGAACCTGAAAAACCTTGATTTTTCTTGTGGTGACACTATCTAAGAAAGGACCAGAATTTTCTTCCAACTGACACTCGGTAATATCACCTATTAATAATGAAACAGAAAATACTGGTATGTGGAGACTGTTTGGCTCCTAAATAACTGGTTGTTCTGTAACCATAATATATATAAGGGTAGATTACACGTATTCTAAAACGGTCACTGAATGAAGTCGACGAACTCAAATTGTTCAATAAAAACTATAATTGAAATACATGGTTCGCAATTATTCTATGACAAAAAATAGTCTGTAATTCATATAAATGTTTGTAAACCAGTTAAAATAAGTGTAACAATCGCTAAGGCATTCTTAAGTACAACATTTAAAGAAATAGGAACGTTTACATTTTACGAGAAATTAAAAACGAATAAATAACATGAATATGAAGATGAGTGACTGTGAGCTATGGACTATCCCGATTGAAAACTAGACTGGTGTTTTGTGGAAACTAAAACATAAATCAGGTTTGATTCCACGGGAATAATTATACACCAGGACCGTGATGTAATTCAGGACAGAGAGATAATCAGTATCAGTCGCAATTGCATACGTATTTTATTGCAGATCTAGATTTTATCTAACGGGGCAGCTATCACCGTGCGTTATAGCTAGTCAGCACAGATATTATGGCACAAACAACAATATAACTTTGGCATGACAGGCGCTTGTACACGCCAACGTTAAAATGTAATATCTGTCGTTATAACAATGCTGAACCTACTGAACCTACATGGCTGCCTATAACGCACTGATGACAGCTGCTTGTTACCTGGAATCTAGATCAGCAACAAACTGTAGATTATACTACGACCGCTGCTGATCTTTATGTCCAAAAATATAGATGTAAATATCATATGACAGTGTTGAATGAATGTGTAATACCACAGTAATTGCTCACAGTTTTCCTCTCATCTCGATCTAGCACAGATTTTCGACTTTCCCATTTGATTTCAGTCAGTGCCCGATCGCAGCCTTAGAATTTAAGTGAACAAAAATACGCGACCGATTTCGTACTATAGTTCTGACCTTGTTCTGATATCTTAAACTGTTCGTGCAGTATCAGAGTTACCAATGATATAAAATGACGGGAAATTTAGTGGATAACATCCCGTCGACGGCTAGGTCATTAAAGACGGATCACAATCTAGGACTGCAGAAGGATAAGGAAGATAACTGATCGAGTGCTGTTGAGGAAACCATCTCTGCACCTAAACTAACAGTAATAGAAAAGTCGCAGAAAACTGAATGTTGATGACTGGCTAGGGATTTGAACGGCCCTCCCCTAGAAACGATCTTGGGTCGCGCCCAAGCGCTATCTCAACTTCTCAATGCGCAACTCCAACAGCAACAAAGCCACTTCAACCTGTTTCACCGATTCTGTGCTGTCAGTGAAATACGATTTAATGTAGGGAAATGCGTGTCCAATTCTCCTCGAAGATCCGGAGGAGACGCATGCGGAGTGGTCTTCGTTCGTGGTGTTCGTTCCTTTGTCAATGAGAGCTACAGCGCCGTAGAACAAATTGCTCAGGTCGACGCCCAGTTGTTTGAGTTCGGAAAGGCGTCCGACACTATTTCGGACTGTCATTTAGTGAAAAAAATACTAGATTGAAACTTCCTGGCAGATTGAAACTGTGTGCTGGATCGAGACTCGAACTCGGGACCTTTGCCTTTCGCGGGCAAGTGCTCTACCATCTGAGCTACCCAAGCACGACTCACGCACCGTCCTCACAGCTTTACTTCTGCCAGTACCTCGTCTTCTACCTTCCAAACTTTACAGAAGCTTCTGTAAGTCGTGCTTGGGTAGCTCAGTTGGTAGAGCACTTGCCCGCGAAAGGCAAAGCTCCCGAGTTCGAGTCTCGTTCCGGCACACAGTTTTAATCTGCCAGGAAGTTTCACATTAGCGCACACTTCGATGCAGAGTGAAAATCTCATTCTGGAAAATACTAGATTACCGGGTATCGGCCCAGATTTGTGACTGTGTTCAAGACCACTGTCGGGTTTTTTCTGTTATGGATACTCGAGTTCAGGGTTTGATTACAAGCGAACCAATCGGCCTACCGCAAAATGAGTTATAGAAGCATATTTCCTGTTGTGGAATGATCATATAAAATTAATTGTTGGTAAGGCGGGTGCCAGGTTAAGATTTACTGGGAGAATCCTTAGAAAATGTAGTCCATCAACAAAGGAGGTGGCTTACAAAACACTCGTTCGGCCTATACTTGAGTATTACTCATCAGTGTGGGATCCGTACCAGGTCGGGTTGACAGAGGAGATAGAGAAGATCCAAAGAAGAGCGGCGAGTTTCGTCACAGGGTTATTTGGTAACCGTGATAGCATTACGGAGATGTTTAACAAACTCAAGTGGCAGACTCTGCAAGAGAGGCGCTCTGCATCGCGGTGTAGCTTGCTGTCCAGGTTTCAAAGGTTCAAATGGCTCTGAGCACTATGCGACTAAACTTCCGAGGTCATTAGTCGCCTAGAACTTAGAACTAATTAAACCTAACTAACCTATGGACATCACACACATCCATGCTCGAGGCAGGATTCGAACCTGCGACCGTAGCGGTCGCTCGGCTCCAGACTGTAGCGCCTAGAACTGCACGGCCACTCCGGCCGGCGTCCAGGTTTCGAGAGGGTGCGTTTCTGGATGAGGTATCGAATATATTGCTTCCCCCTACTTATACCTCCCGAGGAGATCACGAATGTAAAATTAGAGAGATTCGAGCGCGCACGGTGGCTTTGCGGCAGTCGTTCTTCCCGCGAACCATACGCGAGTGGAACAGGAAAGGGAGGTAATGACAGTGGCACGTAATGTGCCCTCCGCTACACACCGCTGGGTGAATTGCGGAGCAACTTAGTATTAAAGTTAAATATATATTTTTTATTTTAGATTGTAGTAAGCGTTGTCCGATTTTCGGCGTCTTCATTGTGCTATTACCTATTAAAATTTCATTAACATCGGACAAATACATTTACAGCTATACAATTTTGAAGTGAGTAGGTCGTCGCGTAGACTCCGGATACCGAACAAACTTTAATGCAGTCCAAAAATGAAAATATGTTGAACTTGAAAGCCAAATTTTCTCCATAAATAAATCAAGAAAAATATTGGTACAGGACTTTTTGCAACTGGCCTATTGATTTTCTTGTAAAAAAAGCTTAAACTCAAGTCTCCAGAATAGAAAAATCCGTTGGTAGGAGATAGAACTCAATACGTTGTTCTGAATTGTACTAAATCGGCGGATTAAGGTCGCAAAATATGTCTGTTCCGACTTCACATTTTAAGACCATATATTTTGCGGTCTGCCGACGTATCTGTTTCGTAGTGACTTGGTCTTGTTTACAGTTAGTCGAATTGTGTCTTCTTCCATAAATTTAAGATATATTCTCATTTTTGTGGGATGTCGCCTTCAGCAACCTTTCATGAATGTTAAAAATCTTATTTTAGCTGAGTGTATGGCGCTTTTGTCTTTCTTTCTTTCAACCCAAGACTCACTACCACAAGGCAGGTTAGGCACGGACATTCTTTTGCAAGACTTTAAGTTTTTTTTTCTCTTCTTTTTATGTAACGTTTTATTTATAGTTCTACATATGTGCTCATAAGTACTGATTTTAATGCCGGCTGAGAAACCTTCCGTTGCCCAGGTATTTATTTATTACAGTCGTCTATTAGACCATCTCTTCAACCCTCTCCTTGCTCTGTCCACCTCCTCCTGTTCCTCTTCTCTGTCCATAAACCCGATACCATCCCAACCCCACTACCACAGTCGTTATTTCTAAATACTAAGTAATATGTGTACTGAGTTTGGTTGAAATCGATCCAGGGAACTAGGAGAAGATGTTGAACATATGCGTATGTGACATATACTGCACATACATACTCGACAAGGGCTGGACAAAAATATGGAAACACCAAAGCCGGCCAGGGTGGCTGAGCGGTTCTAGGCGCTACAGTCTGGAACCACGCGACCGCTACGGTCGCAGGTTCGAATCCTGCCTCGTGCATGGACGTGTGTGATGTCCTTAGGTTAGTTAGGTTTAAGTAGTTCTAAGTTCTAGGCGACTCATGACCTCAGAAGTTAAGTCCCATAGTGGTCAGAGCCATTTGAACCATTTTGAAACACCAAAAAACAACAGATTATCCGCTCCAGAGCGATGTAGGAAACCTGTTTATACAAAACAGCTTCCAATCATCTCGGAATGGATAAATACGGGTCCTGAATGGATTCCAAGAGCATGTTGTATCATTCTTCCGGCAAAATAGTGCAAGGTCAGGTACGATGACAGAGACGAATAGCGATCACACATCGTTCTCTCTAAAGCAGCTGTGTGAATAGGGGCACTGTCGCCTTGGAACACAGTATCACCAGTGTGGGACAAATTTTATATAATGGGATGGACCAGATCAGCCGAAATTCATGACAGCAATGCTACGTTGCAGAGCATCCATGGGGCCCATGGTGTACCACGATATGACCACACGAATCATTACCAAACCTATTACACGCTTAACACTCAGGACATAAACTCTGTCAGAACTTGTAAGCGTCGTGAAACAAGACTCACCCCATCAAATTACATTCTTCCATTGTTACATAGGCCATGTTTTATGTCTTCGGTACCATATTTTCCTGTTCATGGGCATTCGCTTCAATGATGTATGGTTTTGTTATTGCAGCTCGCTCTGCAACTCCCTGCTTACGGAGCTCCCTTCCCATTGTTTGGGTGCTGACAGTGTCCGAGAGCGTGACGTTGAGATCTGCAGTGACTTTTGCAGTTGACGTCCTTTTATTTTTTGTCACAATCTGCTTCAATGACCGTCTGTCATGATCACACAACACACAGTTTCGTCTTCGTTGTGACTCAGCAGATGATATTTATGTGCTCTCCCCCCCTGTATGCGGTATAAATCGTCGATACGGCACCTCTTGAAGCACCAAACACTTCGGCTCTCTTGGTTGCGGTAGCACCCACCATACAAACACCAACAATTTGCCCACGTTCGAATTCACGTAGCTCCGACATAGTGCACTCACAGCTATACAGAGCACTATTCTGATCACACCGACACTGCATATATGTTCAAGCACGCATTTCTCGCAGTGTTTTACACCATACAGACTCCAAAGAAGATGTTAAATTTATATGTGGTATTAAGCCGTGTGGCTCGATCTCAAGTCCAAAAACACATTGACAAAATCATTGAGTCGCTTTAGTGCTCACTCACACGACCTGGTTGACACACTTGTCAGCATAGATAAGTGACAAATTTCACTTCTTACTTTTAAAAGCATTGCAAGTCAACAAGGTACAGGGATTAAATATCAGAAGACCGATTTTGAATATTTTTAAGTCACCCCTTCTCTTCCACACTCTCGTTCGTAGTGATAGTGGAAATCTTGTTCCCACAGTTTTTTTTTATACGTACTGCTGCAGGTCCGCCTGATCTACGTTTCAGTGTCACCTCCTTTTCATTCCTGCCCTCGAAGATTTGAAGATGGTTCTTGCCCCAACAGTGCTTCTCTCCAGATAGTGACCAGTAAACTTTCGATTCTTTAAAGAACCGAATTCCTCTGTATAAAACAGCTTCAAACTTTTGATTACTTTAAAAATGAGTTAATATATTAGATATTTGACACTGAGCATGTAAGCGAGGAGAAATTTGGAAAATGTTTGAATTTATGTTTAAAGTTCGTTGGAAGTCGCTAAGTGATCTCACTGTCGACACTGGGTTGCTATGCTCCAGGTAATTTGCACTCTATCTAAAGAAAACCCAGTTTTTCATGCATCTCGCAATCAGTGTTTATGACATATGTACTGAAGTATGTGCCATATAATGATGTCATTTTGCAGGTTCAGTCAGTACTGCATGTGGATACCCTCTGTAAAAGTGGTGCGAGTAGTGTTAATAGTAAAGAAGTAACCAATTAAAACGTCATGCTGATGCCGTTGTTTTACTGTAGTAAGCGGTAAAGTTTTTTTCTTTCATCATTTCGCGACCTGCATAGGATCGATGTTTGGTGCAGGGACTAGTAGTTGATCCTGAGTGGAATACCAACATAAAACTAAATTCAGATAAAACAAACGCGAGGCTGAGATTCACTGCAAGAATGTTAAGGAAATGTACAACACACGCGACTGAAGGGGCTTACAAAACACTCGCAAAAATGGTTATGGTACCTCCGTATCGATACTCGCATCCAGAGCATGTCTTTACGTGGCGTTGAGTTCCTGGTTCCGAAACGGGAGGCAATCTCGGGCCCTGTTGAGGGAAGTTAAGAGCCAGCAGATGCGCGCCGTACAGTGTACTGCGACGGACGAAGTCACTTGCAGATGTTTGGTCACAGGAGGCGCTGAGGGCAGAGCAGAGGGAGCTTTCGATGATTACCTCCACCGTCATCGCCAGGAGTAACTGACTGTCTTCACTGCAGCTGTGGTAGCAATTGCGGAGCACAGCCTCACGAACAGACATAGAATACTGCCCGATGAAACAAAAATTCTGTCCCATGCCTCCACGTACTGGGATTCTGTTATTAAGGAGGTTGTTGAAATAAGCATGAGCCAAAAGAACTTTAACCGCGACAATTGATACCATCTGAGCTGTGCATGGAAACGAGCACTTGATGCAGAGAAGCAGCATAGACGTTCCTTCCAAGGTTTACGTTCCAACGGAAGCGGTGGC
Source organism: Schistocerca cancellata (assembly GCF_023864275.1). NCBI lineage: Eukaryota > Metazoa > Arthropoda > Insecta > Orthoptera > Acrididae > Schistocerca > Schistocerca cancellata. Next base: position 610,016,745 of record NC_064628.1, read on the forward strand.
GCCACCGGCGCACACAGTGGCCCGTCTGCGACAGCAGTACGTAATCGCCGACCAATCATAAACCGACCAATCAGAAGCCGTCCATGGGCTATAAAAAAGGCTACCACAGCAACAGTGAAGATAGTCAGTTGGTCCTGACGATGACGATGGAGGTAATCGTCGAAAGCTCGAGATTTTATCCAGAACTGACAGACAAGAATACCGAGAATGTTTTACACATATGGACGTGTTTGAAAACGATGAGCCTCATTGTGCAATATTCCTTGGAGGGGTGTCTGGCCACTATAATATTAGACTACTGTTTACCTATGAATGCGATCAGTCCTACTAAACCGTACTTGTATCGCTCAATCCTTGCCTGGAGTTAAAATTGTGTTCTGCAAGGGTTAGTAGGCGTCACACCTGAGTTTTGATCCTATCTTCTAAGAATAGTTCCATTGTGATGTCCGCAGATTAGCGCTTGATGCCGTTGGTAAAATTAACAATGCAGCACTTCTCTTCCGTGCCGTGAATTTTTTTTTTTGTTTCTTTTATCAGTGCTCATGTGCTGTAATAGGCAAAATGCTTACCGTTAATCAATTTAACTATTCAGCACTTCTCTCCATTGCCCTGAATAATTTTTTTTTTGGTAATTGATGTTCATGTTCTATGAAAGGCTAGATGTTGGCCGATAGGCAATTTAAATATGCAGCAGTCCTCTCCAGTGCCCTAAGTTATTGTGTTTTTGGTAATTATTGCTCATGTTTCGTGAAAACGCAAACTGTTTGCCGTTGGTAAATTTGTGTAGCACTTCTTATCGGGCACTGAATACTTTTGTTTTGTTGTAGTTAATGTTTATATTCTATGAACAAGCAAAGAGCTGATCATTCGTAAAATTAACTGTGCGTCACCTCTCGTCCGTGCATTGAATGACCATGTTAACTTCAAATTAAGTTTTATTAAAAGGCTAGCTAGTGTTTCTTGGGGCATTGTGTAATTAATTAAGTCTCGTATCTTTGCAGAGTACCACGAGCTTAAAACTGACTAATCTTTCACTGTTTTAAAATGTTTGTATTTTCCTCTTGTTACGAGCTCTCTTCTGTGGGGCAACGGCCTATAAGTACAGTGACTGCCTTGTGGAAGCACAGGGTGGGTCAGCTGGGTCCCAGTTGTGCGTGCCCATTGGTGGGCCTGTATATGCCTGGTTTTTGAATTTGTTTATATGTATCTTTGTTCCTGAAATAATACAAACAATCCTGTTGGACGAACATCAGCAACTGAGGATTATACTCGTACAATAAGTTGAAAATATTGCTTCAGTTGTAAATTTCTTTTACTATCACGACCGGTTTCGGGCTCTCATAAGCCCATCCTCAGGTGTCTCAACTGTACTGTGGCCCCTGAGTTCCGCGATGGACGTGTACTAGACACGGTTTCCTACCTATGAGCGCAGAACTCCCTGTTCTGCGCAGAGCAGGGAGTTCTGTGATTATAGTTAGGAAACCGCGCCTAGTACACGTCCACCGCGGCGCTCGGGGACCATAGCACAATTGCGACACCTGAGGATGGGCTTATGAGAGCCCGAAACCGGTCATGATGATAAAAGAAATTTACAACTGCAGTTATCTTTTCAACCTCTAGCCATGAAATAATATTCATTAGCATGGCCATGGCGCTGTTTGTTTATGGGATTTTATAATGGTTGTGATTTTCCCGTGTTTCAAAACCTTCCTCAAAAGTGTTTAAGATTTTGATACTTTCTCAGAACTGTGCTTAAACTTTTTGGGCTAAAGAGTTTCCTCAGTTGCCCCTTCTAAGTAAATTCTGATTATGGGCATTCTTTAAAAAACATAAAATATATATACTGTATCGTTAAAGCTGTAAATTGTAACACATATTCTGACTTAATCATTCTTTAGCCTACACACTGTTTCACGATTTAATCGTCAAGCGTACCAAATACTGGTGTGTACAGACTGACTGTATTAAGTAATAAAGGTTGTTGATTGTTTTTGCTTCGATGTTCTCAGTGGCCATTAACCCAAGATCCCCATACCCTGTTATCTCAGATTGTGCATTTTTCGTTATTCTGGGATTCTTACCATATTGGATAAATAGAGAAAATCCAATGGAGAGTATCGCCTTTCGTTGCGGGATAGATTAGAATGAGGAAGAGTTGTGACTCTGTGAGTTATGGAGAGGTTTATTGTTGAAATTTCGATAGTATACATTGCTAGAAGAGTCAAGCAATATGTTTCCTGATAAATAAATCTCGTGAAAAAACCGCAAGAATAAAATTAGAGAGACTGAAGCTCATGTGGATGTTTATCAAGAGTCGTTGTTACCATGTACCATTCGCGACCGAAAGGGGACGAACAACAGTGGTTCCACTGTTTTACACGCCGTCGTGTAAAATCCTCTTCGTGCGCATAGGACTCATCACATCGGAGTTCTCTGCATACACAGCAGAAAGCTCATCCAGGCGCGGCGAGCCACGATCCGTAGCGGAGCCAGACGACGGCGCTCTGACATCACGACAAGACTAGTGTTTCCGCGTGCAGGTTAACAGTATTACCCGCTGGGAGCGCTACTGTAGTTGGCGCGGAGCGCTGCGCCCTAGACGGACACAGGTCGCGAGCGGCGGACCGTAGCCCGACGCTAGTTGTGCAACGCAAACACGGTTAACACGCGCATTAACACAATAACGAGAGTGCTCCGCGCTAACAGTATTACCTGCCGTAACTCGATACGGCGCGCTGCGACACGCCGGTCGCCCGGCCGCGACCACTGCGCGCTCGCGGATGGCGCTCACCTGCAGCGCGGCGCTGCCTATCCACTAGGCGTAGTGTAGTCCGGCTGGGACTGGCGCTACAGCGTTGCAACGCCTTTTACTTGGAATTTACCGGCTAACTCGCGCAAGGGAAATGAAAGCAAGCAATAAGAACATAACGAGGTGTATTATAAAAGCGAATTTGCACACTAAATGGCGGCGTAGCTTTGCTCCATCCTATGCTTTCTCTTCATTTACACTTCACTGCGCAAAAAAAAAAAAAAAAAAAATGGTTCAAATGGCTCTGAGCACTATGGGACTTAACATCTGTGGTCATCAGTCCCCTAGAACTACTTAAACCTAACCAACCTAAGGATATCACACACATCCATGCCCGAGGCAGGATTCGACCCTGCGACCGTAGCAGTCACGCGGTTCCGGACTGAGCGCCTAGAACCGCACGGCCACCGCGGCCGGCTCCGCGCAAACAACCTTATGATGTGTGCTACTGTCACTTGTGCCCCCTGTCGCAAGGTATGCATAGGAGGTGACAATATATCGGTTGACTCTTCAAGGAATGCACGCTCTCAGAAAATTAATGGTTACCAGCATCGAGATAGACAATTCGTCTCTTGCTCTCTTGTACAGAATGCTACTTGAATACGCTCAGCATATTCGTGACACTTTCCCATGCACTAATTGAAGCTGTTATAAAACGTGTTGTTCTCCTTTGGATCTTCCCTGTTTTTCTGCAGGGTGATTTAAGTTCCTCTATCACCGTCGTTTTATGTAACCCGCAATATAATATCTGGCTTTCAAAATCTACGCGCAAGATTTTCATATTACCTCTCTCGCTACGCACAAACTATCAGTCCTACAGAAAAAAATGAAGAGGTCGTTTTTTTTGTACGAGATTTACTGTAATTAAATTTTGTATTGGGATACGTTTTCGCTAGAGGTCGTAGTTTTTGAGTTATTGAAGACAAACGTACAAAAGTGACCTTCAAATGAACCCTCACTCCCTCCATAGGTCACGATTTCTAGTGTGTTGTTCATGGCACTTCCTGCCACCACTGTAGAAAAATTTGCGACTGCACAAATTATATCCTACATTCAGCCTTTTTGGTCTTCATAGCTGGCCTTATTACGTCACGGGCTTAGTCGGGCACTTACAAACTGTAAAATTAAGTTCTGTGTAAATTTTACCTAAGAATTTTGTTAATGTTGTATGCGTAAATTAAACAATTACTTCGTTTTATTCGTCAAGCCTACCGATTACGTAAGTACTTTGGTTGTAAGAGCTAGGTTAATTCGAATTTCCAACGTAAACAGTTTACAAAAGTCAGTTTTTCTTTCAATAGTCTCAGGGGCACGTTTAAAGTAAGAACGTGAAAAAAAAAAAAAAAAGAAATAGCTGACTGCACTGGTGGCGAAATCTCCCCGTCAATAGAGAACGACAAAGGTCGAATACCGGGAATAGTTCCCGTGGTCGGAAATTTTTGTTCAGTAGTTGGTGGGAGTGCTGCGACCGATGCCACGAACAACATACTGGAAATCCGAACTGGTGAGAGATCGGTGTGGGTGTGGAGATTAGTTTCAAGATCACTTTCGTATGTTTTTCTTGAACAACTTGTAAACCTTGGCATCCAGCGGGAACGCAAACTAGTACAAAATTTAACTACATTAAATTTCCTACAAAAAAGGTCCTGTTAATTTCTTCTGTAGGACTAATAGTTTGGAGGTAGCAAGGGACAGAAAATGAAATATCTGTTATGGGTCTCAGAGGAGCAAAATTCCAGTATCATCAGAACGAGAGTTTTGCCGGCTACTTCCTTCGTGGGTGCGTTTTACCTCCTGAGAATTCTTCCAGCGAATCTATCTGCGTTTCCTACGATTAATTTTGCGTGTCCTTACAGTTTAAATTGCTCTCCACCTGTTTAGTGTATGCGACTGCTTCGAGTGATCGTTCTGCAAATCCTGCTAGCATACAGTGGCTGGATGCGTCATACACCAAATACAATAAATTGTCTTTCCATCTATTTATGAGCAATACATTGAATTTGTCAATGCTGAGGACTAATTGCCAGTACTTGTACGAAGCATCGATCCTCTACATGTCTTCCTGGATTTCACTTGAATTTTCTAATTTTGCTACTTCTCTCTATACAGAGTCAACCAGCACTCCACCGATAAACATTTAGAGGTGGTAGTATGGACCAAAAAGAAAAAAAAAGTCTAGTAAATGTGCGCTCTAAATATACGCCTCAACAGCTTTGATAACTTCTTCAGTAGAAGAGACGTGTTTCGTGAAAGATGAATAAGAGCTCATGGTTCTTAAGGTATACATTTGAGAACTAACGTTTAGCGGACTTTTTTCTTGTTTTGGTCCATACTTCCTCCTCCCAAAATGTGAAAATCAAGAAGAAACGTGTTCTACAGTTCGAAGATGAACTTTTTTTTTCCCATGCTACCACCTCTGAAAGTTTGTCGGCGGAGTTCTGGTACACCCTGTATAACAGAATGCCAAGCGAACAGCTTCATGGAACTTACACCAGATCCTTTATATGTATTTTGAGAACAAGTTGTCTAATATTCCCTTAGGTACACCGAAATTGCCGTTAAGTCTCTCCGTTAAGAAAGACACGCTATGTACTGTTTGCAAGGAACTCTTCAACGCAAAACTAGTCTGATACCCCGTACGTTCGTATTTAGATCGTAACTGCATAGAAAAGCAACATGGGCGCCGATATCTACTGCCTTCTGGGTCTCGAGACGAACAGGGAGCTGGGTTTCACACGATAGCTGTTTGCTGAATTCATGTTGATTCCATTTCTTTAAATTGGATCCAGCAGTCTCGTGACTGGTTGGACGCAGCTCACCACTAATTCCTGTCTCCTACTAACCTCTTCATCTGTGAGTACTACATCTATCCTACTTCCTAATCCTCAGTTACTTGTTGAATGTGTTTCAATATCTGTTCATAGTTTCTACTTTCTATAGCACTCTCTGGTACATGGAAGCTATTTCTTGTCTTCACACATGTTCTACCAACCTGTCGCTTCTTCTTGTCTTCTTTCCGTATGTTCTTTTCTTCGCCAATTCTGCATAGAACCTCCTCATTTCTTTTCAGTTCAACTAACTTTCGACATTCTTGTATAGGACCACGTCTCAAACGCCTGGATCCTTTTCCCATTTCTTCACGGCCCATGGTTCACAGCCACAGAATGCTGTGTTATAAAAGTATGTTCTCAGAAATTTCTTGCACGTATGAATATCGATGCTTGATACAAACATGTTTTTCTTCGCCACGAATGCCCGCTTTGCCTTTACTAGAGATGTCTGCGAGATGTTACACTGACGGAAAAAAATCGCAACAGCAGAAAATACTTAATGTATAGTAATGAAATTTGGGGAATACATTTGTCTAGGTAACGTACACTACTGGCCATTAAAATTTCTACACCACGAAGATGACGTGCTACAGACACAAAATTTTACCGACAGCAAGAAGATGCTGTGATATGCAAATGATTAGCGTTTCAGAGCATTCACACAAGTTTGGCGCCGGTGATGAACCTACAAGGTGCTGACATGAGGAAAATTTCCAACCGATTTCTCATTCACAAACAGCACTTGACCGGCGTTGGCTTGTGATACGTTGTTGTGATGCCTCGTGTAAGGAGGAGAAATGCGTACCATCACGTTTCCGACTTCGAGAAAGGTCAGATGGTAGCCTCACGCGACTGCGGTTTATCGTATCGCGACATTGCTGGTCGCGTTGGTCGAGATCCAATGACTTTTAGCAGAATATGGAATCGGTGGGTTCAGGAGGGTAATACGGAACGCCGTGCTGGATCCCAACAGCCTCGTATCACTAGCAGTCGAGATGACAGGCATCTTATCCGCATGGCTGTAACGGATCGTGCAGCCACGTGTCGATCCCTGAGTCAACAGATGGGGAGTTTGCAAGACAAAAACCATCTGCACGAAAAGTTCGATGACGTTTGCAGCAGCATGTACTATCAGCTCGGAGACCATGTCTGCGGTTACCCTTGACGCTGCATCATAGACAGGAGCGCCTGCGATGGTGTACTCAACGACGAACCTGGGCGCACGAATGGCAAAACGTCGTTTTTTCGGATTAATCCAGGTTCTGTTTACAGCATCACGATGGTCGCATCCGTGTTTGGCGACATCGCGGTGAACACCCATTGGAAGCGTGTATTCGTCATCGCCATACTGGCGTATCACCCGGCGTGATGGTATTGGGTGCTATTGGTTACACGTCTCGGTCACGTCTTATTCGCATTGAGGGCACTTTGAACAGTGTTACGACCCGTGGCTGTACCCTTCATTCGATCCTTGAGAAACCCTACATTTCAGCACGACAGCATGTTGCAGGTACCGTACGGGCCTTTCTGGATACAGAAAATGTTCGACTGCTGCCCTGGCCAGCACATTCTCCAGATCTCTTACCAACTGAAAACGTGTGGTCAATGGTGGCCGAGCAACTGGCTCGTCACAATACACCAGTCACTACTCTTGATGAACTGTGGTATCGTGTTGAAGCTGCATGGGCAGCTGTACCTATACACACCATCCAAGTTCTGTTTGACTCAATGCCCAGGCGTATCAAGACCGTTATTACGACCAGAGGTGGTTGTTCTGGTTACTGATTTCTCAGGATCTATGCATCCAAATTGCGTGAAAATGTAGTCACATGTCAGTTCTAGTATAGTGTATATGTCCAATGAATACCCGTTTATCATCTTCATGTCTTCTTGGTGTAGCAATTTTAATGGCCAGAAGTGTATTTCTGTGTAAAGAACAATACACCTTTCTACTTCCGGTGGGTATCGCCCCTCGTCTGCAGGCTTGATAACATAGCGGCAGGCGGGTCCGAATTCGAGGACCCATCGCTCGAGAGCGGGGTGTGGCTCCGGCCCAGTGCTGTGGCATTCCGCGCCGCAGCGGCGGTGATATTGCCGCTCGCGCCGCGCGGATGACATTAAACGTCGTTGTCGCGTGATTATACCGCCAGCCGATAATCCCGGTCGGCCAGCGGTGGGGGGCGGGGATGTGTTCCGATCATGGCGCTCGCACGCAGGCACGCGCGCGCACGCACGCCCCGGCGCTTCCCCGGCGCTGCCGGCCTTATCAGCTGCGACGCAACCGCGCCGGCCATCGGGCCCTTATCGGCGCGCGCTGGCTCGCTGCTGCCGCATTGCCTTCCGCTGGCTGCACACCGAGCCACGTAGGCCGGCGCGCGCGCCGCCTCGCATTATGTAAACCGCTTGTTCGCCGGACGCGCTGGATCATGAGATTAAAACTCCGCCAGCCAGAACGGAGTCATTAGACGCCCTACCGCAGCAGCCACGCGCGCTCCGGAGGTTTTCCAACCCCTGCTCTTCCCCCCCGCCCCCAAGCCACACAATCGCAGCCACCTACCCTTCAAGCTGTTCCTTCTCGGTCGCGCCCCATCTCCACATTGTATAGCACTCCGTAACGCCGTGTTACGTGCGCTCTGACTTGTCGTTCGGCGCCTTTCTTCTTATTCTTTACCTCCTCTCCCAGCGATGTCTATGAATAACTGTCGCTCGATTTACAGCGAAGGGCGCAGTCGAGACGAGGGAGTGTCATCCTTGGTTTTCTGTTCAGGGAGTCAACCGTTCTCCTACGTCAAAAGGAATTTATGTAGTCCGTGCTCCGTGGTGTAAAAAAAATGTAGCTGTCTATATGTAAATGCAGATTACGTCATCGAAATTCACTCTCAAACACTGTACTTTAGTTGCGTGTACTCTTGCTAGAAAATATGACATTTCAGCAAGCAGTAAATGCTGAATACCAGTTTATAGCACGTTTAGCCCATGTAAGGAAAATCGTGTACTCTGTGAGTCAAAATTTTACAACCTACTTCAGATACATATATGCATTCCCTTCATGTGTTTAAGCCAAGTATTAAGCAAAAAAAAAAAAAAAATGGCTCTGAGCACTATGGGACTTAACTTCTGAGGTCATCAGTCCCCTAGAACTTAGAACTACTTCAACCTAACTAACCTACAGACAACACACAGATCTATGCCCGAGGCAGAATTGGAACCTGCGACCGTAGCGGTCGCGCGATTCCAGACTGTGGCGCCTAGAACTGCTCGGCCACCCCGGCCGGCCAAGTATTACGCACATTTATGCGATCGGCAATGCTCAGAAGCAGCCAGGCTACATGTACATTTAACAATTAAGCGTCAGCAGGAGCATTAATGATGAAATCATAGGAGGCAATATTGTGCAACCTTAGTAGGGACAAGATCCGACTATTCGGGAGTAGGATCTTACAATCTGAGACAGTGTTCCGAGACAAACTTCCGTCACAATGTCCGCAGACGTGACGTCAGATCCGCCTAGCAACAGCGATCTGAACGGCCATTGCCTGAAGGTTTGGAGATTATATATATATATGGATATGGAATATGGATCAAGAAACCTACAGAGGAACTGTACAAACATACGGAGACAATCACAGAAAAGATTAGAAAACGCAGACTACAAATCTATGGACACCTATACAGAATGCCATCACACAGGCTGACCAAACAGATCTTTGACTGGGTAACCACTAGAAACAACAAATGGGTGGCAGAGGTAGAAAACGACCTGAACCAACTCAAAATAACAGCAGACACAATAAACGACAGAATAAAGTTCAGAAACATCATTAAGAAAAGTAAAATACATGAGATACAATGCGACAAACGAACAGGCATAAAATGGACCGAAGAACGCAAGCAAGATCACAGCCAGAAGATGAAAGTAATATGGGCAACCCAAAAAGGCAATCAAGATGAAGCCGAAGACACAAAGCCGACAAGAAGCATGGACAGAGGACCGGAAACAGAAACACAGCGAGCGAATGAGAGAAGTTTGGGCAGCAAGGAAAGCAGCAAAAGGAAATGGCCATGTAGTTTAGTCCAAATGCGCTCTTTAAGGGCAAAACACCAATTTATATATATATATATATATATATAGGAAACGAGGGGAGTGTCCTCATTGGCTGAGAGAGAAAGGTGGGGCCGGCGGAGTGGCCGTGCGGTTCTAGGCGCTACAGTCTGGAACCGAGCGGCCGCTGCGGACGCTGCGGCCGCAGGTTCGAATCCTGCCTCCGTTCCAGACTGTAGCGCCTAGAACCGCATGGCCACTCCGGCCGGCTTTCAACTGGTCTTACGTCCTATATATATAGCTGTGTGACTAAAGGATAGGAGAATAAGTACAGTACGATTGAGACAAAATTATACAGTAACAACACAGTTAATTAGAGATCAGACTTAGAAATTTGATAAATGTTGTCATCTGCAGTTGAATGGTACACACAAAGAGTAATACAGTTCGGTATCTGGGATATTTTGAATATGTGAGACAATACGAACCATTATTTGCCCATAAACTTAGGAAATGTGGGCAAAATTTTGTGAATGTCATCAGTATCTGCACGGGTTTTATAGACATCACAGACCTTCAGCAACAAAAGCTAAAACATTCTAATGCAGTGGGATCGAGTCATTGGAAGCAATCGTTTGACCAATCTGCCTGTGAGTTTTGATAGTTAAAGATTTAACGATGAGAGAATGTAGAATACCACTGTACACTACACCGTACTCCACCTCGCTCCCACCTTTCTGCTTGTTAACGTACGTCTCCAAGGCACTCACTGGGCCAATCAAATGCGATGATTGTATGTCGTTTTTGGATGGGAGACCCCAGGTATGGGACTGTTCGGCTGCCGGGTGCAAATCTTTCTATTTGACGCCACTCGACAGACTTGCGCATCTTTGTGATGAAGGTAAGATGAAATTATTAGGACAGCACACACGTCCCCAGTCGCCGAAAGAAGAAAATCTTCGACCCTTCCGGGGATCAAGCACGATGCCGCGCGATCTAGCGGCAGAAACGTAAGCAGACCGCGAGCAGAGGGCCACACAGGAGTGATATTTGCGCTACATAAATAAAAGAAAAATAAAGATCAGGATTACGCTCCGACGACGAAGAGGTCATTAGAGACGGATAACAAACTCCGACTAGGGAAGGAAATTTCTGTGTCTTCTTTTAAGAGATTTGGCGCTAAATTTATCTTAAACAGTTTATTGAAACGACGAAAAAGCAAAATTTGGGTGGTTAGTGTAGAAACGCTGCACCATTTTCCTCAGTAGTTATATGTAAAACATTTGTCGAATTAACACTAGCTGCTTCATGTCTCTTCCAAGAAATTAGAAAGACATTTATTGGTGGAAAACACCCTTATTGTTGGCCTACATGTTCTTCCAGTTGCAGCAACGCTTAGTACAGGGTGCTCAAAAACAGTCTGAAAATCTTGTAAGCATGTTGCAGGCTAGGTTGTGCTTAAAAATAATTGCTACGAAAAAAGTTAGATACGTTGCGCTGTTTCCAAGTTAATTAGCTTTGAAGTTAGCCAATGTGGTCGTTACGTGCGCAAATTCATGCGCCGCACCAGAGACAGTGTCGCCAAACTCTACTTCGTTTGGATTCCTAAAACCGAACAAGAGAGCGATATGAGAAGTGGACATGGAACGATATAAGGATGTAACCGGAGGCCAAGGCTGAGCAGTCTCCTGCGCTATCATTTACGCTATGAGAACAACTGACGCTAATTTATGAGGCGGGGCGCTTGAATTTGCAAGGGCAACTATCTGATTGGTTAACGTCAGTGTTGTTTAACTCGGAACTGCATAGCGTATTCAATTTTTTTCTGGAGAATTATTTTTCAGCACAGCCTACTCTGCGACATCCTTCCAAGCTTTTCAGACTGTTGCTGTCCATCTGCATGTTTTTCAGACCTTCGTAAGCAGAAATACAAAAACCTCTTACTTACTCTATTGGTAACCATTACATTAATTGAAGGCGCAGGGGGAGAAAGAGGAAAGGGAAGGAAGTGATGATACCAGCTTCATCGGTACTTCATGCATAGTCGGCTGCGACGACCGAAAACATGTACCGGACCGGGGCTGGAACCACTGCGCCATCCAGACACAACGTTTATTGAAGATGAATCGACTGTCTCGGCAAGCTGCGGGTAGGTGAGGCTAGGTGGGAATGTAGGTCGGCCGGGGAGCGTGTCCAAATAGACCGTGCATTTGTGATAAAGTGTCCGGATGGTGCAATGGTAATTACAGCAGGCGTTCCTGGGTTCGAATCCCGATTCAGCACGTATATTCGATCGTCACCGCCGATTCCGCATGAAGTCCATATACAGCTGGTATAATCAGTTTCTATCCTTTTCTATCCATCCATTCTACCCCCCCCCCCCATCCCCACCTAACAATTTACATGCGGATACTGCATGATGTCTGTTCTTTCGGACATGTCCAAAAGAATAGAAACCACTCATTCATTTGTATTGGTAATGCTTGAAACGGCATTAAAATTCGGCGAAATAAGGAAATATTTTATTTTTTCTCTTCTTCCAGACTTAATATTCCCACAACAGTGGGATTTAAATAAAGACCGTGTCTGTACGCTGTCTGCCATACCTCTTCGATAACTTATCTATATTCAATATTTGAAATATTTCAACTTTGAATCTTTCCTAAATTAAATATCTCTTGTACTTACTGCCAGCTTGGGTAGTCGTTCAGTGACGTCGTACTTACCTGAAAAAAGAAAGAAGAAACATAATATGTAAGGTATTTTTGGATGCAATACAATTGTCAGACAAAAGGAATACATACTAAAAACTGCTGATCATACACACACACACACACACACACACACACACACACACATATATATATATATATATATATATATATATATATATATATATATATATATATATATATATATATACAGGGTGAGTCATCTAACGTTACCGCAGGATATATTTCGTAAACCACATCAAATACTGACGAACCGATTCCACAGACCGAACGTGAGGAGAGGGGCTAGTGTAATTGTTTAATACAAACCATACAAAAATGCACGGAAGTATGTTTTTTAACACAAACCTTCGGTTTTTTAAATGGAACCACGTTAGTTTTGTTAGCACATCTGAACATATAAACAAATACGTAATCACTGCCGTTTTTTGCATTGTAAAATGTTAATTACATTCGGAGATATTGTAACCTAAAGTTGACGCTTGAAACCTCCGACGTTCAGTTGCGTGTGTAACAAACACGGGCCACGGTCGGCGAGCAGCATCTGCAGGGACATGTTTACGATGACGACCGTGTTTACGAATGTGGCTGTAGTGCACTGTTGTGGTTTGGTCTAGCTGTCGCAGTGTCCGCATGTAGCGCTTGCTGCTATTGTTATTCTGCATTCGTCTCCGCACGCAGACCAACTGTAGTACACCGTGTTACCAGACGTCTGTGATAGTGTAGTGTTGTAGGAACTGTGACCATGGTGTATTCGAACTCTGAAAAGGCGGAGATGATACTCATCTATGGCGAGTGTCGACGAAATGCAGCTGAAGCCTGCAGGGTGTATGCAGAATATTACCCGGACAGAGATCATCCAAGGTGCCGCACATTGCAAAACATCTACCGCCAACTGTATGCAACAGGTATGGTCGTAGCATGCAAACGGGTCCGTAACAGGCCCGTTACAGGAGAAGCGGGTGCAGTTGGTGTGTTAGCTGCTGTTGCCATGAACCCACACATGAGTACACGGGACATTGCGAGAGCCGGTGGACTGAGTCAAAGTAGTGCCACGCGCATACTGCAAAGTAGTGCCACGCGCATACTGCATCGTCACCGGTTTCTCCCGTTTCATGTGTCGCTACATCAGCAATTACATGATGATGACTTTAATCATCGAGTGCAATTCTGTCAATGGGCATTAACAGCGAATGCGTTGCAGTTCTACCTGTTTACCGATGAAGCGGGTTTCTACATCTACATCTACATTTATCTACATCTACATTTATACTCCGCAAGCCACCCAACGGTGTGTGGCGGAGGGCATTTTACGTGTCACTGTCATTACCTCCCTTTCCTGTTCCAGTCGCGTTTGGTTCGCGGGAAGAACGACTGTCTGAAAGCCTCCGTGCGCGCTCTAATCTCTCTAATTTTACATTCGTGATCTCCTTGGGAGGTATAAGTAGGGGGAAGCAATATATTCGATACCTCATCCAGAAACGCACCCTCTCGAAACCTGGCGAGCAAGCTACACCGCGATGCAGAGCGCCTCTCTTGCAGAGTCTGCCACTTGAGTTTGTTAAACATCTCCGTAACGCTATCACGGTTACCAAATAACCCTGTGACGAAACGCGCCGCTCTTCTTTGGATCTTCTGTATCTCCTCCGTCAACCCGATCTGGTACGGATCCCACACTGATGAGCAATACTCAAGTATAGGTCGAACGAGTGTTTTGTAAGCCACCTCCTTTGTTGATGGACTACATTTTCTAAGGACTCTCCCAATGAATCTTAACCTGGTACCCGCCTTACCAACAATTAATTTTATATGATCATTCCACTTCAAATCGTTCCGCACGCATACTCCCAGATATTTTACAGAAGTAACTGCTACCAGTGTTTGTTCCGCTATCATATAATCATACTATAAAGGATCCTTCTTTCTATGTATTCGCAATACATTACATTTGTCTATGTTAAGGGTCAGTTGCCACTCTCTGCACCAAGTGCCTATCCGCTGCAGATCTTCCTGCATTTCGCTACAATCTTCTAATGCTGCAACTTTCTGTATACTACAGGATCATCCGCGAAAAGCCGCATGGAACCTCCGACACCATCCATCAGGTCATTTATATATATTGTGAAAAGCAATGGTCCCATAACACTCCCCTGTGGCACGCCAGAGGTTACTTTAACGTCTGTAGACGTCTCTCCATTGATAACAACATGCTGTGTTCTGTTTGCTAAAAACTCTTCAATCCAGCCACACAGCTGGTCTGATATTCCGTAGGCTTTTACTTTGTTTATCAGGCGACAGTGCGGAACTGTATCGAACGCCTTCCGGAAGTCAAGAAAAACAGCATCTACCTAGGAGCCTGTATCTAATATTTTCTGGGTCACATGAACAAATAAAGCGAGTTGGGTCTCACACGATCGCTGTTTCCGGAATCCATCTTGATTCCTACATAGTAGATTCTGGGTTTCCAAAAACGACATGATACTCGAGCAAAAAACATGTTCTAAAATTGTGCAACAGATCGACGTCAGAGATATAGGTCTATAGTTTTGCGCATCTGCTCGACGACCCTTCTTGAAGACTGGGACTACCTGTGCTCTTTTCCAATCATTTGGAACCTTCCGTTCCTCTAGAGACTTGCGGTACACGGCTATTAGAAGGGGGGCAAGTTCTTTCGCGTACTCTGTGTAGAATCGCACTGGAATCCCGTCAGGTCCAGTGGCCTTTCCTCTGTTGAGTGATTCAAGTTGCTTTTCTATTCCTTGGACACTTATTTCGATGTCAGCCATTTTTTCGTTTGTGCGAGTATTTAGAGAAGGAACTGCAGTGCGGTCTTCCTCTGTGAAACAGCTTTGGAAAAAGGTGTTTAGTATTTCTGCTTTACGCGTGTCATCCTCTGTTTCAATGCCTTCATCATCCCGGAGTGTCTGGATATGCTGTTTCGAGCCACTTACTGATTTAACGTAAGACCAGAACTTCCTAGGATTTTCTGTCAAGTCAGTACATAGAATTTTACTTTTGAATTCACTGAACGCTTCACGCATAGCCCTCCTTACGCTAACTTTGACATCGTTTAGCTTCTGTTTGTCTGAGAGCTCTGCGTTTAAACTTGGAGTGAAGCTCTCTTTGCTTTCGCAGTAGTTTCCTAACTTTGTTGTTGTACCACGGTGGGTTTTTCCCGTCCCTCACAGTTTTACTCGGCACGTACCTGTCTAAAACGCATTTTACGATTGCCTTGAACTTTTTCCATAAACACTCAACATTGTCAGTGTCGGAACAGAAATTTTCGTTTTGATCTGTTAGGTAGCTTGATATTTGCCTTCTATTACTCTTGCTAAACAGATAAACCTTCCTACCTTTTTTTATATTCCTATTAACTTCCATGTTCAGGGATGCTGAGGGTTTCACAAACCACGGGGCAGTGAATCTACGGAACATGCATTACTGGTCCGTGGACAATGCTCGCTGGCTCAGACAGGTAGAGCGGCAGCGACCGTGGACTGTAAATGTATGGTGCGGAATCATTGGCGACCACCTCATTGGTCCTCACTTCATTGCAGGGGCCCAAACAGCTGCAACATACATCGCGTTTGTACAGAATGATCTGCCAACGTTGCTCGAAAATGTCCCACTGGAAACGCGTTGACGTATGTGGTATCAGCATGATGGTGCACCTGCACATTCCGCAATTAACACTAGGCTGACCCTTGACAGGATGTTCGACGGGCGTTTCTTAGGACGTGGAGGACGGATAAATTGGCCAGCCCGTTATCCTGATCTTACACCTCTGGACTTCTTTCTGTGGGGTACGTTAAAGGAGAATGTGTGCCGTGATGTGCCTACAACCCCAGAGGATATGAAGCAACGTATTGTTGCTACCTGCGGCGACATTACATTAGATGTACTGAGGCGTGTATGACATTCATTACGCCAGATATTGCAATTGTGTGCAGCAAATGATGGCCACCACATTTAACATCTATTGGCCTGACATGTGGGGACTCACTCTATTCCACTCCGTAATTGAAAACGGAAACTCCGTGTGTACGTGTACCTCACCCCTCCCGGTAATGTACATGTGCGTCAGTGAAAAAGACCAATAAAAAGGTGTTAGCATGTGGACGTAACGACCTGTTCCAGTCTCTTCTGTACCTAAGGTCCATCACCGTTCCCTTTGGATCCCTACGTAATTCGGTGCCCTCCGATACGCACGATCGAACAGCGGAGGAGTGGTACTCAAGCGTCAAATTTAGGTTACAATATCTCCGGATGTAATTAACATTTTACAATGCAACAAACGGCACTGATTACGTATTTGTTTATATGTTCAGATGTGCTAACAAAACTAACGGGGTTCCATTTAAAAAAACGTAGTTTTGTGTTAAAAAACATACTTCCGTGCATTTTTTTATGGTTTGAATTAACAAATTACACTAGCCCCTCTCCTCACGTTCGGTCTGTGGAATCGATTCGTCAGCATTTGATGTGGTTTACGAAATACATCCAGCGGTAACGTTAGGTGACTCACCCTATACAGGGTGTTACAAAAAGGTACGGCCAAACTTTCAGGAAACATTCCTTACACACAAAGAAAGAAAATATGTTATGTGGACATGTGTCCGGAAACGCTTACATTCCATGTTAGAGCTCATTTTATTACTTCTCTTCAAATCATTAATCATGGAATGGAAACACACAGCAACAGAACGTACCAGCGTGACTTCAAACACTTTGTAAGAGGAAATGTTCAAAATGTCCTCCGTTAGCGAGGATACATGCATCCACCATCCGTCGCATGGAATCCCTGATGAGCTGATGCACCCCTGGAGAATGGCGTATTGTACCACAGCCGTCCACAATACGAGCACGAAGAGTCTCTACATTTGGTACCGGGGTTGCGAAGACAAGAGCTTTCAAATGCCCCCATATATGAAAGTCAAGAGGGTTGAGGTCAGGAGAGCTTGGAGGCCATGGAATTGGTCCGCTATATATATATATAAGTTTGATGCTGCGACTTAGTGAAACCACATAGATACAGTTTTTCCAATAGTAAGTATTGATGTTTCGTTCATACTTGAAAATTTGTTCTCTATTTGACGTATGAAAGATCATAGCATGCTTTAGTGATATTAACATGGATGTCCTGTGGGCAGCACTGTCTGTACGTATGAATTGGGTTTTGGATGTAAACATGTCATTACATATGTATCAATTTCTGTTAGCCTTTTTAGTTCTCAAGATAGCGCCAATAGGATTAGTTTATTGTTGGAAGAACACGTACTCCGGTTGTTAATCAAATCTGCTTCGGATACAACCAAATTCGAAGACAATGAGAAACTCCCATTTTAATAAAACCTGTATCGGTGAGGCATTTAACTCTTAAGAGTATATACTACCTTTCTTCGCCAAGAAAACTTACCAAGGTGTTTCATACGATTGTTTAGTGAGGATAGCTGAATGTTAGCTTCTGTTATTATCAACCTATAACCTTTCTAAACTTTCGATGTGTACGAATTAAGTTACAGTGCATTTCTGTGGCTATAGGAGACCAAGCTATTGACGGACCTATTGTGAAGCCTTTTTCTATGTTGAGTAATACGTCTCATCCATCTAGGCCCAAAGTCCTCAGTAACTTATGACATATTACTATTACATTTCTCGATGATAAGGTGACCTTCTTATTTTACGACGTCCTTGCTAAATTTTGAATAAAGCCTCTCTATTCGATCACTCAGTGTATTCCTTGAGAAATGGTTCTGCTCTTAATGTGTTTAAGTAGGAGATTCACTTTTTTCGACCACTTGCTTCCGAATAAAGAGTTTCATGAAATTAAATCGAGCGGAGTGGTGCGGTACTAAGCCACTGGACTCGGGAGGACTGTGGTTCAAATCCTGAGCAGTTATACAGATTTAAATTTTCCATCATTTTCTTAAATAGCTTGAGGCGAATGCCGGACTCATTTCTTTGAAAATGCATGGCAGATTTCTTTCTCCAAACCTTTTTTTCCAGCTAGTATGTCAAGTCTGTACCGAGATTAATTGAAATTTCTTCATTCACTCCAGAGCTAGGCTGGAACGTATACACTTAACCAGGCAATTAAATCTGTTTTTGTACGTATATGAAATTGTGTAAAAAATATAGTTTGGCAACAGCATTGTGTTGTACAGTCACACACGCAAGTGGTGGAAAAACATTGTCGCATGTCACGTTCGTTTCCTCGTGTGTATTTTTCATTATTCATTTGTTAACTGTTGAGAATTTCTAATATTTATTTCTGTCGGATTTGTCTGTACTTCTGCTTTGTTGATTCTTCACTCTCGTGAAACACTCTTTTTTAATTACTACTGCTATCGGCGCAATATTTGTATACAACTTCGAAACTTGAGCCGACCCATATTTGATTACGTTTCAAAAATGGGGGGAAAACAAATATGTCGTGTTTATTCGCGCACTTCTTGCTTAATTACGCGAACGTTTCCCTTCTCCAATACGACTCTCCGATTTTGCGTTAAATCTACGTTGCTGTTTACTCTGAGGGGCTTGTTGGCAAATCGGTCAGTTGTATAATGAACATAAATAAGTACGCTACGTAAGTCAGTAACAACAATAATAACAACAAAAACAATGAAACTGATACCAGAGGGCGGTAGATATTCGCAGCGAAGAAGCGTTGGTGAAGTCAGCTGATACAAATCATACTCATTTTTCTGACTGTATAATTAAATATGCAACATTAAATATCTGCGGCAAATAGAGTCCGACGTCGTATTACATTAATGCCAAGCCGATGGCGTAAAAAAAGCAGGGAACCCATTGTTTGTGTAGGTTACGCAGCAGAATAGCGCGTTAAATTGCCTTGTGAGCCAGTCACAACGTTCGAATGTTGAATCACGGAACTAACTTCCACGTGAGGCACTTTTTATTTTCACTTCGTTTCTATTTTTAGCCACATGTGTGCTTTATTCAGTAGAGCTCTGATTTCTTCTCTTAAAACAAAGACGACGGATAAAAAATTCTGGAGTGGACTTGAGAGGAACTAGTTTCAGTACACGCTATGTCTATCTCACTACACATTCTTGTTACATCATGCCTCAGTAATAAGTTAGTGCTGTTGATATCGATTGATTCAAATTATTTGATGGATTTCATTGTGGAGTTCTAATCGTGTGTCAGTTATTTTTAAAAAGCCGTATATTGAATATGAATGGTTCATTAGACTTCTTGAGTAACACAAGGCATCTTCGATAATTGATTAGGGGAGTTATGATAGTTACTTTCATGTGCTACGAAACAGGTACGATAAGAACAACATTTTCCAAGAAATTTTCTCGTCGCTATATTTTATCCACAATACCACGTAATCTGAAAACTAACAAACATCCACATTACAAGAAGGATTACAAAAAAGCAAGTGGATTTAATATTTTGAAAGTAAGTTCTATTCAAAATACTGAAGTTATTTAATTTTCAATTTAGTTCTGAAATTAAGTTCCAAACGATTTTTTATCTTTTGCTGCGAAAGGAAAAACTTAAAGAGTGCAGCTAACTGTGTGGCTGGCTGAAGCCTATAATGACACTAAAAGTTAAGCTCTACTAGGTCAGTTCTAGGTTGTGTATCCGATTCTCTTTGGTTATCGTTAACAAGATTCTCAATTTCTTGATTCTCGGTTTTGTCCAAGACTAACGTGAAATCTATATGCTTCTTGTACACCATGTCACTGGGATTTATTACCGCATTAGTAATTTGATGGTAAACGTAATAACCAAAAGCCAGCACAGGAAGTTCGAAAGAGTAGCAGACATTGTCTCACACGCCCGTTCCTCTTACACAGAAACGTTTCGACTCTTAGCACGTGTGCCTACTAAAGTCATTGTTTATACTACTTCCTTGCTGGAACTATAAAAAGTACATCACGGTGTAAAATTAGAGACATTCAGTGGAATGTTACATTCGTCAACAATATATTTGTTAAAACGATTGTGAAATGTTTTATTTGCCAACGAATGGCATCTGAATAAGAAAATGTAATCAGTTTTCGGCTACCGGATTCTGTCGTCTTATGACACTCTTCCCTGTATATCGAAATAAGGTCTTGTCAAAAACTTTGTGGAAGCTTTGGATAAAAAAGTCACATGGATTTGTGGACTTGCGAGAAAAGTTTCCAAATATCAATGAAGCAAAAATAAAGGGAGGTATAGTTTAAGAGTAGAAACGGAAAAATTTCTAAGTATCGAATCTCACATTCATCAGGAGAATTTAAAAAAAGGAGAAACAAAAGGTATCTCTGTAACCTGTTCTTATCCAAAAAACTGAGAAGCTATTCTGATACTAAAGGATTATGCTGGCCACCTCATCATCGCAAAAATGATACAAAGGAGGAAATAAATAATTTATTAAGAAAGTTCTAAGTGAAATACCAGGAAACTGAATGGTTTTGAGCACCAATAAGAAAGTTTGTTTTTCAAGTGGCTTTAGCACAGAGGTACCATGCATGCTCTGTTTGTCATGATACAAATACAAGAGTAATATTTTAACTAATAGAACTGTAATCAACAAAAGCCATTTCACATTTATTTTACACTTCTTCAGAGTAAAATAACAAAATCGCGTAAAAACTAGTGTTGATTCTGTTTCTTACCTAACTCCATTCATGGGATCAGATGTTGCAACGTTTACTGTAAAACCCTTGTAATTTTTAGGGAAAAATGGCAACATTGTCAACAGATCTTTCTGTTTCGCAACTGATGAACAGGGTTGGTTTTTCAGGTGAGGCACAACATGACATACATCTGCCATGATCTTTCACCTTTTGAACATACTGAAAGTTTTTCATTCTGTTTCAGATTAAGAAGTTTTATGTATCTACTTGAGAAGGATGAGGATCAGACATACTGATCATACTTCATTTGGATATCTTACACACCTACATTGAAAAGAATATCCCAGCAGCGTATTTAAAATCAACAAAGAAGTCAGTTGTATACTTTCGAATTACATGAAATGAATTCACGGCTTGTGGGAATCTTGCTTTTCTTCGTTTCTATATAATTACTAAGTACCTGTCGCAGATCGAAAAGCTTGTGTTTTATCAATTCAAATCGTCCCAGGATAAGTGGAAGACGCGTGGCACTTGCACTGCTTGCCATAAAGACCTTGAGCCATCTAGTAGCGGATTTTGAAACATTTTCTCCATGATTTGACACTTGGAACAAGTCTATGGACATGCAACAACGGTATCGAGAACACAAAAGCGCTGAAAATTCGTTTCGTGAACAAGTGGCGCTTGGAACATTTTCCATTTGCACTCTTCATTTTTAGGGCCACAGATTTGGATATTAATGTCTGATGAATATTTTCTTGATCTGTTGGATGTTGTTGAAAAAGAAATTGTAGACCTATGTAGGAACGCTTTTGCAAGCACAGGGCAGAGAATTCTCACAGTAACATCCAGTAACTACTGAAATCATATCATATCTTACATCCTGAGATGATACCGTCTTAGAGGATGTAAAATGTAAGTTTAATTTCTTGAAAGATCATCGACTTCTTCTCGGACAACCTTGGCGTGTCAGTGACGAGCGTGGAGAGCGGCTCAACCAGGACATTTCATAAACGAAAAAGCGTTATCGAGGCAAATAGAGTAACGCAAAGTTGTCCGAATACAGCTGGTCCCTAAAAAAACGGCGGTTTTGGGAGAAAGGATCGCAGGAAATCCGGAAGGCAATATTTTCAGATAGTACTGTGTACTGTTTATTCTTATAGAAGCCATTTCTTTTATGTGTACTTTTCTTTTGTTGTTTACATTTGGAAGTCTTGATGCAGGGAAGTAATCCTGAAATGAAATCTTGATTGAAGAGAAAAATTGTCTTACAAAAGCACTGTCTACTGTTCGTGTAACTGAACATAATATTTATTTCGTTGGTCGGTGTTTTCACTTTGTTGCCTTCGTCACACGATGTACATCACAAAATCCTTTTCAAGGTTTGTGCACATCTCTTCGTGCATGCACTCGGACGTCACAACACATTAACAGCTTCTTTTACCGGTCTAGAACTCTGAACGATCTAGATAGGAAGAGGCTTTTAGCACTACGCGCCACCTCGTTCGCTTGGAAATAGCGTCCGACTCAGAGATGAGTTTCGCTCGTAATGAAGATCGGAACGATGAAGGCATTTCGCGGTTGCAGCCGGTCGGATGCGGTGGACGCAGATATGGCGACTGACCATCCAACCATTCACGCGCACGCTCGTGCGTAGCACCAAACACACACGCACACACACACACACACACACACACACACACACACACACACACGCAGAGGCACATATGGGCTCACGCAGAGCATGATAGCGGTCCGCTGGAACTGGCGGCGTTGTGAGAGCACGGCTGCCGTTTATCGCGCACTTATCGGAACAGTTTAATTAAAACCATATCTGTCGGCGGTTTTGGCGCGACAGGAGCGGCCACGCATGATGCCGGCTCTGGTCCGTTCGCTGCACCGTTTCGCCCCACTTCTCCGCAGGCCTTAAATTCGGACGAGCTGTCCGTGCCAACCGATTTATACAGGGCCGCGGGACACACAAATGGATTCCGCCGAATACTACTATGGAACGCAACCTCGAACACCTTACTGTAAGACACTTTATTGGGAAGGTCACGGCAGCTATCCACACGGATAAATTTACACTTCATTATGTTGGGCCGGAGTCTCTCTACAAATAAGTGTTATCTCCTACAGATGGAAGTAAGGTGATAGTTCTCTGTATATCTCAGAGATGATGGAAATTAAATCTAAGTCTACGTATGAAGGGTGTCCCACTTATCCTGACCGACCAAAATAACTTTCTGCCCAGAAGCAAATTAAAATATGTGTCAAGCAAATTGTGCTTAGCTACCAGCGGACAGTTAAAAGGAATTTCGAAAAAAAAAATAATTTTTTGTGCCAGTTGCTGTAAAATTTCATTTTCGCTCGACTGGTTTCGGTACAGGCTACCATCTTAAAAGGAGATACTGCAGGGTACAAAAGAGGATAGCACAAGTATGTGAATTCCCACAATTTTGCAATATGAAAGTAGGTGCAAAATTTTTAAAGCTTGGATACTTACATAATGTACCTGAGTTGGTCAAATATACATCTCTGTCAAATTTGGAAACATATATGTAAATATGGTGTGACGAATTATTACAATAATTGTTTCAATGAATTTCCACTACAGTAAATTTACACAGTCGAAATGTGATAACACGTACACATTTCATCCCAGGATCAAGGCGTGCATCAACAACAGAAATATGCAGTAGCCTGTCCGTCACTTGGTTTTTGTATTTTTTGATGTAAAATGATAACAGTGATATGGGTTACCCAAGGTTTAAGTTGTGGGCAAAAATGAGAAGATAAATGCCTGAAGGTAAAATCTAAAATAAAATAATTTTTTATGTGTTCCAAAGACGGTTATGGATGACCTACATAAATTTTATGAATATGCTAATACTTTCAATCTTATTATACTTAAAATTTATTACTATCACGATTTTTTCTCAATTCTCTGTGACGCAGTTAACACATAATACGTATTGACCATTTTATTACTGTAGATTCCTCTAGTTCAGGAGTGAAAATACGTATGTTAAGCGCTTATTTGGTTCTTTACAAAATGTACTATACCCTTGGCACCACTGCTAATAGACGCTATCTTAACTTGAATGTTTGTCCACTTCATCTGTGGCCAAAGGAACAGTACAGTAGATATACCTGCAACACATTACTATAGCTTGAAGTCCTCGGATGAACATACAATATCTTCTCGTTTTAATTTTTCAATTTTCTCTTTAGACTGTATTATTACCCATATATTGAGCTACGTACGTTCTTTGATGAACGTGTAACGTCCTCTTTTCAATATTTTATTTTTGTCTTTGGGCTGTATTATGACCTGTGTGCTATATATCGACGAAAGAGTGTCTTGATAGAACATGCTTTGAGTGACTTTGTGGTGGTTATTTGATGTTAAGATCAAGTGTGTACATTTTATCACACTTCGATTATGTAAATCTACTGCAGTGGAAATACAGTTAAACAATTATCGTCGACAGTTGGTCACATCTTACACTTGATTTTGCCGTATTTGGCAGAGGTGTGTTTTTGACCAATTGAGGGACATTATGTAAATATCTGTTCCTTTAAACCTGCTTTCATGTTGTAAGGTTGTAGGCAATCACACACTCGTGTTATCCTGTTTTTTACCTTGCAGTATCTCCTATGAAGATGGGAGCCAGTACCGAAACTGGTAGAGCATAAATAAATTTGTACAGCTGTTGGTACCAAAAAAAGGTTTTTTCCAAATGTTTATCGGCTGTAGATAACCACTCGAAGAAAGCTATATTAATCGGCATGACTTCCTTTATTGTTACGTCGTAATGAACAAATATGAAGAGCGCTACTTCTTTTCTTGACTGCATCCTAGATTTTTTATTCCCTAATACACTTATTCTGTTCAAGATCTGTTCAGAAACGTATCACAATGTATCATCGAAGTAAACGTGATGTTATTAAAGAGCTAATGTGAAACTGACTGACTCTTCTGTATTAGTACACATTACAGGTACCCGGGTAACTAGCCCACTTGCTGGAGCTGAGACAAACAAATAGAAACACAAGGAAAAAAGTCACCGATCGTAGGTCAATCGTCCTCATGTGAAGGTTTGTGTGAGTAAAAGTTACACAAACGAAGAGTAGAACTGCTGAATTTAATTAAAAGAAAGGTCGCTATGTTTCTGCACGTTCTCTGAAGTTTTTGGAATGTAACGGTTTTACATTTCTTTTTGTTTGAGATCCTCAGTCGTCTGACTGGTTCCACGCACTCCGTCACGAATTCATCTCTTGTTCCAACCTCGTCTGAGAACAGCACTTGCACACTATGTTCTCAATTATTTGCTGGAAGCATTCCAGTCTCTCTCTACCTCCACAGATTTACTCCCTGCCTCTCCCACCAGTACCGTTGAAGTTATTCCCTGGTGTTGTAACACATGTATTATCATTCCGTCCCTCCTTCTTGTCAGTGTCGCTCTGCAAATGTCCTTGCCTTTGCTTGTCTGCTTTTTATGTCCTCCTTGATTCGTCTGTGAAGCATTATTTTCCTTCCAAGGTGGCAGAATTCCTAAACTTCGTGCAGTTCGCGTCCCCAGTTTTGATTTTAAGTGTATCGCTAACTTCATTTCTCGTAATCCTCATTACTTTAGTCTGTATTCGACTTACTGGCAGTCTGTACTCTCTGATCATTAGACAGTTTATTCCATTGAGACACTCCTGTAATTCTTCCTCATTTTCACTGTGAATAGTAATGTCATCAGCAGTTTCACCACTGATATTCTATTACCCTGTATTTTATTTGTTGTTTCTGTCATTGCTCTTGGACCTATAGTTTGAATAGTAGGGGAAGAAGACTACATCCATGTCTTAGACACTTTTTAATCCAAGCACACAGTTCTTGTTCTTCCATTGTTATTGTTCCCTCATGGTTCTTCTACAAACTGTGTATTATCCGTCATCCCTATTGTTTAGTCCAGTTTTTTTTCAGAATTTCGTAAATGTTGCCCCATTTTACATTGTCGAACGCTTTTTACAGGGTGACAAATCCTAACATGTCTCCATTTTATTTAAGTCGTGCTTCCATTATCAGTCGTAACGCCACAAGTTCTTCTCTGCCTTGCTGATAATAAAAATATATAGAAGAATTGTAAAGTAAATTGAGGCTTTGTTAGATGACTAACAGTTTGCCTTTGGGAAACTTAAGGGCACCAAGAGGCAGCTCTGACGTTGCGACTAATAATGGGAGCAATAACCAAGATATGTTTTTAGGATTCGTCGATCTGGAAAATGCATTCGACAGTGTAAAGTCGTATAAGATGTTTAGTTGGCTTGCAGAGTGCACAGTGTGAATTAGCTGAAACTTGGGCTCCCTCCATTTCGTGAACTGTTGAAGACATCGAAACAAGGTTTTCGACATATGATACTATGCAGAGAGACACTTAATTCTGTTGCACGTTCAATCCACTTAACTCCTGGATCAACCGAGGTACTGAAGCAAGATTTAAAAAAGAAAGATGCATTGTTCTACTTCTTTTAACGGCAGTCGAAAGCTCTGGTGCAGACGACTACGTTATTATAACGGTTGTAAATATTGGGGTTGCAACTTATCCCGAAGGCATCCGAGAAATGAACGAAAATCAAATGGTAACACAGCCGGAATGGGCTCTCGCAGTGTAAACACCACCCAGTGGTACTGCTATGCCAGGCCCAGTCGTTATATATAGGAAGTGGGAACTTCGGACCAATGTAACAGATTTTTCGTCCTGTTCCACTATCATATTGAATAAGTTAAACATAATTCAAATTGTCTCTAGATACTAGGTCAACTGGAAATGAAACTATATGGCAATATCTAGCAGAATATCAGAAGGAGCTTGTTAAAATATTTTTAGCGTGTGCATATACCCGTGTTAAGGTGAAGAGCTTTTATGGAAATAAGTATAGAGCCTAAAGGCTCGATGCAGTTCAAAATGGCTCTGAGCACTATGGGACTTAACTTCTGAGGTCATCAGTCCCCTAGAAGTTAGAACTACTTAAACCTAACTAACCTAAGAACATCATACACATCCATGCCCGAGGCAGGATTCGAACCTGCGACCGTAGCGGTCGCGCGGTTCCAGACTGTAGCGCCTAGAACCGTTCGGCCACTCCGGCCGGCGTCGATGCAGTGACGCGGCTTAGCAGGAGGAACACACTTCGCCGTGTTTACACTGCAGTAGCTGATATGAACACGTTGCCTATCAGTTTCACCTCGTTTCTCGGATACTTCTGTGAAGAAATTCAATGCCAACATAACGAACCGTTATGTCACTGTGCTAGTCTCCTAAGCAGATTTCGACTGTCCGTGAAAGAAGTATAACGCACCATAAAAAAACAAAGAAAACCTTGCTTCAGTATCTCGGTCGATACAAGAGCTAAATGGATTAAACGTGCTACAAAATTACTTGCCCCTCTGCCCAGCGTCATACGCCAGAAAACATCGTTCCTTAACCTTCATCAGTTCATGAAATAAAAAAGGTGAATATTTTATGTTATTCATCCTATATACACCACTACCCACTGTTCAGTGATGGCAGAGGGCGCTTCGCATCAAAGTAATCGAATTTTCGTCGTATTTTACTCGCATACTGAACAAGAGAAATTAATTTGTTTCTGCCATAATCCACCATAATCCCTTTTGTCACGCTCTTGTAATTACCGAGCAAGGTATATGTTGGTGGCAGCAGCAGGTCGCGTATCCTTACTGGAATGCAGGTTCTACAAATTCAGAGAACACAGTTCCGCTTCGTTATGCTGGTACTACTACTGGAATTAGCTATTTTTGTAGATCACATCTATGACAAAACAATTACAATTTTGTGTTTATGTGGCTACAAGGTGCACCCGCTCTGAGAGCCGTACTCGTTAAAGCGCCACTTAGAGGACTGGGAGGTGCGCTGGCCCCGGACTGAATCAGCCCGACGGATTGACAACGAGGGACGGTTTGATGGCCAGCCTGGATGTGGTTTTCAGGCGGTTTCCCATATCCTTCTACATGAATACCAAGCTGGTACCCAACTCCCGCCTCCATTAGACGATTCCCAAACACCTCGTAAAGTTTCGAACATTTTCTCAGGAATCACGCTACACGCATGCAGTTGTGGTATGCACATTCCCTGTTGCTAAGTAACGGGGAGACGGCAGGAAGGTCAAGCGACCACTCTTTAAATTAACCAAAGCAAATCCGTTAACAACCGCGCGGATCCTAAGCAGCTGCGAGACAAAGGCGCAAGAAAAAGAAGATAATACAGTTACAATGTGTCATTTACAGATTGGTAATTGACTATTAATTTTTATTTAACTATTCCTCTTTAGTATAGAGATAGTAGTCAAAGGAGAAAAATCTTTAGTCTACTTCAGAAAACTTCAGTTGTCTGACATTCTAATTCCCTGGGCATAAACTCAGGAAGTGTTACAGCAGTGAATGTCACTCATTTCTGAGCCAAAGTTAGATTCACTAAACAGAAGTAGCGGAAACGGACTGTTGACGACAAATTTCTTTAGTGAGTAAATGTACTGTAAGGTTGTTATTAATATTCTGGATTGCTTAAACAGCAGGATGTATTTGTGTGTACCCCAGACACAGTAATAGTTATTGATTTAGGTGCAATGAACGCTTTTTGCACATGTGAGGGACTAACCAAACAGTGAGAGTTAACTGTTATATTGTTTCCACTTCTTTAAAAGTAGTTTTTAATCCATGTAGGAAAAAATCCTGTGTCGTCATTAAACGTTGGACGGTTTATCAGGAGTGAAAAATGGAAACACATCCAAAGCTACTGTATCTTCGAAGTCAGCTCCTTCGTATTGAACAGTTAAAGTTGCGAATCCAAATTAGGTGCTTCTCTCCAAGATTGTCAACGTGAAGCACTTCCAAGAACTCCGATAACATCTCCAAACGTCGAGGAAATGCATAATACGTTATTACAGGAACGACAATAATAGACAGTGTCCGATAAATTTCACATGAAGAATTTAAATATAAGCTAGTTGTGGCTGTCCGCAGTTACTGACTGATGACCAAAAGCAGATACGAAAACCAGTTTCTCTGCAATGTTTGGTAATTTTAATATGAATCCAGCTGATCCTCTATACCGATCTGTTGCTGTGAGCATGAGCGGGCCCGCCACAATAGTCGAGAAACGAACCACACATCATCAAAACACTCGCTACAACGCCCTGTCGATTTCATTAGACTGTAAGAATACTGCCACTTATTCCTTCAAAAGGGATTATTCTGACTACCTTCCAAAAGATAAAAGAATAACTTTCTTTGTCCACCTCCAAATCTGACGCTTCATGAAGATGTTGGTATCTATCCAGATTCTAATTTCTCGTCCTTTACAGTGTGTTAACCGCTGTTCGTGAAGAAAGCGCGGATCATTTCTAACCGACATCAAAGTTTATGCACCAATGGCAGTTTGTGAACTTTAGTTGGAAAGAATAATTTGATTAAGGCCCGTAAAGTCTACTTGTATCGTGAAGTGTACAGCGAGTTTTGAGACAGAAAAATCTTACATATTATAGCCCTTCGCAACTACTGCCGTATGTTCTACGGAAATTACGCTTTATTATTTTAACTGCTTTTCATCGAAATTATAAATATCCCCTGTATTCGTTGAGCTGCTCGCCTCTGACGGATATCTTTGTAAAAACAACAAGAGCACTAAGGAATACAGCTCTTCTGTTGTCAGTAGCAACTATTTTATCCGACAAACATAAAACATCAGCATGATATTTATTTATGTGTAACTTTGTTTCTGGAGTGTTTTTGCTGATTTTCATTTTACAGTGCTTCCTAATGTTTTTCTTTTCGTCCATTCCAACACAAACACTGTTGCGACAATACATGACAGTACTATTTTTCATATTTGATTGCGTTACCATAGCGCAAGACGAGCAACGGAGAAATAAAATATTTTTTAAATTATGTGGGCCTACGTCATGTCACTGTCTGTTCCTAGTGGGCAACAGAAGACATTAAAATACAACGGTGGGGACTGGACCGATAGACTCCTTTCTGATTTACTGCACATGTGCATGGAAGACACGCGCTCATTTCCTCGTAAATTGCTTATTCTGGAAACAATGACGTTCAATAAATTTCTTTTCTTGCATACGACATTTCCATTACATCACGCAGGATGGGAGATAAACGGCATATCGTAACTGCGTGACAGATTTATGAATGCGTTTCCAAGGGTCCCTCTTCAAGAGAAAAACAAAATGGATCCTTCAGTGATATTCATATCTTATTCGCATGTGTCCCATCTTCCATGCGGTTTCCCTGCAGACACTTAATGTCTGTAAAATAAATTTTTAAACACATTTATGACGTCACATTCAGGAATCTGGGCAAGACACGTTAATACCGCTACAAAAACTATAATACACTGCTCTGCTTTACTGCTAACTACTTTCCCTTTTTCGATAAAACTGTGGAAACTTCAGTTTTCTGCATACAGTTTTTTCGCTTGGAGGTCACAACCAGACTCTTTTAGTTTCAGTTACGAACATTTATGTTACTGTGCTTATTGTCATGGAGTTATGTGATCAATTGCAAGCAAGTGATAACTTCGAAAGTTTTATACGGTACTTTTAAGACGCTCTTCTGAACCTGGAGGAGACGGTTACGCCATTCGTCGAAATTGTGTTAGAAACCGAATGGTTACCTATGCTAAAAACCCTAAAAACTTAGAATCACGGGACCTAGTGCTTAATGTATAGCCCGGCTTCACGATCACATTCGTAAGTGTTTAATATTCCGACACAAGAAGTTCACCAGTTAGTAATGTTTAACTGTGTGTTATAAGTTGTTAAATCGTAATTCACTCTGCGACGGGTCTTGTCATTACACGCAGACACCAGCTAGAAGAAGATACAATTTCGAATTTTTCTACAATTTTTTTTTTCTCGTGGCTCTTTGCATGCTGGCTTACAATAGCTACCTTCACAATATAAGAGCCAT
The DNA here is from genome assembly GCF_023864275.1 of Schistocerca cancellata. Lineage (NCBI taxonomy): Eukaryota > Metazoa > Arthropoda > Insecta > Orthoptera > Acrididae > Schistocerca > Schistocerca cancellata. The sequence continues at coordinate 610,047,753 of NC_064628.1, forward strand.
CCGTTATAGTAAGTAGCTACATATGAAACAAGATAAATGAATGTTGCCTTGTAATTCGTAGTAGTTAGGAATAAGGCTGCAGTCTGCAGCTTGTGCTGCATAACATTTAATTTTACTTAATAGACAAGTTTTGGAATTAGTTGAGCAGGAAGGACCGTCGAAAAATCTTTAGCTGCTTCTTGGAATGGAACATTCACGACACTTTATTTATTACGTATTAGCATCTAGAAACTGTCCATTTGCTTTTTTAATAAATAAGCTTCCCGAGAACGCTTCCCAATACATGTAGCCGTATAATTTAAAAGCTCAATTAGGCAAAGGCATTTGGTACATATCAACTAAACTAGTTTGCTTAGCTCATAAGGAGTTAAGAGTATACTATGTCTAAGACAGAATGCGTTTTGCCTGTGTAGTTTCCTCTATGTTAGATAGGTATCACAAGTTTAAATTATGTTCCAGCATGGAACGAATTATATTTAGTTGGCAGTGTTCAGGCATTTGAGCAATTCGAGCCAGTTTCATAAGCCAACACAGCGCTTCATTATACCTATGACTTCCCTCTTTTTCTTTGAAACTGGACGTAGGCTTTCTCCACTGATGTATGAAGATATTCCAGATTTGTATTATACACAAGCTTTGCAACATCAAACCAATGCTAATTGACATGGGCTCTCTTTTCAATACTTCAGGCAGTGGTAATTGTTATCGTGAACGGAAATCAGGTGTTACCGCTGACAAACGAAAAACAAACTTGTGGAATACAATTTTTATGTCAATGTCCTCAATAAATGTACACTAAATAGCGAATGTTGACCAGTGCTAATGATTTCAGTTCCTGAAATTTTCAGCGTTATAGTACACTGGCTGAATTGTTGGGGAATTATCTCTGAAGTCAAAGACTTTGGTGCAAATCTTGTACCGTTTTTACTCTCACAAACCACCCAATTGTGCGTGAAAGAAACAGCGTTCGTACTTAAATATGTCAAGAACTTACTGGCCGTTGTCACCAGTTAGAACAGTACTTATTTTCTTTCATATGTACATTGTTTCCTTTGCACAGCATGTCTACAATCTACGGTATTTGAGGCAATCTTCGTTTCATTTGAACATGTGCTTTGTTCGACGCCCGAATATTGCGGCTAGGACCGGTGTATACCGAGAGTGTAGCCACGAAATGTAAGCAGTGTGTTTCAGACGAGACTTTAGTGAACACAGCAGCACCTAACGAGTTTATCGATTTTGAACATAGGATGTCAACTGGTGAAAGATATATGGCTCACAGCATACCAGAGATTCCACGAGAATACGGGTTTTCGTGATCAACAGTGACTAGTGGGAATCTTTAACATCACAGGGACATTTTTCCCCACACATAAACCGCCACACTGGACGACCACAAGTCTTTGATGAGTGGACCTCATATCAACTCAGCAGACCCGTCTGGTGCGATCGATAGCCTGCCGCGAATCAGTTCACCGCCGATCTGAATGTGAGGCGTGAGAAATTCATTTGTATTAGGACTTTATAGAAGCAAACATACCACCTTGATTTCTGCATCCGACGATCAATATCACACCATGTGCGTTCCCAATTCCCATGACTTTTTCACACTCGAAGTCTTTCTTGGAATGAACTAGGTCCTCCACAAACTGTCAAATATGCTAGTTTCCTTCAGAAGTTCATATTTACTTTGCATCTACTCACTCCACTGCTGCGCAACATCGTCCTATTGTCTTACCGTCTCTTTATATACTTTCACCACTTGTTAGTCGTTTACTCATTTTGGTTTTACTATTTCCTCTGATATGCAACAAGCATGAACAGGTGAAATACTCTTGGAGTTCAAGAAGCGATCAGAAAATTTCCATTTCAGCTAGTTGCTCCAGTGTGTATGCAACCAATCGTGACTCCGATACAATTATACATGGTGATTCAGGCATCCCTACCGATTTCGTTTTATGTAACCTGCACTGTGTCTGTAGTCGATATAAGTTCGTTCTCGGAGCTCTGGGAGACTGTTAGCAAAAGGGATCATACTGTAAAAAACACAAGCAAGGACTGGCCGTAAATTACATGATACTTTTGGACTAAGATATATCTTACTTCTCCGATACTTATCCAAGTGTCTCCAAACTTTCTTTGTGTAGTCAGCGGTTTTGGATGTCTCTGTTGGTTTAGTCCGTTTATAGTATTTAATCTTTCATTCTTTCATAAATGGTTTAGAAACGTTGCCTTATAACGTGTGTTTCACCACCGGAAACAACGAAATTAGCAGACGCTATCAAAATTGGAAGCTTGGAAGTAACAAGTTTTCGGTATGAAACCCAATGAATATATTAATATATGACTCACCATGTTTATGTTTTAAAGCAGTTTCGTAAACAAAAATTTGCAAAAAAGGTCTAAGATATCTTTGCATACTTTAACAATTATTCTGTGATATTTTCGCAATGTGATTCACATCCGCAGAGCGAACTGTCGAACAACATTGTTCTGTCATGTGTGAGGTTGTATAGAACGACATTGGTAAGAGCACCTTGTATGAGCACCGACATGCAGGCAAGGGGTTGGTGTAGCCTTCAGACGGAAACCTTCTGAGGAGTCTTTACAATTCAAATCCGAAAGAAGGTAGGGACTAGCAGGTATTAACATTACCAACCCGTCAGTTTAATAAATCAAGGTTGCAAAATACTAACACAAGTTATTCACTGGTAGAAACTGACTTTGAGGAAGATATCTTTCGGTTCTGAAGAAATGCAGGAACATTCGGGACAATGCTGACCCTACAGCTTATCTTAGAAAAAAGACTGGAGTAAAGCAAACCTTCGTTTACAGCATTTGTAGATTTAGAGAAAGCTTTTGACAATTTGGACGAAAATAAATTCTTTGAAGTACTGAAGGTAATATGGATGAAATACAGAGAGCGAAAGGTTGTTTAGATCTTGTACAGAAGCCGGACAGCAATTATAAGAGTCGAGGACATGAAAGGGAAGCGGTAATTAAGACGAGAGACAAGGTCGCTACCTATCTCCGACATTATTCAGTCTGCCCATTAGCAAGTTGTGAAGGAAATAGTAAGAGAAATGCGGAAAGAGTATTAAAGTTCGACAAGCAGTAGTAGATAATTTGCCTGTGGTACTGCATTTCTGTTACTGGAAAGGGAGGATTAGTTGAACGTTACTGATAGTGTCTTGGAAAAAAAATTTTGAGATGAATATCACCAAAAGTAAAGAGTAGTCACATGAAACATAATCGAAGTATATCAGGCGATGGTAAGGGAATTAAATTAGGAAATGAGATCCTGGAAGTCATAGATGAGGTTTGGTACTTGGAGAACAATATAAATGCCGACTGAAGAGGTAGAGAAGGTAGAAAAGGCAGACTGCCAATGACAAGAAAATTTAGCAGACTGCCAATGACAAGAAAATTTATCAACATCGAATAAAAATGTAAGCGCACTGAATCAAGCTCTAATTCGTTTTTACTGTCTCAGTTCTGAAATTCATCTTTCATGAACGCTTCAATCAGTATCATTATCAGACATCACCTGACACGCAACCGTAAAATTCAATGCACTGTTCGGCTACCATTCGAGACTGTTTGCAACAACCCGCATCAGCAGACTGCGCTTCTCCGGTGAACATTTTAGCACTATGGATAAATCTTGTATAAAGACTACGGAAATGAAATTTCTGCGTGTTGTTAAAGGATGCACCAGAACAGGTAACAACAGAAACGAAGACCTTGATTCAATGCACAAGAACATAGATACAAACAGAAAGAGAGGAACGCATGAAGAAAGACTTCCGAAACAAATCTAGACTGCGAACCTAGAGAGACAAAATAGAGTGGAAGACCACAGAAATGATGGCTGGAAATTGTTCACGGGCATGGATTCACTTTACCCATAAAGGTAGAAGGAAAGGAAGGACGAGGATAAGATGGGTAGATCAGGTACTAAATCGAATTGGGTAGAAAGGAGATCTATGGTACAACTTAACTGAAATGTAGTTTGGTAGGACGCATCCTGAGGTCTCAAGAAATCGCTAGTTTGGTAACAGAACTCATTGTAGAGGGTTACAAGTTTTAATGCAGTAAGAATGGTCAAGTATATAATAACCGACTCCGACAGTGACATGGAAATGTCACAGCAATCGGAGATTGGCCAGCTACACCCAGCCCTCACCGCCGGTAGCACCGCAGTCAAATTTTCTCCGCAAGAAGCGCTGTGTGACGAAGCCACACCACCCACAGCTCACGTCAGTCGCCTGGCGGGAACCTGTGACCAGCGATCAGCTATAAACGTGCGCCCGCCGTGCAGAGAAGTCACTCTCTTATGTTTTATCTCGATGGAATGTCCTCTGTACCGGCCGGTATCTGTTGGCAACTTTTGCTGTGAACTTGCACTATGTCTGGACTTGAGTGTTGGCCGTCTATCTTCTGTTTGAGTGACACAGAACTTGTACGTTTTTGTCTAAGCAGTTTGTATCTATTGCGTCAGTAATGAACTAAAGAAACAGTGCTCGTAACTGTAGACGTATACAAAATGGATGTAGGCTGCAATAGTTACGCAGAGATGGAAGTGAGCGTGGAGAGTTGCATCAAACCAGTCTTTTGACAGAAGACGACAGCAACAACAATGACTTCAACATAAGCATACGGGTATACAGATTTATTGAAGAGCAGAGTCTGAGATATGTGAGATATGCCACAGGCACGGAACAATTTCACTTACGATACTGTGTGCAGAAGCATCCTCTGCCGAAGTCAGTGTCGATAAAACTCGTCCCGGTCAATGACGGCAGTAGGTTGTAAAATACTCCAGCGTTACATCACTGCTAGAGGTGAACATAATCAGTGTGTACAGCTACCTATGTACTGACGCTGCCAAGGTACATGTGAAGACGAGGTAGCGAATCGGAGAGGAAAGAAGTTTAGGCCACAATTTGGCTAAAACCAGCGGTCGGTTGGTAGTACATATCCTGGAGCATCAAGGAATCGATAATGGAGGGAGATGTAGGACTGAAAATTATAGAGGGAGGCCAAGATTTTAAGACGGAAAACAAGTTCCATTGGATGTAGGTTGCTATACGTAAGGTCACCGTGCTGCATATTGAACGATACGAGAACACACAAACCCCTGTGAGGTGCGAAAATGCATGCATAAGCATCCCTGGGCTCGACAGTGAGTTTGACAGTTCACCGTTTTGAGCGAGTGCCAGCATGAGAGTCGTTAAAAGGTAGTGTACAGGTGAGGTTGGTGTCGGGCAATTGGTAGGAAAAAGCAGTTGAATTTTGCGGTCTCGTGTCGGGCGAAGTGTGATAATACACGATCCAGTCACATTAATGTGACCGCCACCTGTGTTCGACGTCAGTAAGAGACCGATGACCTCGCTGTCTGGTCTCCTTCCCCCAACAACCCAACCCCATCAATCCATGAAACAATAAAATAACTAAGTGATTACAGCAACACCACCTACAATAATCTCACAGCCTTCTGGACATTTACATAATCATATCATGAACTGTAATGGAGAGATTTCATTCTCCAAACAGGTCTTAATACATAAATATAAAAGATGACTTGTATATATTTCCAATTACCTGGATGCCTCCATTGCTCCAATGACCTATGGTAAACTGCTCCTAGAGTGGGGGTATGTTGTGTGTTCTTTCACATGTTCTCTGCAGAACCTCATCAGATTCAGCTGACTCACCACAGAGGTTCAGAGACGACAGGTGGCAACACTGGGAGTGTTGGGTATATAAAGCGTATCCGGGGGACGCGGACAACAGTGCAGTTTTTGTCCTAATACGGAACGGAGCAGTTTATCTGTTGTACAAAATGGCATGATGTTCGCGTGCCGCCGTGGTTAAAGTACGGAGTATATTGTGCATAGCAAAATAGTTCTATTCTAAACCGGCTCCAAGACGACTGCGGTGCACGCATAGATGACAGAGGTGAACGACTGCTGTGGAGATTTGTACGGGTGAATGGACATGCAACAGCTGAGGAGCTGATAAACCAAGGCGGTACCGACAATATCTCCTCATCGACCGTTCTGAAGACGTCGCTGCGTATGAACCTCTGCAGCAGGCGCCTGGTTCTTGAAGCCATCCTGACTGCAGTTCACAGGTGGCGGAGAGTGGGATTTGCAAGACGTCTTCTCATTTCAATCACTTTTAATGCTCCATCGGACAGATGGCCACTGGTGTGTACGCCATGAAACGTCGGAAAACAAGTGGTCCTGGCTGGAGGAAGGAGCGTTATGGTGTGGGAAATGTTATCGTGGCATTATCTGGGTGGTCGTGTCATTGTGGACGGATCAACACAAGTAAGCATCTATCTTTAAGAACTGCGCCCACTTCTATATGCAATCTGTTTTCCCCTCAGCATGACGGAATCTGCTAGGAGGACAATACGATGCATCATGCAACTCGAGTATACGTGCGTGGTTCGAAAAGCACCAGGTGAGTTTTTCGTTCTCCCTTGTCCACCAGACTCACAGTGTTCAAAAACAATCGACATTCTGCGGGACCTCCGTGATCGGGCTGTTCGCGCCATGGATTCTGAACCGAGAAACCTAGCGTAGCTGGTGACGTCACTGGTGTCGGCATGTATCCAGATTCCTGTCGGTACCTTCATTGTCTCTCTACCTGCACGTCTCGCAGCGTTTCACAGTGCAGAAGGTGGTTATTCAGGCCTTTGACAGGTGGTCACGTTAATGTGACTGGACAATGGAATACTGAATAAAAGGATCAAACGGCTCTATGTACAGGGTTATTACAAATGATTGAAGCGATTTCACAGCTCTACAATAACTTTATTCTTTGAGATATTTTCACAATGCTTTGCACACACATACAAAAACTCAAAAAGTTTTTTTAGGCATTCACAAATGTTCGATATGTGCCCCTTTAGTGATTCGGCAGACATCAAGCAGATAATCAAGCTCCTCCCACATTCGGCGCAGCATGTCCCCATCAATGAGTTCGAAAGCATCGTTGATGCGAGCTCGCAGTTCTGGCACGTTTCTTGGTAGAGGAGGTTTAAACACTGGATCTTTCACATAACCCCACAGAAAGAAATCGCATGGGGTTAAGTCGGGAGAGCGTGGAGGCCATGACATGAATTGCTGATCATGATCTCCACCACGACCGATCCATCGGTTTGCCAATCTCCTGTTTAAGAAATGCCGAACATCATGATGGAAGTGCGGTGGAGCACCATCCTGTTGAAAGATGAAGTCAGCGCTGTCGGTCTCCAGTTGTGGCATGAGCCAATTTTCCGCGGGCTACGCGTGAAACTTGCCCGCACGCGTTCAACCGTTTCTTCGCTCACTGCAGGCCGACCCGTTTATTTCCCCTTACAAAGGCATCCAGAAGCTTTAAACTGCGCATGCCATGGCCGAATGGAGTTAGCAGTTGGTAGATCTTTGTAGAACTTCGTCGTGAAGTGTCGTTGCACTGTTATGACTGACTGATGTGAGTGCATTTAAAGCACGACATACGCTTTCTCGGCTCCTGTCGCCACTTTGTCTCACTGCGCTCTCGAGCGCTCTGACAGCAGAAACCTGAAGTGCGGCTTCAACCGAACAAAACTTTATGAGTTTTTCTACGTATCTGTAGTGTGTCGTGACCATATGTCAATGAATGGAGCTACAGTGAATTTATGAAATCGCTTCAATCATTTGTAATAGCCCTGTACTATGGGAATTAACATTTGAGGTCATCAGTCCACTAGACTTAGAAGTACTTAAACCTAACTTACCTAAGGACAGCAGACACATCCATGCCCGAGGCAGGATTCGAACCTGCGACTGTAGCAGCAGCGCGATTCCGCTCTGAAGCGCCTAGAACCGCACGGCCAGAATACTGAACAGTAATTCGTATGTAGAGAGCGTCGTAAGATTGAAGCTCCTGCGAAACGCAACTCGTCCTTTCTTCACATGATATCTTGCGAACCATGGATGAAGGGTATCAGACGGATGTCATATTCCTTGACTTCCGGAAAGCGTTTGACTAGGTGCCCCACTGCAGACTCCTAACTAAGGTACGAGCATATGGGATTGGTTCCCAAGTATGTGAGTGGCTCGAAGACTTCTTAAATAATAGAACCCAGTACGTTGTCCTCGATGGTGAGTGTTCATCGGAGGTGAGGGTATCATCTGGAGTGCCCCAGGGAAGTGGGGTAGGTCCGCTGTTGTTTTCCATCTGCATAAATGATCTTTTGGACAGGGTGGATAGCAATGTGAGGCTGTTTGCTGACGATGATGTGGTATACAGGAAGGTGTCGTCGTTGAGTGACTGTAGGGGGATACAAGATGACTTGGACAGGATTTGTGATTGGTATAAAGAATGGCAGCTAACTGTAAATACAGATAGATGTAAATTAATGCAGATGAATAGGAAAACGAGTCCTCTAATGTTTGAATACTCCATTAGTAGTGTAGCGCTTGATACAGTCACGTCGATTAAATATTTGGGCGTAACATTGCAGAGCGATATGAAGTGGGACAAGCATGTAATGGCAGTTGTGGGGAAGGCGGATAGTCGTCTTCGGTTCATTGGTAGAATTTTGGCAAGATGTGGTTCATCTGTAAAGGAGACCGCTTATAGAACACTAATACGACCTATTCTTGAGTACTGCTAGAGCGTTTGGGATCCCTTTCAGGTCGGATTGAGGGAGCACATAGAAGCAATTCAAAGGCGGGCTGTTAGATTTGTTACTGGTAGGTTTGATCACGCGAGTGTTACAGAAATGCTTCAGGAACTCGGGTGGGAGTCTCTGGAGGAAAGGAGGCGTTATTTTTGTGAATCGCTACTGAGGAAATTTAGAGAACCAGCATTAGAGTCTGACTGCAGTACAGTTTTACTACCGCCAAGTTACATTTCGCGGAAGGACCACAAAGATAAGATAAGAGAGATTAGGGCTCGTATAGAGGCATATAGGCAGTCATTTTTCCCTCGTTCTGTTTGGGAGTGAAACAGGGAGAGAAGATGCTAGTGGTGGTATGAGGTACCCTCCGCCACGCACCATATGGTGGATTGCGGAGTATGTATGTAGATGTAGATGAAGCATTCAAAAAAGAATGTTTCATTCGAATCTCTTCAAATAATTTACAACAATAATTCAATAATCGGTTCCATAGATGCTACAGTAAATTATTGCTGATATTCCATTCAACTGTGCTTAATGAACGTCATCAAACCGCTCACCATATAATGGTGTTTAAGAAACATTTAGTAATCGACAAGGAGAGAGAAAGGCAGTAATGGAGCGCAGCCCTCACAACTAGTTACGCAGATACAGGTTTGCATAGTATAGACTAGAATGGACAGCTGCAAAAAGCCAGACTTCGGACTGTACACCACAACAGCAGCATCTCGCACTGTTTACTTTGTCGCGTGCAGTAACACAGAGGTAACACGGCGGCGCTGTAAGGTCTCCGGGATGGAGAGGTCCCTAGCTACTCCGAACTGCAGTAAGACTGCAAGATTCACCATCCGTCGCAGTCGGCTATCCGTCGGCCAGATGTCCCCTGGGAAATGCACCGCCCACTGCCGACGCGCAGAGAAGCAGAGCGGCTTTAATTACGTTTTAGAAACAAACTTTGTTACCCCGCGTGTCCGTTTTTTTCTTTTTTTTGCCCCTCCCCGTCTTCTTGTTTTGCTACTACTTTGCCGCCGGCGCGTCCAATATCCATCCAATTTATTTTTCTTCTGTGCGGCCGGCGACGCCGCGACGCCACAGCGTCGCTCTTCTCTGTTAACGAGGCCCGGTCAGACCGCCCGTGTTGACTTAGTCCCAGCACAGCAAACGGCGGATGTTCTTAGCCGGCTGCCTTTGATATTCTCTGGCTGCGCTTCTCTAATAATTCCACAGTTGCTTCCTTTGCAGCTAGTTGTCACAAACTCTTCGCTTCTTCGAGACCAGAGGGAAATTAATGTGAGCGAAGCTGCTTCCGTGAGGGTGTGTAGACTGAACACACTTCGGTGTCACCTAATTTCTCATGCGTACTATGAGCTTTGACTTTGTGGCAATGACGCCTCAACTTCTTCTAGTACTATAGCGTATCACGAAGCAAGCATATTGCGGAACTGTAACTTATCTGGGGCGTAGAGGTTAATTACAAAAGGAGTCAGTCCCTAAGCTTACACACTACTTAACCTAAATTATCATAAGGACAAACACACACACCCATGCCCGAGGGAGGACTCGAACCTCCGCCGGGACCAACCGCACAGTCAATGACTGCAGCGCCTGAGACCGCTCGGCTAATCCCGCGCGGCTCGAAACTTTGTACTGGTCCATACCGCTAGCCGATGGAGTAGCCCTAGCGAAGTCATGATACGTCCTCATAGTTTCATTTCTCCTAGTACATATTTTTCTCCTATATAAGGCAGAAGGGTTAACAGCTCATGCATTCAAAGTGCTGACAAAAATAATACACAGAAGAACGGGGAAAGAATACTGAGGATCAGTTTCAGCTTTTGAAAAGGTGAAGAAACTGGAGAGGCAGTTCTGTCTTGTGCTTGATTATGAAAGCGAGATAAGGACCCTTTGTACTTGTGAATGGAAAAATCGAAATTTTTTGTACCTTTATTAAATTTTAGTCTTTCCTTGTTACATTGATGTGTACTTTACTGGATTTAGAAAAAAATTCCCGCTGTATCCAAAATTTTATAGGGTCGTTTATGCTACCACGCTACCTTTATTTCAAATATAAAAAACCATTAGTATTTGGCGAAACAAGTGGAAAATTTTTGCTTCCAGCGGTTTCCTCCCACAGGCCCGACCCGTTATATCAATGTGTCGAAGAAGCTGCACCTAAAACGGAAAGCAGAGTGCGGCAGGAAAGAGGGTTAACTGCATTTAAAACCACGTAAAATAGACTAACAGAAGGATGAACAAGGCATGCGATGAAGGAGATAGGATCAAGTGACTCCCAGAACTAGAATGCTGCTGGAGTCCACCAAGTCCTATCCATCCCTCGTCCGCCCGAAAACCAGTTAAAAATGTTATACCTGAAAATGAAAACCACTTTCACGAATAAAACGGAGAGTAATTTCAACTGTCCCTCAGTTCTTCGCCAATATCAGAGACAAAGAATCCGGAATGCAAGGTTATAACTGCGATTCTGACGAAGGGTTATTCCACCTGAATGCGAGCTGCCTGTAAGGCTCTGCAACCACAGCAGCGAGGGGGGGGAGGGTGCTTATTTAGATAAAATGAATCTATGAATTTATCTGTTATAACATAGGACGCTCGATTACTTCTGGAGGAACAAAAAGAGGAGTGCCTTACAGCAGGAATCTTTTTGACAGTGCTGTGTCTTATTTCATAGATGGGCTTTTTTTTGCCCACACGAGAGACGATAATTGAAAGGAAGAGTTAGAGTGATAGGACATAAGCTAAGACATCACCGAATAATTTATGCGATACAAGAGGGGGATTAAGGGGTTAAAAATTTCGAGGGGAACAGAGATGGTAATACATACAAGAAATTACTGAGGACGTTCTGCTCTGAGTAGAAGTGGTTGGCTTAGGAAAGAAATTCGTGGCAGGCTGCAGCAAACCAGCCTGGACACTGATGTGAGAAAAAAGAAAAAGAAAGAACGTTGTATGCAGACCTGTGTTTACAAATACGGTGAAGGCACACTTCAATTTTTTATTCTGTGTCCTGATCCGTCATCAAAGCTGCGAGAGACTGTCGTCACACAGTTCTTAAATTAATTGCTCGATACATGTAATTCTGAAATTTTCGAGCGAAAGTGTTTTAAATGCTCTATTTTAATTTCTAAGTCGTTAGAATAAAACGACGTATAAAACAAAGATACAAACAAAATATTTTGTTATTAGTATACTAAAAAAATTTATATGCAGGGTACACCAGAACGTCTAAGGACCTTCAGAGACTGTAGCACGGACCAAAACAAGAAAAAAAAGTACAGTGAAGATGGGACCTAAAGTGCATATCGAAGAGCTATGAACACTTGTTGATCTTCGCTACAGTGAAACACATCTCTACTAATGAACAAGTGCTCATATCTCTTAAGGCTGCATTTCAAAGTCAAGGTTAGCTGGACATGTGTTTCTGCTTTGGGCCGTATTGTCACCTCGTAAGAATATTAAAATCAAAGAGCTTTTTGTAGAAGAGCTGTATCGCAGAGCAGCGAACAGAAGAAAGTGCTCATGGATATTGAGGTATGCATTTTAGAGTCCATGGTTACTAGATTTTCATCTTATTTTATTTCATATTACCACCTTTGAAAGTCTGTTGGCGTTGTTCTGCCCCAGTTGTACACTAATGGCCATTAAATTTACTACACCACGAAGATGACGCGTTACAGACGCGAAATTTAACCGACAGGAAGTAGATGCTGCGATATGCGAATGATTAGCTTTTCAGAGCATTCACACAAGGTTGGCACCGGTGGTGACACCTACAACGTGCTGACAAGAGGAAAGTTTCCAACCAATTTCTCATTCACAAACAGCAGTTGACCGGCGTTGCCTGGTGAAGCGTTGTTGTGATACCTCGTGTAAGGAGGAGAAGCGCGTACCATCACGTTTCCGACTTTGATAAAGGTCGGATTGTAGCCTATCGCGATTGTGGTTTATCGTATCGTGACATTGCTGCTCGCGTTGGTCGAGATCCAATTCTGTTAGCAGAATATGGAGTCGATGGGTTCAGGAGGGTAATACGGAACGCCGTGCTGGATCCCAACAGCCTCGTATCACTAGCAGTCGAGATGACAGGCATCTTATCTGCATGGCTGTAACGGATCGTGCAGCCACGTCTCGATCCCTGAGTCAACACATGGAGGGTTTGCAAGACAAAAACCATCTGCACGAAAAGTTCGACGACGTTTGCAGCACCATGGACTATCAGCTTGGAGACCATGGCTGCGGTTACGCTTGTTGCTGCATCACAGACAGGAGCGCCCGCGATGGTGTACTCAACGACGTACCTGGGTGCAAGAATGCCAAAACATCATTTTTTCGGATGAATCCAGGTTCTGTTTACAGCATCATGATGGTCGCATCAGTGTTTGGCGACATCGCGGTGAACGCACATTGGAAGCGTGTATTCGTTATCGCCATACTGGCGTATCACCCTGAGTGATGGTGTGGGGTGCCATTGGTTACACGTCTCGGTCACATCTTGTTCGCATTGACGGTACTTTTAACAGTGGACGTTACATTTAAGATGTGTTACGACCCGTGGCTCTACCCTTCATTCGATCCCTGCGATACCCTACATTTCAGCAGGATAATTCACGACCACATGTTGCAGGTCCTGTACGGGCCTTTCTGGATACATAAAATGTTCGATTGCTCCCTGACCAGCACATTCTCCAGATCTGTCACCAATTGAAAACGTCTGGTCAATGGTGGCCGAGCAACTGGCTCGTCACAATACGCCAGTCACTACTCTTGATGAACTGTGGTATCGTGTTGAAGCTGCATGGGCAGCTGTACCTGTACACGCCATCCAAGTTCTGTTTGTCTCAATGCCCAGGAATATCAAGGCCGTTATTACGGCCAGGGGTGGTTGTTCTGGGTGCTGATTTCTCAGGACCCATGTACCCAAATTGCGTGAAAATGTAAACAAATGTCAGTTCTAGTATATTATTTTTGTCCAATGAATACCCGTTTATCATCTGCATTTCTTCTTGGTGTAGCAATTTTAATGGCAAGTAGTGTATATTACCATAATTACTGGTCAAATCTTAAGCACCTAAGCACCTGCGGCATGTTGAAAGTGGGAGTGAGGGTCAGTAAGAACCACTATCCCCTCTCTCTCTTACCCACCTCCCATCCCCAAAACCGAACACTGCTTCTGATTTTGTAGAGCGCTAGGTGAATTCGAGAACGGCAAAGCAGGGCTGTCGTTTATGGCAGCGTGTTGCCCTGCAAGCGATGCTAATAGAAATTCCAAAATTAGAAATAAACCTGGCGCCACGTAGATGGAGAGTGCTGAAAATGATGTGCTTAATAGCATTTGGTCGGTGACTGAGTACATGCCGGTAATGAGGAGTAATGGCCGGATGCGCGTTCCCGGCTTCGCGCCTGCGCAGTTCGTCGGCTGTCCTCGCACGTGCGTTATTAGTTTGTGCGACGTTTTCACGCATTTGCCGTGCACTGAGGGCCGCGGCGCTTCAATGAATATTAAATGAATGGAGGAATAATGCAAGGCATTCCAGCGGAAAGAGATTTATATGAATTTTAGATGTTATGAAAAATGGATGTAGCCCTTTGATGAAATTCCTATTTTAATTAAAATAATCTGAAATGCATAGCGAGGTATCAGTGTATTGTGCAAAATTGCAGAAGGCCTCTCAGAATAGCCAGACTCGCCATTCAGCCACTTTACGCAGTTATTCGGAGGATTTTACGCACATTTTCGCCCTATTCGTCGTTTATGAGTTGGTATAGCAGGGTAGCATCATATGCCATTGAGGCACGTTTATTTCTCAAATATAACTTCATTGTGAAACTGGTGACAGGTATCTTGCAACAGAAAATGGTAGGTGAACCAGTTTTTTTCTGTAAGCGTTGGTTGATTGTCACCGTGGTTATAAGAAGAGTAAAGCCCTTTCCTTCCTCGCGTAAAGGAAAAATAAATATACATCGAACCATTATCTTAAGTGAGAATGAAACCATATCATCTCATGCAGTTTATGTGCTACTGGACTGACCTGTAACACATCTGCTCGTGCAACTTAACGCACAGTGCCTGCACATCACCAGCCCGTAATTTACAGGAATTGCGTGACCTGTGCGTAGACTTCTGGTCTTACATACCACCAGCAGTATCACTGCTGTACTGCCTTCCGCATGTTCACTGACACGCCATTAAACAGCTGTTCGTAGTGTTTTGGTTCATCAATGTATGAATAGGTGGCAATGTAAGGTGAAAGTGCAGAAAAACATAACGAACGGAAAAGTGGACTGGGTTGTTGCGTTTACATAATAGCAAGTGTGACAGTGGAAACAACAAGTAGCATGATCCCTCAGCAACAGTTTCGCGTCTGCGCCATAACAAGTAAAGTAAACATAGCTGGAAATCTAACATTGTTAGAAAAGTGGACAGTGCTCTTTAGAAACAGCTGAAGAGATTGAAAGGCGGATGGAGTTTTATTACATTCACATCTTGCGACTACGGCGTTACCTATCAACTCGCCTGCTACTTAAAACAAAGAGCATTGTAACTCAACATCCGCATAGGATAGATCTCTAGAAGCGAACCTGGAACACATATATCTACGGGACAAAACAGTTAGTATATGGAATTGTCTAAGAAAAAAGCTCTCTATTACTGCGAGAACCACCGTAAATAAAATGAACACCGAACAAGTTTTGCGGCCAGATTGAATTTTTTTTACTCTGACGCTAACCGCAATGTATGTGCTTCGCTGGTTGGACACTTGAGTTTTTTCCCTTGCAAATCTCAACGGAACTGATAAGCAAGAATTAATCGACTATTTGTTATGGCAACATTACAGCGTTAAATCTCATACAGTAACCTGATATGGAAGATCAGTGCACACCTACCTGCGTATGATTCTCGAGACAGGTTAAAAAAGGAGAATGTGGATGAAGAATACGCATTAGTCAGTAGTATAATCACGTGGTGTTAGAGTAAGACGTCTGAAAAAATCATTCTATGTTCCGAAAGGGAAGATTAAAATTCAGAGTGTTTTGAGACCGCATTTGAAAATGCGGCAGAAATGAAACATTGTTTTGTGTAACTTTGTGTTTTTACTTTTTAAATTTTATCTTTACTGCTAACTGAGCATCCGGTATTGCTCAGGGACGTATTTATTCCAATCTTCTATTAGACCATCTGCTCCTTCCACCTCTTCTTGTCCATCTCCATCTCTCCCATTTGTCTATACATCTCTTCCTCTTTCCTTTTCCTGTCCATCCCATCTCTCCCATTTCTCTGTCCATTTCCTCCTCCCCTCCCTCTTATCGCCTCCTCCCCCTTTCTTTCTCCATGTTATCACCCTCCCCCCACTAGGAGGTTGATTGTTCTAACCCCCACAGAATTTTCTCCCAGATCATAGCTGATATGAAATCAGCTATCGTTCTAGGTGCTTCCTACTCGTGGATTCGCTCACTTACGCACATGCCAACTGTATTTCACATATATTTAAAATATTTCACACGTATCTGTTCGCATTACTCACGTTGACGTTTGGAGTAAGTTTGGTGAGGCTGAGTGAGCCTGTCGTTTGATTTCACACGAAAGTTTATCTTAATAATTATTATCCGATGCGAATTTTTCACTCTAATCACCCACTGTTACAATATGGTGTGTTCAAGAGTGCTCACATGTCACGGACGCAACGTAGTCGGGGTTAACGGATAGCTAATGATATCCCACCAAGCATGTACTCAGGAAGATTTTATATCATCACTTTCCTTCTGAGAATTTAAAGACACTATGTGCAAATAATTTATTGAAAAATTTGTCTGATATACCAGCATAGTTCTTTGTTCCATACATGCACCCATATGGTCGTCACCGACAAATTCTGCAAAAAGAGGAGTGGGCTTGAATTCACATGTGAAAAGAGCCCTTTAACCATGCTTGTTTTCTTAGTTACAGTACAAATACTGGAACGAAATAGGTTTTTGACTAACTTTAACCCCCGTCTTCAAATTTTTCTTTCACTACGGAAATCTATTTTGCGTAAACAAGCGCAAATCCAATGCATAATTATTTCAGATCCACACTCAGCTATTCGCAGGTGCAGATGCAAACGATTAGACTTCTGGTAATGCGGCTGAGCAGAGGAGATCTTCGATTCAGTAGGTGACTTTTACGAGGGACGTGCAATAAGTAATTCCCCACATTTTTTTAAAAAATCTATTAATACACATAGACAAACGTCCTAATTGGTGCTTCACATTTGATATTTTTTTCTGTGCACCGGTGGAATTTCGAACCGTTCTGGCAGATGGCAGAGCGGTAGTACAGTGTCAAAATGGCGTCTACATACGACTGACGTTACAAGCAACGTGCTGTTATTGAATTCTTGTGTCAGAAAAAGAAACCACGATGAACATCTGTAAACGTTTGTGTACCGTGTATGGCAATGCTGCAGCTGATAGGACTGCAGTTGGGCGATGGGTAAAGAAAGTTACAGGCTCAGGAAATGCATAAACTGAGCTCCATGATCAGACACGTTCAGGACGTCCTGTCACAGCCACTGCTCCAGACATGCTGAATCGTGGGGATGCCATTATTCGTGCCGAACTCGACAATTGTCGATCTACAGTTGTTGGTCAGGATTGGAAGTTCGTCTGCAATGATCGAGACTCTCGGATGTTCAAAGAGGTGCTCACGATGGGTTCCTCAAAAGCTCACAGTGAACCATGAGATTCAAAGAAAGGTCATTTCATCTTAATTATTGGAGCGTTTTGGGACTGACGGAGAGGCCTTTCTGTCACGGATCACTACGGGGGGCGAAAGCTGGGTGCACCACTTTGCGCCGTAAACAAAAAGGCATTCCGTGGGGTGGCATCACTGTCATTCACCTCAAAGGAAGAAATTCAAGACAATCCCCTCAGCCGGAAAAGTCTTGGTGACAGTCTTCTGGGATTGTGATGGTGTCTTCTCGTGAAGCCAAGAGGATCAATCCTCAATTCAGAGGCATATGTAAAGACTGTGGATAAATTCAAGAACAGCATCGGACGTGTTAAATCGGACAAGAATCCAGCAAAAATCTTGCTCCACCACAATAATGCACGCCCACACACAAGTTTGAGAACCCGGGAACACATCGCCAAATTGGGTTGGAGATCACTGCCTCACCCACCTGGCACGCTCGGACTTCCATATCTTTGGGTCGCTTAGGGATTCTCTACAGGGAACACATTTGAAGATGACGAAAGTGTCAGTCACGCAGTGAAAACTGTCTTAAACGACTACAACTGAAAATGAAATTTAGCTAAAACGTCAAGAGAAACAATTCTAATTACACAAAGTAAAATTTTGGGGCAAGTGAAATCACAGTAACTGAAATAAAATAAAATATCGGTCATACAGGTGCAACGGATTGGATACAGAGTAGTCTGAATGTGTTCATTTGGTTATAACTGGTGAGTAATGGAAGCGTTTCTGATAATTTAGTACTAAATTTGGGAAATAGCCATATATTTACTAGCTAGCATTATTAAAAGAGGGTACGTATTTCTCCCTTTGTTGAAGTTGTGTAGGACTTCATGCTGCTTCTTGTATCTGTGGTCTTCGTTAGACAGATGTTCTACACATGTTGTTTCGCTTACAAGTTTAATCTCATCACGAGTCTCACTTGCTTAAGACAAAGTTATGTTGTTCAGCTACTGCATTGAAATACGTCACCAACGTTTTTTGTAAGTCGCTCAGTTCACTTCTCTTCTGTCAACAATGTAGTAACTAGCTACTAACTGGAAGTGTGATGCATTTTATCTAAGATAAATGTTTTTTCACATTTTTATCGAAATGTTTCTCTTACTTTAGTCTTTTGTCGAACTTCAATAATTCTCATCTTTGAGCGTCAGTTGATAGAATTTTAGGGCGCACCTAGTTTAAAATTTTTGATCTCCTCTTAAAATTCGCAGACGCACATATTTGTGTTTGTACTAATTATAGCTTCACAGCCAAAAACCCGTTACTTAAGTAATAAATATTATAAGATTAAATATTGTAAAGTAAAAATAATAAAGTCCCAGAAGAACATTGAATCAATCTAGTGCTGTTTAAATATGCGAGCAAATTCATTTACAGATTCCCAAACTTCTTAAACATGATCTGGTTAGATGATGATATACTTGAGAACTGGACTAAATCAATTGTCAGTTCTATCTTCAAAAAAGGAGGACTTAAGAATTGTGATAACTATCGAGAGATAAGCTCACTGGACTCACCATATATCAATTTTGCCAACATCGCCAAAAATAAATTGTATAGACGCCATGAATCCCTCAAGAACGAGAAGCAAAGCGGCTTTAGAAAGGAAGATTATGTTGTGATGCAACTGTTAATAGAAAAACATAGAGAATTCAGTCGATAAATACATGACGTATTCGTCGACTTCAGAAAAGTTTTTAGTAAATTACAGATTCTGACAGACGATCATGTTCCTCAGAACTTCGATAATATGTATAACATTCAGAGAAAAAATTTAATCTGTGTTAAGAAAGAGGACAAATTATCCGTGTGGTGCGTAATGCGTGCAAGAGTACGGCAGGGATGCGGCCTTTCAGCACTCTTGTTCAATATTTTTGTGAATTAAATCATAGAATAATGGAGACAAACGCCATACGTCTTTATTCAGTCCAACTGTAACATAGCGCTAGGTGCTTTCCTCTGGCAGATCATTTAGCTATTGCAGCGCATTCAGAGGGTGACTTACAGAACTCTATAAACAATTCTTAGAAATACCCTATAGGCACCAACACAGTAAAAAAACTGTGGCTTTATGCCGGAAATATCCGGAACAAAGTAAGAGCTGCTTGAGAAATAAAATTCTATAAAGACGAACACATTCACATATACAGATTATAAACCATGCTGTCTCAGCTTTGAAGGCCACCAGATATACAAAAACAACGGGAGTTATTAATAATATAAAGAAACTATCCCATACTAGAATACGCCTCTATAACACCTCAGAAACACCTGCACTGTGCTACTGCAGTGCAGCCTAGACAATACAGGCCACAGATGTGAAAAGACGAAACGGCAGTGAAATAACGTTCTAGATATGAACAGTTGGTTACACCAAATGGGGTCAGTAAAGGAACGAAGATGTGTTGAAGGAACTTAAAATCAGACATTATATCCAGAACTATCAAAACAACTAGAACACATCAACAACGAATGAGCTCTAAAAGGATCGCAAAATCCATACCTCTACCACCCAGCAGTGAACGTTCGCTACGTCGACCAGTGAAAAGGTATCAGGAGAATTTCTCTGCGAGATAATAACTGCTTAAGAGGTCTAACACTTCGAAGAAAGATGATGGTGATAATGATGGTGATACTGTGGAATATCATACAGGTGTCGTGTGTTTTTCATTCACAATAAAAATTTGATTTTATGATGAAGAGACTTATTATTTGTAAACAGTAGTTCTTCCTTGCTATGTGAATTGAGGTAATTAAAGTCAACTGTAGTGGGAACTTTTACCGTCTATATTAATGCTTGTTATGTTCACCATACAATGGTTCGGAAGTCGAAGTGCATAGTTGCTATTAGTGTACAAATTATTGAAATAAAATTTCACTAGACGTCATCTTTAGATAACTGGTGGCGATAAAATAATATGTGTAAAAATTTGGGTGCATCTTTTTGAGTAGAGGTTTCACACTCTTCAACAATGCTACGGCCCCGCGTCGTCTTAAAGTGGCCCCGGTATTGAGTACTGTCACTTACGCCTAGAAGGGAGAGCTGTTGCTGATCTCCCCCCCCCCCCCCCCCGGCACCTGCCCAATGCCCAACAGGAGTTCACTGAAGAAAAAACGCACGACGGCTGTAATTCCTTCTGAGGGAGCTGGACGACGCAATCTGGCAAGTGTTTGCCAGATCAAACGCGCTGACGACGTCCTCCCACTGAACAGTGTGTGCGGGCGGAGTGCCGCGCTCACAGAGCAGCCTGGGCACATCCAGGTCGCGAGTCGACCCGCGGGACGCGGGGACAATTGATCAGGACTTCACCAGGATTTTCCTTTTGCCGCGTCCCACTGCGGAACAGATCCTCTTCGGATTAAAGGCAGATTACGGTCTCTGCGGGGCTTAGCCACCCCGTTTCATTTACCGAATGCGATATAATGAGGAAAGAAGTGTGGGTTGGGAAACGTGGGGAGGCTCCGGATTTGGGGCGATCAATGCTGCGAGGGTTGCGAGGTGGAGGGGCTGTCGAATGGGAGCAGGATGTGTGGAGAATCAGCTGTCACTCGATACCACTCCATCAGCTCCTTCCGTAATATCTGAACCACGCCACACGATGCGCCACGTCAAAAGGGGCACAGTGGTGTTCACAAATTATGCTCGTCATTCCTTAGTAAACGAACGGAAAAAGCAGAATATGGAAGAGTAAGGCCCCTGTGTAATGTGTAGTTACAGTGGCACCTCCATACATAATTTATGAGATTTATGCACAAAGAATCACACTCAAATAACCGCATTAAGCTCTTATTATAATATGCAGAGCAGTGTTTGTTTTAGGGTGAGGGTGGCACAACAAAGGGGGAGGGGTGGAGAGAGGAGTGTTGGAGGATAAAGAGAAAAGTTACAGTTTTTCTTTTTTCATTAGCCTTTGCGTAGATACTGTGTAGCCAGCACACAGTATTACAAAAGTGATACGATAGTGACTGAAACAGAAGTGTAAAGACACACGTAGCTAACTGGTTCCGCAAATCTAATGTAATCTAATGAAAAAATAGGCTTTCAAACGAACAACACGCTAAAGTCCAGACTAAGACACAAAATAGGAGATAATGTAGTGCACACACGTAGGGGGAGTGCAAGGTGACATGTGCAGATTATGAGAAGCAAAGTATTGGACAGAGAGGGCGTAATTTTAAAAAACGTTACAAAATAATAAATCAGCTTTTGGTACACACCTCCTCAACAGCTACCAATCCGTCAAAAATCTCGAAAAATCTTACCGACTTCACATTATGAACAAAAGAATAGCCTTTTATACCTGTCGCAGGAAGCTGAAATCAGTGATAGTACGAAAAAGAAAGCGAAACTAACACTTGACAGTCAGAATCAGTTTAATCACAAGACATATCTCAACACTGTTCCGTAATATGACGTTTATTGGTGACACTTACACGCTGGACGAAGATGGTGTGGTTTTGATCTGATTATCGAACACAACGCTGTAAGTCTACCATTAAGACTGCAAATCAGAGCATAAAATACTTTATTATAATCAAAGAAATTAAAAACAAGAGTTCTTAAATAATTATACTAGCATAATTTGATTGTGTAACGGGTGATCAAAAAGTTTCCTTTCGGAGGCCATAGGCCGGCCGCTGTGACCGAGCGATTCTAGGCGCTTCAGCCTGGAACCGCACGACCGCTACGGTCGCAAGTTCGAATCCTCCCTCGGGCATGGAATTGTGTGATGTCCTTAGGTTAGATAGGTTTAAGCAGTTCTAAGTTCTAGGGGACTGATGACCTCAGATGTTAAGTTCCATAGTGCTCAGAGCCATATGAACCACTCGAAGGCCATAGGAATCCCAGAACTAAGTGTCGGTGCTTATATACCCCCATCGAAGTCATGCTGGGTTGCATACATGCTGCAGCAACGCACTCAAAGAGAAACATTTTGTTCGTTCCTTATAGTAAAATATTTTATTACACTACTGGCCATTAAAATTGCTACACCAAGAAGAAATGCAGATAATAAACGGGTATTCATTGGACAAGTATATTATACTAGAACTGACATGTGATTACATTTTCACGCAATTTGGGTGCATAGGTCCTGAGAAATCGGTACCCACAACAACCACCTCTGGCCGTAATAACGACCTTGATACGCCTGGGCATTGAGTCAAATAGAGCTTGGATGGCGTGTACAGGTACAGCTGCCCATGCAGCTTCAACACGATACCACAGTCCATCAAGAGTAGTGACTGGCGTATTGTGACAAGCCACTATTGACCAGACGTTTTCAATTGGTGACAGATCTGGAGAATGTGCTGGCCAGGGCAGCAGTCGAACATTTTCTGTATCCAAAAAGGCCCTGTATAGGACCTGCAACATGCGGTCGTGCATTATCCTGCTGAAATGTAGGGTTTCGCAGGGATAGAATGAAGGGTAGAGCCACGGGTCGTAACACATCTGAAATGTAATGTCCACTGTTCAAAGTGCCGTCAATGCGAACAAGAGGTGACAGAGTCGTGTAACCAATGGCACCCCATACCATCATGCCAGGTGATACACCAGTATGGCGATGACGAATACACTCTTCCACACTACACCGCGATGGCGCCAAACACGGATGCGGCCATCATGATTCTGCAAACAGAACCTGGATTCATCCGAAAAAATGACGTTTTGCCATTCGTGCACCCAGGTTCGTCTTTGAGTACACCATCGCGGGCGCTCCTGTCTGTGATGCACGATCCGTTACAGCCATGCGGATAAGATGCCTGTCATCTCGACTGCTAGTGATACGAGGCCGTTGGGATCCAGCACGGCGTTCTGTATTACCATCCTGAACCCACCGATACCATATTCTCCTAACAGTCATTGGATCTAGACCAACGCGAGCAGCAATGTCGCGATACGATTAACCGCAATCGCGATGGGCTACAATCCGACCTTTACCAAACTCGGAAACGTGATGGTTCGCATTTCTCCTCCTTACACGAGGCATAAAAACAGCGTTTCACCAGGCAACGTCGGTCAACTGTTGTCTGTGTAAGAGAAATCGGTTGGAAACTTTCCTCATGTCAGCACGTTGTAGGTGTCGCCACCGGCGCCAACTTTGTGTGAATGCTCTGAAAAGCTAATCATTTGCATATCACAGCATCTTCTTCTTGTCGGTTAAATTTCGCGTCTGTAGCACGTCATCTTCGTGGTGTAGCAATTTTAATGGCCAGTAGTGTAGCTAGATTGCTGTGTTAAAGGTAGTGTTCGGTAATCACGAATGTATATTATTTGTCAATTATTAGACATAAGCTATTCAGCATGATTATTCCCGCCTAATCACTTGCAATTTTTATTTGTCAACTGACGTGTGAGGCACTCAGTACGCTAGTTTGCGTATTTCTTACGCGCACACTCGTAGCGTTTTCTATACATAAATTGCCTTAGGAGCCCATCACCTTAGTGAGTTCAGAAATTTTGTCCGTAAAGTTCACACTAATGTTATTAGATTACCGTGACTTGCAATTCTTTTGTTTTTGAGGGACATATTTATTTGGCAGGAGCCAAACATCTTCATTTTAACCTACCTTTTCAATACAATATGTAACATGTGTGTTCTCATGTCTTGTAATTTATCTTCTTTTGCTATTTTTGTTTTACTTGAACGTTTTGTAACCAATATCTAATTTCTAGACGTTACAATCTCGTTATGAAGAAAATAATTTTATCATTATCGAAACATAGATCAAGAGTTCTAATAAATCTATATTCCTCTGCCGGTTGCCTGACTTTTTCCATTCATTACAAGACTTCTATCCAGTGTTCTGCTATCAGCTGTGAAGCTCAGACCATTAGAAACTTCTGCTACTCGTACAGTGTCTAACACTGGTCAAGTCTGCCGTAACTGAATAGTTGTTGAAGTTAGTTATTAGTGGTAGACCTGTGAAAAAAGTAACAACTGCACGAGTAATTTAGGAGTCTTTGAAGGAACATTCTGCTGAGTTACGTATTTTAGAGAAAGAGTGTGACCTCCTTCACCAGTTTGAATCCGAAAATACTCTGCAAAAGCCCGGAACATCTACAGACGGTGCTAGAATGAAGAACTAAAATAGGCTTCCAACCCTTACCTTCGCGGGTTAGATTAAACGTACAGACAGCGTATGAGGTTTAAGAAGTTAATTTATATGGTATAAATTACGCTTCCTGCCCAGTATATACTATAGTAAATAGAAGAGTAGCTACCTCAGTTGCGTGAATCGGCCATCTACACGATAGAAAACGTACAGCGAAAGTGACAATTAGACGTTCTTTCAGAACAGATGAGATTTAGAAGCAATCCTTGTCCATTGCCTTTGTTAGTAAGAAACACCGGTTGCATAGTGGATTTTCCACAGCGGCTACAGAGGGCAGAGAGCAATTTTAACCGCTGAGTGGGCGGTGGACCGGAGCTTCGATCAGCACACCGGTCAATTCCAGATCCGAAGCAGGCGGCTTTCGCCACATTACTACTTAATCAGACAAGCCAACACTTTGGCGTGGGACGGCGCTAGACAGAACCACAAATTAGTCTTGACGGCTACAGAAGTTCGCGGTTTGCGGTTTAGTGTTTATTTTATTGGGGGAACAGGAAACATTCGTACATTAATGTGCAATGAGATACCAGTAAACTTGTGCCAATAATTCCTCTGCTAGATTCCCAAAATTTCTGCGATGTAAAGAATAGCCTTTATTTTAAAATGTGTGTGTGTGTGTGTGTGTGTGTGTGTGTATTTTACAGGCTATACATTGTCAGTGAAAAATCAATGGGATATGTGACTTCTCAACTCAATGGTGAACGCAGCCACACCGGATGGGCAATTACCGAGCACAGTGGGACAGCTGTTAACTGAGAATTACTTGCAGTCGAAGGGAGTCGAGAATAAAGTCACGTTCGGCCGCTGTAATTAAACATTTTTGTAGTTTCGCTAAATTATTTCGCATAAAAGTCTGCCCCACTTCTTTATTGCTCTGCTAGTGACCGAGTTAGCGCTTCGTCCTAGTGATTTAGAAATTTATAATACGTTAACCTGTAACCTCTTCCTTATTGAAAGGAAAGTCACCGATTCATACGCCATGCATGCGTGTCCTACCGCTTCTTTTTTTTAAGTTTTCTTGTTTCCTATGCTCATGTTTTCCACATTTCCGTTGTCAAACTCACAAACATAAAGCTGATAATTGAAACTAAAAAATAAAAAATAAAAAGACATGAAATCCCATATGCAGTTGAGTCGTTCCAGAGACCAAATTAAATATGAATTGATAAAGCAATTAATTGCACACATCATTAAACGGTAACATTACAACACAATTCCAGTTCGCTAAAAAGCACGCTGAATGCATTTAGAACAGGAGATAAAAGAAGTGGAAGACAGTTTTAGAATGGGAATTAAGCTAAAATCATGAGTAACACTTTTCATCGGTAAGGAAAACAGATGACACAGTCCTTCTGGTTGTGAGGAAACGAAAGAAAATAACTTCTCAGTCGAGTGGAAAGACTCAGTGGCATAGTTTTGAACTAAGCTGGAGCAATGCTGAGGCGAATAGTCAAGGAGTATTAGTAGACAGCGAATATCTGATCATTAAATAGGCGATAATATAGCAATAAAAAAAGTAAAATAAAAGAAACCTTCAAATAAATACTGAGTTAAGGTTGAGGAGTAATGTTTTCGTTTCAGTATTTCTGCTGCATAGATTTTTATGGAAGTTGCAATATTTTTGACTTCACCACGGTTATTATCTATCACGGGACACATTGTCCGCCCCCCAGTAGCTGACTAGTCAGCGCGACAGAATTTCAATCCTAAGGGCCCGGGTTCGATTCCCGGCTGGGTCGGAGATTTTCTCCGCTCGGGGATTGGGTGTTGTGTTGTCCTGATCCTCATCATTTCATCTTCATCTAAGCGCAAGTCGCCGTAGTGGCGTCAAATCGAAAGACTTGCACCCGGCAAACGGTATACCCGACGGGAGGCCGTCGTCACACGAAATTTCATACGGGGCATATTAGACGGGGTCGTGACTCGTAAATGGCTATTGCATTCCACAGCGAAATCAGCAGATAACGCACCATGCAATGAGAATCAGACATCTGGTTCCCAGGTAGCGTGGGAAGAATGTTGATATTTTTCTAAAGACAATATTTTTCCCATTAACCGCATATAGATCCTATTTATTGTAACTTTCACTATTGCAACTGCAGCTTTAACCATTTTACTACCAATTTTATGTGCCAAAGTGAACTACATGAATGTATGGTTCTTTCAGTTAATGTAGTTACAAGTAAAAATACTGAAAAAAATTTCGCGCTATTTTGTGTCTCAGCGGCGGGAAGGGTGGGACGTAGAGGGTTATTCTTCAGTATGTCTTCAGTATGTATGATATAAAGAAAACACACATCAGTGAGTAGAACATCTCTTTAAGTTTTTAAATCACATTGCAGGTGATTAATATGGGCCCTATTTGTATGCTGGAAAAGTCTATAGATGTGTGAAATTCTTTGACTGTTATTGTCCAGCAACGTGCGACAGCAGCAAGCTTTGAAGACTTGTTCGTTTGGTTTCCTGTCTGCGGGAGCGAACTAAATCGATACTACAATACGGAACGGAGCTGAACAATCGGTTGACAATGAAACTTGAACACAACACAACCTGTAGGTATAAGCTGTAATTGTAAGAATCCGCAAAGTATTAACAGGCTTTCCTGGGCTAAAGAGCAGGTTATTGGGTCCGATGCGTCTTGTTTCACACTGTTTTCAATTGCTGTCCAAGTTTCGTTCCCAAAGAGTGAAACATGGAAGACGTTGGGCGATGATTTGGGCAGCCATATCGTGGTATTCCATGGACTTTATGGTTACTCCACAAGGTCATGATATTGCAAATGACTATGTGACCATTGTGGCTGATCAGATCCATTCCATGGTACAATGTTTGTTCCCCAATGGTGGTGCTGTGTTGCAATATGACAGGGCCCCTGTTCACACAGCTCTCATTGTTCTGGACAGAATAGTCACACCTGCCCTGGCCACCAAATTCGCCGGATCTCGATAGTGTTAAGCATTTGTAGCCTACTTTGGAGAGAAGGGCGCTTGATCGATATTCACCTCCATCACTGTTAGTTGATCTTGCCACTATTCTGCAGAAATAATGGTACAAAATTGCCTTGAAAACCACAGTGTTATATTTGTCCACTCCGAGGAGAGTCGAAGCTGATTTTAATGCCAATGGATTTCTTACGCCGTATTAGACTTGATAATGTGTTATGTTTTTGGTGTTTACATGTTTTTGCTGCATGATTCAATGGTATCGAAAAGGTTAAGTCATTATCATGTGGTTCAGTGTCTGAGATAATGACAAAGGAAAACTGCAATTGTGGAAGTTACAATGAATATATGCATCAATTGGCCAAAATTTCGTTCTGCAAAAAATTCAGCGAGATTGCGAACCCAAGTCAAACACAATTGTTTTGACGTTGTATGGATGACTTGAAGGCCAAGTACTGCATATTAATGCAGATAACACATTTATTGCTATTGTTACATATTTTGTTATGCAATGATTCACCCGCAGGAAGGTTTTATGGCATCTTTAGTATGCCATTTTATATTTTTAACTTATTTATTGATTGGCAGATGAAACAACCGAATACCTGTAGGCGCAAAGTCTTCCATCATTAGCTGAATGGTTATTCTCAATCGCAGGTTTAGTAAACTTACATAACTACCAGCAACTCAATCCATGACTGGCGCTGGGAATGGAAGACCGCGACAATGTTTTAATCACTAGTTACGCTAAACTTATAGATAAAGTATTGTAATCGATACTTGCATTTTGAGAGCAACAAGTTCTTTTTGAGTGTCTTCACATTGAGTAACAATATCCACTTGAGAATAGCTGTGATTATTTCGAGTACAACACGTTGCTGACTCGTCCGAAGTACTTAGCAGTCTTGGTAATAAAGAGCTTGCAACCGACGATGTACAAAATGTATATAAATAATTGAAGATAACAGGTGAGTGGTTGTTTACGTTCCCAGTAATGGACTGAAATGTGAACAACTATACACAGTCCATTACGCCATCTCCAGTGCAGAAGATATGAAGAGAAGCAGCGAGGACACTATTGGGGCACAGCTGCAGTGGGATAGAAGATACGGGATTTGGTATAGTTAATAATGACAAAAGGATATTTAGAGAGAAAGGAACCAATTACGCAGACATTAACTGGCAGTACATAGTCTGAAGTTTAAGGAGGAAATCGGAATGTCATACATTCGTACATTGTAAGCTTTTTCAAGGTAAGGCATACAAAAATTTTGGATTTCCTGTTGATAAGTTGATGGGATAGGAGATGTGTGATGTATAGAAGTTGGTAATGAGATGAACTACGGGGTACGTGTTCGTTCAGGCTTTATGGATGCTTTGGGAGAGAGGATGAATTCGATGACCTTGCTAGAGACCGAGGTGAGGCTGATGAGTCGACAGGAGGAGGTGTTGCTACAGGTTTTATTTGGTTTGAGGAAAATTTTGATTTTGTGTGTTTTTCACAGCTCAGGATAGCAGCCTCAGGAAAGGGTCGTTTGACAAAGGGTTGCAAGAGCTTCTAGGATGACTGTAGGTTATGCAATCGTGACCAGGAGCAGTGTTGCGTTTTTGTGTAATATTTGTTTTGTGTTATGTTCTGTGAAGCGAGTGGTTGACTTATGTTTGTAAAATGTTGTCGAAGTAACGAAAGTTGGGAGCAAGTGGTGTGCAGTAGTTCAAATGGTTCAAATGGCTCTGAACACTATGGGACTCAACTGCTGTGGTCATCAGTCCCCTAGAACTTAGAACTACTTAAACCTAACTAACTTAAGGACAGCACACAACACCCAGCCATCACGAGGCAGAGAAAATCCCTGACCCCGCCGGGAATCGAACCCGGGAACCCGGGCGTGGGAAGCGAGAACGCTACCGCACGACCACGAGATGCGGGCGGTGGGCAGTAGTGTTTGTACGTTAATGGACTATATGGGAGATGGAGTAACCGAAATGAGCGGTCGTCAGGAATTGTGAAGATGTCGAAGGGATAGTTGGCGAAGCGTCGGGAAGAATCGAGTTGCCGCTTGCGAGCCAGTGAAACGCTTTCCAGTATATGGAGGAGCTAATGGAGAGAGTAGCGTTAAGTCTAGTGTACGTCTGGGGCCATTGAATAAGTTTCTGATACATCTCTGTAATTGCCGTTGGCATGAGAGTGTATCCCGGTCCCGAGTGTGCAGGGAGAATGATATAAGCGACGGGACTTTCCCTTCAGAAGCAGAGTTTACGGTTCAAATGGTTCAAATGGCTCTGAGCACTATGGGACTTAACAGCTATGGTCATCAGTCCCCTAGAACTTAGAACTACTTAAACCTAACTAACCTAAGGACAACACACAACACCCAGTCATCACGAGGCAGAGAAAATCCCTGACCCCGCCGGGATTCGAACCCGGGACCCCGTGCTTGGGAAGCGAGAACGCAACCGCGAGACCACGAGCTGCGGACACAGAGTTTACGGAGGGTGGGTACGACAGTTAGGATGAACGGGTTTGGTTGGGATGTCGGTGGATATGGCGTCTGTCAAGGCCTGCTGAAAGAAGAGGTACATAATCAGGGTTTTGAGAGGTTTTATTAAGGGTGAGACCTTAACTTTTCCAGGCGAATTGAGGTTGTCTATGTATTCACGACAGACATTACAGTTGATGTGGGAGTAGCTCTGGATTAGTTTAGGGCGGATATCGGTATGTGGTACGTAGAGGTCGGTAAGTAGGATGGGTACGTAATTGCTTCCCAATGGTATTGCAAATAAAAAAACAATAACTGTGGTATGTTTTCTCATGATCTTTCACATATAACCACTAAGTATTTTAGAAAGTGGTATGTAAATTGCAAAAAATTAAACAGGTTTGGGAGATTTCAATCATCGAGCTACACTGTAGTGCAAAGAAACTGGTATAGCCATGTGTATTCAAACACAGAGATATGAAAACAGGCAAAATACGGCGCTGCGGTTGGCAACGCCTGCGTAAGAAAGGCGCAGTTGCTAGATCTGTTACCGCTGCTACAAATTCAGGTTATCGAGATTTGAGTGAATTTGAACATGGTGTTATAGTCGTCATACGAGCGATGGGACACAGCATCTCAGAGGTAGCGATGAAGTGGGGATTTTCCCGTACGACGATTTCACGAATGTACCATGAATATCAGGAATAAGGTAAAACACCAAATCTCCGACATTACTACGGCCAGAAAAAGATCCTGCAAGAACGAGACCAACGACGACTGAAGAGAATCGTTCAACGTGACAGAAGCGCAATCCTTCCGCAAATTGGTACAGATTTCAATGCTGGGCCATCAACAAGTGTCTGCGTGCGAACCATTCAACGAAACATCGATATGGGCTTTCGGAGCCGAAGGCGCAATCGTGACTGCGGAACAGTAAGCTTTACGCCTGTCCTGACCCTGTCAACACTCACACTGGACTGTTGATGAGTGGAAACATGTTGCCTGGTCGGACGAGTCTCGTTTCAAATCGAATCGAGCGGATGGACGGGTATGGAGACAACCTCATGACTTCATGGGCCCTGCATGTCAGCAGGGGACTGTTCAAGCTGGTCGAGGCTCTGTAATGGTGTGGGGCGTGTACATCTGCAGTGATATGGGAGCACTGATACGACTATATGTGACTCTGACAGGCGACAAGTACGGAAGCATCCTGTCTGATCACATGCATCTATTCATGTCCATTATGCATTCCGACGACCTTGGGCAATTCTAGCAGGACAATATGACACCCCACACGTCCAGAATTGCTGCAGAGTGGCTCCAGGAACGCTCTTCTGAGTTTAAACACTTACGCTGGCCACCAAACTCCCCAGAAGTGAACATTATTGAGCATATCTGGGATGCCTTGCAACGTACTGTTCAGGAGAGACGTCCACCCCCTCGTACTGTTCCGGATTTATGGACAACCTTGCAGGGTTCATGGTGTCAGTTCATCCCAGCACTACTTCAGACATCAGTCGAGTCCACGCCACGTCGTGTTGCGGCACTTCTGCGTGCTCGAGGGGAACCTGCACTATATTAGGCAGTTGTACCTGTTTCTTTGGCTCTTCAGTGCATGTTACTTGACAGTGACACAAGTGAACGTTACTTATCTCCTTAAGCTTTGCGCACCACTGTGCTAATGTGCTAACTCACTAACATTTAGTGTGTGTGTGTGTGTGTGTGTGTGTGTGTGTGTGTGTCTGTCTACGCTCGCAAGCGCTATTACATGCCCGCCGGCTGACTATGAAAACCCTGCACGGCTTTTAATGGAAATATCTTCCGTAGTGACGCAATTACGACGTAGAGATGGATGTCGGTCGGAAAGGGAAGGATGAAGAGGGGGGAATACAGAATAGCTGCAGGCCTGCGGGGCACAACTGCAGCCACATTTACATCGCCCAGCAACGATAACAGTGGACGCAGGGGCGGCCAACTGGCGCCTCTCTGACGTCAACCGACTAGGGCACAACGGCTGCTGGCACCTACATGGCTGTTTGCGGTATTTTAACAACAGAAGCGGCTGACAAGAGAACACAGTCTAGATACTGTGTACCTGTTGCCACTGTTCATTGTAACTAAATTTACAGCCGCCCTTTGTCCGAATAGGACAGTGTTCACACAGGACGAAGTACAAGCAGCAGTCATGAAGTTTTAATTACCTGGAAAAAATAAAGTCTTGTAATAATTTTTGTTTGCTCGCAGGTACATACCGGCAGCCGTGCTACACTAGACGATTCAAAACAAAATGTCGCAGCCCACTCGTAAAGAGCGATAGATATGAGGAGCACATCTTATTGCTTTCGAGGTGATGTTTAAGAATTCGACAACCTTGCGTGATGTGTCTCAGTGTAAACTTATTAATCCATCAGATTTAAAAATATTTTCTAGTCATAAAAATTATAGCTACAAGTAAAAGCGGCTTTTAGCGTATTATTAGGAAGTGCTATACAACTCATACTGTTGGCGATACGTATACCTGATCAGGTGGACAACTTTGGAAACTTCGCGACGCTAATCAAGAGTGATGAGTTGTGCTGGGTTGTTATAATTAAAGTGAAGGTGTTGAGAGTGCTGCAGTGCGGACTGTATATATTGCAAGGCGCTGAAACATCGTAGGTACGTTGAGTAATCGGTGCGCTGGCATTTATACTGAAAAAATAGTAGTTCCATTATCTGTCACCAGACGAAAACATGGATCTGTAAGCAGTCAGAATGTGGTTTGGGTGCAGGAAAAGGGGACGAACGACCAACGCATGACGGTGGTTCTGGTACATTTTTTAGGACGTTGTCACAGTCACAACATGTGTTCAATACGGTCTCTCGATTCAGCAACACGTCGCATCCGTAACACGGCGTGGTCGACAGTTGTTAGCTGTACATTCGGTGCAGTCAGAGAGACACGTCGTCGTATTCTATCTTTCAGATCAGTAAGAGTCAGGATGCACAACTGGTATACACGATCTTTTAGATATCCCCACAGCTGAAAGTCTCTCGGAATTAGATCGGAGTATCTGGAAGATCACACATTTTGGAAGTGCCTAGAGATGATGCGGACATTGCCGGAGGCCTCCTTTAGCAAATCTTCCATGTCAAGCGATACGTGGTTTCGCCCCATCTTTCATGAAAATAGTGGTGTGGACGTGGTTGCGTTCTTCAAAGCTGGAATCCTGTGTTGCACAATGAAGTCCATCTCGCGGGCAGATGTCACTGTAAATCTAAAAGCCCCATGAGGCATCTTATCCTCGAAGAAAAACGGAGCAAGAACGAAGGAGCTTGTGAAACAACACCACAGAGTCACATAAGCTCTGTTCCTGTACTGTGGCGGATTACCACCTCATATGAGACACTTCTGCCCCTGGGCCAATCTGCAGAGTAAAATGTCCCTCGTACGTCCCGTGCAAAGAATGTTCACCGGCCTCATTTCATTCATTTCCATGAGCGCCAAAAAATGAAGGGCAGAGTCACGGCCTTGTAGCCTATCTTGGGGCTTCATTTGGGGCAAATTTAGCATGTTGTGGGGATATCAGTGTAAAATGTGCCGCAAAGTGTTTGGAACGATTAATCAAGGAAGCGACAGTTCCCATGACACAGCACGAGTATTGGCTGCCAAACTTGAAGTATGTGCTTGCTGCACGGTCCGCTAAAGTTACTGCAACTTGATCAACAACTGCCGTGAAAATCGGCCCTCTCCCCGCTGCGCCACCAAATTCTCCTGTTTCTTCAAATTTCTTGATCATACACTCCTGGAAATGGAAAAAAGAACACATTGACACCGGTGTGTCAGACCCACCATACTTGCTCCGGACACTGCGAGAGGGCTGTACAAGCAATGATCACACGCACGGCACAGCGGACACACCAGGAACCGCGGTGTTGGCCGTCGAATGGCGCTAGCTGCGCAGCATTTGTGCACCGCCGCCGTCAGTGTCAGCCAGTTTGCCGTGGCATACGAAGCTCCATCGCAATCTTTAACACTGGTAGCATGCCGCGACAGCGTGGACGTGAACCGTATGTGCAGTTGACGGACTTTGAGCGAGGGCGTATAGTGGGCATGCGGGAGGCCGGGTGGACGTACCGCCGAATTGCTCAACACGTGGGGCGTGAGGTCTCCACAGTACATCGATGTTGTCGCCAGTGGTCGGCGGAAGGTGCACGTGCCCGTCGACCTGGGACCGGACCGCAGCGACGCACGGAGGCACGCCAAGACCGCAGGATCCTACGCAGTGCCGTAGGGGACCGCACCGCCAATTCCCAGCAAATTAGGGACACTGTTGCTCCTGGGGTATCGGCGAGGACCATTCGCAACCGTCTCCATGAAGCTGGGCTACCGTCCCGCACACCGTTAGGCCGTCTTCTGCTCACGTCCCAACATCGTGCAGCCCGCCTCCAGTGGTGTCGCGACAGGCGTGAATGGAGGGACGAATGGAGACGTGTCGTCTTCAGCGATGAGAGTCGCTTCTGCCTTGGTGCCAATGATGGTCGTATGCGTGTTTGGTGCCGTGCAGGTGAGCGCCACAATCAGGACTGCATACGACCGAGGCACACAGGGCCAACACCCGGCATCATGGTGTGGGGAGCGATCTCCTACACTGGCCGTACACCACTGGTGATCGTCGAGGGGACACTGAATAGTGCACGGTACATCCAAACCGTCATCGAACCCATCGTTCTACCATTCCTAGACCGGCAAGGGAACTTGCTGTTCCAACAGGACAATGCACGTCCGCATGTATTCCGTGCCACCCAACGTGCTCTAGAAGGTGTAAGTCAACTACCCTGGCCAGCAAGATCTCCGGATCTGTCCCCCATTGAGCATGTTTGGGACTGGATGAAGCGTCGTCTCACGCGGTCTGCACGTCCAGCATGAACGCTGGTCCAACTGAGGCGCCAGGTGGAAATGGCATGGCAAGCCGTTCCACAGGACTACATCCAGCATCTCTACGATCGTCTCCATGGGAGAATAGCAGCCTGCATTGCTGCGAAAGGTGGATATACACTGTACTAGTGCCGACATTGTGCATGCTCTGTTGCCTGTGAGCGCCACAATCAGGACTGCATACGACCGAGGCAGTGTGATCATGTGATGTATCTAACCCCAGGAATGTATCAATAAAGTTTCCCCTTCCTGGGACAATGAATTCACGGTGTTCTTATTTCAATTTCCAGGAGTGTATTATTTAGCTCATTCATTGATATGGGGCCTCTTTGCAGCTGTTTCCGTCGGCGATTTTTACGCAATGCAGCGCTGCTATTGCTGCAGCTGCGATAAAAGAACTGTAGCAACGCACATCTTTCTTCTCAATAGTCAGAGCGATTCGTAAGAAAAACTTCAGCCTTCTAAACCATTTACTCCAACAGCCATTTCACAAAAGAAATCAACACACATCGCCAAGTGACAAACAGCATACTGAAGTTAAAACAGGAAACATTTCACATGGTGACTGCTTACTGCACAATAGTTTCACCTGGTAGCAAAGGTAGAACTATTACTTTTTTCAGAATTCTTCGCGAGTACACTGATTAATGACCATATCTACGATGTTTCAGCATTCTGCGAAGTATACAAACCACACTGCAGCACTCGAAACATCGACAGTTCAATTACAACCACCCAGTATATAGGAACGCTGCAGTACCAAATGTAACAAAATGCATGACGTCCTGCAGAGAGCAGAGAATATACATACTTTTTAAAGGTCGGATAATACATGCCCGCATCTCGTGGTCGTGCGGTAGCGTTCTCGCTTCCCACGCCCGGGTTCCCGGGTTAGATTCCCGGCGGGGTTTGGGATTTTCTCTGCTTCGTGATGGCTGGGTGTTGTGTGCTGTCCTTTAGGTTAGTTAGGTTTAAGTAGTTCTAAGTTCTAGGGGACTGATGACCATAGATGTTAAGTCCCATAGTGCTCAGAGCCATTTGAACCATTTTTTCGACCTGCAGAGAGCTGATGGGTGTGCAGCGACTGGCAGATGTCCTTCAACGTTAGTACTTGTTACATATTGCGTATCCAAGGCCAGGAAGACCTGCTTCTTTCGATAACACTTGAACGAAATGGTTCTCGCTTTCGATGATTTTAAAATCCTGCGGCTCACTGCACGCAGCGCTTTCTCAAGAAATGGCGCTGCCTGGCCCAGTGCCATCGTAGTCCAGGTGGTGCTGGCTGTCCTCGCGACCTGAAGCTGGCAGCGCCCGGAGGCGGCGCTATCCTTTCACGACGTTCAGTGGAGCGGAACTCGTTAGCAGCTCAGGCCTCCTTTAGCGGTTATGGTGATACGTGTTTTCCTCCGTGAATCGTGTTTGGAAAATGTTGATGTGGCAGGTTCCCAACCCGCCGTCGTGTTGCAGAAGCGTGGAGTTAAATGCTGTTTAATATTCTCCTGAAGTAAAAGCGTTTGAAGCTGTTTCTCTCAGTTGTGAGATGGATCTGTAACTCGCTTTCGAATTATGGAAACACCAGCTAGTGTCGATCATATTGTACCAGTTGAAATCTAGTGTCTGTTTACTGCTTCAGTCTGCAACAACCTGACCTCAGAGTGGTTTCGGGATGAGTTTGTCGAGAGTATGTGTTACTGGTCGTTTATGGTATTACGTCTTGGGAAATTGATTCTACGTCTATATACAGGGTTGAGAAAAATTTTCATCATCATCATCATCATCATCATTTAAGACTGATTATGCCTTTCAGTGTTGAGTCTGGAGCATAGCCCCCCTTATACAGTTCCTCCATGATCCCCTATTCAGTGCTAACATTGGTGCCTCTTCTGATGTTAAATCTATTACTTCAAAATCATTCTTAACCGAATCCAGGTACCTTCTCCTCGGTCTGCGCCGACTCCTCCTACCCTCTACTGCTGAATCCATTAGTCTCTTGGGAAACCTTTCTTCTCCCATGCGTGTAACATGACCCCACCATCTAAGCCTGTTCGCCCTGACTGCTACATCTATAGAGTTCATTCGCAGTTTTTCTTTGAATTCCTCATTGTGGACACCCTCCTGCCATTGTTCCCATCTACTAGTACCTGCAATCATCCCAGCTACTTTCATATCCGTAACCTCAACCTTGTTGATAAGGTAACCTGAATCCACCCAGCTTTCGCTTCCATACAATAAAGTTGGTCGAAAGATTGAACGTTGCACAGATAACTTAGTCTTGGCACTGACTTCCTTCTTTCAGCAGAGAGTAGATCGTAGCTGAGCGCTCACTGCATTAGCTTTGCTACACCTCGCTTCCAGTTCTTTCACTATGTTGCCATCCTGTGAGAATATGCATCCTAAGTACTTGAAACCGTCCACCTGTTCTAACTTTGTTCCTCCTATTTGGCACTCAATCCACTGACATTACTTTCGTTTTGGAGATGCTAATCTTCATACCATAGTCAATCTGATCTAGCTCTGAAATATTACTTTGCAAACTTTCAATCGAATCTGCCATCACAACTAAGTCATCCGCGTATGCAAGACTGCTTATTTTGTGTTCACATATCTTAATCTCACCCAGCCAGTCTATTGTTTTCAACATATGATCCATAAATAATATGAACAACAGTGGAGACAGGTTGCAGCCTTGTCTTACCCCTGAAGCTACTCTGAGCCATGAACTCAATTTACCGTCAACTCTAACTGCTGCCTGACTATCCATGTAAAGACATTTAATTGCTTGCAAAAGTTTGCCTCCTATTCCATAATCTTGTAGAACAGACAATAACTTTCTCCTAGGAACCCGGTCATATGCCTTTTCTAGATCTATAAAGCATAGATACAACTCCCTGTTCCAATCATAACACTTCTCCATTATTTGCCGTAAGGTAAAGATCTGGTCCTGACAACCTCTAAGAGGCCTAAACCCACACTGATTTTCATCCAATTGGTCCTCAACTAATACTCGCACTTTCCTTTCAACAATACCTGAGAAGATTTTACCCACAACGCTACTTAAAGAGATACCTCTGTAGTTGTTACAATCTTTTCTGTTTCCATGTTTAAAGATTGGTGTGATTACTGCTTTTGTCCAGTCTGATGGAACCTGTCCCGACTCCCAGGCCATTTCAATTATCCTGTGTAGCCATTTAAGACCTGACATTCCACTGTATTTGATGAGTTCCGACTTAATTTCATCCACCCCAGCCGCTTTATTGCACTGCAATCTATTGACCATTTTTTCCACTTCCTCAAATGTGATCCTATTTCCATCATCATTCCTATCCCATTCTACCTCGAAGTCTGAAACATTACTGATCGCATTTTCACCTACATTGAGCAACTCTTCAAAATATTCCCTCCATCTGCCCAAGGCATCCACAGGATTCACCAGCAGTTTTCCTGACCTGTCCAAAATACTTGTCATTTCCTTCTTACCTCCCTTTCGAAGCCTGCTAATTACACTCCAGAATGGTTTTCCAGCAGCTTGACCCATAGTCTCCAACCTGTTTCCAAAGTCTTCCCACGATTTCTTCTTGGATGCTGCAATTATCTGTTTGGCTTTGTGTCTTTCTTCAACATAACTTTCTCTGTCTACCTGGGTTCTGGTATGTAGCCATTTTTGGTACGCCTTCTTTTTCCTTTTACAGGCTGCCTTGACTGTATCATTCCACCAAGCTGTTTGCTTCATCCTACTTTTACACACTACTGTTCCAAGACATTCTTTAGCCACTTCTAGTACTGTGTCCCTGTACCTTGTCCATTCCTTTTCCAATGACTGTAACTGACTACACTCAACTAACTGGTACCTTTCTGAGATCGCTGTGATGCACTTGGGCCTGATTTCCTTATCCTGAAGTTTCTCCACTCTTATCCTCCTACATATGGACCTGACCTCCTGCACTTTCGGCTTCACAATCCCAATTTCACTGCAGATTAAATAATGATCAGTGTCATCAAAGAATCCCCTGAATACACGTGTGTCCCTCACAGCCATCCTGAATTCCTGATCTGTTATTATATAGTCAATGACAGATCTGGTTCCCCTGCCTTCCCAAGTATACCGGTGAATGTTCTTATGTTTAAAAAAGGAGTTTGTGATTACTAAGCCCATACTGGCACAGAAATCCAAGAGTTGTTTCCCGTTCATGTTGGCCTCCATATCCTCTCCAAATTTATCCATAACCTTTTCATACCCTTCTGTTTGATTTCCAATCCTGACGTTAAAATCACCCATGAGCAGAACACTGTCCTTGTCCTTTACTCTAACAACTACATCACTGAGTGCCTCATAAAAACTATCCATCTTATCTTGATCTGTCCCTTCACAATGCGAATATACTAACACAATCCTAATTTTCTTGCTAGATACTGTCAAATCTATCCACATCAGTCGTTCGTTTACATACCTTATTGCAACTACGCTGGGTTCCATTTCTTTCCTGATGTAAAGCCCTACACCCCATTGTGCTATTCCTGCTTTGACTCCTGACAGGTAGACCTTGTATTCTCCCACTTCCTCTTCTTTCTCACCCCTTACCCGAATGTCACTAACAGCTAAAACGTCCAGCCCCATCTTACTTGCAGCCTCTGCCAGCTCTACCTTCTTCCCAGAGTAGCCCCCATTGATATTAATAGCTCCCCATCTCATTACCATTTGTTTGCCAAGTCGTATCTTAGGAGTCCCTGGTGTGTCAGTTAGAGGTGGGACTCCGTCACCTCCAAAGGTCTGAGGCATTTTGCTCTGATTGTTGCCAGCATCATATTTAAAATACCAGGGAAGCAGGTTGCTAGCCTTACTTGCCCCGAGTCCCATTGGGTTTTACCCCTAACGGCTGAGGGACTAACCGGTGGATTTGGTAGTCTTTGCCGTATGAGCACAAAGGTGACCACGACTCAGAATATGTCCGAGATGCCCAGCCTTATTCCAAAGTAACTGGTATCCCGATTGTCGGGACCACTTACTTGGCCACTCATACGTTGCCCGTGGTTCATGAGCTAGGACATGACTACAGGAACCCACACGAACGAAATTTTAACCGTGGATAGCTTAAATCTTTCAGTGAGAGATCCTATTTTTCTTGTTATGATTATCATTTCTCCTTATGTAGGTGGGCGCCAAAATACTTTTTTCACGCTCTTGAGCAGAAAGCTGGTGTATGAAATTTCAAGAAAAGATCTGCCGCAACGTTTTCTTTATAACGATTTCCACCCTCATTCATCGTATCCGTTGCACACTCTTCCAAAATTCACGATAATACAAAATAACCTGTCCTTCTCCGAACTTTTCCGATGTCCTTCGTCGACCAACTGTCTCGCCTAACAAGGTTTTTGCAGTGACGTGTGGTTAGTTATTTGGGACAGTTACGTTTTGTGTGAGAACCTCCTGGACGATCAGTAACCAACATTAACGCTCTGGTTGAGCTGGATGAAATTCTGACGCCTTTCAAGATGATGGAAGGTCGAAATTCTGCAGACTGCGAAAATTGAAAATTGGGTGCTTATGAAATTTGAAACTTAAGGAAAAAAAAAAGATTTTTTATCCCAACCAACCTTCAGTCGCAAAACCCAAGGCCCTTCTCCAATCACATCATCTGGCACACAATATTGACGAAAAATTCTGACAACAGTAAAATATGTGAGAGTAACAATCTGTAGCGAGCTAATGTGGAACAAACACATGAAACTAGTTTGGGGTAAACCACATCCAAGGCGGAGGTTCATTCGGAGAATGTTGAATCCACGGAAGAAAGGGCTTACAAAACACTTGATCGACTGGTTTTTAAGTATTGCTCGTCGATCCGGGGCTCCTACCAGGTTGAGTTAACACAAGAGGTAGAAACGAAAGAAGAGCGTCACTCCTTGTCACGTTTTAAAAGCGCAGGGGCGTTCATACATACTCATTAAACTACAGAGGTTACGCCGAGTTGCACCTAAATACCTATTTGTGTTTGTAAGTTTTCTGTACACTCTGTCATCTAGAGTGTTGTGAGACAACCACTCAGTCCAGCAGAAAACAGTGCTCAACAGTCTATCGTGCCTTCTGCGTGAGTCCAGCAATCCGCAATTCGAGATGAATTTCTTAAAGAAGACACAGAAGTTCAATGGCTATGATGAAAATGTTCAGATGAGTGTGACTTCCTAAGGGACCAAACTGCTGAGGTCATAGGCCCATAGACTTACACACTACTTAAACTAAACTAACCTATCTTATGCTAAGAGCAATACACACAACGATGCCCGAGGGAGGACGAGAACCACCGGCGGGAGGGCCATGCTATCCGTGACATGGCGCCTCGGTTATGATGATATGACCATAGATACGGGTTTCAAACTAAATGCTATTGATTTTGTTTATAAGGAGGAAAAAATAAACCACCTTCTCTGTTACGTTACTGTTCTTTTTCTAGCTTTAGAGAACGAATAATTAGAATAATTCTGAAAAATGGTATACAGACAACATTTTCCTGTTAGAGCAAAATAAAAAACGTTCATCGAAGCAAAACGGACACACCTGATAACCTCCACATTGTGGGAGTCTATGAAGTGACGTTTGGCTGCAGAAAAGTGTATCTAGGTGAGACGGCGAGGATAGTAAAAGAACGTATTAAAGAATACGAAAGCCACACGCAGTTATGACAAAGTGTGAAATCTGCAGTTGCGGAACACTTGCAGAACTACGACTAGGATATTTCAAAACGTACGTGTGCTACCCACGAAAAGCACCATTTACTGAAGGAAAGTCCGATAAGCGGTAGAGATTTTCAAGAAATAATGTAATTTCAATAGATAAGATTGTAATAGCCTTCCAGCGTTCTGGTTTCCCGATGTTAAGGAAGTAAATACGTAGTCACGCTGCGCGAGGAATACGTACAACGATCAGGAAACGACCTCCGCGGCACGACTGTAATATTTTGACAAATATTCCCCCCGTCTTGCTCTCCTTGTGTCGCTCTCTGGCCAATGATGATGATACACCAATATCAGCTGGAATAATTTTACCCAGTAACACCACCCGTTCAGATAAAGCGGAAGGAAAACTCTTTTTCTATAAGTGAACTTAATAGCGTTCCGTAACAGTGTCCTACTAACCGAGAACACCAGAGGATACTGAAGGAGACCCCAGAAGAGGGTCGAGTTCTGTAAGTAGAAAATGAAGAGGAACGTGATAAAGCCTGAAAACATAGAAGATTTTACCTTCAGTTTGCCTTAGTTGGCTTTGCGAGATATACAGCGTCCATAAACACAAAAGTGGTTCAAATGGCTGTGAGCACTATGGGACTTAGCATCTAAGGTCATCAGTTCGCTAGAACTTAGAAATACTTAAACCTAACTAACCTAAGGACATCACACACATCCGTGCCCGAGGCACGATTCGAACCTGCGACCGTAGCGGTCCCGCGGCTACAGAATGTAGCGCCTAGAACCGCTCGGCCACCCCGGCCGGCCGTCCATAAAATGTCACGCATCGCAGATATCTAATCTCAAATAAATAAATAAAAATACAAAAATGGTGATGTCAGAAGTTCTGCCAGTTGCGTATGGACGACAAAACAAAAACTGCTAAGTGAAAGTGACTATGGACGTAATCGGCAACTTAGTACAGTAAATTTGCGAAAAAAATCTATTTGCAGGAGGCAGGTATACTGGAAAAAATCCAATTTTGCAGAGAATATTTCACGAATTAAGTCGGCTGTACCAAGTTCTGGCCAGGATTTTAGGAGGTAAGTGCCAGAGCTGACACTAATAATTACTTCCGATACATTTCCAATAAGATGACAGAAGTAGTTTGCCACCCCTCCTATTTAGCTAACCATGTAATTAAAATACAAGATGGCTGAATAGTGAATACAAGAAGAACTCGTACAGCTAATCTCTCCGCCATAAGATGAACGAATGTGGTGATAAAATAAGCTGTGAGAGGTTCGCGAAGGACACGATATGAGGGAAGCCGGCCATTCCTACCGTTCTATTTGTCTGCCTGTTATGTGAACCGGAAAGGTTCACCATTGTGCGTCCTGCGACGATGTCAAGCTGGACATTCCAAGTCAACTTGATGGTGGGCGCAAGCCGAATTGTGTGTGTGTGTGTGTGTGTGTGTGTGTGTGTGTGTGTGTGTGTGTAGAAGAGGAGCGTCAGCCAAGAGGCAGTAATTTTCAAAATTTGCTGGCGGTGGAAGCTATGACGGAATGCAGCGTGGGCGGGGGAGATTCCAGCTGCGTACGGGCGGGCGGAGGAGACACCTTCATAACAGACGCATTCTTCGGCAGCCTACCCTCTCCCCCCCCCTCCCTCCTCTCTTTCCGCCCATACTCCCTCCGGCGGCATCAACAGAGGCGTAGCAGCGTCTTAGAGCTGCCATCTCGTCTGCAGCGGGATATAAAGCAAGCACGCGGAAGAGGGGCGCGCCCTGCTGGGACCACGTGCGCGATGCACAGGAGCTCGACGCAGTACTGCCGATTGCCTACCCACCTCTGTGTAGGCGCAGTACGAGGGACAGTTTCAAAATCGAAAGTAAAAGGACGTGTCACATTCCTCTTCAGCCTTATCCAAAGCTCGATTTGAGTAAAATCCTTTCGGCTGTCGGGCCAAGTCATTATGAAATACTAAAATACAAAGCTGACGTTTCGGCTGCCTTCGCAGTAGTTCTCTTTAGGTCGACTGCTGGGTTTCGGAGATCTCATGCCCTACATATACCATCTCATTTGGGTTATAAGGTGACAATGGACGTCAAATTATGGATTATATCGGATATTAGTTCTATCAATCAATAGTGAGATAATCCTAGGCTACATGATTGAATGTGATGATAAAATAAACTGTGAGAGGTTCACGAAGGACACGATACGAGGAAAGCCGGCCATTCCTACCGTTCTATTTGTCTTGCCTCTTATGTGAACGGGAACGATGTCAAGCTGGACATTCCAAGCCGGCCGCTGGTGGCCGAGCGGTTCTAGGCGCTGGAGCCGCGCGACCGCTACGGTCGCAGGTTCGAATCCTGCCTCGGGCATGGATTTGTGTGATGTCCTTAGGTTAGTTAGGTTTAAGTAGTTCATAATTCTAAGGGACTGATGACCTGAGATGGTAAGTCCCATAGTGCTCAGAGCCATTTTTTGACATTACAAGTCAACTTGAAGGTGGGCTTAGTAAATGAACAGCGAGGACGTGGTCACCTTACTTGGGCAGGCTAGTTTTCGAAACAAGGAAGTGCTTGTTCGAGAATAGCTGTCAGTTAGAGTATGTTTGTTGTTCTCAGTGCCGGCTAGGAAGTGGTAGCTTGACGTTGTGTGTGATAATCAGACAGATGTCTGACGTATTTTTATGCATAGCTGTGGATAGTATTAATATGGTAATGGGGTTCGCTACGGTAAGATGTACTGAAAGGGAGAGAGAGAGAGAGAGAGAGAGAGAGAGAGAGAGAGAGAGAGAGAGAGAGAGAGAGAGAGAGCTATGCGTGAATGCAACAATAAATTTTAATTAAGGACGAGAGAACATATACCGCTCCTCTCTATTTGTCTGCTCAGCAATAGGCCGGCCGGAGTGGCCGAGCGGTTCTAGACGCTACAGTCTGGAACCGCGCGACCGCGACGGTCGCAGGTTCGAATCCTGCCTCGGGCGTGGATGTGTGTGATGTCCTTAGGTTAGTTAGGTTTAAGTAGTTCTAAGTTCTAGGGGACTGATGACCTCAGAAGTTAAGCCCCATAGTGCTCAGAGCCATTTGAACCATTTTTTGCTCAGCAATGCAGGGCAATGTGGACTTATTATTTACGACTTGGCATGTTACAGTGGAGCAGTGTGGTTGCTTTGGTTGCTTAGGTCTTCTTGTCATGCGTGTAGCAGAGTGGCATTAACGGTTGTGATCAATATGCTGCCGATCTTGC
The DNA here is from genome assembly GCF_023864275.1 of Schistocerca cancellata. Lineage (NCBI taxonomy): Eukaryota > Metazoa > Arthropoda > Insecta > Orthoptera > Acrididae > Schistocerca > Schistocerca cancellata. The sequence continues at coordinate 610,092,537 of NC_064628.1, forward strand.
GCTGTTTATGAATTTAATTCACCAAACAGATCTTGCAGTTTATGAACTTAACTCACAACAGAGAAATTGCAGTTTTCGTATGATTTTGAAACATCTATTAAGGAATAGATCTTTGTATGACTATGCTGAGTGCAGTAGGTATTTGTACAATGATCAGTTGAACTGTGTAAGACTTCTCAAAATTTCAAAAGAACGTCGGTCGACAACGAGGTCATTAGAGATGGAGCACAAGCTCGGATTAGGGAAGGGTGGGGAAGGAAATCGGCCGTGCCCTTTCAATGAAACCATTCCTGCATTTGCCTGAAACGATTTTGGGAAATCACGGAAAACCTAAATCAGGATGGCCGGACGTGTGTTTGAACCGTCGTCCTCACAACTGCCAGTCCAGTGTGCTAACCACTGCGCCACCTAGCTCGGTAATAACCATAAAATTAATGCCAATATCATATCTTTGTGTCGAATTAGCACTTTTCGCGTACTGAATTAAGTGAAACATCAGTTTTATTAGATAGTATAAGGTAAAAAGCTTGAGGACTAGCCCAGTGCCTACGTGAATTACTGTAGATTTTCTCGTACCAATCCAGGTCAGTTTTTTCAAACCAAAATCATTTATGTTCGTACTAGGTGCTCACAAATGATCCCTTTTTGGATAAATAAACTATTTTATGGCGAGATAAGGTAAGTTACTTTGAGAGCTTCGAGACTGTAGCTATTCGACCACTTTTACTTGCTTTGTGATGTTGTAGTGTTGCGAAGTCATTTCGACGATATATAACGACATTATGCATTTACAAATTTGGGTTTCTCTTTTACTAATTCAGGATATATAAAATGGAACAAAATGTTGCGTTGCGCTTTATAAAAATGGATGTCTATTGAACCATAAGTGAGAATAGTAGGATTTGGTCTTATTCATTTCTGAACACGCCAATATACCTTCCTGAGACCCTACGTGAACTGATTCATATTGATGTAGAACAGAAAATGTAGAACAAATCAAATAATCTTACATGTTTTTCACTTAACCGGTAATAATCTGTGTGCAGACTTGTGTGAGGTTTTGATTTGTCATGGAGAAGGAAAAGTTCGTTTGCATTTTTGCGGCGACGAACACTCTGAAGTTGTTTCTTCAGTTTTCTGGGAGTAATTTGTGTGTGAAATCCTATGGGACTTAACTACTAAGGTCATCAGTCCCTAAGCTTACACACTACTTAACCTAAATTATCCTAAGGACAAACACACACACCCATGCCCCAGGGAGGACTCGAACCTCCGCCGGGACCAGTTGCGAAGTCCATGACTGTAGCGCCTAGACCGCTCGGCTAATCCCGCGCGGCTTTCTGGGAGTAACACAATACACTTCAGAGTTGATGGTTGTACCATGAGGGACGGCACCAAACAGAATAACTCCTTCAGAGTCCCAGAACACTCTTGCCGTGACTTTGCCGGCTGAGGATGCGGCCTTGAACTTTTTCTTCGGAGAAAAGATGGTGAGGCGCTATACCATGGATTGCTGTTTCGTTCCCGGTTTGAAGGGATGAAACCACGATTCGTCGCCTGTGACGACGTTCGACAAAAGAACTGTCACGATGAGCGTCGTAAAGCACAAGCAGTTCCGCACAGACGGTCCTTAGTTGCCCTTTTTGTCTTCCGTTAGGCAGCGAGGAACTCAGCGGGCACACACCTTTGAGTACCGCAACTGATGGACGAGTGTGTCAGCACTACCAACAGAGACGTCCAGTTAGGCAGCGAGGTGTTTGGCTGCAATCCACCAATCACCTGGAATGAGAGTGTCCGCACGTTCCAACACTGCAGGAGTGAGAGCTGTGTGCGGCTGATCGGCACGCTGGAGATCGGACAGGTGTGCGCTGCCTTGTTGCAATGATGTCACACGCCCCACGACTCACCGTGCTTTTATTCACTGCTTCCGTTACAGACGTAATTTTGAAGGTTTCATATGGCGCCGCCACTTAACGTAACTTCATTAAACTATAGGGGCTGACGTGGGAATTTTCCACCACATCCCGTAATAAATTCCGTATTTCATTAACCGGAATCGGTTGCTTTACGTATTCAACGCCCGTCGTAGTTCACGCGTAAATGATGATGAAATGTGCCAGAGGACTGCGTAAATCCAAACTGTTTTCGGAAGTGAATGTGGCTGTCGTTGGAAAGGATAACTTGAAGATACTAGACGACCAGATTGCGAAGCTGCCAGATGCCAGAATTTTTGTTTGGCTGTATTGGCTGGGACGGAGTAAACTGATGTAGTGAGCTTAGGCAAAGCATACGAGGGGCGTTTGTAAAGTCCGTGCAAAGTCCGAGAGATGGCACTACCGGCGCGTATCAAGGTCATGTTTAGTAAGTAGCATCTTTGGAAGGAACGCATACCAAGTTTCAGCCAGATTGGTCTATTTCTTTGTGTTTGGCATTCGTGTGAATCGAGGAAGTCGAGTGATCGTTAAAAAATGGTCGAAGAAGAAATTCGTGTGGTGATTAAACATTATTTTATGAAAGGCAAAACGCCTCAGGCGATTAAAGAGAAGCTTGATAAACATTGCGGTGACTCTGCACCTTCGATTAGAGCAGTTTTTATGTGGTTTCAAAATTTTCGGAGTGGCCATATGGCCACAAGTGATGCTGAACGTTCTGGACGCCCTGTGGAGGCTACGACTCCAGAAATCGTTGATAAAATCCATGATATGGTAATGGATGTAAGAAGAGTTAAGGGGCGTGAGATTTCTAGGGTTGCGGGCATCTCGAATGAACGGGTACATAATATTTTGCATAAAATTTTGGACATCCGGAAGATGGGTTCCCAATTGGTCACGCTTGACCAAAAACGGAATCGTGTGAAGTGTCACAAGGATGGTTTGCAGCTGTTCAGGAAGAATCCTCAGGACTTTAAGAATCGTTTGGTCACTGTGGATGAAACATGGATACATTACTGTACTCCTGAGACCAAACAACTATTTAAACAATTGGCTACCCAGGGAGAATCTGCACCAAAAAAGGCGAAGACGAGTCCTTCGGCCAGAAAGGTTATGGCGACTGTCTTTTGGGATTCGCAAGGGATAATCCTCATCGACTATCGTTAAAACTATTACAGTTGCATATTTTTCATCGTTACTGGACTGTTTGAAAACCGAGCTTCAAGAAAAACGCCGGCGATTTGACCGCAAAAAAGTCCTTTTCCATCACGACAATGCACCAGCACACACCTCAGCAGTTGTGGTCGCAAAATTAATGGAAATACGATTCCAACTCGTTTCACATCCCTCCTATTCTCCAGACTTTGTTCCCTTGGACTACTATTTGTTCCCCAAATTGAAGAAATGGCTGGTGGGACAAAGATTTTATTCAAACGAGGAGGTGATTGCAGCAACTAATAGCTATTTTGCAGACACGGACAATTCTTATTATTCGGAAGGGATCAGCAAATCAGAACAGCGTTAGACGAAGTGTATAAGTCTAAAAGGAGCCTACGTCGAAAAAGAAAAAAGGTTTACCCCAAACACGTAAGTAGTTTTTATTTTTGTACGAACTTTTCAAACGCCCCTTGTAGGTATTAATGAAATGAAGCATAAGGATCGATTGACGACAAGTTGAGCTGCTATGTCCACACTGGGCGTTGTACGAGATGTCGAGAACGTGTGTGGAAGGAGCTGTCATGGAGGTGTGTGTGGCGTTATCTGGCTGTGGCAGACGGGTTCAGCGGCCGCTACCCCCAGTGCAGCGCAGTAGCGGCAGAGGCAGCGGCGGCGCCTGTGGCAGCACGTGCGTCCCGCAAGGGGAGGAAACATGCAGACGTGCCGCGAATACTGCGGCCTGGGGCTGCTTGCGGCGCGTTTTTATGGCGCGTCGACAGCTTGGTCGTTACGACCACCCCGGCCTGGGGCAGGATTAGTGCTGCCCGGCCTGCCCGCCTAATAAGAAAGTGTCGTGGCAGAGGCGCCCTTTTCATGGCCAGATTAGGTGCGGCGCGCGTCCACATTTTGATAAGCCACCCCTACAATAAGGACGCAGTCTTGGCACGTTACGGCAAGCGGCCTCGATGACTCTTGTCGGAGATGGCGTCATATTCCTTAGTGAGCAAACGTGACTTGCGTGTACCAAGGTTTTCCGCTACTCTAAAAAATGGGAAGGCTTCAAATTCGAGGAAAAATCCAGCTAGGTAAGAGCCCCCTAGAAGGAAATTGGTGTTTCTAATTTATCTTTTTTCTGTTGCCTTCGGCCATTTACACCATAAGGTGAATGGAAAAAAAAAATTGAAACACCGCCAGAAACGCATGCTTGACGTTACTGCAGATGCTAGTCAACCCTGCTGTTTGTGCTGTTGTATTTAACAACAAACGGCATCCGTGCAATGTACGAGGGGCATTCAAGAAGTAATGCAACACATTTTTTCTGAAAGCAGCTCAGTTTTATTCAGGACTTCTATTCACCACATTATTCCCCATTCTTTTCCAAACAAAACCATATTTTTCAATATAATCTCTGTTGAATACGACGCCCTTAACATCACTTTACTGGGAGGGGCTGTATGCCCACACAGTACCATTCTCTTCGTCGACGTCGGAGGCAACACCTTGCTGCATCAATAACTGTCCCATCATTCACGTACTGCTTCGTAGCACATGACGCGCAAGTAATTCCGCGCAGATGGTCCTTCGTTGCTCTTTACAGTCTTCTGCTAGGCGGAGAGGAAACCAGCGAGCACAAACCTTTGAGTACCCTAACTGGTGGACAAGCGTGGCAGCACTATCAACAGATATGTCCAGCTGAGCTGTGAGGCGTTTGATTGTGATTCGTCGGTCACCTCGAATGAGAGTGTCCGCACGTTCCAACACTTCAGGTGTCACGTCTGTGTGCGGCTGGACGGTATGCTAGAAATCAGACAGGTTTTCACAACCTTGCTGCATGAGTTTGACAGACGGTCATTGAAGAGGATTGTGTCGAAATACACTCATGCTCATAAATTGAGAATAATTGCAAAAAAATGTTCAAATGTGTGTGTGCCGCTCGGCTTATCCCGCGCGGCAAGGATAATTGCAGAGAGTGGTGCCACAAAACTTGGCACTACACAAAACTGGCGCTAATAGCATAGGCACAATGGGAATACACACGACACAGATCTGTAAGTCCACGGTATTGGTGATAAGTTGAGAAAATACATGTGCTACAAAACGCCTCTGTTTCCTGCGCATGTACTCCGACATCAATATGGGATGTGATCACCATGCACGCGTACACAGGCCGCACAACGGGTTGGCATACTCCGGATCAGGTGGTCGAGCAGCTGCTGGGGTATAGCCTCCCATCCTTGCACCAGTGCCTGTCGGAGCTTCTGAAGTGTCGTAGGTGTTTGAAGACGTGCAGCGATACGTCGACCGAGAGCATCCCAGACGTGCTCGATGGGGTCTAGGTCTGGAGAACAGGCAGGCCACTTCATTCGCTTGATATCTTCTGTTTCAAGATACTCCTCCACGATGGCAGCGTTATCATCCACCAGGAGGAAGGCGGGACCCACTGCACCCCTGAAAAGGCGGACATACTGGTGCAAAATGACATCCCGATACTCCTGACCTGTTACAGTTCCTCTGTCAAAGACATGCTGAGGTGTACGTGCACCACTCATTCTTCCACCCTGCACCATCAAACCACGACCTCCTTAAAGGTTCCTTTGAAGGACATTAAGGGGTTGATTCCTGGTTCCTCGTTCACGTCAGATGAAAATCCGGCGAGCCCACTGTTCAGACTATATCTGGACTCGTCCGTGAACATAGCCTGGGACCACTGTTCCAATGACCATGTACTGTGTTCTTGACACCAGGCTTTACAGGCTCTCCTGTGAACAGGGGTCAGTGGAATGCACCTTGCAGGTCTCCGGGTGAATAAACCATGACTGTTCAGTCGTCTGTAGACTGTGTGTCTGGAGACAACTGTTCCAGTGGCTGCGGTAAGGTCCCGAGCAAGACTGCCTGCAGTACTCCGTGGCCGTCTGCAGGCACTGATGGCGAGACATCGGTCTTCTTGTGGTGTTGTGCACTGTGGACGTCACGTAATGTAGGGCCTGGACACGTTTCCTGTCTGCTGGAATCGTTGCCATAATCTTGAGATCACACTTTGTGGCACACGGAGGGCCCGTGCTACGACCTGCTGTGTTTGACCAGCCTCAAGTCGCCCTAGTATTCTACCCCTAATAACGTCATCAATATGTGTTCTTTGAGCCATTTTCAACACACAGTCACCATTAGCACGTCTACAAACGTCTACACACTTACTCGCTGCACCGTACTCTGACATGCAGCAACACACCTCTGCGTATGTGGACTGCTGCCAGCGCCACCGTGCGACGACCGCAGGTCAAATGCACCGCATGATTTAAACCCGCAAACCGCCCACCAGAGCGTTGTTTCACCATGTATCAGTATTATCCTTAATTTATGAGCACGAGCGTATAAGAGGACGAGAGTTGCAAAAATCACAGCAGAACTGAATGTCGTATTCGCGAACCCTGTCAGTACGAAAACAACACGAAGGGAACTCCATAAGCGGGGAACTGCAGGACGAGTTGGAATTCCAAAACCACTCTTGGGTCATACAAATACCCTTAACAGGAAAATGTGGCTCCGAAGTCATAAAACCTAGACTATGCAGCAAGGGAAGAATATCATTTGGTCGGATAAGTCTTCTGTTCGAATTTACATTCCAAGATGTATGCACTTGCGGTGTATCCACTTCCCGCCTCTTCAGTGTGTAGCCATGTTAATATCTCAAGCCAGACATCAGATACCTGTCATCTCATCCTAAACCCAAAGTGTTTCATTTATCTAGTAACCTTTCTGGGTCTTTCCATAAAAAAAATATCAAATTCTACCCCTCCAAAAAGCTATCTGGAGTATTTTACAATAAATCGCCTTCTCTGATCGGGAAGAATTTTATCGACATTGACATCGGCAGAGGAAGCTTCCGCACATAAAGATTGATGAACCTCTTCACTGAGACTAGATCGTACTTGAGGCACAATCATTTACCTGATACTAGGGCCTCTATCAAGGTCTGTGTATTCGTATGATTCTCTTGTTATTGTTATCGTTGTTTTTGTTGTTTTACTATGTCCAATGACTGGTGTGATGCAACTTTCCGTAACGTGCAGTTCTCTTCATCTCTGCATAACATAGGCAGCCTACATATATTTTAACCTAGGCCTACTTACTGTATTCGCGCCTTGGTCTCCCTCTAAAATTACCATGACCTTCCATCCTCCCAACCACTCGTTACCAAACTGATGATTCTCTGATGCTCCAGGATGTACAGGGGATGGACGAAAATACAGAAGCACCATAAACACAACACATTACTAAACGCTGGCATTCAAAACTGCTTCCGGTAGGCTCGGAATGGTTAAATATAGGTAATGTTTGGTTTTCTTCAAGCAAAACGGTGGCATGTTCAGTTTACAATGAAAGAGGAGGATAGCGATTACGCACCGTTATCCCCAAAGTAGATCACAAAGGCTCAATAATATTGCGACCTGATGGCTGTAGTGGCCAGGGGACAGGCGACAATACATCTTAGTGCTCACAGATCTTGTAACACAGTATCACCATTAGGAAACAAACACTGTGCCATGGGATACACCTGACCAGCCAGAGTGGCCATACAATCCTTGTCATTGTCGAGCGGCCGCCCTATTTCACTCATGGGGTGGAAACTCGGACGGAAGTTGAAAACAGTGTGAAATAAGACTCATACGACGAAATGACGCTTTACGGCTTCGCCATATATATATATATATATATTGATATAGAGCATTTACCTTAATAGTGTTCAAAAGTCATTGTTTGCTTTATATCAAAATCTTTCATTTGCTAACTATGCCTATCCGTAGTTAGTACCTTCAGTAGTTAGAATCTTTTATTTAGCTGGCAGTACTGGCTCTCGCTGTATTGCAGTAGTTCGAGTAACGAAGATTTTTGTGAGGTACGTGATACATGAAAGGTATAGGTTATTGTTAGTCAGGGCCATTCCTTTGTAGGGATTATTGAAAGTCAGATTCCGTTGCACTAAAAAATATTGTGTGTCGGTTTAGTGATGATCAGAATAAGTAAATAGAGAACTGTCTGAGTACGTTCAGTTGTACTGAGCTGCCTTTGTATCAAATAACGTAGAAGTTCACTAGCACAGTCATTCATAATTTTTCTAAGGGGCGTTAAAAGTTGTCGACCGATGATGTTCCGCATGTGCCCAACTGGAGACAGCTCTGGTGATCGAGGAGGCCAAGACAACATCTCGACAGTCTGTAGAGGATGTTAGCATGGTGGGTTACAACAGCGGTATGTGGACGAGCGCTATCATGTTGGACCCCTAGGCCCTCCTCTCCTCCCCTCCCCCCCCCCCCTCTCCACGTCTTCTCCCCTGGAATGCTGTTCATAAATGACTATGAATGACAACACAACAGGTCGAATCACCAAACTGGCGAACAAATTTCCGGTCAGGCTGCATGCGGTAACCACAAGAAGGCTTCTGCCGTCACACGAAATCGCACTCCAGACCATAGCTCTAGGTGTAGACCCAGTGTGTCTAGCGCGCAAACGCAATGGTTGCAGGCCCTCAACTAGCCTCCATCTAACCTACACACAGTAATCACTGGCACAGAAGAAGAACCGCCTATCATCAGAAACCACAACAGACCTCCACTCTGCTCCACAATGAGCTCTAAAAATAATAATAAAAAAGGTTCAAATGGATCTAAGCACTATGGGACTTAACATCTTAGGTCATCAGTCCCCTAGACTTAGAACTACTTAAACCTAACTAACCTAAGGGCAGAACTACTTAAACCTAACTAACCTAAGGGCATCACATACATTCATGCCCGAGGCACGATTCAAATCTGCGACTGTAGCAGCAGCGCGGTTCTGGGCTGAAGCGCCTAGAACCGCTCGGCCACGGCGGCCGGCTCCCACTTGACACCACTGGGGTCGCAAATGGCGGTGGTTTGAAGGCGGTGGTTTGATGTCAGTGAAATGCACGCAACAGGGCGTCTGTCTCGGAGCTGTCCTAGAAGTACCTGATTTGTAACAGATTGTTGTGTTCATGTGGTGCCAACTGCTGCTCAGACTGTTGCTGCTGATGCAGTACGACGCGCCAGAGCCATACGCCGAATACGTTGGTCTTCCCTTTCGGTAGTGCCACGTGGCCGTCCAGAGTCAGGTCGTATTCCAACTGTAGATTCCCGTGAACACCGCTACCAGCAATCACGAACAATGGCTACATTCCTGCCAAGTCTTTCTTCAATATCACAATAAGCTTCTCGTAGCCCTATTAACGACCTCTTTCAAACTCAGTGAGGTGTTGATAATGGTGTCTCTACTACCTTAAAGGCGGTTTTGACTAACATAAGGTCACTACGTCTAATCTCAAAGGTAATTAACACTCACGACCGTTACAGAGTGTATTTAAAGCAAACCTGATGTGAATCGTCATCGTCGCGCTGCTAGTGCCACTCTTCTGCCACTGGCGTAATTTTAATAGACGTCATTTTCCAGACGTAGAAACACGCCTACCAACTTTCGTTTATGACGCATAACTTTTTTCGTCATTGTAACAAAAGTTATTTACTATTTGCAACATCACGTACCAAACTATTTGTTACTGAGTCAAACATTGTTAAGAAATTCTCGTTAAAATGGGCATTATGTGTCAGAGAAGTGACATCTAACACTGAAATTGATGTGCATTTGGTAATACCTGGAACAGAGTCACAGTAGTTGTATAAAAATGATTACATACCTCAAACTCTCACGGAATTCGTAAATTGATTTCAAGCTTTTTATTATTTTTTTTATCGCTGTTGCTCCAGTTCTTTCGCTCCTCATACGTTTTTTCCTCTCTTCCTTCGAACATCATGGCGACTGCGCACCTGTGGTGTGAACGGAATGGCGTCCGGCGGGCGCTTTACGGCAGAGGCAGTTACCGTTGATTAAAGCCCCATGGGTGTTGGGGAACGCCCAGTTTGTTCTGCTGCCCGTTCCGCCGAGTGGCCACGCTGATTGCGTTTCGCAGAAGCAGAAAGAGAAGGCGCTGCCCAGTACCGGCGTCACGTTAGAGTGTGCCAAGCAAGCCAAAACCCACACTCTGGGAATCCCGCGAGCAAGCCGCAGGTAAATCGCGGAGATCGCAGTGATGATAATATACGTACAATTTTCTGTTTTTTTCTGTTCTTTCGTTATTTCTTTCCATATGTAAGCTCTGGTTTTATTGAATGCGCTATTTTTACATATTCAATTATTATTATTCTACTTCAGCTATGGTACTTCGTTTGTTTTCAGTTGTCTGTTTTCCATAGTTCCAAATCCATCAATGTGAATGAGAAGGAAAACATATGTCAGACCCTACAAATTAAATGCTCTCTTCTTGAAATATCTATCGCGTCTAACTACCAAACCATGGTTTCTGTTAACCATCCTACCATCTTCGAAGATGTAACTGATTCTCCCCGTTTCCTTATCATAATCACGACACCTCTGTAAACAGTATCATTCTCAGTTCTAGACTCGGCATTCATGTTGTAACCATCTCAAACCCTCTGCACAAAAATCTATTAACATTTACACCATCAACGCTGCTCCACGAAATAGCTTCCAAGGAATTTCACTCTGTAGTCCACTTATCGATTTACGCAACGCTGTTGACAATATTGGCTGGAAAAAATAGTTTGACATTATGAATTTGTCAAGAACAAAACTCGTACACAAACTATGCTGCAGTTATAGGAGCCTATGGACATGAAAGCGAAGCAGTGGTTGAGAAGGGAGAAAGACAGGGTTGTAGTCTATCCCAGATGTTATTCAATCTGTTTCTCGACCGCAATGTAATTGCATCAGAGGCGGCAAAAGATCTGGAAGAGCAGTTGAACGGAATGAATAATGTCCTCAAAACAAGAGTAATGGAATGAAGTGAAATAAAATTAAAATCGTTCCTCTCAAATTGAGAAATTCGGAAGGAATTAAATTAGGAAATGAAACGTTGTAAGTAGCAGATGAAGTTTGCTATTTGAGCAGCAAAGCAACAAACGATGGCCAACGTAAATGGAGTATACAATATATATTGGTAATAGCAAGAGACATATATGCGGAAAAAAGATACCGTACTTATGAACATCAAAAGTAAATTTGTTAATAAATCCTTTCTGAATGTATTTGTCTGGTGCAGCAGTGAAACGTGGAGCATAAACGGTTCAAAGAAGAAAGAACTGAAGCTTTTCAGATGTGATGCCGCAGAAAACTTCTGATGAGTAGGCGGATAGATCAGATAACTAATGAGGAAGTACTGAACTGAATTGTGGAGGAAAGAAATTTGTGGTGGCGCATACGTTCTGAGGCATCATGGAATCGTGTACTGGAGCGAAGTGTGGGGGGTAAAACTGTAGAGAGAGACTAAGGCTATACTACAGTGGGCTCATTCAAATAAATGTAAGTTGCAGTAGTTACCCGGAGATGAATACACTGGTACAGGATAGCCTACGGCTAGTGTGAAATGTTAGATCAAATTATCTTTGGACCGAAAACCACAACGGCGACAACCCTTTTTACTCTAACCTCGTAGCACACAGTGTATAAGACCCTCACGGAAAATTAACGACTCTCCAATAATTTGGTAATTGTAGTACTGAAACGCATTAATATTCATAGTCTTCTTGTCGCATATAGTCTGCACATTTCTATGTTTTTATTTTGACTGAAAAACGTAAACAGACAAAAAGTTTTTACTCAATCAATACTATACAGGATCTCCCAGAAATGTTGCCACAAGCTTCCAGAGACTGTACTGGGTATCCTGAGGAAAAAATCGAGGATGGGCACCTGTTCCTGGAAAAGTCACCCAACGACGCCACAGAACGTCGACGTTATTCACGCCGGCCCCCGCCACTAGGCCAACTCTTCACCCCCAAATGTGACTTTGAGTGCTGACGAATCGTAGGCGGGACGTCTCGCAATGCCGTTTGTTATTCAGCGATCGAGACTGATTGCTACAATCGCCAGTGGTGAAGCTGGATTTAACAGTTGCGTAAGTAGGACTTGTCTCCAATGAATGAGACGCTCTGTTGCCTTTGTGGGTTACGTTTTTTGGCACTGCTTTCTATATGCAGTTTATTTTTCTTCTGTGTACCGAAAAACATTGGAGATTTTACAGGGTTCCAGCAGAAAAATAAAATGTGTGTTGAAACCCGTGTCCGAAACCATCAACCGTCGAGGCAACAGAGCATCGCGTTCATAGGAGACAAGGGCTTTCTACACAGCATATAGTTCCATCTAGTCCACTGGGGGTCGTGGGGATCAATCGCGATCGCTGAATGACAAACACCATTGCGAGACGTTCTGATTACGGTACATCGGCATAAAAAGTCACGTTCGCTGTCGAAGGGGCGGTCTGGAGGGAGGCGCCGGCGCCTGTAGCTTCGATGCCCTGTAACGTCAGTGGATGACGTTTCTGGACATTGATTCCTGTACTCGATCTCTTTCTCAAAACACCCTCTACAACTCCCAAAGTTCGTTACTTCATTTCAGGGACATCCTATATGAGAGGCAATCAAATGAAAACGAGAAAGGTAGTAACAAAGTAACTAAACTTTTTACTATTACGAAAGTAATAACAATAACTGTTAATACATTTATCCCACTATGAGGTATGAAGAGCAACACCTTGATGGAGAAATGTTTGCAGCTGTCTACGGAGCCGCGATTCTACACAGGCCTGGACCTATTCTTGTGAAGCAAATCGACTGCCAAGGAAGTCTTTCTTCAGAACTCCAAAATATGGTTGTCGCTTGGAGACAGATCTGGATTGTTTGGTGGATGTATAAGGGTTTCCCTACTCGATACGACATTGGCAACATGAAGACGGGCATTATCCTGCCACAGAAGGATACCGCCGGTCAACATTCCTGGGCGTTTGGACTTCATGGTGCACTTCAGTTTTGGCAAAGTGTTGCGCGTTAATTGTGACGTCGTTTTGCAGAATGTCAATGTGTATCGGGCCCTTGGAGTCGACGAAAATGACCATCATTACTTTCCCAGAAGTTTCGCTGGGCAGCCCTTACACATCCATTTTACAGTGCCGATGGTACTTAGTGTGATTTCCATATTTCTGGAGCGCTGAAAAAAGACAGTCGTGGCTGTCGAGTTCCTTCGGACGATGAGGCGCAAGCCTGGGTACTATCATAGTTCCGTAAGCAACGGCAACTATTTTCCATGAAGGCACTGACTATCTTGTCTCACAGTGGGATAAATGTTTGGAGGTTAAGGCGATTACTTTTGGAATAATGAAGAGTTTAGTTAGTTTTTTCCACCTGCCTCGTTTTCGTTTGAGTACCCTTAAACAGGAATATTCATAATCATACCCAAATTGTGCTGAAATTCTTATCAGAATAGTGGCCGTGGGACTGCCACACTGGCGACCCGGAATGAAGCTTTCGGTGGTTTTCCACGTTTGTTTCGGCACGAGCTGCACGAATTGGTCTCCTATCTCCACCTCACAAAATACGATGTCGGTAAACCAGCAGCTTGAATACACAGAAGAAATTTAGCATGTTTAATAGATGGTGGACGCCACTTCCATATTTTTGGTTTGTGTCAACTGTGTCTGCAATTAGGGTATCCTGCCCCAAAATTAAAATAAATTCCCAGGTCATGAAAATAGCGGATGCTGAAACGCCTGGTTATGCTGAAACGCCTGGTTTAATCCGCAGGACAGAACAGGTAGTTGGAATTGTGGAAAGCGGCCAAAAATGAGCGGCTGTCAGTTACACTCAAACACATATAACTTTATTTAGTTGCGCAAACATTACAGCGAAAATTACCGACCTTAACTATCGACTGAATATGTCACACAATCTTATGGCTTAAGGGCACAATCTCTTTAATTTTTAAAACGGCTGAAGGCCCATGATTCAAAACACAACTACAATAAATTTTTACGATGCAGAAATCCCAAAGCTTTATCCTGAAATATTTTTTTAAGAGGCTGAAGTCCCAAACAGTCTAATACTTAGCAAGAAAGGAATTTTAATTTCAAGACGGCGAAGGCCCATGATTGAATAACACAACTACATAAAATTTTCAAAAGGCAGAAAGCCCAAAGCTTTATCCAAAAATACTTTAAATGAGGCTGTAGGCTCATGGTTTAAAACCCAACCAAAAGAATACAAATTCAGACCATCGGCTATGAGCCATTAAAATACACAATCAAACGCCAATAAGAAAAGGCAGTAGAGCCAGCGGCGCTCAGAAGTTTCCGGTGGTCGGTCTACACTTGAAACATTAACGTTGGCTTAGGGGAGACACGTAGTCGGCCCTACTATATCCGATCCGCCGGCAACCCAACTAAGAGACAGTCAACGGACCCACCGACAAGACGACTTGCTTTCCACTCGACCAGTACACAATGGCCGCGCGGGATTAGACGAGCGGTCAAAGGCGCTGCAGTCATGTACTGTGCGGCTGGTCCCGGCGGAGGTTCGAGTCCTCCCTCGGGCATGGGTGTGTGTGTTTGTCCTTAGGATAATTCAGGTTAAGTAGTGTGTAAGCTTAGGGACTGATGGCCTTAGCAGTTAAGTCCGATAAGATTTCACACACATTTGAACATTTTGAAGTACACAAGGAACTCCAATGCCAAAACGTAAAAGACATAAACGCCCACAATCAAGTACGCATAAGCTGTCAAAACTACGCACACGTGTTGGACAACGACAACACGGTGAGGAAAGGACACTGCCTGAATTTTACGCAGCCCCCAAGGCAGGTACCCAGAACGCTAACGGCCACAAGGCAGAAAAATCCGCTGGTGCACTTGGACTTCAAAGCACCAAAATACAGTTAAACTCCACAGTTAAACTCGAACACTCGCTGTTGCTTTCGGGAATACCCCCAACAGCCAACCATGGAAACCAACGGCACGATGTGAACAGACTGGCTTCGGTAATTAAATCACCACTCAACTTTCATGTGCTGGCTCGGTGAGCCACGAACCTCGTCGCAATCGGAACAGCTCCCACACACTCCGACATTGCGTAGAGACCGCCAGCGGGCCCGGCCCACTACGCCGCGAGGAGATTTCTTGGCTGATCCACACCAAGCGACCGACCGCCACACATCAGCACGGAGACAGCACCAAAATAACTGAGCAGTCGACATCACAAGCTACACACAGTTTCACGAACACTTGCACGAAGGACTAGACAATACTAACGGCAGCGACTGTGCAATAACAAGGACGAATCACGAGTCGGCACACGTAGGCAACCCATAAGCGATCGCCGGCCACATACACATCGTCTGACAAGATGACGGGCCGACGACCAACTAAGGTGGTCCGCACTCAAGTGATATGTATCGGCAACCGTCGAGCGAGTCATGGCTGTCCGGACCTCGCTACAGCCGCGCCCTGACTGAACTTCTGCCGCGTCCTAAGTCAAACACTGCCAGATCCGAAATGCACTGCTAGTGCCTCCCAACTCACTGGCAGATCCGAACTCCACTCCAAACAAACACAACCGGGAAGTAATAGCAGCCAGCAAAGATAATACGCCAGGGCTTATATCGATGAGCGCCGCTGCTGCCGCTCACAGGCAGGCAAGGCGGCAACTCAGTAACACCAGTAATTGAAATAAACATAATGAGGTGGTAACACAGTAAAAAGAGGATGTCAAATGAGATATGGCACGAACACGAGCCACCCACGGCTCAGATCCCTCATGACGAGCCGGCCGGAGTGGCCGTGCGGTTCTAGGCGCCACAGTCTGGAACCGAGCGACCGCTACGGTCGCAGGTTCGAATCCTGCCTCGGGCATGGATGTGTGTGATGTCCTTAGGTTACTTGGGTTTAATTAGTTCTAAGTTCTAGGCGACTGATGACCTCAGAAGTTAAGTCGCATAGTGCTCAGAGCCATTTTGAACCATTTTGAACCCTCATGACGAGATAAACGCTAGGAAAGGGAGATTACTGGCTTTTGGCTCCAGGGACATATAGTCATCCTAGAACGACACTTGTGTAGACATACCTCAACGAGTATCAATAACACAGACTTTCCAACTACTTGCTCACCCGCATGTGCTGACAAGTGATAAACGTCAATAGCGGGAGAAACACATGGCGAAGTGCACCCGTGTGTGTGCGTGTGTGTGTGTGTGTGTGTGTGTGTGTGTGTGCATTTGTATGTGTGTAAGTTTTTTAATCTGCTACTGCTGTCTCCCTATGGCAGCCCTTTCTCCGGGGTCCCCTCACCTGCGCCCGAACGCCCGCGATAAGGCAGCCGCTGCAATCACTCCCACAGTCCACCCTGCAGTGAGTCACCCCTCCGTCATTCACGAGACGGCACGCCTGACGAGATAGGACGCGCCCGCTCGCGCTCGCAGGGGCATCTGTGAGGCGCCGTCGGCGTCTGCGTCGTCGGGTACCGACGGGGGTGACGCGGCGAGGCGCAGGCCTGGAGATGCGGCGGGCGTGCGGACTCACGGAAAAGGAATCGGCAATGAAGGGTTGCTTGTCCGTCTGCCGCGAGGTGAGGGCGAGGGTAGATTAGCATAGGGGCGTGGGGAGGGAACCCAGCACGGCACCATGCAAATGTGGGAGTGGGGAGGGCGGCGCGCGCCAAAGGGAATGCCGTAGCAGCAGGCGTCCGGGAGCCGTGGGCGGGTTTACCGCCGAGCAGCCCAGCTCAGTCCAGCTCCCGCAAGTCTGTATCGCCCCTAACCGCCGCGTCTGTTTCCCAACTCCTGCGACGACCGCAGAATGCGAGCACAGCCACCCGTGTTGTGGGTGGACCACATTGTCTGTCGTGGGAGCAGACGCTTCATGTATTGCCAACAACTGCACCGTGATCAACTACCTACACTGAAGAGACAAAACCATGGGATAGCGATATGCACATATACAGAAGACGGTACTACCGCGTACACAACGTATAAAAGTGGCAGGGCATTGACGGAGCTGTCATTTGTACTTAACGTCAACCATGCGAAAAGATTTCCGACGTGGCCGCATGATGGGAATTAACAGACGCTGAACGAGGAATAGTAGTTGGAGTTCGAGTGTGTGTGTGTGTGTGTGTGTGTGTGTGTTGGGGCTTATGGGCGCTCAACATCGAGGTCATCAGCGCCCTGACACACATTAAAAGGAACGAATGTGGACAGACCTAAGAAAACTGATGCACACACTTAAAGAAAGGAGGAAAAGAAGGAAAATGCTACATAAGAAAGTAAAACCTAAGGAAAGGGGAAACATAGCAACAAGAATGTCACAGGAAATTGTTATTGGCTGGCCACTTACATAAAATATGGGCGAGCTTGTCACACAGTGAGCGAATTAAAATCCTCTCCCTAAAATCTTTGTAAAAACATTTGACAGGGCACAGAACTTTAAAACTTTAGCCACATTTGTCCGAGTGTTGCCTAAAACAGATGGCAGGTCCGCTGGCAAGTCAGCCACGACCCGCTGGTCAGAAAATAAAACGCAATCCAATAAAACGTGGCGCACAGTGACCTGGACGCCGCAAGCACCACACATTGGAGGGTCCTGTCGCCGGAGCAGGAAGCCATGCGTCATAGGGCTGAAAGGAAGTACACCACACACGCGTTGTGGGCTTGACTATACGGAGCTTATTGTCAGTCACTACCAGCCACTCATCCTCCCACCGACGCATGACCCGTGAGCTCAACAGCGAGGTGAGTGCGTGCAAGGGGATAGCACACTGAGATACTTGTGGGGCGAGACACGGCTCCTTGGCTGCGAGATCTGCCCTTCGCAAGGGACATCCCATTTCGGGAAACGTTAAGGAATCCAATGTTCCGTGATCCGCAATGGTCAAAGTGTACCGAGAATACCAAATTTCAGGCATTACCTCTCACCTGGGAAAACGCTGCGGCCGACGGCCGACGGCCATCAATTAACAACCGAGAGCAGCGGCGTTTGCGTAGACTTGTCGGTGCTAACAGACAAGCAACATTGCGCGAAATAACCCATGAAATTAAAACTGGACGTGCGACGAACGTATTGTCTACAAGAGTGCGGCGAAATTTGGCGTTAATGGGCCATAGCAGCAGACGACCGACACGAGTGTCTTTGCTAACAGCACGACACCGCCTGCAGCGCCTCTCCTGGGCTGGTGACGATATCGGGTGGACCCTAGACGACTGGAAAACTGTGGCCTGCTTCGATGAGTCCGGATTTAGGTAGGTAAGAGCTGATGATAGGGTTTGGGTGGGGCGCAGACCTTACGAAGCCATGAACCCAAGTTATCAATAACATACTGTACAACCTGGTGGTGGCTAAATAATACTATGAGCTGTATTTACATGGAATGAACTGGATTCTATGGTCCAAATGATACGATCACTGAATAAAATCTGTTCTGTTCGGCTACTTCGAAAGCATTTTCGGCCATTCTTGTACTTTTTTCCCGAGAAACAATGGATTTTTTAATGGGTGGCAATGAGCCGTGGCACCAGGCCAAAATCGTTTGCGACTGGTCTGAAGAACTTCCTGAACAATTCGAGTGAATGATTTCGACAACTAGATCGCCTTGCATTAGTTTGTGTAACGTAATCGAGACGTCATTTCGTGTACAAAATCTTGCTCTGAAAATTCTTTCGTAATTATGGACGGCTTTAGATGCCGCATGGCTAGTATTTCTGCAGGAGACTTCCAATGGCTTGTTGAATCCATGCCAAATCGAGTTGCTACGCTACGCAGGGTAAAAGGAAGTCCGACACGATATTAGGAGATATGGTTCAAATGGCTCTGAGCACTATGGGACTCAACATCTTAGGTCATAAGTCCCCTAGAACTTAGAACTACTTAAACCTAACTAATATTAGGAGATATCCCATGATTCTTTTCACCTCAGTGTAGACACCGAAAGGGAATAGGAAGAGTATCTTTTACTAATAAGTGGGTAAGGTATGATCCTTCTATGTACCTATAGAACCGTCGGTATTTCTGAGCATGTCAGTTGCCTTTTTCGAGATAATTTCATGTGTTATCTACACCGCCTGACAAAAGAAGTGAAGCACCCAGAGGACACGGTCAGTTGTTGATGCGCAAGAGCTATTCGATTATGAAAGACCGATCGGTCGCGAAATGAAAACCACACTGAAAATACGATGAAGCTTTGCATAGATGTGTTGCGGAGTGTTTTTAGTATGCCCATTGACCGTGTCACGTTGCTCTTTTCAGTTCCGCGAGGACACTGAGCGTGTAATGATGCCTATAAAATAGCGTCTCCTACCAAGTATCAAGTATGAGTGACTGGTAAAGGATTTCGCCTTATTTAAAGCATCTGATATAGTGTAACTGTCATGTACTTCCTTCTTCGTGACAATTCTCGGCCGTACACTGCAAGGGCGTCGAAGATGCTCCTGCAGAATTTTTAAAGGGAGGTATCTCATTACTTACCGTACACACCGCCTTCGCACCCTCTGGTTTCATCTCTGCTCATTGAACCACCTGTTAAAAAGAAACCATTTTCGCACAGACAACGAGACACAGATGAGCGTAGAGATCTGACTGAAATTCACAGGCTGCTGTCTTGTTTGACGAGGCTACTGGGAAGTTGGTAAACAGCGCTACGAGAAATGTCTAAGTCGGAGCGCCAAGTTTTTGGAGAACTAGCTGGAAGATGTAACTAACTGTTGCACATCATACTTTTTCATTTTCAGTGTGGTTTCCATTTCGACACCGATCGGACCTTAATAAACGAATGGCCCTCGTAAGTTTGTAAATGTACACACCGTCCTTGGGTGTCTCTCTCTCTCTCCCTAGTAGTGCGATGACCGGCGTGCACTGGTACTGTTGGAATTTAATGTTGTTACCAGTTTGGTAGGTTATTTAAATGGGCTTGAACAGTGGCAAATATTGAATGATTACTGTGGAGGGTACATAGATGCCGCATGCTCGATTGAGACAGAGGTATGTGTACGTGATGGAGTCTGAACGCCGCCTCTTTGCTTGTCTCCGTTTGGCCTGCTTGTCGAATGCTGCAGTATTCAGTTTTGTGCGGCTTTCGAATGTGACAGTGGCTCGGTGTTGTACCGCATGGGAACGTGACGGCAGCCATACAGGTCGTCGAGGTGATGATACAGTTCGACCACGTCTGACCATCACAATGGAAAATTGCCGTTTTGTCCACCAAGTACATGCTAACCCCCTTATATCTGTCTTTGCCATCCGACAAGAAGTAATTGACTCCATGTTCCGTGTCATCCCGCACCATTCGGGGGACTAGGAAATTACTGTTCCATGAGTAGGCCGACATTAACACCACAATACAAGTAGTTGCGTTTCATTCTTATGATACAGTATATCTGGAAGGCACACCAGTGTTACTCCTTGCGTCGCGGTGTGGGGAAACATCGGGTATCACTTCAGGTCACGTGTAGCAGTGACTGACAAGGGAACCTCCCCATGGCACCCCCCTCAGATTTAGTTATAAGTTGGCACAGTGGATTGGCCTTGAAAAACTGAACACAGATCAATCGAGAAAACAGGAAGAAGTTGTGGTGAACTGCGAAAAAATAAGCAAAATATACAAACTGAGTAGTCCATGGACAATATAGGCAACATCAAGGAGGGTGTAAGCTCAGGAGCGCCGTGGTCTCGTGGTTAGCGTGAGCAGCTGCGGAATGAGAGGTCCTTGGTTCAAGTCTTCCCTCGAGTGAAAAGTTTAATTTTTTATTTTCAGTTTACGTGACAAACTCTTATGTTTTCATCACTTTTTTGGGAGTGATTATCACATCCACAAGAAAACCTAAATCGGGCAAGGTAGAAGAATCCTTTTACCCTTTCGCCAAGTGTACAAGGTAGGTGGGTCGACAACATATTCCTGTCATGTGACGCACATGCCGTCACCAGTGGCGTATAGAATATATCACACGTGTTTTCCTGTGAGGAATCGGTTGACCTATGACCTTGCGATCAAATGTTTTCGGTTCCCATTGGAGAGGCACGTCCTTTCGTCTACTAATCGCACGGTTTTGCGGTGCGGTCGCAAAACACAGACACTGAACATATTACAGTGAACAGAGACGTCAATGAACGAACGGACAGATCACAACTATGGTACAATAAAGAAAGTAAACTTTTCACTCGAGGGAAGACTTGAACCAAGGACCTCTCGGGCCGCAGCTGCTCACGCTAACCACGGGACCACGGCGCTCCTTAGCTCAGATTATCCTTTATGTTGCTTATCTTACACATGGACTACTCAGTTTGTATATTTTGCTTTTTTTTTCATAGTTTCACACAACTTCTTCCTGTTTTCTGAATTGACCTGTTTTCAGTTTTTCAAGGCCTATCCACTGTGCCAACTTATAACTAAATCTGAGGGGGTGTGATGGGGAGGTTCCCTTGTGAGTAAACTCTGCCGGCACAATGCTACGTCATGGACATCCAACGTTCTCTTGTGTTGCCGCTCTTGCGACGGTATCGTGGTACCAATTTTCATCCGGACAATGATCGTCCACACATGGTACGTATATCCATTATCTGTATGCGTGATGAAGAGGTACACCAGTGGCCAGGAAGATACCCAGATAAGCCCCTGTAGAACGTCTATGGAACCGGCTCGAACGACAACTCCGTACCAGTGACAATATCTTGGATGTCAAGGACTAGTTACAACAGCTTGCCTTAGGAGATGGTACAACAGCTTCAAGACACTGAGAAGTGGGATCACACTGCCAAGATCTTTGTAAATTTGACTCGACACGGTAATCACAGTAATAACATAACATACCCTCTCAACCCATGAAGTTACACATCGTTTCGTTCTCCCCTTATGGCAGCATCACTTTCTTAATCAGACAGTGGATTTAGTCGTCGACCAAGACCTATTATGTACACACTCGATTAGTATCATACAGTCGGTTATCATTCGACGAAGCGAACCGTTGAATCGCCTTAGCGAGAAACAGCTCCGTGATGTCAGTAGGTACAGTTAAGTTCAAAATGGCTCTAAGCACTATGGGACTTCACATCTGAGGTCATCTGTCCCCTAGACTTAGAACTACTTAAACCTATCTAACCTCAGGACATCACACATATCCATGCCCGAGGCAGGATTCGAACCTACGACCGTAGCAGCAGCGCGTTTCCGGACTGAAGCGCCTAGAACCGCTCGGCCACAGCGGCTGGCTACAGTTAAGTTCCCCTTTAAATTATGTGTACGCTCTTAAATTAAAGTACAAACACGGAAAATGAGCGCGGAAAATACCGCCTAAGGGTATGTTTTTTTGTTGACATTTTCTTCTACTTCTTATTCTTCTTGTTCTTCTCTTTTTTCTTCTTCCGTGTCTTCAAGTCAGCCCTCCAAGTCTTGTTATGCCATTCTAGACGTACTTGCATCATTTCAGGGTGCAATCCCGTCGCTTTCAGTTCGTTCCTTAGAGTCCTAGTCGATGTCTTTGGTGACTTTCGCGGCTTCCTTTCGGTTCTTGTATGTAAAGTATTCTTGTTGTCATATGGTTTGGTTCACGGTGCATGAGATGCCCGTGCCAGGATAGAAATTCTCTTGAAGATTTTCCGCTATGTTTGCTACCTTAAACAAGATTCGATTTGGCGGTTTTTAACAATTTTTAATCAATGAGACACAGCTGTTTAACTGTTTTTCTACTGCGACTGCGGGATTCAGCATCACACTATCACAGTACCTGTACCAAACAAAATAAAGGAACGAAGAGCATTGCACAAAAACTGTTCATTTATGTTACCGGAACCAGTAGTTGTAATAAGTGACAATTAAACAGCTGCGTATCATACATTCTAAAAATACGTTACCTGTGTTTTCGATGGGTACTGTCGCATCGCAGATGACTTGCTATTGACGTCACTAAATTTGTTGCGATGAGAAGAAGAAAGGAGTGACAGGACTAACCGAAGAGGTGGCACAACGTGCAAGCAGAATATTGAAGTTGACTGAGTACATGATGTTTGGATTATAGAAGGAGCGATACGAAACTGAGTGGAGTTGGATGAAAGTATTTACCCCAAAAAAGACCCAGCAAAGTTCACACAATAAATATCTCACTGACAATATGGGAAATTGTGTTGTTATGCAGTAATACCTACGATATTATGAGTACAACGAAATATCTGCTAAAACAGAACAAAATGGTAGAGTGCTACGATTCTGCACTCGATTCGGGGGACATCTGTTCAGATCTCAGATCTCCGTCCAGCCATTCTGAGTTATAATTTCCGTGTTTTCCCCGTATCATTTAAGACGAATGGCGGGATGGTCCCCGTGAAACGGCGTGGACCATTTCCTTCCCCATTTCGAGCTTGTGTTCTCTGCCTTATGACTAAATAGTTGATGGGAGGTTAAATCTTCATTTTTGTTCCCTTATGTTCTTTTAACCTTGCGGGAATTTCGCAGCTCGGTTACAGAACTCTCACACAAAGCTAGTAATGAAAACTTGAAAAAAAAAAGATAAAACGGTTCTGTTCTGGGATGTGTTTTTGAAAAGGCACCAGAAGAAACATGTCAATTGCAAACGAGACGACACAGTTTAGATGTTCATAAAAAATTTAAGTACCAGAAATAGAGCGGCCACTGATTTATTCAACGAAATATGTGTCCATACAAATTATGCTGTGAATAAATGTTGCCGTGGTGACTGTGTGAGGAGAGTGTTGTCAGATGAAAGTGCCGGTAAATGCTTAGTAGTTGTGTTACACAGGATATTGGCATATAGACGTGTAGCGCACAAGGCTTCACTTGCAAGAATGCTGGAGTGTACCTCCGTCCTTGTTTCGCTTTTCAGGAAAGCACAAAAGTAGATCCCTTGGGGCACTGCATAACTTGCCACGTTTCCATCACACACAACTTGCGAAAGACGAAAATCCGATATCGGACATATATTTTCGCTATGCTGTTCACAATTTAGGCCGGAATCGTTTATGCTAGTCCTATTAAGCATCGTTTTCCGAGCATTTTCGTGATGTCGATCAGCTGCTGTTATTTAGTCAGCACGATGAAGTGAGGTTATGAGAGATTCGTAATATTTTACTAAAGAGGCAGATGTCGGTGAGATATGAAACTAGAGAGGGAACAGAGATTGTTTAAGAGTCAGTGTTTAGTAATCTCAGCCATGCCAAGAATTTCGTATGAAATATGTATTACATTTGCCTAGATCACGTAGGTTGCGATAAAACTGTGAAGAGCTGGATCAAAATTACTTTCTATTTTGGATTACTTTCTATTTTGGAGACTTGGAGTGGCTAGAAATCTTCCTGGAGAGTAAAGACGCTTTGCTTATCCTATGCAGAGAACTGGTGAAGATTTTACGAGAGCCTTTGTCACTAGTATAAGAAGGGGCCTGGCAATTAACAAATTAGAGACCTACGCGGGTATAGGATTGTTGACAGATTCTGCCAATTCAATAAATATGTTGGCATGGTATGTATATTTTTCCCTGTCATAAAAATAACGTGTGCTTCTCAGTAATTGAAGAAAATCGATAAATGTCTGATTTGTCCATTACTGTTATACAAAATCACCTCCTTCACATAAAACAATATTTTAAACAGCAATTAGTACCTGACAATTACAAGTAAGAGGCAGTAGAGCATTTACGTTCAGTGAAAACTGCCCGTAGAAGCTCGAATCTGGCTGACAAACCAACTTTTCCGGAATCTTTGTTGGAGTGGTTACATGACGAATCAGAAGCGATTTTAGCAAATAAGTTTATGAAAACTGTGTAAACGTATTTACTGAAGAGCCACGAGGACAACGATTGCGCAGAGTAACTGGCCAGAAATATGCAGTGATAAAAAGGTAAAGTGAAATGCCGCAGTTTGCTATAAACCTCGCCCACGAGATGCTTAACTGCCTAATTGGGCAGTGTTTCCTTCTTGGAGCACGATGGCACCATTCCTATTCGAAGTACCAGTACGCTTTCTGAAGTGCTATGTAAGTGGCTGGAATTAGTGAGTGTAGTATTGTATGTGCAGTGTCTCGGAAACGAGGTGAGAGGGAGGGCTGGCTAATGAAACGCAGTGCCAGGATATAGCGAACTCTCTCGAGTAAGTCCGAGCGGACCTGCGGGGCTTAACGTACGCATCCAACGGACGGTTCTCCATCGACAGTGTCAAGTGCTCTCACTGCGTGAGCCACTAGAAGCGGTCAGGAATTTAATCTCGGACTTAGACTCAGAGCTTGGTGCTCAGGAACCTTACTACCTACCTGACTTCCCTTCTCTCCTGCCAGTTCAATAGTGGTGACGAAAACTCGTTCCGGCACAAATTTCGAAGTCAAGTGCCCTGCAAATGCGCGCGCTTGCGACCTTGGCCGCGTAGGCGGGTACCACACAGTAATTTACACGTTGCCGTGTTTGGAAACGCAAAGGCAGGATGAACAATGTTGGAGGAAGTGGACTGCAGTTCCAGAAACACGTGGTAATGTGTTACGTAACAAGAAATTCCACGTCACCCATACCTTCTCGACTATGACTCACTAGAAAAGAAATTATCAGTATTAACGTACTAAGAGCATGTCAATGGACTAGTAATAAAATACAATAAATTAAAAAAAATTGATACCACTTCCAAAGTGTGACATTTTACTGTATATATTTCAGAAGAACATGGAAGTACTTTATCAGCCTTTAGGAGATGAAATACCTGCAGAAGCGATGATACCCTGTCGGTTTCGATATTTCTGAAGCAGTAAATTATTTGGGTACTAGTAACAGGTGCAGCTTTGTTAAACAGATCAGAGAATATGAAGAAAACTTCCGCTAGCACGGAAACGCAGATGTACACATGGTGGATAGAAATATGGAGTTACCATAAGAAATGCATGCTTGAACATAGAAACAGATGCTAGCCAATCCTGTAGGTTACTCTGATGTATTTGACCACGCGTGGTACAATGTCCGCAATATGTTTCCAAATGTCAGTCGTGGTTGTAAAAGACTTTTGAGTAGTACTGAGTGCATTATGTCGGAAGTCAGTGCATTCCAAGAGGGAAAAGTTCGGGCTTCCACGGCCGCACCACCTGTTAGTACCCAGTTCTCCTCACAGGATTTAATACCACTCCGCTGGCGGGTTGCCTCCTGACTTATTTCAGCTCCTTCCAGACTCCTGTCCTAGAGGGCAGAGGAACGAGATCCGGGTAGTGCAGCTGCCCACTCTTCCATGCTGGTGCGGTCACATAGATGGCACACGCCAACAGGTTCAAAAATGGCTCTGAGCACTATGCGACTTAACTTCTGAGGTCATCAGTCGCCTAGAACTTAGAACTAATTAAACCTAACTAACCTAAGGACATCACACACATACATGCCCGAGGCAGGATTCGAACCTGCGACCGTAGCGGTCGCTCGGCTCCAGACTGTAGCGCCTATAACCGCACGGCCACTACGGCCGGCGCCAACAGGTTGGGGCGATCTCGACAATTTTGACATCCCCTGCAAGTAACTTGGCAGTCTTCAGCGCCGCTGGATCTGACAATGAGCGGCAGAGTCCCACTTAAGGGGCGACACACCACTGGGTAAGCTACTGTAGACTACACTTCTGGGCTCTACCGCGACCGCGTGATAGCCGTCAGTTGTGACCATCACCTATCGTACTCACCACGTGCTGCGAGTGGGCATGGCCGCCATCTCGCCGAGACGTTATTAGTGTAATAAAATTGAAACGGTACAGTAGTTTCCGCTCCGTAAGCAGCAGGTTTCGCTGCTCGCTCACACCGAGAAATACAAACGGAGGCGGCTCCGCCGCCAATTTTTTTGCACGGCGCGGCCGGCCACGGATGCAACAGAACCCATGTGGACGGGTGGAAAGAAATGTGTCAGGCTTCACAATACGTATTTATATGTGTCGTGCATTATGCATTTATTGCACGTGAATGTGAATCTGCACATAAACTTCTTCCTAATCCTCCTCACACCTTTCCATAAAGTGTGGCCAAATCTTAGTTGGGAAGTAGTTCTGTAATATAGTAGTGCCAACCTTACTCCTGGGTAGGGGATCAGAGAGACAACACAGGCAGGTAAAAGTTAAAGACGTTCCAGTGTCACAATATTTGGGGTGGAGAGGTTGGTCACTGCCAAGTGGTTCGACCATCCCCTCCACCGGGACCCAGGAAGACCTCTGGGTGCCCGCGATATTCTGGGAGTGTTACAAAAGACGGGTAAGTGAGCAGGCATGCCCTCAGTGCGTCTATCTCGATGTTGACGCGTGGAAGAGAGGTATTTGAATATTTGCACTAATTCTTTTATTTCCAGCTTCGGACTGTGTAAGGAAATGAATGTTCTCGTTTAACTTCGGAAATTTGACGCTCCTGTGTTAATGTATCTGGTCCCCAGTTTGCCCGTTATCCTCCTTACATAGTGGATGTCCCATGTAAAATATTGGGAGACTTGGGTGGTATAAATTTGGCCAACGCAGTTCCATCTTGCCCGTAGAAATGTGTGAGCAGATTAGTATATAATATACCCGAGCTATAAGTTGTAAAATTGTAATATCTGTAAACTGGAATAATTGCTGAAATTGCTGTAAAATCGAGTGATAATGTTTAAAATAAATAGGTAATCAATTGTTATCAATCTTTAACATACCCTAAAAATCACAAAGGAGTCAAGTTAAAGGAATTCATTTAAAATAAAAGATACAGAATGCAAGGACCCATACATCAGCCTGTGAGCCCTCCAGCATCTTGCCGAGTATCGTACAGAAAGGGAACGCTCTCTAAGTAGCGCTCTCAAGCTCCACTCCCCAGTTATCCGTTGCGCAATTTAAATTCAGCTTTTGACATCAACTTTCAACTGGCGTCCCTAGGCAAGGAGGTTTGACGATAATCATTCAAAATGAGTACTAATGAAACACTTTGACATCAGAGTAAACCAACAAAATTTTTCTGAGAAATTTCCCTAATTTGCTCACACAACCACACACTAAGAACATCTACGAAATAACACTCCACTGTGAGCCCATCCAATGTGACTTCTGATGCTGTCTGCCTAAGCTAGCAGTTATCACAACTTCGCCAATGCCACTACGACCCAATCCAGCACAGTAGGCGTAGGCCCCCGGACTACTTCAGGTTGCAGTTTGTCGCTCCAAAGTATTACTGCTCCCATTTATAGGGGTCGCACAAATATCTTGGGAATATTGAAACCATGGGTTCATGAGAATCCACACACGATGTCAAAGGCACCACGTGCCTAGGAGCTGAGAGCATAGACATATTGCTCACATGGCTGTGCAGGGCCGTATAACAACGTCATGTACCTGGTTCAGAAAACAGACTTTTTTTGTAACAAGATAAGTTCCCACACGGACAGTTCGACGACGTTTGAAATACCAAGGACTTCCGGCGCATCGATTATTATTGCGACTCCCCTCGACGCTGAAGGGGAGAGGTGACACAATCAAGAAAGCTGAAATCAGGAGTGGCGCCAGATTATCTTACGCCAGATATAACTTTGGTCCTAATTAAAATTAAGAAATTTCTTGACTTATTTAGTCACTAAGAACATGTATTGTATTGTATGTTAACCGGGGACCTAGAAACGACGGAGAAGCTCAATCCCCGCCGCAGCCGTAGTGGTCCACAACCCCACGACGACTACCG
Source organism: Schistocerca cancellata (assembly GCF_023864275.1). Lineage (NCBI taxonomy): Eukaryota > Metazoa > Arthropoda > Insecta > Orthoptera > Acrididae > Schistocerca > Schistocerca cancellata. The sequence goes on from NC_064628.1 coordinate 610,121,173, forward strand.
CAGTCCACTTCACGCCTCCACCACCCCACACCGAACCCAGGGTTATTGTGCGGTTCGGCCCCCGGTGGACCCCCAGGGAACGTCTCACACCAGACGAGTGTAGCCCCTATGTTTGCGTAGTAGGGTAATGGTGGTATACGCGTACGTGGATAATTTGTTTGTGCAGTAATCGCCGACATAGTGTAACTGAGGTGGAATAAGGGGAACCAGCCCGCATTCGCCGAGGCAGATGGAAAACCGCCTAAAAACCATCCACAGACTGGCCGGTTCACCGCACCTGGACACAAATCCGCTGGGCGGATTCGTGCCGGGGCCACGCGCTCCTTCCCGCCCGGAAAGCCGTGCGTTGGACCGCACGGCCAACCAGGCAGGCCACTAAGAACACGAGTAATATTCAAATTTATTTCATTGACAATTTTTAATGGAATTTTGACTTTAAGGCTTTATTCTGTTGCCGCACAGAACTGAGAAATATGGTGCTACAACTTTGTACCTCAGATGCCTGGTGCAAACTAATTTAAATCAGACTATAACGAGCAGTTAAGCCGTTTTCTTTAACGACCGAAACCCTTATCACCTGCAGACTGCAAAACGAAACTCAGCTGCAGTTGAAGGTGAAAGTCCTTTGTAAATTGGGAACCTGGAACAAATAAGTTACCGGAAACTGGCGAGTGTGGCAGAGCCAGTTTAGAGGCGACGTCACCAGGTAGAAACGCCAGCCGGGCCGCGGTGCGCCGCAGCACGCGAATAAAAGCAGCGGCGAGATGACTGCGGGACGCGGAACTAGATTTAATGGAACAAACCGTGTTTCGGGACGCGGCGCAGAATACGTAATGTCTCCCGGTGCGGGGAAAAGAAAAACAGAAAGCAAAAGTATTGCGTTGTAGGCCGTGGTGCGTGGGTGTGCTGGAGGGCGGGCTGAGGGGAGGAGGGGACGAGAACAGGCACGCACGCTCTGCAAGCAAGTCGGCGTTTCCGCTGGCGGAAACAACAAAGGCTTCGACGTCGCCGCCGCCATACGGAAAGCGGGCAGGCGCCGCGAATATCGCCCGCCGCGTTTCGTTGCCGCCTGCGGTGGCTGCTGTGGCATGATTGCGTAGGAAGCAACAGAGAGAGAGAGAGAGAGAGAGAGAGAGAGAGAGAGAGAGATCGCCTCCACCTGACAACTCCGATGTTACAACTTCATGTAGAGTCAGAAATGTAACGAATACCTTAATTCGTCCTAATACACTACTGACCATTAAAATTGCTATACCAAGAAGAAACGCAGATGATAAACGGGTATTCATTGGACAAATATATTATACTACAGCTGACATATGATTACATTTTCACGCAGTTTGGGTGCACAGATTCTGAGAAATCAGTACCCTTAACAACCCCACCTCTGGCCGTAATAACGGCCTTGTACGCCTGGGCATTGAGTCAAACAGAGCTTGGATGGCGTGTACAGGTACAGCTGCCCATGCAGCTTCAACACGATACCACAGTTCATCAAGAGTAGTGACTGGCGTATTGTGACGAGCCAGTTGCTCGGCCACCATTGACCAGACGTTTTCAGATGGTGAGAGATCTGGAGAATGTGCTGGCCAGGGCAGCAGTCGAACATTTTCTGTATCCAGAAGGACCCGTACAGGACCTGCAACATGCTGTCGTGCATTATCCTGCCGAAATGTAGGATTCCGCAGGGATCGAATGAAGGGTAGAGCCACGGGTCGTAATACATCTGAAATTTAACGTCCACTGTTTAAAGTGCCGTCAATGCGAACAAGAGGTGACCGAGACGTGTAACCAATGGCGACCGCAATGGTCGCAGGTTCGTATCCTGCTTCGGGCATGGAAGTGTGTGATGTCCTTAGGTTAGTTAGATTTAAGCAGTTCTATGTTCTAGGTGACTGATGACCTCAGATGTTAAGTCCCATAGTGCTCAGAGCCATTTGAACCATTTTGACGAAACACCGGTGCGCAGAATCGCACGAAAGAGCCTCATGAGACGGCAGAAAGGGCGTCAATGAAACCACACCTTTCTTTGGGATGTTGGTTCATACACATTTCGCGGCCGAAAATTACAGTTCGCAGTGTGATGAGCAACAGGACGAAGTTCTGGGCAACCTTTGGCACAGCTGACACACGTCCGGACGATTCAATCCTTCTCTCAGGGCATCGTGGGCCAGCAACCCCATTAAACGTAATCACACCACTTTGATGTAGAGTGTGACCACAATTTCCATTCTGATGTAATGGGTGGAAATCTTGGCACTGCTCAAAACCATTCGATGAAATCTGAACGCGATCCGAGGCGGTAAAAGGTACTTATACTTTTTCAGTCCTGTTTCCCGCCTTCGTGTGACATGATCCCGAGTGGTTGAAGACTCACTGATACTATTCATACTTGAATGATTTTCTTTTTTTTCTGCCAATCCTTCAAGATTCAGTCATTATTGAGCACATTGGTTACTTTCCTTACGGGTATATCAGAGTTGCTTCGTATGTGTATTTGTAGAAAGACGGTAAGTGTAATGGATGCGTGCATAGTCTAGTGTCAGATTTGTGTTACATGATGGTGATGATGATGACGATGATGAAAAGGGAGAGAGTAAACCCAGTGCGGAACAAAGTCTACTCCATGGAATAGCACCAAGGGAGCCACCGACCTCAACGTTCCCATCCGACGGGCGGATCACCATGAAGAATGGACGTTTGGAATTTAATCCAGCACATTGGCGGAAAGCCTGGTGATCAGGAACTTTACCGGTCAAATACTGGCAGTGATAATATCGAACCGACTTAACGTGCAAGTCGTGTGTCACCGTTTAGGGTATGGAGGTATACTCTATATGGAGGTAAGCATCAAAGTTAGGATGGATAAGGTAATCGAATGGTTTTATGGGCCACCTGTCTCGCAGTCCTAGTGGCATAGTGTTTCAGAGAAACTTGTGGATATATTGCGAGTAATTCTTCCGGTCAGGTATTGAAATGTCAGTTACTTAATGGGAGAGTCTTGCATCAAAACTGTGGGCAGAGATAGGTATTAATGTGAGATTTTTCTGAATCTCTCAACAGAAATTATAGCTCTAGCCAGGCGTACTGGTTGCTGCTTGCACGCGCTCTGATGGCCACTTGTGTCTAGTCTCACGTACAGTTCTCTCTCTAACATTCGAAAATGGCGACGTTGAGCGTCCATAGTTGCCTAGTTTGGGCGCCAGTAGAGCATCAGTACGGATTTTTACGCAGTTGTCGTTTTCCATTTCTTATTGAGTTATCAGTTTCGGCAGTCTGACTCGAAGTAAAAAAGTATACCTTGCGGTACTTTTTGTGTAATTTATTTATTGAGCGGAAATGTTTGAGTAACTTGAAAACGGAAAGGCAGGAAGAAAGAGATGTTTCTCCTGTGCCATGTGTGTAGGGTTTCTAAGCAACCCAAACAACACGCACTTTGACAGCAGATAGAATGCGACTGAGAAAGGAAATTGAGTTTTGGCGGCAAAGCAAATCCATAATCCATGGTGTGTAAAGAAATTTAAACCAAATTGTGTAGACAGTGATGGAATGTTTGCATCTACATAAACGCTCATTACGGAATATTTTCGGAAGGTAGCATAACCAATAGCGACGATATCAAGATTATGTTACTGATAAAACAACCATTATAAGAAAAAACTTCTTAAGGTACAGGTTATTTGTGCCGCAGCTTGTGGCGTTGGTTTAACAACTACCCAGCGGGCGTGTTGTGAGGGAAATATCCTCAATGTTCAATTCTCCATAGAGAAATATTAAACAACATTGCTCTTAACCAAAGTAAACGACTTTGATAATGACGTTGTGAGGCGAGCTGTCTATAGACTTTACGACTATGGCGAGTACCCGATATCAAAAAAACTGAGCGAAAAGGTAACTGAAAAATAAATATTACTGTATTTGCTAAATCTATGGGACACATATTAAACGATATATAATTTAAATATAAGCGCCAGAGTGACCGTGGACAATTTTTACTTGAGCGCAACCACATACTGGACTCCAGCATTAAAATTAGTTCGTTGCGTACTTCAGGTGACATGCGGCCTATATTCTTTTTGGATGAAAATTGGGTTACTCACTCAAAACCGTTCACTAAAATATATGTGATAGAATTAGAGCCAAAGTGGGGGCTTTAAGGTACTTGCTAAAAATGGGCCAGGCTAATTGTTATGTATGTGGAATCAGCGAAGAAAGATTGTCTTAAAGAAAGTAAATTAGTTTACAGATGTAGCAAAACAAACAAGTCAGACAATTACCATCCGGAAATGAACATATCGAAGTCTGACCTATTATGCATTTTCGTTAGCGTACTAATATTCTTGGAATTCCAGTAGATACATTTTTTAGCCTGATACGCGTTTCTTTACTGATTACATACGTTTACATTCCATGTAAATATATAATACTTAATGTTTACTGTAATAATTTTACACCCTGTAGACTTCAATAATGTACACGTATATTAATTCCATAACTAACAGTTTGACATAGCCTAAGTGAATATCCCACCGCAACAACGTAACTTTATTTAATTCTGACCAAAGCGAAAACTATTGCACCGAATAACAAAGCTTCATGTGGCTATCAAGTGCTTGTGATTCACGGTCTGGCAACAGCGCACTAACAGTGATCCACTAGTACTCTGACCACAACTTTAATGGTTCAAATGGCTCTGAGCACTATGAGACTTAACATCTGTGGTCATCAGTCCCCTAGAACTACTTAAACCTAACTAACCTAAGGACATCACACACATCCATGCCCGAGGCAGGATTCGAACCTGTGACCGTAGCGGTCATGCGGTTCCGGACTCAAGCGCCTAGAACAGCATGGCCACACCGGCCGGCGCACAACTATAGTTAGCGCAGACAGAGAACAGACTCGTGAGGGACAACTCAGATCTCTTAGTAACTACCGGGACTAAATTTATCTAATCGGCTAACGCAGATGAGGGCATCAGTGAAACGATACCAGTGACAACACACAATCGATGGAATCTGAAAAGTGTTTACTAAACGTGAGCTGCACTAAGCGTACGAAAACAGTGGTGCTCCCTGCCGCCGTTGGATAAGCAGCTGCAGCAGCAAGTCGTATACTCCTAGCTCACTCATTTGTTACATAGTTTAATTCTTAATTTCTTTGCGTGTTTTTGGTACTTGCATTGTTTAATTCATAAATTTTGGGCGTATTATAGTATTTGATAGTTGCAGCATCGCGTTTTAGTACCTGAATAGTGTAAAATCGCGTAGTCTCCTTCCGCCGCCGAGCAGTGTGTCAGCAGTGCTCAAGTGGCAGCATTACTGCATTTACTAGGCAATCTTGTATTTTAATAACCGTTTAAATTTTGTGTCGATTTGTTTGCGCTCTCTGTAGATTAGTTCAGACGTTCTTTGCACAACAGTTTTTAGCATGGATAGGGACTGCAACTGCTGTGTTCGAATGCAGGCTGAGTTGGCATCCCTTCGCTCCCAGCTTCAGGCAGTGTTGGCTTCGGTCACACAGCTTGAGGCTGTTGCCAATGGTCATCACTGTGGGGGTCCGGATGGGGGTTTGTCGGGGACAGCCAGCTCGTCCCACGCATCCCCCGATCGGACTACGACTGTGGTTGCCTGGGATACTGCCCGCATTGAGGCTGATCCCTCACCTGTGGTAGAGTGGGAGGTCGTCTCAAGGTGTGGCAGGGGGCGAAAGACATTCCGGAGGGCTGAGCGGAAGGCCTCTCCAGTTTGTCTGACGAACCGGTTTCAGGCTCTGTCTCAGGCTGATACTGATCTTCGGCCTGACATGGCTGCTTGTCCTGTTCCAGAGGTTGCCCCTCAGTCTGCAAGATCCGGGCGGTCGCAGAGGGTGGGCTTACTGGTAGTTGGGAGCTCCAACGTCAGGCGCGTCATGGGGCCCCTTAGGGATATGGCAGCAAGGGAGGGGAAGAAAACCAAAGTGCACTCCGTGTGCATACCGGGGGGAGTCATTCCAGATGTGGAAAGGGTCCTTCCGGATGCCATGAAGGGTACAGGGTGCACCCATCTGCAGGTGGTCGCTCATGTTGGCACCAATGATGTGTGTCGCTATGGATCGGAGGAAATCCTCTCTGGCTTCCAGCGGCTATCTGATTTGGTGAAGACTGCCAGTCTCGCTAGCGGGATGAAAGCAGAGCTCACCATCTGCAGCATCGTCGACAGGACTGACTGCGGACCTTTGGTACAGAGCCGAGTGGAGGGTCTGAATCAGAGGCTGAGACGGTTCTGCGACCGTGTGGGCTGCAGATTCCTCGACTTGCGCCATAGGGTGGTGGGGTTTCAGGTTCCGCTGGATAGGTCAGGAGTCCACTACACGCAACAAGCGGCTACACGGGTAGCAGGGGTTGTGTGGCGTGGGCTGGGCGGTTTTTTAGGTTAGATGGCCTCGGGCAAGTACAGAAAGGGCAACAGCCTCAACGGGTGCGGGGCAAAGCCAGGACATGCGGGGACCAAGCAGCAATCGGTATTGTAATTGTAAACTGTCGAAGCTGCGTTGGTAAAGTACCGGAACTTCAAGCGCTGATAGAAAGCACCGAAGCTGAAATCGTTATAGGTACAGAAAGCTGGCTGAAGCCCTAGATAAATTCTGCCGAAATTTTTACAAACGTACAGACGGTGTTTAGAAAGGATAGATTGCATGCAACCGGTGGTGGAGTGTTCGTTGCTGTTAGTAGTAGTTTATCCTGTAGTGAAGTAGAAGTGGATAGTTCCTGTGAATTATTATGGGTGGAGGTTACACTCAACAACCGAGCTAGGTTAATAATTGGCTCCTTTTACCGACGCCCCAACTCAGCAGCATTAGTGGCAGAACAGCTGAGAGAAAATTTGGAATACATTTCACATAAATTTTCTCAGCATGTTATAGTCATAGGTGGAGATTTCAATTTACTAGATATAGACTGGGACACTCAGATGTTTAGGACGGGTGGTAGGGAGAGCATCGAGTGACATTATACTGAGTGCACTATCCGAAAATTACCTCGAGCAATTAAACAGAGAACCGACTCGTGGAGATAACATCTTGGACCTACTGATAACAAACAGACCCGAACTTTTCGACTCTGTAAGCGCAGAACAGGGAATCAGTGATCATAAGGCCGTTGCAGCATCCCTGAATATGGAAGTTAATAGGAATATAAAAACAGGGAGGAAGGTTTATCTGTTTAGCAAGAGTAATAGAAGGCAGATTTCATGCTACCTAACAGATCAAAACGAAAATTTCTGTTCCGACACTGACAATGTTGAGTGTTTATGGAAAAAGTTCAAGGCAATCGTAAAATGCGTTTTAGACAGGTACGTGCCGAGTAAAACTGTGAGGGACGGGAAAAACCCACCGTGGTACAACAACAAAGTTAGGAAATTACTGCGAAAGCAAAGAGAGCTTCACTCCAAATTTAAACGCAGCCAAAACCTCTCAGACAAACAGAAGCTACACGATGTCAAAGTTAGCGTAAGGAGGGCTATGCGTGAAGCGTTTAGTGAATTCGAAAGTAAAATACTAGGTACCGACTTGACAGAAAATCCTAGGAAGTTCTGGTCTTACGTTAAATCAGTAAGTGGCTCGAAACAGCATGTCCAGACACTCCGGGATGATGATGGCATTGAAACAGAGGATGACAAACGTAAAGCTGAAATACTAAACACCTTTTTCCAAAGCTGTTTCGCAGAGGAAGACCGCACTGCAGTTCCTTCTCTAAATCCTCGCACAAACGAAAAAATGGCTGACATCGAAATAAGTGTCCAAGGAATAGAAAAGCAACTGAAATCACTCAACAGAGGAAAGTCCACTGGACCTGACGGGATACCAATTCGATTCTACACAGAGTACGTGAAAGAACTTGCCCCCCTTCTAACAGCCGTGTACCGCAAGTCTCTAGAGGAACGGAAGGTTCCAAATGATTGGAAAAGAGCACAGGTAGTCCCAGTCTTCAAGAAGGGTCGTCGAGCAGATGCGCAAAACTATAGACCTATATCTCTGACGTCGATCTGTTGTAGAATTATAGAACATGTTTTTTGCTCGAGTATCGTGTCGTTTTTGGAAACTCTGAATCTACTATGTAGGAATCAACATGGATTCCGGAAACAGCGATCGTGTGAGACCCAACTCGCTCTATTTGTTCATGAGACCCAGAAAATATTAGATACAGGCTCCCAGGTAGATGCTATTTTTCTTGACTTCCGGAAGGCGTTCGATACAGTTCCGCACTGTCGCCTGATAAACAAAGTAAGAGCCTACGGAATATCAGACCAGCTGTGTGGCTGGATTGAAGAGTTTTTAGCAAACACAACACAGCATGTTGTTCTCAACGGAGAGACGTCTACAGACGTTAAAGTAACCTCTGGCGTGCCACAGGGGAGTGTTATGGGACCATTGCTTTTCACAATATATATAAATGACCTAGTAGATAGTGTCGGAAGTTCCATGCGGCTTTTCGCGGATGATGCTGTAGTACACAGAGAAGTTGCAGCATTAGAAAATTGTAGCGAAATGCAGGAAGATCTGCAACGGATAGGCACTTGGTGCAGGGAGTGGCAACTGACCCTTAACATAGACAAATGTAATGTATTGAGAATACATAGAAAGAAGGATCCTTTATTGTATGATTATATGATAGCGGAACAAACACTGGTAGCAGTTACTTCTGTAAAATATCTGGGAGTATGCGTGCGGAACGATTTGAAGTGGAATGATCATATAAAATTAATTGTTGGTAAGACGGGTACCAGGTTGAGATTCATTGGGAGAGTCCTTAGAAAATGTAGTCCATCAACAAAGGAGGTGGCTTACAAAACACTCGTTCGACCTATACTTGAGTATTGCTCATCAGTGTGGGATCCGTACCAGATCGGGTTGACGGAGGAGATAGAGAAGATCCAAAGAAGAGCGGCGCGTTTCGTCACAGGGTTATTTGGTAACCGTGATAGCGTTACGGAGATGTTTAACAAACTCAAGTGGCAGACTCTGCAAGAGAGGCGCTCTGCATCGCGGTGTAGCTTGCTCGCCAGGTTTCGAGAGGGTGCGTTTCTGGATGAGGTATCGAATATATTGCTTCCCCCTACTTATACCTCCCGAGGAGATCACGAATGTAAAATTAGAGAGATTAGAGCGCGCACAGAGGCTTTCAGACAGTCGTTCTTCCCGCGAACCATACGCGACTGGAACAGGAAAGGGAGGTAATGACAGTGGCACGTAAAGTGCCCTCCGCCACACACCCTTGGGTGGCTTGCGGAGTATAAATGTAGATGTAGATGTAGATGTAGAAAGGTGTCTAAATGTGTCACGACATGTAGCTAAAAGGCGATAAAGAATGCAGTGCCTCCATGCAACACCAGGCACTGCTTCTCCATGTTCTTTGGTAAGTTTCACATTTTGCGACAACATTCACAGGAATTGTTGTAAAATATCGCTTCAATTTAGTTCTATCGATTTTGCAGCATCAGTCCAACCTATTCATATCTCTCAAACTTTTTAAAGACAGAAATTCGACATTACCATTTTCTTCTTGTGGTTATAACCACTTCATAACTTCCTCATTCCGCAGTCTTTTCTTTCTCAACACAGTCTTTAACAATGTAAGGATCCTGGTCATCGATGAAGCCGGCAATCCCTTCATCGTCTGTCAGTACCAAGGTCATCAACATCATATCCCTTCCAGTCTCGAATGTTTTCTTGTTATCATTCCTCATATTCTGATTGTTACTTAATAAGCTCAACTAGCTCGTGATACAAACTGTCTGTGTGATGGATCTTCAGGTGCAGTGATGGTCTTCTTTGAAGGAAGCTTTCTGCTATGTCTAAACACTGATTTCCCCCCAATTTTATTGCATATTCTGTGAAAGCTTGCATCTTCTCTGCCAAGTACACTAGTAAATTTTCTAATGGTACCAGTGTTATTTTTAATTCCAACACTGCAGTATTTCTCATTGCGACTGGTACCTTTCTTCACGAGTCTGTTACTTTAAATTTATCGGAAACACTAAGAACAACGCGTTCTTAGTTAACCTCTATTAAGGCACAACAGCACGATATGTCAGAAGCGAAGTTTTAGATGTCAATTCAGAACAGCAGTTGCGACAGTTGGCAACGAGATCAGCCCAACTTCAACGGAACCTCTACATGGCGCATACGCAGAACTGAATTTGTCGATTGCAATGCTTTCGGTGAATCGATGTTTTGGTTGGTTTTCGGATAATCGATATTCTAATATTTTCGCGACGGTCGTGGACAAACAATAATAATACGGTTTGGAGCGTCTAAGAGACGATACACTTAAGTACAAGATTTGCATATGTAGAACTAAATAGTACCGCAAGAGAGGTATTTAGTTGTTTGTTTTGACGACAGAAGAAATGTTGTAGTACCGGGTGATCAAAAAGTCAGTATAAATTTGAAAACTGAATAAACCACGGAATAATGTAGATAGAGAGGTAAAAATTGACACACATGCTAGGAATGACATGGGGTTTATGCGGGATGGCACTCCACCCCATATTGCTAGAGTCGTGAAAGATCTCTTGCGCGCGTCGTTTGGTGATAATCGTGTGCTCAGCCGCCACTTTCGTCCTGCTTGGCCTCCCAGGTCCCCAGACCTCAGTCCGCGCGATTATTGGCTTTGGTGCTACCTGAAGTCGCAAGTGTATCGTGATCGACCGACATCTCTAGGGATGCTGAAAGACAACATCCGACGCCAATGCCTCACCATAACACCGGACATGCTTTACAATGCCGTTCACAACATTATTCCTCGACTACAGCTATTGTTGAGGAATGATGGTGAACGTATTGAGCATTTCCTGTAAAGAACATCATCTATGCTGTATCTTAATTTGTTATGCTAATTATTGCTATTCTGATCAGATGAAGCGCCATCTGTTGGACATTTTTTGAACTTTTGTGTTTTTTTGGTTCTAATAAAACCCCATGTCATTCCAAGCATGTGTGTCAATTTGTACCTCTCTATCTACATTATTCCGTGATTTATTCAGTTTTCAAATTTATACTGACTTTTTGATCACCCTGTATATAAAAATACTAACGACGAGGAAAGAAGTGATATCGTCTAAGGACAGAGTGGTAGAGTTTACGGCACAAAAGAAAAAGGGATAGATGAGGCGAAATCTCGACGCCATCCGGAAGAGAAAGCTTTGGGATCCCTTCTGCTTTCGCTTCTTTGTTGAAGCGACTGATAATAGAGAATTAATGTTGTCAGTGGCAGGGCTCTGTGAAATACGCCGCTCCCCTCACAAGGTGAGCCGGGGCCACGGGGCGCTGTTTATCTCCGGCCGCAGTGCTGGAGAGTGGGACGCCGGGGTGTGTCGTCCTTAAGGGAGCAGAAAAATAAGCTATTGATCTCGCTTAGTAAACACGGAATGCGCCAGCCGTTGTCACAAAGGTGTGCGGCGGCGCGCCGGCCCGCACGCTGGGAGGAGGCAATTTCCTGAGGCGCGGCCCAGGTCGCAGCCGAGATTGCGCCTGTCATGGGGCGGCGCCGCCGGAACTAATACTCGCTGCGCACAGCACCCTTGCCACACACCGCACCGCGCAACGACTGAAGGGTGTCAGCCAACCCAGCCTGTCTCCGCTCTGACGTCTACCTGCTGTCTACCTGCTGAGGGCCGTCTGCTTCGCCCGTTATCTTTGGTGGATCGTTGTCTTCTATACGTCGTGTTTTTCATTTTATATTGTTCGTATCTCCTTCTTCTTTCCGTGTTATTGGCGTCGCCTTCTACATTTTGCCGACTTTCGAGTCGGTTCCTACGTCTGTCACTTCAACGTTGCCTTGTTCTCGCCAGCCTGCCGGGGTGGCCGAGCGGTTCTAGGCGCTACAGTCTGGAACCGCGCGACCGCTACGGTCGCAGTTTCGAATCCTGCCACGGGCATGGGTGTGTGTGATGTCCTTAGGTTAGTTAGGTTTAAGTAGTTCTAAGTTCTAGGGGACTGATGACCTCAGAAGTTAGGTCCCATAGTGCTCAGAGCCATTTGAACCATTTATTCTTGCCATCCTCATAACAGGAGTGTTGAATAGAAAAGGTACGAAGAAACACTGAGGGTATGATTAAAGTCCTTATCCAGAAGTAATCACTAGAGACCTGAACACTCTAATTCCACTGTTCGCTATCCGATGAGTCCCTGTCCCCAGGATTCACGTGGCTGTGACAGGAGCCAGTCCTCCACTGTGTCCTTCAGTTCGTCGTCCGAGTTGAAGCGCTTCCCTTTGGGATGTTTTTACCGGACCAAACACATGGAAGTCGCAGGGTGATAAGTCCGGGTTCTATGGTGGAAGCTCAAGCTGATCCAACTTGCACTTGACCATCACGCTTCGTGTGATCTTGGAGACGTGTGCACGCGCGTTATCGTGGAGCAGAATCACTCCCTCCGTGAGCAGCACACGCCGTTTTCCCTTGATGAACGTGCGTAGTTTACGGAGTATCTTGCAGTATACGTCACTGCTAAAGGTTTTTCCGTGCTCGAGTAATTCGAACAGTATCGGATCTCCGACGTTGAAAGCGACGGCGAGGAACGCCTTGCCTAATGAGGACAAAGCTCGGAATTTTTAAGGGGGTTCTAAGGGGGCTAATATTGCCTACACGTCTCACTACATTATACTAAAACGGCATATACAAATTCAACCGGTTACGACTTTCGTACCTTTTCATTTGAACAGACCTTAAATAAAACGCTTTCCATCACCTTCTTCGTCCGCTCCCCGGTAGCTGAGTGGTCAGCGCGACAGGATGTCATTCCTAAGGGCACGGGTTCGATTCCCGGCTGGGTCGGAGATTTTTCTCCGCTCAAGGAGTGGGTGTTGTGTTGCCCTAATCATCATCATTTCATCCCCATCGACGCACAAGTCGCCGAAGTGGCGTCACATCGAAAGGTCTACCCGACGGGACGCCCTAGTCACACGACGTCACCTTCTTCGCACTGCCTTCTTCATTTACCCTGTGCCTACCTGCTTATGGCATTCAACATTGAGGTATGAGTCGCCTTTATGCCAACTACATTGCGTCGCCTTGTTGGTGTTACCTTTTCTATGTCGTTTCAACTGTGGCCCACCATTTGCCACACTTTCTTAGCGCCGTCATCTTGGTGTCGGCTTCTTCGTCTTGTCCTATTGACGCCGCCTTCTTCGTCTCTTATCTTCAGTTCTTGCCACCTTCTCCGAATCGTCTTCAACGTATAGACATCATACTCCGTTAATATTTAGGACGTTCAGTGTTGACGTCATGAGTTGCCTGCTCCATGCCGCCTTGGTTACCCAGCATTCTCTGTATATCCTTTTTCCGCGGTCACCTTAACCGTGTTGCATTCTTTGGGTAGCGTTATCATATCGTCGACGAATGGGATGGGTAGTGTCTCGAACAGATATTATGAAATGAATCTTAAAAAAAGTAAAACAAGAGTAATGAATGTAAAAGAAAAATATGTTAACAACGAACTATTAGAAACACGTAGACGCTATACTGTTCAGACAAGAAAATTAAAGTTTTTGAAATTTGTTGTTCCGGAAGAATGCTTAGCTGTTACAGTCCTTTCCCAAGAAATTTATTCTGTGCACCTATAAATCCTTTTTATACTTGCCACTATCATTATCATTATTTCTGTAATATTTATTATTGTTATTACTATTATACTATTATTACTATTATCACAATTAATGGTGGCAGCAACAGTAGTACAAGTACTGTCAGCATTAACTTTAATAGTTCATAGTCAGTATTATTTACTCATATTGTCACTATAACCACTCAGATCATTTTAATGCTATTTTTCATATTAAAATTCTTATTTCTCAGTTAACTATGATGTAAAGAATCTAAATAAATAAAACTCAAGCTAGGAGGTGATACTGTTTTCAATGGGGTCCAAGTACTCGTAACCAAAATCAGGTGTAACTCGCAAAGTTAAAAATCGTTTAAATTTATTGATACGATCAGTGGAGGTACTCTTTGCACCTAATACTGAGGGCGAAGAAAGATAATGACCAGAAAAAAGCTAATAACAGTTCGAAGTCATACACACTCTTTCAACTTCTATCGAAACAGCTACTCTCGTCAGCTACTGCTTCGAGAGTCTTCTCAGAGTGAAGGATTAATATTTATTGTGTCAGAACAGGGGGTACACAATGACATAAGAGATTATGTACAAATGATACTCACTGGTACAATTTCTTATCACAGAAAAGCGAATCAGCATTAAGCAGGGTTGGCTAATGTGTCAAGCCTATTGTGTACAGTATCAAAGCTGCTACTGGGGAGAATCAACGTACTAACAGATTGAACTAAAGCGATCTCTACTGATTGAGTATTAGGGAGACGAGCAGCCAAGAAAATGTGGGCGTACTGTACTGAGATAAAATATACTCTCACAAAGACGAAAGTTGAATCATATTATTTATTAATACGTAAGCAGAAATTTAAGATTTCATTCCTTTCACAAGACATGTATGACCTGAACAGCAAATTAGTTTTCTGACATAAACTCAACTTAATGTTTGAAGTACTTTCATAATCGTTAGAAATTATTATAAAAATGTATTGTTTCTTATTCTGTATGCACTGGAAATATATGTTTCAAGAAACGACAGTGACAATCTCAGCTTGTCGAACAATAACTACATGTGGGACTACAGAGATCGCTGGCACGGAATTTGCAACAATTCGATTCGGTAAATGTGCACATACGGTGTAGGTGATTCCTCCGCTGCGTATTGTTGTTGGTACAGTTTCTTGATATGAATTATGGAAAGTCAAAAGGAAGAATCACGCATCAGATATAGATGGCCTATGAGGTTCTCGTTCGCAATTCCCTTTCCTTCGTAAACGAAGTTCGCTGATATTTTATTTCATTCGCAGCAATTTCACCAGCTAATATCTTCTTTCACTCATAGCTATTTTAGGTTACTGCCAAACGACAACCTCGTGAATCGTGAAATATTCTGGAAAAAGCAACCAAATATTTGCGATTCTCATTGGATACCTCATATTACACCTGACTGGCTACGACTAACGAATTCACAATATCAGCAGACAACGGAAATCCACCGATACCGTAAACGCACTTGAGTCGTCAGGTTTTCCTGTAATTACAATATTCATGAAATTCATGCTCCTCCAACACAAACTGCCTCAGTCAAAACCTGATAAAGAGTGCGGATGACTGGTCTGCGAAATCAAATTGCACTGGATGGAACTGCCGTAACGAAAATTATTACCTCCGTTAAATGTACATTCCCGGAAGAATTTAAGAATGATTGCAAATCGAACGCGCGGGCCGTTAATGATAAGTATCGAAAGTGCGACTGTATCTCGATCACACGACTCTGGTAGTACGAATTATGGGTGGATATTATTTACAAGGTGCATTAGAGCAATGACAAAAGACGAACTTTTACTAAGTTGCAATTAATTACAAATGGAAGTAATAACTTCAGTTACTGTCTTCGTCAGCCATGTCTTCTTCATGCACTATTCCTCGTGTTGTGTAAGCTGCCGGTAGCAATCCTTTTTCAACACAACCTAGGAATAGTCTTGCCGTGTCGTTCAGAAATATCGGGGAAGTACCACGAGGGGCAATTTTTTCAAGCAGCCTTAAGTTGTGCAGAAAGAGGAACTGGAAGAGTCAAAAGAGTCCGTCCCTATCTCCTGGACGCCCCTCTCTTTTTATCGACGACTGACAGCTTAAAGGAAGGTTCGATCTGTGTGTGGACAGATGGATCATCTGGTGACACAAATTCCACAGTATTATCCACAAATTCATGTTTAGACCCTTCGTTCTTTAAGGTGTCGTACGACCTAAAGGCATCTTGGTAATATAAAGTGCTCTATCAGAGACACTAAAGTTTTAAAGTTTTCATCCCCCTTGAATTAACTCTAACTATAAAGGACCTGCGGGATTCTCTTTCAAAGATACATGGTAGCCATATGCGTCTCGTCTATTTCGATACCCAGCGAGGTGGCGCAGTGGTTAGCATACTGGATTCGCACACGGTTCATACCATCCGGCCACCCTGATTTAGATTTTCCGTGATTTCCCTGAATAGTTTAAGGCAAATGCTGGGGTCGTTCCTTCGAAAGGGCAAGGTCGACTTCCTCCTCCATCCTTTCCTAATCCGTGCTTTTGGTCGGTCTCTAATGACCTACTCTCCTCCTATTCCTCTGGTTCGACAGCCTTGTTTTGTCCACCGAGTGGAACATTCTCGGTCGTAGCTCTGACGTAACAGACATCTCGCTAGAAGCTGTGGTAGTCGCACACGATGTTCATGGACAATTGTGTTTCAAAAACTGTCGCTCGTAGGGTATCATTTCTTATCCAACAAGAAAATGATGCTCTTCTTAGTGGATAACCTGGAACTGTCAAAGTATATGTACTTTCTGTAGATGTTCTCTTCTGACAATGGGTGCGATACAACTGCAAAGGAAAATCAGCGTCCTCACGGTTCGTTTCGAACTTTCACGGAGTTGAGTCCATGACATACTACGCAATTTCTGTTACCCTCATTTGGATCAAAACCGAGTCCCGACAAAATTTCAAACAACTTTTCGTACTACTTAACTGAGGAATTAGATTTCGCTATATGAGACTATCGGCACTCGAAACCGCAAAGCTTTCAATCATTGCTGTTCACAACAGGAAAAGATGAACAATGTTCCCTGGCAACGCAATAAACATTTACCGTAATTAACACCACTAGAGTCGTGTGGTCGACGTCGAGTTGAACATTACATATATGTCGTTAGTGGCCCGAGCGTTCGATAGACAATCATTCTTGGAAATTTACTGCGTCTACACAAATGTTAAATAGATTTGACGCCTGCGATTTGGGCGCCCCGGTTTGGCGGAACTCGTTTGTTTGTTGATGACTTACCTTCTGCTGCTACAGCTGCACCGTACTCTTAACTGCTTTTCGCGGTTTTATGAAGATTTTGCTGACTGGACGCGGACACTATCGTTTTGCTGCAAGTCGCCTCGTCTCAGACTGATGCTAGGCAACGGCGTGGGCCGTTGCAGGGACTACTCTATTGTTGAGAATTGCGTCACGGCTTCATATTTTGCTTAGTCTCAGGAGTTTTTGGAGAATAATCATCGGAAAATTATGCACACGACCATCGAAAACAGAAGGAGGTTCATAGCTGGGGTGAGGCCGGCGGGGCAATGTCGGTGGGAGTAAGGTGCCTGTGGAATTACAGAAAAGGAAAGAAATGGGGAGAAGTTAAAATGGGAAGAAGAAGTGGAAAATTTAGCAAAATCGATTCGTCAAGTGAAGTCTTTCACTATGATAAAATAGTGAAAGATTATTTTGTAAATCATCTTGAAGTACAGATATACAAACTCCGTCCGAACAGGCCTTGGGACGGCAAACGATACCGGCCGGCCGCCGTGTCATCCTCAGCTCACAGGCGTCACTAAATGTGGATATGGAGGGGCACGTGGTCAGCACACCGCTCTCCCGCCGTATGTCAGTTTAAGAGACCAGAGCTGCTACTTCTCAATCAAGTAGCTCCTCAGTTTGCCTCAAGAGGGCTGAGTGCACCCCGCTTGCCAACAGCACTCGGCAGACCGCTGGCAGAGCTAGCGCAGTCCGATATCGCTTATCTTAAACCTAGGTCAAAAATCAGTCTAGGCGCTACAGTCTGGAACCGCGCGACCGCTACGATCGCAGGTTCGAATCCTGCCTCGGGCATGGAAGTGTGATGTCCTTAGATTGGTTAGGTTTAAATAGTTCTAGGTTGTAGAGGACTGATGACCTCAGAAGTTAAGTCCCATAGTGCTCAGAGCCATTTGAACCAAAAATCAGTCTGCATTAAGATATGAGCATTAATTAATTGGATATGGGCTTAGAGAGTAGGTGTGAGTAAGTGTATCGTGTTTCAGCTAAGGATACGATAGAGCATCCCTCATGAGTGGTAAACACAATTGGGTGCAAAACCCAATCAAGTGACAATTCTAATTTAGTTATTAAATCGTCATTTTTTCTGTTTTCCGTCTTTCCCTCAGTTGCTTTAAATTCGTGGAGGTATGTACTGCCTTTGCAACTTAGTGAAGCCACTTCGTTTATTGTCATACGCCTTTCGCTGGGAAGCCTCATCAGTGGCCTGTAGTAGAAGTTTCCTTTCATACATACAATAGTTATAACACGCTTGTGTAATACATTTTGCCTCTCTCTCTCTCTTTTAGGCACTGTAGAGGATAATCAAGAAACATCGCTGTGTTCTGTATTTGGAAACGGTACAGGACACCTAAAACGTTTTTCGTGTGATAGGATTTAA
Source organism: Schistocerca cancellata (assembly GCF_023864275.1). Taxonomy (NCBI): domain Eukaryota; kingdom Metazoa; phylum Arthropoda; class Insecta; order Orthoptera; family Acrididae; genus Schistocerca; species Schistocerca cancellata. The sequence goes on from NC_064628.1 coordinate 610,139,481, forward strand.
AAAATTGTTCCGTGACTACTTCTAAGGTAACGTTAGAGACACCAAAACCATCACGTACGGCTAGCAGGTAAGAATTCATCTGTACTGATGACATTTTTTTTTAAGGCTTTGAAAGACATAGTTCGTAAGAGAAAGAAAAGTTGTGAGCAATGTGTAGCAATAGGTCTTCAAACCCTTGCCATCCTCAGGTTCAATATAAACCACTAGAAAGAAATAGTGCAGCATCTAAAGCCTTGCATCCTAAGACTACTGACGCCGCTGGTCACGATCCTATTCCTAGCAGCAGTGTAGAGAGGCAAATGAACGGAATAGGCTTCAGTAATCGACGACTGCCTGATGCCACCTTGCCTTCCCGGAAGTTTTGATCACTCAGTGTACTTCAGTAGTGATGTGTGTGACATTCCGTAGAGGCAAATATCGTTGTTTGCTTGATCACGAAGTCTAGTTTCAAATGTGGAGAGGTGCCGCACACTATGTGAGGGACGGGCGAGGGTAGCGAAGCTGTCACAAAGTGAAAGTGATCTGCACGGCTCGTTGGCTGTGCACACGACGTCCCTAGCAGCCGCAGGCGCACCAGTGACGACCGCAGCCTGCTTGTAGCACAGTGGCGCGGCGCGGCGCGGCATCGCGGAGGCAGAGGAATACACGCCGAAACGTGGAGGTGGAGATGGAGGTGGAGGCGGCTTGGGCACAGCGCAGCAGAGGTAATTAAACTCGCCGCCGCTACTTCTGGGGGGCGGCCTCAGCGCAGTCACTGGCTCACTGACTGACGATCCGTCCTCCGTCTGGTGCGCGTCCCCTGAATCGAGCTGCGGTCGGAGCAGCCACTGTCAAACAAGTACAGTCGCGGCCGCCCACCGAGGGACACCTCCGCGCTTCCAGGCTGTCCGGAGACGACCGACGGCAACAGCTCTCGTATACCCTTTGAATCTGTAGTGATACGAATATACCGATTCGTTACTACAAACCCGGACGTGTGATTATGATTCATTATAGGTATTTACAGATATTAAAAGGTGGCTGTGTAAGAAAATTTCACTTCTGGCGATGTGATGTTGTTTGGTTATCAAATGGTTCAAACGGCTCTAAGCACTATGGGACTTGACATCTGAGATCATCAGTCCCCTAGACTTATAACTACTTAAACCTAACCAACCTAAAGACATCACACACATCCATGCCCGAGGCAGGATTCGAACCTGCGACCGCAGCAGCAGCGTGGTTCCGGGCTGAAGCGCCTAGAACCGCTCTGCTACAGCGGCCGGCGCTTAATTATCACTGTATAAGTTGCACAGGGGACTGATCTGTATCTCCTCACTTGGTAAGAGAATACACAGAGAGCGAATTATTTATTTCGTGTATGAACCGGCGTTCTTCCCATATCCTCTCCATTTCTCCAGATGATCTCTGCGAAGTGTGTCTCGTACGTGAGTACGTGAGGTTCAAATGGCTCTAAGCACTATGGGACTTAACGTCTGAGGTCATCAGGTCCCTAGACTTAGAACTACTTAAACCTAATTGACATAAGGACATCACACACATTCGAACCTGCGACCGTAGCGGCAGCGCGGCTCCGGACTGAAGCGCCTACAACCGCTCGGCTACAGCCGCCGGCGTTACCTGTTAAATCTGTCAGTCAGAGGAGCAGAGGCGTTCTTGTGTATTCTGGGTTTTGTAGTACCATTATCCCTGTAGAGTTCTAACTAAACTGTCTCCCAGCGAATGAGAACCACCTTCGCTGAATAATTTGAAATGGCATTGGAGATTGTGTTGCCAACCAACCTCGTAAGATATAATATTCCTTGGAGCACATCTTGGTTCAAATGATTCAAAAGGCTCTGAGCACTATGGGACTTAACTTCTGAGTTCATCAGTCCCAACTTAGAACTACTTAAACCTAACTAACCTAAAGACATCACAAACATCCATGCCCGACGCAGGATTCGAACCTGCGATCGTAGCGGTCGCGCGGTTGCATACTGTAGCGCCTAGAAGCACATCTTGGTATAATTTTGTTACGGTAAATGCCCATTACTTTTTTGTTAATCATAAGGGAATCATTTCATTTACGAATACTTTGCGGAATATTCAGGAGTGCTTTTTGCTTCGTTTCGGAGAGTTCTCTGTTAATTTTCTTGTGTAATGTGCAGACTGATATTTTGTTCATGCTGACACCGACCATGTACCATGAACGGTGGCCTCTGTTTGATTAATTACCAATAGTGTTATACTTAAAATCGTCTGGAATTTGATTTAAAGAGTTTCCGATTTGATTCAAGGCGTTGCCTTTGTCTTAACCAGACAGAGATTTATCGAGTGAGGAACTACATACACTGACCAGCAAGAAAATTATGATCACCGACCTACTATCGAAATAAGCCCGCCAGGGCGATGGCAGCGTCGCCTGGAGAGGAATGACTCTTACAAGGGAATGGTCAGACTTGTCATGCCGAAACATGTATTGATTTTTTTAGCACTGTTATTTAACTGTGCAAAAGGTCCGTTTGCAAAATTGTAGCTGCTGACATGAACTGGAAGTCCCTAAAAAAGAATCACGAACATGGCTGTGTTTCCTGCTTGGCGCTTGCAGTGACGGCTGGCCACCCCTGGAAATGGCGAGTCGCGAGCGTTGTGCGCATGGTCTGGAAGTGCGGCCGTCTTATCGCGGCGTTCACTAAAGAGGAATATCGCTGCAAGGTTTTGGTGGAAAGGGGAAACGAATATTCATTTCTGTGGCATGCACGTCCTTTTAATTTTTGGTACGTATTTCGAAACATACCGTCCTGAAACTGGTTAGAGATATGAAAGATGTTCTGTACATGTTCATCTATACTCCGCAAACCACTTTACGGTGAACATTCAATCTCCCCTCACAGGTGATGGCGAACCCTGTAACCTGCTGTTTTGCTGCTTGCCATGGAGATATACCACAGTCGCCAAATGAAGCAATCAACAGAAAACACATGTGAAGACTATGTGTTGTGCGACATGGTTGTTAAACTTCTAGACGAGCATGTAAATGGCGCAGACATGTGGCTAGAAACAACTGGAACACTCGATATTGCAGACTGTGACTCTACAGACGGCGAAGACACCGACGAAAGTTGCACTCATGAAGACTCTTCGAGTGATAGTGCCACGTACCATCATCAATTATCTCCGAAAGTAACACCAGCAACTACAATTACCTTATCAGACAAAGAAAAAGCGGTGACGTATTGGTTGAACGAAAGTGGTAAGAAATGCCTACGTGTCAGTACTGTTCAAAATAAGTATCGCTTTCTCCGTTCTGAAAGATGGAAAAAGCAAGTCGCTCGACGACGTAATAGTCGACTGGAAATTGCGACGGAGATAAATGCGCGACTTTTTGAGTTATTTACCGATGCCAGACAACAGTCATTTGGTGTGAGCAATACAACTTTGCGTGATTGGGCGTTAGAGATTGCCAACGCGATAGACGCTACAGAATTTACAGCTTCTCAAAGTTGGATTAGTCGCTTCAAAAGATCACATAAAATTGTGGCAAGAAAAATAACAAAATTTGTATCGAGAAACAGGTCGGAAAATGAAGTGACACAAATCGAAATGATAGAAGCTTTTATTACGAATGTAAAAAAAATAAGATCGCTAGTTTTAGTGAATCGTGCGTGTACAGTGCAGATCAATCAGGTTTTAAAAAAGAAACGCGTGCGAAAAGAACACTGTCATTCAAACGGGAAAAACATATTGAGGCGATTGCACAGTCCACGACTGTACTCACGCATTCATACACTATAATGCCCATAATTAGTCTGGATGGTTCATTGCTGCCTAAAATATATGTGTGTCTTCAATAACCAACTGGACGTTTTGGACCACGTGTCAAAAGAACAATGTTCTATGCAAACAGTCTTGTAGTAGACGCATCGAAGTCTGGAAAAATGGGAAACGAAAACGTTACACTTTTCATGCGTCATGCTTTTCTTCCGTTGTGCTGGAACAAATCTCTTCTCCTTCTAGATTCGTGGTCAGGTCATAAAAGGTCTGATTCATTAAAAGCTGTATTTCGAGCCCACCCTGACAAAGAAGTAGATATTCTTCAGATTCCACCAGGCACGACCAACGTAATTCAACCTTTAGACAGAGAATTTTTCCGCCAGTGGAAGGCATTTTACAGAAAACTAACAGAGAAAAATTATTGTGTGCTGATCACTGCAATTTCCTGTCTATCACCGTGATAATATTCTCAAGCTGCAATCAGTAGTACATTATCGATTTTCCTCTCCACGATTTCAGAATTTGATTAAATATGCGTGGCACTCCTCGAAATATGCTGATATTAGGCCTGATTCATTCCTAACACCAGCCCAGTTTTGTCTACGGACATCTAACAACGTCTGTGATTCGCAGGGCTGTCATATGTCGTCTTTGCTTGTATGTTCTTGGTGCACAAAAAACCTATGTTTTGAACATTGTATCAATGTTTCTCATTTTTGCGGTAATTACAAGAATTAAATTTGGACGTGTTCTAAATCGTATATTTATTTGTGTCTATTTCATAGCTATTTGGAAAGAATGTCGTAGATAACATATCAGCCATATTTGTCAACGAATGTTTAATTATCATACGATCGCTTTCACTGGGGGAATCAGCTCTCTCACCTCTGTGGCAAGAGAGAGGCGCGTAGCTAACGCCACCTTGTCCCTAGATGGCGTTGGTATAACGTAGCGAGAGAGGTCAGGGTTGTACAAGAGGCAGTTATAAGTGTGGAAACCATGCGACAATAATGTCTTACTTCATAAAATTGTTTACAGACTTCCAGGTCATGTCAGCAGCTAAAATTTTGCATACAGACTTCTTGCAATGTTAACTGACAGTGGTCAACACAGGTTTCGACATGACAAGTATGACCATTCCCTTGTTAGTGAGATACAGGCACGGTGCATGTAGTGACCGTGAGCGTGTGGCCGGTGTAGAATGGGGAAAGCGCGCTGACTATATGAGTTTGACCGAGGGCAGTCTGTGATGGCCCGAAGACTCGACATGAGCATTTCGGAAACTGCACAACTTCTCGGGTGTTCAAAGAGCGCTGTGGTGAGTGTCTTCAACACGTGGCGTAACCCAGGTGAAACCACGTCTAGACGTCATGTGGTTGGGTGGCCATCCCTCATTACAGATGTCGGTGGTCGTAGTCTGGACAGATTGATAAAACAGGACAGGTAGCGAACTGTAGCGGATCTAACATCAGAGCCGGTCGCTGTGGCCGAGCGGTTCTACGCGCTTCAGTCCGGAACCGCTCGACCACTGCGGTCGCAGGTTCGAATCCTGCCTCGGGCATGGATGTGTGTAATGTTCTTAGGTTAGTTAGGTTTAAGTAGTTCTAAGTTCTAGGGGACTGATGACCTCACATATTCAGTCCCATAGTGCTCGGAGCCGTTTGAACTAACATCAGACATTTATGGTGGGCAGAGCACAAGTGTGTCTGAACACATAGGAAACCGAACATTCCTAACGATGGGCTTCCGCAGCCTATGACCCATGCATGTGCCCATGTTAACACCGCGGCATCGGCAACTACGTTTGAAACAGGCACTTGACCGTCGGCGCTTAAATTTGGGGCAGTGGCAGGGCGTTACATGGTCTGATGAATTCCGATACCTTGTTCCTCATGCCGATGGGAGGGCACGAATCCATCATCTTCCAGAGGAACAGCTCCTTGACGCCTGTACTGCTGGACGGAGACAACCCAGCAGAGGCTCTATTACGCTCTGGGGAACACTCGCGTTGGCATCTATTGGTGTAGTGGAGCTCGTGCGAGGCACAACGACAGCCAAGGAGTATCTTACACTGGTTGCAGATCACAGACACCTCTTCATGTTTTCCAAAGGCTGTGGAATTTTTCAACAAGACAACCAGGCAAGGAATGTGATGGAGTGGTTCGAAGAACACGGTGGCGAGCTCCAACAGATGTGATGCCTCCCCCCCCCCCCCAGCACGCCCGATCTGACAACTGAACACATCTGGGATGTGATTGAACTTGACGTCTGGGCTCATCGACCCCCTCCTCGGAACTTGTGGGAATTAGGTGACTTGAGTGAGCAGGTGTGGTGCCACCTCCCCCATCCCCCCAGCAACCTACCAAGGCCCCACTGCTTCCATGCCACGACGTGTCGTCGCAGTTACTCGTGCCAAAGATGGACATACCAGCTGTGAGATAGGTGGTCACAATGTTATAACTGATCAGTGTGTATACGAAGTGATGAAGCAGAAATCGCAGGCTGTACCATTATATAGAACGCCCGATTCTGTGGAGAACGAACCCAAATTTTTATGACATCTCTCTTTTGGTGCCACGCGGGCTAGCCGCGAGGTCTTAGGCGTCTTTTCACGGTCCGCTCGGCTCGTGCAATCGGAGGTTCGAGACCTCCCTCGGGCATGGGTTTGTGTGTGTCGTCCTTAGCGTAAGTTAGTTTAAGTTAGATTACTTAGTGTGTAAGCTTAGGGACCGATGACCTCAGCAGTTTGGTCCCATAAGACCTTACCACATATTTACAAATTTTTCTCTATTGGTTTAATGATTATGAAATACATTTTTAGTGGAAGTTATCTGAATTTGACTTTCTGACCTCCCTAGCTCACCCATGCAGTGTAGATGGTGGCGGAATATACGGAGTTGAGTGTGGGTTTGGAAAATACTTAAAGTAGCATTATTCTCCCGTTTCGTAATTCCCAATTTCTCTTATCCCCATCCTTCAGTTTTTCACGCTCGTTTTTCCACGCAGTTTGTGATTCAAACATGATGATTATATAAAGAAGGGTCTGCAATTTCAGTTTAGTTTCAGTGTTTGTTCATGTAATTAATTTGGGATATTAGCCACCGTAGTAAATTTCCCGTTGTAGTGAGGACTGTTCTACGAGTATTCCACCCAATTCACATTTGTCCGCTTCCTGATTACTGTTCCCTCCAAAAGCTAAGGCTGAAGATTATTAAATTGAGTATGTGCGTTGAGGCAGTTGCTTGTTTATATCAGCCACATCTAAGTCTAGTCGGACAGAATTATTGGCATTGTCTCATTGTGTTATTTAATATCAGGGTTCTTAGTGAATTCGGCTGCCATTCCGCGCTCAATAGGCGTGAGCAAGATAAAATTACGTGAGTCACTTTTTCACTGCCATTTTCCCTGCCTTTACTGAGTCATGGCACGTACTCCACGATACAGTCACATTAATGTGGCTACTGCACATGTGCGACGTCAAAGTGCAATAACCACTCACCGACGAGACGTGGCAGCACTAGCAGTGAAGGGTCAATAAAGCGTGCATGGGGATGCAGAAAACAATGCAGTCGTTGTACTATTGCTGAGACGGAGCGATTTATCTGACGTCTTTGCTTTTCCGGCCAATGGAGGAAGCATTCCCGAAGCGGATAAGTTTGTAAACTGTTCGCGTGCCACCATGGTCAAAGTACACCATGCGTGGCAAAATGCGCTACCGAAAACGGACACCGCGGCAACTGTGGTAGGCCATGCGTTGCAGACGACAATGGTGAACGACGGCTGCGGACGTGTGTACGAGCGAATAGTCGCGCTACTCTTGAGCATCTGACCACCTGGATGAACCAAGGGGCAACCAACAGTGTCTCGTCAACGACCATTCAGCGAACGTTGTTGCATATGGGTCCCTGCAACAGCGCCTGGTTCATGCACCCAAGCTGACTCCTGTCCATTAGCGACGAAGGCTGGAATTCGCACGCCAGTACCTCAACCCCCCCAAGAACCATGGACCTTGCCGTTGGTGGGGAGGCTTGCGTGCCTCAGCGATACAGATGGCCGTATAGTAGGTGCAACCACAACGGAGGGGTATCCGTTGATAGGCCAGACAAACGTGTGGATCCTGAAGAGGGGCAGCAGCCTTTTCAGTAGTTGCAGGGGCAACAGTCTGGATGATCGACTAAACTGGCCTTGTAACACTAATCAGAACGGCCTTGCTGTACTGGTACTGTGAACGGCTGAAAGCAAGGGGAAACTACAGCCGTAATTCTTCCCGAGGGCATGCAGCTTTACTGTATGGTTAAATGATGATGGCGTCCTCTTGGCTAAAATATTCCAGAGGTAAAATAGCCCCCCATTCGGATCTCCGGGCGGGGACTATTCAAGAGGACGCCGTAATCAGGAGAAAGAAAACTGACGTTCTACGGATTGGAGCGTGGAATGTCAGATCCCTTAATCGGGCAGGTAGGTTAGAAAATTTAAAAAGGGAAATGGACAGGTTAAACTTAGATGTAGTGGGAATTAGTGAAGTTCGGTGGCAGGAGGAACAAGACTTTTGATCAGGTGAATACAGGGATATAAATACAAAATAAAATAGGGGTAATGCAGGAGTAGGTTTAATAATGAATAAAAAATAGGAGTGCGGGTAAGCTACTACAAACAGCATAGTGAACGCATTATTATGGCCTAGATAGACACGAAGCCCATGCCTACTGCAGTAGCACAAGTTTATATGCCAACTAACTCTGCAGATGATGAAGAAATTGATGAAATGTATGATGAGATAAAAGAAATTATTCAGGTAGTGAAGGGAGACGAAAATTTAATTGTCATGGGTGACTGGAATTCGACAGTAGGAAAAGGGAGAGAAGGAAACATAGTGGGTGAATATGGATTGGGGGTGAGAAACGAAAGAGGAAGCCGTCTGGTAAAATTTTGCACAGAGCATAACTTAATCATAGCTAACACTTGGTTCAAGAATCATAAAAGAAGGTTGTATACGTGGAAGAATCCTGGAGATATTGAAGGTATCAGATAGATTATATAGTGGTAAGACAGAGATTTAGGAACCAGGTTTTAAACTGTAAGGGATTTCCAGGGGGGGATGTGGACTCTGACCACAATCTATTGGTTATGAACTGTAGATTAAAACTGAAGAAACTGCAAAAAGGTGAGAATTTAAGGAGAAGGGAACTGGGTAAACTGACTAAACCAGAGGTTGTACAGAGTTTCAGGGAGAGCATAAGGGAAGAATTGACATGAATGGGGGAAAGAAATATAGTAGAAGAAGAATGGGTAGCTCTGAGGGATGAAGTTGAGAAGGCAGCAGAGGATCAAGTAGGTAAAAAGACGAGAGGTAGTAGAAATCCTTAAATCCTTGGGTAACAGAAGAAATATTGAATTTAATTGATGAAAGGAGAAAATATAAAAATGCAGTAAATGAAGCAGGCAAAAAGGAATACAAACGTCTCAAAAATGAGATCGACAGGAAGTGGAAAATGGCTAAGCAGGCATGGCTAAAGGACAAATGTAAGGATGTAGAGACTTATCTCACTAGGGTTAAGATAGATACAGCCTACAGGAAAATTAAAGAGACCTTTGGAGATAAGAGAGCCACTTTTATGAATATCAAGACCTCAGATAGAAACCCAGTTCTAAGCAAATAAGGGAAAGCAGAAAGGTGGAAGGAGTATATAGAGGGTCTATATAAGGGCGATGTGCTTGAGGACAATATTATGGAAATGGAAGAGGATGTAGATGAAGGTGAAATGGGAGATACGATACTGCGTGAAGAAACTGACAGAGCACTGAAAGACCTGTGTCGAAACAAGGCCCTGGGAGTAGACAACATTCCATTAGAACTACTAACAGCCTTGGGAGAGCCAGTCCTGATAAAACTCTACCATCTGGTGAGCAAGAGGTATGAGACAGGCGAAATACCCTCAGACTTCAAGAAGAATATAATAATTCCAATCCCAAAGAAAGCAGGTGTTAACAGATGCGAAAATTACCGAACTCTTAGATTAGTAAGTCACAGCTGCAAAATACTAACGTGAGTTCTTTACAGACGAATGGAAAAACTGGTAGAAGCTGACTTCGGGGGAGATCCGTAGAAATGTTGGAACACGTGAGGCAATACTGACCCTACGACTTATCTTAGCAAATAGATTAAGGAAAGGCAAACCTATGTTTCTAGCATTTGTAGACTTAAAGAAAGGTTTTAACAGTGTTGACTAGAATACTCTCTTTCAAATTCTGAATGTGGTAGGGGTAAAATACAGGGAGCGAAAGGCTATTTACAATTTGTACAGAAACCAGATGGCAGTTGTAAGAGTCGGGGGGCATGAAAGGCAAGCAGCGGTTGGGAAGGGAGTGAGGCAGGGTTGTAGCCTCTCCCCGATGTTATTCAATCTGTATATTGAGCAAGCAGTAAAGGAAACAAAAGAAAAATTCGGAGTAGGTATTAAAATCCATGGAGAAGAAATAAAAACTTTAAGGTTCGCCGATGGCATTGTAATTCTGTCAGAGACAGCAAAGGACTTGGAAGAGCAGCTGAACGGAATGACAGTATCTTGAAAGGGAGATATAAGATGAACAACAACAAAAGCAAAAAGAAAATAATGGAATGTAGTCGAATTAAATCGGGTGATGCTGAGGGAATTAGATTAGGAAATGAGACACTTAAAGCAGTAAAAGAGTTTTGCTACTTGGGGAGCAAAATAACTGATGATGGTCGAAGTAGAAAGGATATAAAATGTAGACTGGCAATGGCAAGGAAAGCTTTTCTGAAGAAGAGAAAGTGGTTAACATCGAGTATAGATTTAAGTGTCAGGAAGTCGTTTCTGAAAGTATTTGTATGGAGTGTAGCCATGTATGGAAGTGAAACATGGACGATAAATAGTTTGGACAAGAAGAGAATAGAAGCTTTCGAAATGTGGTGCTACAGAAGAATGCTGAAGATTAGATGGGTAGATCACATAGCTAATGAGGAGGTATTGAATAGAATTGGGGAGAAGGGGAGTGATTGGTGATTCCTTAATGTCTCAGAATATGTCCTCCCAACCGATTCCTTCTTCTAGCCAAATTGTGCCACAAATTTGTTTTCTCTCCAATTGTATTCAATACCTCCTCATTAGTTATGTGAAATTAACAATTACAAAACAGTTAATTTTTCCTAACATATTTGAATTGTATAAATACTGATACGATATCTTTGGCAAAGAGATTTATCTTAAGTCACTTACGAGCTTAAGGTTTCCTGAGTCTGTTATTAAAAGTACTTATTGCCCAAAAGTAACACTCAGTAATTAACACCTCTACTGGTGAACTACAAGGTACCTAGGTAAGCCTTCCAACTCGGACTGTCCCTGTAATGCAACCGCTAGTATACTAGTGCTCACAGGTGTGATGTCCCCTCGTTTCTAATATGCCAACGGCAATTATTTTCGTGTTTCCTGGGTGTCTTGTCACATAGCTTCTACTTCCCATTACGGGTTTCCTCATTTCAGGTAACTTCCAATCCCAGATGGAGTGACTTTCAGATATGCGTGTCCTCGCTAGCACGTCTGTATTTCATCCCTCTGCCCGTCCGATCTTACCTACAGACATCGAAGTGCAGCTACTTTGTGGAGGCCATGGGCACACCACTTTCCCCTTTGCAAGCTGACAGTGCTACGTTTGCTCTTCTGAAACATGTTTGTATCGAAGACGAACCTTCTTCACGTCGATGAAGTGCGTTCATTTATATTTAATATTAATGAAATTTGACAACCATGACAAATAGCTACCCTTTAAAATGATGTAGCGAACATATCTGAGGAGGTAAAGCCAATATAATAATAATGAAAATAATGGATGTCGGTGAAAAAAATGTTCAAATGTGTGTAAAATCTTATGGGACTTAACTGCTAATGCCATCAGTCCCTAAGCTTACACACTACTTAACCTAAATTATCCTAGGGAGGACTCGTAACTCCGCCGGGACGAGCCGCACAGTACATGACTGCAGCGCCTTAGACCACACGGCTAATCCCGCGCGGCGATGTCGGTGACCTGACTACTCCCCTGACGTTTCTGGTCTCAAACAGTATTCCTTACCGGACGTTGGCAAACGCAGCTCATATCTTCCGACATAACGATCGAACATGTGGAGTTTTATATTTCTATAGAAATAATGGGTACCAGTAGTCTGCTGCTGTGCCTCAGTATGAGCGCCCACTCGATAACGTTTTTCAGTTACATAATTTCTTCACTGCAGTTTTCGAGTGATGTCGTACTAGTCTTAGAGAGGTGCATGTGTACACCGAATATTCACAGAATCGTGGGCCAATACCTTTGAGCCTCCCGTCAGAATGAGCAGAATTGTGTAACAGCTTCTGAAATATCAAAAGGGAGAAATGGAAAAAGGCATTTCAGAAGCCAGTCAGAAGCCGTAATTTACTTCGTCGAATGTTTCTCTCAATACGTAGCTCCAACCGAATACGTCGAAATGTGAGCGACGTATGAGAGTGTAATTGAAAGGTACGAACGATGGACAGGAAACGAAACACCTTTATTCTCGTCAGATAGAATTCTCCGTTAGGTAAACAAGAAATGATTCGAAGCGGAAAACTCTTTCCAAAGATGTTACCTAAAAGGCAAATTGCCCTTCCCCCTTTCCCTCCCAAAAAAGGGAACAATTATGAAGCAGAATTTCGAGCATAAAAAAAATATCTGGAGGTGTCAAAAGACAGCTTGGGAGAGCATCAAACGAAGCGTAGGGAGTCCAATCATTCTGCGTTTTACAGATTATTTTGCAGCAAAGGGTTGACAACAAGGCCTTAGCGACGTCCAGACCTACTCCTTTTGCGCGAGGAGCGACGCGCAGCCCTATATTCATTAACAGAACAAGGTTTTATTTTTTTTTTCTCTCTCTCTCCCTGTCTCTTTTTAATGTTGGTCGAGCAGGACGTTGCGGAAATGACGGAAAGTTCATTCTCAAAGTGCTGTCAGGGCGATCCTGCGGCCGGCGCCTCGCAGTTCCGCATCTGCTCCCTGGCGTCGTGTTATTCCAGCTGTTAAAGATACACAAAGCGGACAAACACGGCCGGAGCCGGCTGATATTTTTGCAGCGCTTGCAAAATAGCGCTCCGGCCTCTGCTTTGCCGTACGGGGCAGGGCTTGTGGCTCGGTCCGTTAGAGCGGCGGCGGCTCCGGGCGCACAAAGAACACGGGCGTACAGCGTGGGCCCGCGGGCGACTGCCGACAGCGTTCGACAGAACAGCGGGGCGTGACGTAGCCCAGGACGGTCGCAGGGCACACCTGCTTCCAGGACGCAAGAGCGGTGGTGGACGAGACAAGACCACACACAGGATAAAAGCTATGAAAAGACTGTACTGGACAGGAAGACTCCATTCTGTGGGGGCGTTGCAAAATATTTACGGTCGAAATCGTACAGTAAACGAACAATGATGAACCGGAACATTATGAACACCTGCTTAATAAGTTAGTGCACCTTTTGGACACAACACATCAATGATTCTGCGTGGAATGTAGTAAACATATCCTTGGTAGGATTCCTAACCTATGTGGCAACAAATGTCTATGTATAGGTCCTGTAATTCACGTGAATTTCCGGCAGGAGGTCTGTGGGCGTGGAACTGACGCTCGATAGCGTCACAAATGTATTGTATCGGCTCCAGGTCAGTGGGATTTGGTGGCCAAGACATGAACGCAGTACACAGGGTCGTCCATTGATAGTGACCGGGCCAAATATCTCTTGAAGTAAGCATCAAACGAAAAAACTACAAAGAACGAAACTCGTCTAGCTTGAAGAGGGAAACCAGATGGCGCTATAGTTGGCCCGCTAGATGGCGCTGCCATAGGTCAAACGGATATCAACTCTTTTTTTTTAAATAGGAACCCCCATTTTATTACATATTCGTGTAGTACGTATGGAAATATGAATGTTTTAGTTGAACCATATTTTTCGCTTTGTGATAGATGGCGCTGTAACAGGGACAAACGTGTAACTACGTCGTATCACGCAACATTACGCCAGTGCGGACGGTATTTGCTTCGTGATACATTACCCGTGTTAAAATGGACCGTTTCCCAATTGCGGAAAAGGTCGAAATGGTGTTGATGTATGGCTATTGTGATCAGAATGCCCAATGGGCGTGTGCTATGTATGCTGCTCGGTATCCTGGACGACATCATCCAAGTGTCTTGACCGTTCGCCAGATAGTTACGTTATTTAAGGAAACAGGAAGTGTTCAGCCACATGTGAAACGTCAACCACCACCTGCAACAAATGATGATGCCCAAGTAGGTGTTTTAGCTGCTGTCGCGGCTAATCCGCACATCAGTAGCAGACAAATTGCGCGAGAATCGGGAATCTCAAAAACGTCGGTGTTCAGAATGCTACATCAACATCGACTGCGCCCGTACCATATTTCTATGCATCAGGAATTGCATGGCGACGACTTTGAACGTCCGGTACAGTTCTGCCACTGGGTACATGAGAAATTATGGGACGATGACAGATTTTTTGCACGCGTTCTATTTAGCGACGAAGCGTCATTCACCAACAACGGTAACGTAAACCGGCATAATATGCACTACTGCGCAACGGAAAATCCACTATGGCCGCGACAAGTTGAACATCAGCGACCTTCGGGGGTTACTGTATCGTGCGGCATTATGGGAGGTAGGATAATTGGCCCCCATTTTATCGATGGCAGGCTAAATGTACGCTTATTTCCTACGTAATGTTCTACCGATGTTACTACAAGATGTTTCACTGCATGACAGAATGGCGATGTACTTCCAACATGATGGATGTCCGTCACATAGCTCGCGTGCTGTTGAAGCGGTACTAAATAGCACATTTCATGACAGGTGGATTGGTCATCGAAGCACCATACCTTGGCCCGCACGTTCACTGGATCTGACGTTCCCGGATTTCCTTCTGTGGGGAAAGTTGAAGGATATTTGCTATCGTGAGCCACCGACAACGCCTGACAACATGCGTCAACGCATTGTAAATGCATGTGCGAACATTACGGAAGGCGATCTACCTGTTGTTGAGAAGAATGTCGTTACACATATTGCCAAATGAATTGAGGTTGACGTACATCATTTTGAACATTTATTTCATTAATGTGGTATTTACAGTTAATCACGCTGTAACAGCTTGCGTTCTCAGAAAATGGTTCAAATGGCTCTGAGCACTATGGTACTCAACATCTAAGGTCATCAGTTCCCTAGAACTTAGAACTACTTAAGCCTAACTAACCTAAGGACATCACACAAATCCACGCCCGAGGCAGGATTCGAACCTGCGACCCTAGCAGTCGCTCGGTTCCGGACTGAAGCGCCTAGAACCGCTCGGCCACCGCGGCCGGCGTTCTCAGAAATGATAAGTTCACAAAGGTACATGTATCACATTAGAACAACCGAAATAAAATGTTGAAACGTACCTACGTTCTGTAGTTTAATTTAAAAAAACTACTTGTTACCAACTGTTTGTCTGAAATTGTGAGCCATCTATCACAAAGCGAAAAAAGTGGTCCAACTAAAACATTCATATTTCTTTACGTACTACACGAATATGTATTAAAAAATGGGGGTTCCTATTTTTAAAAAACGCAGTTGATATCCGTTTGACGTATGGCAGCGCCATCTAGCGGGCCAGCCATAGCGCCATCTTGTTTCCCCCTTCAAGTTAGACAAGTTTAGTTCTTTGTAGTTTTTTCGTTTGACGCTTATTTCGTGTGGTATTTGGCCCGGTCGCGATCAATAGACCACCCTGCATATGAAGTGTCTGTTATCGCACAATTTTGACCCTGCAGCCATTATCAACAAAGATACATAGGAATAAAAGACCTTAGCTGCCAATGGGAATTGATTTATATCAGTGAAATAAGTTGAAAATTTGTGCCGGACAGGGATTACAACCCACGTCTCGTGCTTACCAGGCAGATACGCTGACCACTACGCCACCCGGACACAGTGGTCACAACAACTGCCCTAGCGCGCCTCCCGTCAGCCCCAAATTCTCAACTGTGTTCAGCACATCTGTCTGGTAAACAGGAGACCTAGGTTCGAATCTTGGCGTGGCACAAATTTTCAGCTTGCCGATCACAATGGTGTCTGTTCTTTCAGACAGGCCTGAAATAACAGGCATCACATATATATTTTCTTTATTAATAAAGAACTTTGTGCAACCTACGATCGTTTTATAAATACTACAAAGATGGCTATGTTTGTCCTCTACGAGCACACTAATAATCAGTAAAGCCGAGAAGACCCGAGAGATCACGGAATTAGAAGCTGCAGTAACCTAACATACAGCTGCTGTACCAAATCATGATTTTTGAATAATTAATACCGCTGGCTGGAGACAAAACTATAGTCGAGTGGAGTAAATAGTTTTTGTTCTCAGTAATCAGAGAAAATTTAATCGTAGCTAACACTTGGCTTGAGAATCATGAAAGAAGGCTGTATTCGTAGAAGAGTCCTGGAGATATCGGAAGGTTTCATATTGATCTCATAGGATAAGACAGAGATCTCGGAACCTCAGATTTTAAATTTAAGGCATTTGCAAGGTCAGATGTGGACAATTTATTGAGTATAACCAGAAGATTAAAAGTAAAGAAATCGCAAAAAGTTAGGATATTACGGAGATGAGACCTGGATAGGACGAAAAACCCAGAGGTTACTGAGAGTTTCAGAGGATGTATTACGCAACGATTAACTAGAACACGGGAAATGAATGTAGTAGAAGACCAATGGGTAGCTTTGAGTGATGAAAGACTGAATGCAGCAAAGCATCAAGTAAGTAAAAAGACGAGGGCTAGTAGAAATCCTTCGATGACACAGGGGATACTGAATTTAACTGATGAAAGGAGAAATATATAACAATGCAGCAAATGAAGTAGCGTCTTAAAAGTGAGATTGATAGGAAGTGCAAAACGGCTGAGCAGGAAAATTAAAGATGGCTTTGGAGAAAAGAGAAGCAGGTATATGAATATCAAGAGCTCAGAGGAAAACTAGTCCTAAGAAAAAAAGGGAGAGCTGAAAGGTGGAAAGAGTATACAGAGGTTTTTTACAAGGAAGATGAGCTTGAGGGCAGTATCATAGAAATTGGAGAGGAGGTAGACGAAGCCGAGGTGGGAGGTACGATACTGCGAGAAGAATCTGACACTGAAAAATTAAGTACAAACAAGGTTCCTGGTCTGACAAAAATTTTCCAACTTGCCTAAGTCTCTAATTCCTTTGTGTCTTAATTCATAGTGATTGCTCGATCAAAAATTGATTTCAGTGAAGACGGAATTTCTGTAAGCTTGCTACATGACATGAAGAAGACAGCTGATAGCTATCGGATGACAGCCACTGTAAACCATGAGAAGTAACCCATCTGGAAACCCAGAAAGCGGATGTGGTAGGTTACCCATTTATCCAGACAGCTATTTGGAAAATAAAGATGTGTGAATATTTGCAAATACAAACTATTCAAGCCTTCACCGTGTAACGACGTTAGGGTAATATTCTCTCTTCCAAGTTGACTCTATCGATGTCGGTCTCTATGTAAATGAATCACTCGAATCACTCGATATCACTTTTTGTCGATATTCGCATGATTCTCGGCTTTTTCTGAGGTAATGTTTTTTTACTGTATTTATTTATTATATCCCATTGGATTGCTATGAAAGTATTCAGTATGCTTTTTATACGGAAATTGGTGCATTCTGAAAAAACTAATCATTATGGCGCTCAACTTCAACTAAAGGCATTGTTAACGTAAATAAAAGTTCTATCGTACAATTCCACATGAAATTCTATTGTTCGGATATAAGAAATTAACGCCACAGATCGACAATATAACATCTTTGAAAACCATCTACTTTAATTGACAGTCTTTGGCTATAAGTTATTACCATGCTGGCGAGAGAGCGTGTGTTGAGCTATGGTTATGGAGCCACTCTGTTGTTGTTTCGTCTCAGTCTTGTGCAAAAAATGTTGAGTGTTTAAGGTAAGGATCTGATGTGAAGTAATTATACGGTGAAAGTTTGAGAAGTCCTACGTTTGGATTCAAGGAAGCTAGAGAAATAAACTAGCTCCAGGGAAAGAAAGTGAGTCTTTCAGTCATTTCTTAAAATATCTGGACCACGTTTATGGAATATTTAAATGAAATTTCACTGCCCCTAGTCACTGACACCCAAACGATGTAAGTAGAAATGGACTTTTTCTGTTTTCTACCACCGCAATTGTTACCAATTTCAAGTCATTGCAGTGAATATGATTTACACATAAGACGCAATGCTAATAATTCTTCATCACAATTGATTACTAATAATTTATCAACAGTAGTGGCGATTCTAAGGGAGGCGTTGAATAAGTAAAGGAACAAATTTTTTCCTCAGTCAGTTTCTGTCGAAAAACTGCAGAGTTCTTTGCGGAACATCATGGAATATTCCTGCTTCAATCCCTACAGTTTCACGAGTTCCGATAGGTGGCGACGCTAAACGTAGCCTTCAAAATGACCTCTGTAACGGAGGTGCGTTCCAATCAGAGAGCTGACACTGAGTTTCTTTGGAGAGAAAGCCAGAGCACTGCAGATATTCATAGGCGCTTGCAGGGTGTCTACAGGCACCTGGCAATGAACAAAAGCACGGTGAATCGTTGGTCAACGGGTCTATCATCATAGCAACAAGGTCGCTCAAACCTGTTCGATCTCCTGGGTGCTGGCCGGCCGCACACATCTGTGACTCTTGCAATGTTGGAACGTGCGGACACTCTTTCGAGATGATTGGCGGATCGTAATCAAACACCTCGCTGCTCAACTGGATGCTTCTGTTAGTAGTGCTCTCACACTCATCCATCAGTGCTCGCCGGGTTCCTCTTCGCCTAACAGAAGACAATAAAAGGCCATCTGTGAGGAGTTGCTTGCGCATTGTAAGGCTAATCGTTCCCTTTCTTTTGTCGCATATAGCAACAGGTGATAAAACTGGGGTTCATCATTCCGAACTGGAAACAAAACGGCTGTCCATGGAATGGTGCCACACAACCTGTCCTCCGAAAATGAATTTCAAAGCCGCACTCTCAGCTGATAAAGTCATGGCGATTATATTCCATATAATGCAACCACGCTGGTGCACAGGCCGTCCCGGTAAGGTGGTGTAAGGTCGTCGCACTGAAATGGAACTTATGTCGAGAAACAGGGTTTAGTAGCTTCAAATGGTTCAAATGGCTCTGAGCACTATGGGACTTAACATCTGTGGTCATCAGTCCCCTAGAACTTAGAACTACTTAAACCTAACTAACCTAAGGACATCACACAACACCCAGTCATCACGGGGCAGAGAAAATCCCTGACCCCGCCGGGAATCGAACCCGGGAACCCGGGCGCGGGAAGCGAGAACGCTACCGCACGACCACGAGCTACGGACGTTTAGTAGCTAAAAGAGTGAGGAATAATATGGTGGATTATAATCCAGAATTAAACCAATCTGTTTTCACAAAAAATGTGTCGCATTATTCACTGGACGCCTCTCGTAATTGCCCCTTGTCACTGACACAGCAATGAAAGGTCGAAATGATCTTTTTCTGTTTTCTACCACTGTTATTGTTATAACTTTCGCGTCACTGTAATAAATGTAGTTTACACATAATAAGCTGTTGTTGTTGTTGTGGTCTTCAGTCCTGAGACTGGTTTGATCCAGCTCTCCATGCTACTCTATCCTGTGCAAGCCTCTTCACCTCCCAGTACCTACTGCAGCCTACATCCTTCTGAATCTGCTTCGTGTATTCATCTCTTGGTCTCCCTCTACGATTTTTACCCTCCATGCCGCCCTCCAGTACTAAATTGGTGATCCCTTGATGCCTCAGAACATGTCCTACCAACCGATCCCTTCTTCAAGTTGTTCCATAAACTCCTCTTCTGCCCAATTCTATTCAATACCTCCTCATTAGTTATGTGATCTACCCATCTAATCTTCAGCATTCTTCTGTAGCACCACATTTCGAAAGCTTCTATTGCCTTCGTGTCTAAACTATTTATCGTCCATGTTTCACTTCCATACATGGCTACACTCCATACAAATACTTTCAGAAACGACTTCCTGGCACTTAAATCAATACTCGACGTCAACAAATTTCTCTTCTTTAGAAACGCTTTCCTTTCCATTGCCAGTCTACATTTTATATCCTCTCTACTTCGACCATCATCAGTTGTTCTGCTCCCCAAATAGCAAAACTCCTTTACTACTTTAAGTGTCTCATTTCCTAATCTAATTCCTGCAGCATCACCCGACTTAATTCGATTACATTGCATTATCCTCGTTTTACTTTTGGCGATGCTCAGGGTACATAATAAGCAATGCTAATAAATCTTCGTGACAATTGAGTAACAATAGCTGCGCGAGAGTAGTGGCAGAAATTTCGTGGGGCGAGAAGAGGGGTTGGAGACGATATTTCATTAACTTCAGTCCGGGTACTGAGCTGTCGATGTTTCCACCGTGTTCGGTTTGAGGTAGCCACCGCTGGAGGGACGACAGGCGCCTCTCGCTCCGGTGACAGACAGACAGCAGCAGCAGTGCGTAGAGGGAGAGGAGTCGCATAACGCCCGCCCGCATGGCGTTGCGCGTCCGAAGACAGAGCCACATTCAGTGCAGCGGGCTGCTGGCTTCACACGAGATTACAACGGCGGCCTTCTGTGCGGAGCGGGCCGGATGCAGCGGCCCGCCGCTCGCCTTTGGGGCCGAGTGGGGGCAGAAAAACACGACTGGCGGCGACGTCCCGCGGGAGTGGCATCGGTTCGGCGCACAGCAGAAGAGATAAAGGGCGGCGCATGCGGGCCGCGCAGCGACGAGAGGACACGAGAGGCACACAATTACGCGGAGAAACAAAGTCCCTCTGGAGAGGCGTTCCCTGCAAGCGCGCTTGTTGCGAGGAGCGCCGGCGCACCAGCAGGTGGTTCTGCCGCCTTTTACGTCGCCTGGCGGGCTTATTCGTGAGCATTGGAATGTTCACTTGATACCTCTAGTACCAGTATGGACAGTCTAACACCTACTGATGCACTTGCTAATGTGAAAGCTGAAACGTCCCCTTTGGAAAATTTATGAATTACAGTGCTGATAAACCTCGTACGTCATTTGATTTTCAAACAGCTTAGCAGAACTGAACGTACTCAGACATTTCCCTCTTTACTTATTCTGATCAACACTAAACTGACACACAATATTTTTAGTGCAACGCAATCTGACTTTCAATAATCCCTACAAAAGAATGGGCCTGACTAACAATAACCTATACATTTCATGAATCAATCTTACATCTGCTGATTCACTTGTTAATACGAAAACAACTATTAGAGGGACCGGAAGGTAATGTAAACTTTTTTACTTTTTAAAAAAAGAAAAAGAAAAAGAAAAAGGAAATATCACGAATGAAATAGCCGAATGAGACTGAAAGCGTGAGATGTGGTACAGAAAAAACAAATTATTAAAGTTTCAAAAACACTGGATGATTTACTCAAGAGAAAGAGGTTCAGAAATTGAGCAAATCAGTAACATCTGGTTCTTATCTAACCAATTATTCGGCTTGGCATTGATTGACAGAGAAGTTGGAGTCCTCCTGAGGGACATTGTGCCAAATTCTGTCGAACTGGGGCGTTAGATCGTCAAAATCCCAAGCTGGTTCCAGGACCCTGTCCGTAAAGCTCCAAACATTATCAGTTCGGGTAAGATCTGACAACGTTGTTGGCCAAGACTGTGTTTGGCAAACACAAAGACAAGCAACGGAGACACTCACAATGTGCGGGCGGGCATTGTCTTGCTGGAATGTAAGCTAAGGATTGCTTGCTACCCAGGGCAACAAAATGGGATATACAATATCGTTGACATATCCCTGTACATATCGCTGTGTGGCGGGCGACAGTCAGTTATGCTTTAAAGCGTTGTACCTTTACCAAATTATGAGGATTTTGTATATAAATACTCTATGTTGTGTATCTTCTACGAAATTGATTTATTTTGCTAACCGTGTTTTGGCTTACAAGGTCATCATCAAACTCAAGTATCGTCATCAAAGTGTAAACACTCATTAATGGCGGAAGTAAAGCTGTGAGGACGGTGCGTGAGTCGTGCTTGGGTAGCTTAGATGGTAGAGCACTTGCCCGCGAAAGGCAAAAGGTCCTGAGTTCGAGTCTCGGTCCGGCAAACAGTTTTAATCTGCCAGGAAGTTTCACATTAGCGCACACTCCGCTGCAGAGTGAAAATCTCATTCTCGAATAATTAACGTCATTTGTGAACAGTCAGTAAGATAAGAGTTTAAGAATGGTGTTCAATTTATTTCAACTTTGAACAGATCTTGATACGTTAAAACCACTGGTTAACCAAAGGAATACCTGCGCCTATGCGGGCCATTACTTGTTGAGAAACTTAGTTCGATGTATTACATTTGGAAAACATGTGAAGTCCCTACTTCACGTATTGTAATAATTATTCGGGAGTTTACCCACAAAGTAATAAGTTACTTCTCAAAAATTTAGCCGGCCAGTGTGACCGAGCGGTTCTAGGCGCTTCAGTCTGGAACTGCGCGACCGCTACGGTCACAGGTTCGAATCCTGCCTCGGGCATGGATGTGTGTCATGTCCTTAGGTTAGTTAGGTTTAAGTAGTTCTAAGTTCTAGGGGACTGATGACCTCAGATGTTAAGTCCCATAGTGCTCAGAGCTATTTTAAAAATTTACAACGTTTTGTAATTATCTTCCAAATAAAATGATATACACAACTATAACACGTTCTCGAAGACCGTTTATCAATGCACTCATTCACTCTCAAAAGTCATGCATAGTAAACAAGCAGCGAAAGTCGCCTGCAGACTATAAAATATTCGAAAACATTTCTTTTTTTCAAAGGACACCATGGGTTTACATTAGGTTTTATAATGAGCAGCTGAAGCTGTAGCTATTCACCGGTTCGCATGTCGAGCGGACGGTTAGTATTATTCATTCCGGTAAGCGACGTCTCGCTGCCACATTTTTTAAGCCAGTCGGCGTGCTTTAAATAAACTGGGATGCCATTACGAATTAATGCGAGCTTTTTTCATTTCATTTCATTTTCCCCTCCGCCGTTAAATATGCGAGCTGCAGTATCTCGCGCCGTATGCATGCGATGAATTATTCCGGCGCCGGCTCTGCCGCCATCTTGGCGCAGCGATCACAGAGGGCTAATTAATATCCAGTCACGTCTGTGGAATACGGAGCGCGTTTTAATCTCGGTGAAGCCGGCATAGTGACACGATTATCTGTTACGCTCCGAGCAGCATTAACGAGAATGTCACAACCAGATGCTGTAGCTTTAGTCACTGAAATGAATTCCATTCCTGCCGTCGCTGTTCGCATAGCGGCCACCAATTTTCGCACTCCTTTGCATTCGTATCAGTAGTCTGAACCAGTATTTAGCCGTATTTTCTCTACTTTGCTCCGCTTCAGTTTCACTTTTTTACACGAAAATGGAATAAATATCAAGCGTTTAAAACCGCCCGAATGCCTTAATGGCTCAAGTCAAAGTAAGGATGTAACGATAATATCTGTGAAAGGGAAATTTACATAGCTTTCTTTGGGGGAAAATGTAATTCCCATAAGTTGTTCATTTTATAGATCACAGATAGACAGAGAAACAATGAATATCGGAAAAAGGGGGGGATGATCAATGTTGCACGCCTCATCGAAGATCAATCAGTTTATTAGCTTTTGCTCTGTCCGGACAAGAATGGAGAGGATATTTTGATGCAGCATTCTCAAGGTAACAATTCCGGGACTTGTCTTTATCGATCTAGAGAAACCTGTGAAACTCTTAACTCTCGATGGTCGAACGGGGCTCCACCGTCTCATTCAGAATAATTTCTTTTCTTAGCCATGCAAACTAGATTCTCTTCCTTCTTAATTAGTGGTAATAATACAGAAAAATTAATCAGAACAATAGCTTGTCTATTAATACTGAAGTTTATGCGTTCAATATTTTCCGGGCCACATTTAAAGAAAGACAACTACACGAAGATGATATAGAGAAACAGGCGTGTGAGCAACAGACACAATAAAGCGTACCTAAGAGCTTCGACTGATCTCGCGTAAAAATACTAGTTAAAATCGGTAGTAAACAATTTTCTGTCTTCATTACAAAGTTTTTTGCTCTGCTTTCCATTGCCTTCCAAATTAGAAAATTGGTTACAGACATTATTTTACATTTTTAGAAATAAAAAATGTCTACGTGTTTTTATGCATAGATGTGCGAAGTATACTAAATATAGGAATTCGAACATTTCATCATTTTCATTGTTGACAGAGGATCAATCTAATCGTAATATTGGGATCCATTATGAGGGGGTGTGTGGTTCAAGTATTACACCTTCTGGTTTCATAGACCCATAATGGTCATGAGGACAGTAGAATCACGGTACTTGAACTGATTTTCAGCAATGTGTGGCTGCCTGATGAGCAATATAACGATTGGGAATGACGCAGTCACTTTGACACATGAAATTATTTGTGGTTTAACAATTTAGGGAGGAATTTTTACGTTACATAAAATTTTAAAGACTCGCACTGCTGTTGTGTTTTGTGGGATTCACTTTTGTCAAAAAATATGCATGGTGACTTTTTCCACCGTGTACAAACTTTAGGGATTGATCGATGAGAGGATATGGAACAAAAAAGGTCTGATGAACTTATGTCCGGAAAAGCACGGTTTCCATGCTAGAGACCATTTACTCAATCAGACGTTGTTACAGAGAGTGCGGTCTAAAACGCGCAGTACCGTGCAGCCAGGGTTACAGCAGGTGCTGAAAATGGGTTTCATGTGCCTGAACGCATGCGTGTACGCGCCGTAGCATGTTGTGTCTCACACGTTCACATCGGCCAGACTGCATCCGAACAGTGTCGAAGGCGGCATGAATACGTTGCTCCAGTGTCTCCACATCTGGACCTGGCTCTGCACACGCGATACTTTTGAGATGGCCCCATAACCAGAAATCGCTCGGGTTGGGATCAGGTTAACGAGTAGGCCAATGCACTGGATCCCCTCGTCCGACCCATAGTCCAGGGAAGACACGACTGAGATGCGTCCTGACGTTAACGGCGAAGTGTAATGGGGTACCACCATGTAGCAGCCACATCATCAATGGCGTTTCATCCAACAGGGAGGCAAAGTCCCCCGCAAGAAACACCGATAGCTCCGGCCTGTTAGGTGATGTGGAAGGATTACGATAGCCAATTACCCCGACCCACACATTCCGGCTGCGCCGATGCTGGTGATTCGCTTGCACCAAACCACTGAGGGCTCTGCAGTCTATCACACAGATAACTTTTATGAAAGTTGAAGATACGACTCCGCGTAATGGTGGCCTCATATGTGAGTAGAACAGATGCCGCAAATCCCGGAATCGTGGTTGCCTGATGAAGAAACCCGTGAAAAAACTGCTCCCAGTGTGGAAAGTCTGTCGCTTATAAGCCCTGCACACGCTGTAAGTGATAAGGGTACCGACAGTTGTCATGGAGAATATTCCACACGGTCCTCTGGCCTACCCTGTACTAGTGGGCCAACTGCCTGGTGACACGGCGGTCTCCTTCACAGTGTTATCACATTTTCCTCCAACGTATGAGGAACAGTACCACCCTCTAGGAGGAAACCATGTATACTGTAACTGTGGCTGCATGGTACAACGCGTGTCACAGGCAGTCTTTGTAAGAAAGTGTGATCGAATAAATGATTTCTAGCATGGTATCCATGAATTGCCGGTTGTAAGTTCATTAGACCTTTCTTGTTCTGGGTCCTCTCAGAGATCAATCCCTAGAGCTTATACACGGTGGAAGAAATCGCCCTATAGAACAATGAACTAAAATGTAGGTAACCGAAGAAGGTACGCTGTAAGCATACTGTAGTACACAGGAGGGTCCTACAGCTGAAGAGAGTACCAGTGTGTCAACGGGGAGAGCCCTCGTGGAAGCTACATCGTAACACCTGACATGCATTAGAAGGTAGCAAGTTATCCAATACAGGGAACTCTTACTATGACTTGTAGTCGCTTTCCAATTGTCACAGAACGTATCTGATATTACGCAGACTTCCTCAGCGGCACACACATAGACGAAAGAGACATATTTTAAACCGATTACTGCTAGTGTCGTCATTTGCAGTGGAGAAAAACATGACTGCCGAAAATATTCTTCTTAGTAATACGTGTTACTCCTGTTTTAGTCATACGAATGATAAGCTCATGAAGGCTATTACGAAATACAAATTTGGAAAAGAAAATAATTTTTTTAAACTGAAAAAAAACAGAATGATACGTAGCCTTTTTCCGGAGAAGCAAAGAAAACATTTCCTAGTGCTGCAATAAGATAAAATGAAATCTTTCTTCGTAATTGTCTCTAACTATATTTAAAATAGTAGTTTAATATTTATAATTTCTTTGACTGATAAAAACTCCTTCTGAACAGGCCTTGAAGGCACAAAGATACCGGGCCGTGCCATTCTCAGCTCATAAGCATCATTGGATAGAGATATGGAAGGGGGGGGGGGGAGACATGTGGTCAATCCGCCCGGCCACTGGGACCGGAGCCGCTATTTCTCAATCAAGCAGCTCCTGAATTGACCTCACGAGGGCTGAGTGCATCACGCTTGCCAACAGCGCTCGGCAAACCCGTACGGCATTAGCCAATCCCAACAGAGCTTAACTTTGATGATCTGACGGGAACCGATTTACCAGTGTGGCAAAGGCGTTGGCCGTCGATTGACAGACGGTGATAAAAACAGGAAAAGATACGGAAAAGAATTAGAGAGTCCCTACTGAACATTACACTTATTGATTTGAAGAGGTCATAATAAACTACAATTCAAAAAGTGATGTGGAGGAAATACAGAATCAGTACAAAAGAAGGAGAGATTGTACGCTATGTAAATAAGTAATCGATATCATCCTATTTACTGCGTACGGGTACTGGGCGTCGCCGAGAATCCCAAGCAAGTTTCCCCCCACAGTAGCTCTGGCAACACTGCAGAGGTTTAGTGACGAGGGTGTGGAGTTCGACCCCTCGTCAGGGAAGTCCTTTCCTCGCGGCGTTTCAATCCCGTAATTAACGACACACGCAGCAGAGGGAGCGAGAACTGGCAAGTGGGGGTCAACGCGTCGTTAAAACCTATGGAGTTTACCGGCTAACATGCTAGTCGTCGCAAGTGTTTGCTTCAGCCCCGCTCGAGAAGAAACAAAATCGTAATTAACTTAGTACTGCGTGTTACCGCGGTGGCTTAGTGATTAAATGTCAGCCTACGAATTCAAAGGTCTGAGGTTCGATCACTGGTAAATTCTAGGATTTTTATTTAGCACTTTCTACTTCTTTCTTTCACCATGTGTAATGTTTGTTAAAGCGGAAAGTGCCCAGTTGCACTGTGGTTTGGAACCCACGTTAAATTGTACGTTTCGCTATAATTTTCTGAGTAAACCAGTTCGAAAGTCAGAGAAAGGCAACTGCATACCACCTCTAATAGCGTGGCGTTCACACTGATGAAGCTGTACCATTTTTCTACAGTTATCACTCACAGGAAGACAGTTCACAGCACAATACTGTATAAATCGACATACCATCACTGCACTGCGTACATTACATATAAATCTACTCATATGTTTAAAATTTTACATCTGCATTTGACCTTAATATTTTCGTTAGCTCAACTTCAAAAGTGGCTTTTTGTCGTGTTTTGAACATTAATTAAATATCATGTAGTATTTACTTTAGTAAAATTTTCCAAGAAAATGGTCTCGAAACGTAAGAGCAGACAATCGGCAATAAACATAACTACAATATCGCATCTCTGTTTAGAATTAAATTTGTTGTTGTAGTAGTTGTTGTTGCTTTGTCTGAGAAAAAAAAGTGACATTTCGTTTTAGCTGACGTACGAGTAGAGACGAATGACAAAATTAATCGTAAAAATCCACAATCGCCTTTAAAACTGATTCAGATAATAAATTTAGTGGACCAATTACCAATTACTTTCAGCAACTTATTCCCAATTTCAAGCGCTGTGACAATTATCCTAATCCTGCATATAATGTCTCTGTCTTTCCAAATCCTCACTGTAATTTGAAAATTTTCGATAGATATTAATACACTGTGAAATTATTTGTCAGTGATACGGGATCGTATTTTATAGATCACTTACGTGCAATATGCATTTGATCTTATTCTTATTGCTTCGTTGTAAAACATAAAAACATTTAACAGACTTATTATACCATAACAGCCTTTTCTACTATTACATTACAGAAAACCTTTACTTTGTTGCTACAGCTATTTAATACTGCAGAAACAATTGAAAAGAATTTATAGATTTTCCATCAAGAGTGTCGTGGATATTTTCTCCTGATTTGATTGATTTGGTGAACTGACTGCGTGAACCAATTCCTATGGGAAGAAAGAGGAAAAATGCCTGTAGGGTGGTGTATAAAATACGATCCTATACCAGTGCCAACGAATTTTACGATATCAGAGCGAATACTCAAAGACATCTGCGCCAAAACACAGCATTTCAAAATAGGAATAAATTCCCGAACGCTTTAGAACAAGCGTCGAAGCAGTATTTACACAGCTGCAGATTTCCATTTTATGATGGGTAAAACTACGCTCGCGGATTTACATTTTATGATGAATAAAACTACGCTCACAAATCCATTCATTGTAGACGATGCTCAGTAATAATGTTCTTGACTAAGAGTCTTCGAATCAGTTTCTTACGTGCAGTGGTACTGGTCTCGATTTATGATGTATGGGGTTTCTGTAAATTAAACAAATGTCCTAATAGATTTTGAAGAAAATCGCATTATATTTCCCGCCTCTATCTTGCTAAGTTGAGCATCTGCTCAACCAAGAAGAAAGATAATACAAATCTAGTGGATTGTCTTAGTTAAAAACAGTCTGGGTTCCAATTTATTTTTTTGTTAATAATGCGTTTCACCTTTTTCAGATTAACTTTTACAACATTTTAAAAACCCTAAAATGTTGTAACAGGAAACGATCTTTGCTGTATCATCCGATTCGACGTAAGCTTTAATCTAGCACTAAACCACTGTATGGTTTTTAAAATATAAAATGAAAATTTTAAGGTAACCTGAAGATGCCCCGCGAAGGAGAAACGCGTTTTTAATAAAGGAATAAAATACAACCAAGACTGTTTTTAATTCAAATGTTCTACATATGGTTGACGTATTAGACGGCCTAATGAAGTGGAAGATACTTTTACGGAAAACTAGTGGAGTTGTGGAAATGAATAATCCTATTAATAAATGAAATAAATTTGCAAAATGATCTGCGATAATTGCAAGTTTTGTTAATAAAGACGCCTCGATCGCTTAATATATTTCTTTCTTTTACCGGCGTCATGACTAAAAATTTAAAATTTGTGACACAACGTTGAGTGTTAGTTTCAATAAAACCGCGAAATCTCCCTCTTCAATTGCATTTATATTTTATGTTTACAGTATTTTTGGTTTATAAAATCACAAGTTTATCTTTGGAATATTTTGCCAGTTCATACTGTGGTCTGCATCGGTTAGTCTAGCTAAGCTCTTTGTATCTACACTGATAGGGTCATCAGCCAAAAGGAAAAATTCACGGGTGTCGAGCTACAGCACATAATAGTTCGAATGAGCTGAAGCCACGCTCTTCTGTTCTTTCTATTTTGTCTGGTGTGTTCTGGGTTCGAAGCGAGCTCGTTCTGAATGCCGAAATGTTGGAGATTGTGGGCGGGATTTTTACAGCTGCTTCCCGTTGTGAATAGTGGGTCATGTGAAAGTTATTTCAGTCTATGTTCTAATTATTCGCACAGTAATCTAAAATAATACAGCGTACAGATCTTTCAGTGATTTACACCGTGAAAATGTATCCTTGCGCGTGGGTACGTAAAGGGCCCATAGACTACTAATTTTTCGCGAAAAGGAAGCCGATTGGCGGTAATACCTTTCCAATGCGTCGTATTGTAGATGCAAACTTCTCATCCAATACTGAATTTTGAATGGGTTTTTGTTCTGCTGGAAGTCTTGTCTTGAAAAAAGTAGTTTTGTTATCTTTTTTCGAGAATCTTACTTCAGATTACCAGTGTTAATAGCCCAGGTGGTTTGCGTAACAAGCTAACAATGTGCACTCAGCCCTTTTGAGGCAAACCGAGGAGCTAGACATACTGCCGGCAGAGCGGTGTGCTGACCACATGCCTCTCCATATCCGCATCCAATGACGTCTGTCGGCTTAAGGTGACACGGCGGCTGGTCGGTACCGTTGGACCTTTGTGGCCTGTTCGGCCGGAGTTTAGTTTTAGTTTTATATCTGGACACAAATTATTCCTGACATTTCTCTGGATTATTTCGCTCAAGATAACTCATTGCTTTTTTTTAATCAAATATAGAATAGTTCTAAGCGGCTGTGCATCCGTCTTGTTCACAGCTGTTGCTGCAGGCTCCGTCATATCAATGAACAGCTATGTTACTAAAAGCTAAATGATTAAGTCCTACGCTGTACTGCAGTCCGTTAATAATGAACATCCTGTGCATTGCACACGAAGAGAGTCATGTCACTGGACACTATTTTGGAATGTTGATGAATCTCGGAAGATTATGCGTAGTATTTCAGCATAATAGTGAGATATTTCGTGGAGCTCATGTTGGTGAGGGGCTCCCTACTTTCAACAACTTTTGAAAATTTTGTTCTTAAATGTCTTTCTAATCTCAGTTATTTGACGCAGTGGACTAATTACTCTTTTCAAGTCTAAATTCAGTGATTACAGATAACAGGAAAGAGTCTCACAGGATCCCTTCGGTTAAAATCTGAAAGTGTACACATCATGTAAATTTTGGAAAGATTTGTGATGGGCGATTATCATTATTTAATATTCAGATACACAGCTAAGCATTTTCATTTCCATTGCATCGATATTAATTGTGACTATTTTATTATTCATTTGTGTTTTAGTTGTATACAGTGGCATGTACAAGGATTTGCCAAAACCTGGAAACACCGCGAGAAATGCATGCTTGAACATAAATACAGATGCTCTCCAAGACTACAGGTTTCGTTGTTTGCCCATAACGCTTTGTAAATGTCAGTTGTAGTCAGAACAGTGTTCTGTATATCTGTGATATAATTATGTCGGCGCCAAGTGAATTCGAAGATGCGCCAACTGTTCGTGCTCTTACCAAGGTAACTGAAGTGATTGGTGTTTCAAAAGGCATCGTATCGAAGATTTATACCGCATAAAGGGAAAGCGGAGAAACATCATCCGCTGGTCCACAGCGCGTATAAAAGTGTGTGCCGAGTGTGTCTCGAGAATTCAGACGAAAAATGAGACGACAGCTGCAAAAGTCACTGCAGTAATGAACTTCGCGTTCGCGAATCTTGTCAGCACCAAAACAGTACCAGGGGATTTTCATAAGTAGGGAGTTAAACGGAGAGCTGGAATTTTAGAACCACACACCAGTGATGCAAATGTCCTACGGTGCAGAAGCCATAAGACCTGGCCTATAGAGAAATGAAAGAAGGACACTTGGTCGGATGAGTCTTGTTACACACTATTTCCAACTTTTCGCCACGTTTATGAGAAACGTATGGGTGTAGGGTGACGAAATGGGCAGCTATATCCAAGTATTACACGGGTTCCGTGTTTACTCTGCAAACTCACATTATTGCCAAGGATTATGTAACCATTGTGCCTGATCATGTCCATTCCGTGGTACAATGTTTGTTCCGCAATGGTGCTGCTGTGTTCCAAAACCACAGCACACCTGTTCACAAAGCTCGTATAGTTCAGGAGCGGTTTTGTGGGAACGAGGATGAGTTGTCGCATCTCCGCTGACCACCACAGTCGCCAGATCTCAATATTATTTTGTCTTTGTGGTGTACTTCGGAGAGAAGACTGTATGATTGTTATCCTCCTGTATCATCGTTACTTGAACTTGCCACTATTTTCCAGAAATGACGGTTTAAGATTCCATTGAAAACCGTACAGGATTTGCATGTACCCTTTCTGTAACGACTGCACAGTGTCTTGAACGCCAACGATTTTGCTACATCGTATTGGCATGTTAATTTGATGTGTTTCTGGTGTTCAAGCATTTTGTGCACCCCTTATGAATTTATATAATATAGGATGGCATATTAGCTCCGGGTTTTACTTCTCATGATAGTAGCTGAGTCTTATGTTACAGCATACAGCTTACAACTTGTGGCTAAACGATGCGTTAAGTCACCTCTAAGACTATCTGCCAGGCACTTGTTATTTGCAGAGTATCCATCGAGATGTAGATGATGGTAATAACCCAAACAGAGTTGTAAATATATATTAAGCCAAACTTGCTGACAGATTAAAGCTGTGTGCCGGACCGAGACTCGAAATCGGGATCTTTGCCTTTCGCGGGCAAGTGCTCTATCATCTGAGCTACCCAAGCACAACTCACGCCCTGTCCCCACAGCTTTAATTCTGCCAGTACCTCGCCTCCTACCTTTCAAACTTCACAGAAGCTCTCTTGCGAATCTAGCAGGTAACGTTTCAAGCATTAGATTTTCACTCTGAAGCGCAGTGTGCGCTGATATGAAACTTCCTGACAGATTAAAACAGTGTGTAGGACCGAGACTCGAACTCGGGACCGTTGTCTTTCGCGGGTAAGATTCAGAGTTCGAGTCTCGATCCGGCACACAGTGTTAATCTGGCAGGAAGTTTCATATCAGCGCACATTCCGCTGCAGAGTGAAAATCTCATTCTGGATATATTAAGCTATATAGGCGATGTTATCCACAAGAATGAAAAACATGAAATTTATTCGCAGTTGTGAATATTGTCTGCCATCAGCTGTATAATGGTTGACGACAGTAAAAATTTGTGTCGTAGCGGGAGACGAACACGGGTTTATCGCTAATGGCGAGCGGAAGCCTTACCATTATTCTATCCGAGCGTGAATCACTTCCAGTCCGAAACTTCCATACGTCGTGAACCATGTCTCTAAAAACTGAACACGTACATTCATTTGGCATATTCCCGTACAAGAGAGACATTTTTTGATTGAAATTCGCTTCTCCGGTGCCGGCGGATAAATAAGATATTGCAGTGCCCGTGCTATTCCGAATTACGGTCCATGTCCGAAGGAACATTGTACCCTAATTCGTAATAATAGAGCCACTGCCATATCGTATTTATCCGCCGCCACCCGGCAAACGACTTTCAAGTTATATGTCTCCCTTGTGCGGGAGTGTACATAGTGGATGGTACGAGTACGAGTTATAGGCACATGGTTGGTGGCATACGGAAGCTTGGGTCTGGCCGTGAGTCGTGCTCGGATAGCCTAATGGCAAGGCGACCGCTTGCGATAAGCGGGAAATCCAGGTTCGAGTCCCGGTCTGGCATAAGTTTCCACTGTCGTCATTCCGTTATACTGCTAATTGTTGTCCGTTTTCGCAACTACGAATACATTTCATGTAGTTTACAACGGCTGTAATAGTCAGGACTTGAATGAAAATGTGAAGGAGCATTGCATTGCAGTTCGGAATAACTTAGCCACTGCAGTAGCGCATAGAATGAACGGTCTCACCAATTTGTTCCTGTGTATCAAATGAATAAATCGCTGCCGTGTACATGAGCGAACAGTATTATTTATTCATGCTGGTAACACGGTTTCCACTAAGAACTCTCTTTTGTTTCTTACGAAAATATCCTATTACCTCTGATGTGTCTTAAGCTCGTATACTTGTAGTAAAGGTCATTATGCTGTCCTCCGAGGTAACAGCGTGTTTAACTCCGTCAAAGGCGAGTATGTGCGCAGCGCCGTGCTTGAGGCGTGCACGTCAACTGCCAGCGTCGCGCTAATTGAACTGTCTGCTGATGAGCGGCCGTGACGGCCGAGTGTAGGCGGCCGCGGGTCGGACAGGCCGCGGGCTGCCGCCTCCGTCTCGCCTCCGTCTGCCCCTGCCCACGTCACCGCGCTCGCTAATTACTTGGCAGTAAGCGGCCCTGTGTTGTGGTCTGCCTACCTGCAAGGCGAACATACAAGACGGCCCGCGCCGAACCAAACCGCGCCCGACGCGCTTTGATTACGCCGCTCACTAATCTGTTTACTGCAATCAGCGTCTGCTCGTGTACGTAGCACTGCGAGACTGTCGTACTGTGGTGTTTCGAAATGGAACACGCACTTCATTATATCTTAGTACAACCTTCACAGAATTCTGTTTCTACGCTGCAACAGCGTCTCCTACTCATTACAATTTATTATTCTTGCAATCATATTCGGAATGGTGTGTACCTGTTTCAGAGGCCATGATGAGGCAGAAATCTTTCATAGCATATAATTTAACTCAAAGCGAGTTGCTTTACACATAGACATTGGGATCCGTCTGTTGCGTCATCACAGAGTTTACGCCTAACATTTCCTTGGCCCGTCCTATGTTGATGTAGTGATCAGTTGTGTATTCGATGTATTATATGTGTTATTGCTCTTATCGGTATGCAAGTGACAAAAAGCTTACCAACATGTACCAAAAGGCCAAACATAAAAACAGGATTTTCCGGTGCTTATACTTCGTTTTTTACTGGTGATAAACAGGTAGGTCACGTGCTTTGGATAGTCCGTCGGCTAACGATCATTTACATACGCAGCAGAAGCATCGTCTAAGTGTCACTATCCTATAGTACAGAGCCAAAGCCGGCTGGAGTGGCCGTGCGGTTCTAGGCGCTGCAGTCTGGAGCCTAGCGACCGCTACGGTCGCAGGTTCGAATCCTCCCTCGGGCATGAATGTGTGTGATGTCCTTAGGTTAGTTAGGTTTAATTAGTTCTAACAGAAGTTAAGTCGCATAGTGCTCAGAGCCATTTGAACCATCTGAACAGGGCCAAAGTATGAAATTCCACTCTTCCTACAGCTTTGGTAAATGGAGAAAATCGGTTTGCCTTTTTTTTTTTTGATTTTACGTGGTCTACGGTAGGTTTGATTGGGCTTATGGAGGCACCATTAGTTCATGGGCGGCTTCTCGGAAAATACTAAAACAAGGGCTTTTTTCTATGTTTTCGCGGTCACGAGCGGATCGAAATTTAGCCGAGGATTCCAAGATGGCTATGCTCAGTAAATAGCTCACGATTTTACTAAATATTGCTAAGAACCCCGTCTGGAAAAACTTGAAAATTTTCTTTATATCTGTATCCCTTTCCTCCTTGGGTTCAAAGTTACCCTACTCGTACACGTAACATATACGCGTAAAAACCAAATAGATCCGTGATAAACCCATAATTTAATCAATCTGACGACGGGTATAACTATGATTGAACAATGGCTGAATGAATGAATGATATATTTGCGGAAATTCATGGGCGATTCCTGAAAAGTTCAACGATAATCATAAAAAAAAGTTTTTCACCATTTCTTCACCGTCGGCAGCGGACCAAATACCATCCGCCGATTCTGAGGCGCCTTGCCACGGTTCGCGCGGCTCCCCCGTCGGAAGCTCGAGTCCTCCCTCGGGCATGGGTGTATGTGTTGTCCTTTGTGTAAGTTAGTTTAAGTTAAAGTAGTGTGTAAGCCTAGGGACCGATGACATCAGCCAGTTTGTTCCCATAGGAACTTACCACAAATTTCCAAAATATTTCCGATTCCAAGACGACTATGCACAGCAAATGGCTGAAATTTCGGCGAAATGAACTTACTATCTCGATTTTCTGGATATCGTTATCCGTTTCCAAAATACAAAGGTTAAAAGTTGTACAAGTGAAATAGGCACGTAAAATTATTAAAGAAATTAAATTATGACTGATGATAACGGATATATCCATTTTTCTCCTGATATAGATCTTCGACGTTACCCCACCTGTGCTCATAAAATGTGCACTTAAAACTCAGCGTGAGGCGAAAACGTAGTTTACAAAGTATAAAGTGACGTAACATGGGGAAATATAATGTAAAGTGTTTCCGTTATCATTATAATGGTTCTAGGAACTACATGTTGTGGCACTGAAGCACATGCAAAACTTTTGTGCAGGTAAAATCCGGTCTGAGATGTAAAATTAGTTCTGCGTTATTTCAGTTTCACATAAGTAAACTATCAAAATTTTATGGACTCATCAGTTTCTTTTCATATGAGTGACATGCCAGGAAGTGCAGGAAAGGAGGGAACCTGCGGAAAAATTCTCCTATCGGAGCCTAAAAAAGGCAATATGCTCATCTTTATTAAAAGACTCAGACTGAAAAGTGGGGTACCAGCTGCCTCATTCTGCATTTCTTACCACCTTTAAAAATCTTTCCAAAAATTATGGCATGCGGACGTACTCGCACTTTTCTATGTTGAGAGGAGAGGATACAGTGGCAGCGGGAAAGAGACAGAGAAGTAATAATTAAAAGAAGATAGAACACAGTGGTTTTGGTACGAACGAGCGAAGAAGGCAATGGCAGTGTGAGACAAAGAAAGGGACATAGTGATAGTAGAACATAGTAGTGAGAGAACAGGGCTAAGAAAAGAGTGACAGGGGGAGAGGAATGAAGAGGAGGAGGGAGTGGAAGAGGGTGAGAGCCAGAGATAGCGAGAAACAGTCAGGTGAGAATGATGAAACGAGAGACAGTGACAGTGAGAACAAGCAGCAGCAGGGAAGGAACGAATGAGATAGTAGCGGTTATAGAGAACAAGATGGAGACAGTGACAGTGAAAGTAGACGGTACAGTAGTAGGACACAACGAAGCCGCCTATGGCTGTGAGACAGAAGACATTTAAAGTTGGAGAGCCACAAATAGATAATGACAATGAGTTTGGGTAAATGAGTGAGTGAGGATGGGCAAGTGGGAGAGAGTGACCATGAGCAATCTGCAGCCGTGGGTGAGTTACAGTTAGGGCAGATTGTGGGAGTGAGAGGTGGGTTGCACGTTAAAAAGAGCTTCAATTTGTTCATATGGCAATAGTGTTGCAAAAATTCTTGTAAGTTCTGAGGAAGGTAGAATGAGACAGCTGATATCCAACTTTTTAGTCAGAGTCTTCTAATTTTAGAGAAGACTATTCGTCTCTTTTCTGTTCTGATAGGAGCACGTTTCCGCTGGTATTGTTATTATTACTGGATATTTTTGTTAATATGACATAATGTAAGGAACTCTGACATGTTACACATCCATAAATATCTGCTGAGTTCGCTTCCATAAAACGAAAGCTCATCTTATAAAAAAAAGGGGGGGGGGGAGGATCACCTTACAGGTTTCAGTGTCCCCAAAGCTGGCAAATAAGCTTATGGCAAAGGTATCTGAAACCAAACCTTTCAGCAGGTCTACTAGATCGGGTGCCGACGATAACTGTTGATACCGCACCACAGTGTATAAGGGAAACCGAAACGAACAGTTTGATGCACTTGGGTTCCAGAGCCGGCCGCGGTGGCCGAGCGGTTCTAGGCGCTTCTGTCCGGAACCGCGGGACTGCTACGGTCACAGGTTCGAATCCTGCCTCGGGCGTGGATGTGTGTGATGTCCTTAGGTTAGTTAGGTTTAAGTAGTTCTAAGTCTAAGGGACTGAAGACCTCAGATGTTAAGACCCATAGTGCTCAGAGCCATTTGAACGATTTTTGGGGTCCAGAATCAGGGAAACAACCTGACACTGGCCCATAAAAACGCATGCGCGTGCAAGCTGCTATAGATGCTGAGTCTCCACCCGCCCTCTTACGCCACCGCCTCAGTCGGTCTGAACGGTTTGTAGGTCGTTTCTTTCTCTAGTTAAAAGCGTTCTTGAACACTAAATACACATTTTTCTTGTGAAATTTACGTTTGTGCAATTTTTTCTCAAAATTTAGTGACTTTTAATATGTTAAAATTAACAATTACTCCGTTTTGTGGTTCTGGTCGTCTTATTACGAGTCTATGGTACTTGTAAGGGGTAAGCTGTCACCATTTTCAAATTTTTGGGATGAAATTTGCACAAACGTCAAGTTTACAATTTTCAAATGCAAGAACAAAGTGTGTGTAATATTCGTGCCGGTTTTAGCGAGAGAAAAAAATCAGCTTCAGACTGCGAAGTACGACTAATATCGTAGCGGAAAAGACGAGAGGGTATGCAAAAGCTCTCGGTGAGCATGGGCTGTAACTTACGTGCTCTTTATAGGCAGATTTGGGGTAGTTTCCCGGGTTGGGAGACCGGTGTGCTATATCAAATTATTCGTCTCGACTTAACCTACACCACCCCTTGTATCTCTTTTTGTTTCAATTGTTAGGGTTCCGTTCCTCAATCTGTGAAAATGGAAGCCTTGTAGAATCAGTTTGTTATCCGTCAGTCCGTCTGTCGGTCGGCGCGACTTTTAAGACCACTTTTTCTCAGGAACGGCTGTAGGTGTTAAGTTGAAATTTATGTCATATGCTAAGGTATACGGTCCCTTGGTGGTGTAAAAAAATTTCAGTTTTTAGGTAAATGCAGTCAAAAGGTAATATATTTTATAATGGTAAACTGTCATCACAACCTATACATGAACTGTCGACAAAAATGTCGGTTCTAGAGGTCGTTTGGTGGTAAAGAGCGTGCCAGAAAACAGAGAGATCGCGGGATCGAATCTCGGTCGGACCGCAGATTTTTCAGTCTTCGTTTTAACCAAGCCTTCACCTCTCAATGATCTGAGAAATCTCCAGAAACAACCGGTGGTTCGGACTCCTCGTTAGACTGTAGGTCCGCTTTCCCTGGCTGGATAACTGGAGGAGGTCAATTACATGCAAGTCGCTTAAAGCGCTGGCTATGGAAAGCCTTGCTCCAGATCATTTAGAAACATGTATTACCTATGGGCGAGTCCTCACACCTGTCCAGCTTTTTTTCCCCTTCAGAACTAGGCACACCCAAGAATTTATGTTCTACCCTTTTCATTATCTTTTGTTGGTAACCATCAGTCATAGAATGTGGCTTTCCTTTACAGTATAAAAGTGGGTGAACAATGTTTAAAATTAGTCCATTTGTGAAAAACAAAAACATCATGCCAATGGTTTTGCTTTATCGTACTGGGCATGATAATTTGATGTGTTTGTGGTGTTTACACATTTTTGTACACCCCTTATGTATTCATATAATACAGAATAGCGTATTAGCTCAGGTCTTTACTTCTCATGATAGTAGCTCTGTCTTATATTGCAGCATACAGCTTACAACCTGTGGCTAAACCAACCTTCTTTGACCGGCCTGACAATACTTATATCAACAAGAAAGGACTTATTTTACAGCCTCATTAAAACAGGGCTGAAATCGAAAACTGACCCGTGCCTTTTAGAGCAAAGCCCTAAATGCTATAAGCTCTTCACCTGCCACTGTTTGGGCAAACATTCAGGACGGCACGTCAGAGACTGCAGCTGGGGCAATTTCGGTACACTCCCCTGCGTATTGAATTTCGAGCGGCTCCACATATTGCAGTAGCCGGAAAAAGACGGGGTAACTGCGTTTCCCAGGGATCGAATCTGGGAACTCGGCGGGAGCACGGGAGCGCCGACCGCGCCCTCCACATATAAAGATGTAAATGCGATTCCGGCGGACGTAGCAACAGGGCGAGTCCCGCAGCGCGCCCTCTGGCGCCCGGCGCCGCTCTGTCCCTCCTCTTCCTCCCGCCTACCGCCGCTTCCTTCCCGTCTCCCTTTCCTCCGCTCTCCTTCCTTTTTATTTTCTTATTCTTACCCTCGACAAGGCAGCCGGTGTTTATTGGAATTCATTCCAGCCCTCACCCAAATTCTCCATGAATTATGTATCATATCAGTTTTCATCCACCCAATTTATCCTTATTTCTTTTGGAGTCGGGCCATTTATTTATGTTCAGTGCTCTTTCAACTGGCGTCAGACGTCAGCCACTGGTTAGAAATGTCCTTTAATCACTCGTTTTCGCGGCATGCATAATGCCTGTCACAGACACTGCGAAAATTTCGCATCTTTTATTTTTCCTTTATTGCTACGACAGTAGAACATCATTATTTATCCTCCGAAGAAATATCAGATCAAGCGTAAACAAACGATCGTGATTGCTGAATAAATCTGTTCCTACAGACGTGGATGTAGCTGTCAATTCGAATAACTGCGGTTTTATATTCTTTATTATACTTCTCAGCTCTTCAACAAACCGATGTTTAAAATACGACCATGAACTCTGATGTTTCCTGTTTAATAACTTTTTAAAACAGTCTTCTAAACCCAAATTTTATTAGTATACAAAGAGAAACGATAATTAAATTCATAATTAGTAATTATAATAATAAATATTTGCAGCTGATTTGCAGAGACCATAAAGTTTTTAAAGACGTATTCGTCGTTGATTTTGCTTGTATTTATTGCCAACACGCGTTTATTTATTCATGATCTGCCAATTTCGACTTAAAGACATTTTCAAGTGGTCAGAAAAACGTACGTCAAGCAACATAATTATGACTTTATTTCTATGTGATCCGAGATTTTCTTGACGAATATACAACTAATTTATTCACTGGAATTCTTCTGAGGTGGATCGCTAGTTTTCTG
This sequence comes from Schistocerca cancellata, assembly GCF_023864275.1. NCBI lineage: Eukaryota > Metazoa > Arthropoda > Insecta > Orthoptera > Acrididae > Schistocerca > Schistocerca cancellata. Next base: position 610,179,736 of record NC_064628.1, read on the forward strand.
CGAGTATTTTCCGACGAAACTTGCTGTAATCTTCATGAGAATACAACTTGGAATGGCCAAGTCAATATTGAACTGAAACCTAATATCATCATGAAATGTGAACGGTAATAAATAAAATAAGTAATAACAAACAATGAGGTTTTACCTGAAACCAACACAAATTTAAAAATTCAAAATACTGACTTTACGGTTGTCCTTGTGTTCAGGGGTGCGCAAAACGTAAGGACCAAAGTAACATCCTCATGATGTGTCACTGCCAAGTAATGCAGACCGACAAAACTTGGATCATAAGTAGGAAGACTTGCTACAATGCAGCACAGAAGGTAACTGAAAGAGACACGCAATAAGACGAAAAGAAATGATACTTTTATTCAGAGACAGTAATTATACTAGAAATGGAGTTTTGGACATTGTTCGTAATAGGACGTCTGATCACCATAGAAGGCAAAGCATACTCAGCGATGTGCTAACATGTTGGTCACGGGTTTGGTGAGGAGTTCTTGTGACGGGGCGTTCCGTTCCTCTACCAGCGCTGTTAAAAACTGCTGAATGATCGGTGGTGCACGTGGATTTTCTGCAATACGTTTCCCCAATGCATCCCACACGTGATTGGTGTAACTTGAGGGAACAGGTAGGCTAGTCCGTTCGCCGCATATCCCTCCGCTCCAAGAGGTCTTTCACCTGCGGTGCCCCATGCAATCACACATTGTCATCCATAAAAATGAAGTCAGGGGCGAATGCATTCCTGAAGAGACGCAAATGGGAAAGGAGTACGGTGCTGACCGGTGAGCGTAATTCAAAGATTTGGAGGTCAGTATGCCCAGGCCACATTACGCCTCCCCACAGCGTAACACCCAGACTCACAAACCGATCATGCTCCATAATGTCCCTGGGTGCATTACGTACCTTCATATAACTTGAGGTGGGACACATAATACACCCATGGACAGAGACGTACTGACCCTCAAATCTTTGAGCACGTTACATACACTAGAAATATGTAAAATGTAGCAAAGTGACCTACAAAACCGTTATTCTTGAATAACTCGAAAACCCTGGCCTCTAGACAAAACGTATTCCAGCACAAAATTTAACTACACTAAATGTCCTCCAAAAAGATCCTGTTCATTTTTTCTCTAGGGCTAATAGTTAACGCATAGCAAGCGAAAGATTATGAAAATTTGGCGCTTGGTTTTCGAAGTCGTTACGAATTTCATACAACCGATAGGTGGCAGCAGCTAAATCGCCCTGTATAGGTGGAGGCTATAATTGTACAATAATTATTGCTGACCTGTTACCATCTATCTTTCTTATAATAAGGAGCACATGTAGAACCTATTCGGTAACTAAACAGTTGGATTGTATTCAATACCTGGAGAGCAAACGTAGTCACCCTTGCAACATAGATGCAGAAGTATATAAAGTACTGTCTAAACAGGAGGATTATTCTAAGTTCATGATGTTAGGGAGCCAGTCGCTCTTACAGTGCAGAACAGAGGGATAGCAAGTATACTGGGCGATTTCACTGAAACGTACAGGGAGACCAATTCAATGATTCTCGCAAAAGGCGACAGAGATATATAAACACTAATTAAGCGGTGAAATTTAATAATTTCGTGAAGTGACGGAAGAAGCAGCAGTGAGGAGAAACATATCCCTAGCCAATGTTCCCTGTTATGCTGCAGATTTTAAATGTCATATTTTTATTGTTGTTAATTTGTTTTTTGCGTTATTCTGGTACTGTTCAGGACTTTTTGGTCAGGAAGGCGCTGCTCTATAAAGCTTAGATTGCAACAGTTTAGCTTGTATAAGATCTACTTAAAGCCTAGCGTGAAAAATGTTATCTTTCCGTGTGTTGCTTATGGTAGAAATAAATATAGGGAGTGTAACGAGTATAAGTGTAAATGTTTTTATTTGTGGCTGAGAACAGTGTACTGAACAACATTACATCAGTATTTATATCATTTTCAGGCTAATAATTATACCTATTAGGAGTAGTATGATTTTAGGTTGGTTAGTACCTCCAGGTACATGTGACAAGAGCAAGCCATTAATGCTGAAACCGGCCGGAGTGACCGAGCGGTTCTAGGCGCTACAGTCTGGAACCCCGCGACCGCTACGGTCGCAGGTTCGAATCCTGCCTCGGGCATGGATGTGTGTGATGTCCTTAGGATGGTTAGGTTTAAGTAGATCTAAGTTATAGGAACTGTTGACCACAGAAGTTAAGTCCCATAGTGCTCAGAGCCATTAATGCTGATTTTCCCTAGGGCAGCAGGGCAAGTGTAAACGTGTGGACGGAAAACGGGTAGCCTATACTGACAGGCGTACTCCAGTTCGTCGTGCAGTTACGACTGTGCCGAAAACAGTTGGTACACTGTTCGTCGCAGATGAAAAACAAAAACAAGACACTGACGTCTGTACATTCTAATGTACGACATATAAAATTATCTGCAGTTATACCCATTACATCCTGCGTAATTATTGTTCTGGTAACTAAAACTCAAGCAGCCTATTAGCAAGTACTTCCGCACGAGGCCCGATATGGGGCATATTATCGTCACTCTCGCAGCAGGTCGGCCACCGTTACCGTAAGACCAGCGCTAGCTAAGGCCTTATTTAAGGGTCATGGCATAAAGCGACGGAGAGAGCCTAGACGCGCAGGTAACATCAGAGCAAGGCCTGCGAACTGACCACGAGGAGACGTGGTGTAAGAACACCAAACGGTGTGCATCTCATCTTGCGTACATTACTGGCGAACCGATGCTAGAAAGTGGCGACACAGTGTGTACGAAGAATAAATGCCACCAGACATCGAGTCGGGTCTTTAGAGGAAGCAGCTGTCTGCAAATCACATAAAAGGATTTTCGTCCTACGTCGGACGGTATTCGCGCCATTCTGCTCTGTCCTCATACACACCAGAAGATGGGCTGTAGGTCACGGCCCTTATTTATAGATCACGATGTAAGGCGATGGAGGACGGCTAGACGCGGAGATAGCATCGGAGGAAGGAGGCAGGGAAAACAAACAAGAAGAGCGGGCGGCCGCTCGCATCGGAGGATCGCCCGACGCCGGGCAGACCAGCGCGGCAGCGATAAGCGCGCTCCGGAGCCGCGCGGGGCACGGAGAGGGCGGCGCGCGTGGAGTGGGCGGCATTTGCATAATGCGACACACCGATATACGGGCGCGCTGCCCGCAGAAATAAACTGCCGGAAGAGGACGGCCAGGGATTTACCGTGACAGCGCGGCGCCGCGCCGCCGACTGCTAAGTGCGCCCAGAGATACGCATCCAGCGGCGGGCAATTTGCGTGCCGACGCCAAGGTATTCGGGGAGAAGGACTGCGGGCCGCGACAGCGCCGACGAGAAATGTACACCCGCCGGCGCGCACAGAAATGCAAAGTGGATTTGAATAAAATTATGCCCTAACAACCGGGCTCGAACGGCACCGCTAGCTCCCGCGCTTTACCGTCGATGGCAGAGCGGTCGTGAGCCCGGAAGGAGGGCGCAGAGACTTTACAAATATGTCCATCTTCTCTTCTCTCCTCAGGAAACACATGCGGAAACGATTAAAAACTTAAATTGCGGATTGTATATACAACAAATTATCTCATGGAAGCTGTTTCCGCAAATCTATTTATATGTTGGAGCAAGCCAACAGCAAACCGCCTCTTCCAGCACCTTACCTAGAGCGGAGATTCAGGATTCATAGCTCTGCTCCCTAGCCACATTTTCTTGGGTATGCGACTACTGTGTATTTTGAACTAGTACTCTTACTGAGGTGGTAAGTCATGGGATAACTTTTAATATCGTGTCAGGCCTCCTTTTGCCCAGCGAGTGCAGCAATTCCACGTCGCATGGACTCAACAAGTCGTTGGAAGTCCCATGCACAAATATTGAGCCACGCTGCCTCTATAGCCGTCCACCACTGCGGAAGTGTAACCGGTGCCAGATTTTTTGCACGAACTAACCTCTCGATCAGGTCTCATAAATGTTCGATGGGAGTAATGTCAGGCGATCTGGATGACAAATTATTCACTCGAACTCTCCAGAATCTTCTTCAAGCCAATCGCAAACACTTGTGACGTGACGTGACGTATTGTCACCCACAAAATTCCATCCTTGTTTGGGAACACGACGTCCGTGAATAGGTGCGAATGGTCTCCAAGAAGCCGAACTTAACCATGTGGAGCACGTATTGGTCTCACCGCGGAGTTCTAGTACTCAGCCACACACAACTGATTCATCAAAATGTACGGGCCTGAAGATGGCGTTGACGCAACGTCGAAACTAGTAGCCAAATAAATATGAAGCCGGAGGAGTTTCATTTTTAATAAAAAAAAAAACATTTCCAATCAATGGCCTTCATCTGGCTCAGAGGACCTAGTACGTTACATGTAAACACAGCTCACACCATTATGGAGCCACCTCAGCTTGGACAGTGCCTTGTTGACAACTTGGGTCCATGGCTACGTGGGGCCCACACCACACTCGAATGCTACCATCAACTCTTACCAACTGAAATCTGAGTGGTCCGTCCAGCCCACAGTTTTCCAGTCGCCTAGGGTGCAACCGAGATTGTCACAAGTCCAGGAGAGACGCTGCAGGCGATGTTGTGCTGTTTGCAAAGGCACTCGTGTCGGTCGTCCGCTGCCCATTAACGCCAGATTTCACTACACTCTTCTAACTGATACGTTTGTTGTACGTCCCACATCGGTTTCTGCGGTTATTTGACGCAGTGTTGCTTATTTATTAGCACTTAAACTCTACGCAAGCGCCGCTGCTCTCGGTATTTAAGTGAAGGCCGTCGGCCACTGACTTGTCTCTCCTGAGAAGTAATGCCTGAAATTCGGTACTCTTGGCACACTCTTGAGACTGAGGATCTCTGAATATTGAATTACCTAACGATTTACGAAATACACTCCTGGAAATTGAAATAAGAACACCGTGAATTCATTGTCCCAGGAAGGGGAAACTTTATTGACACATTCCTGGGGTCAGATACATCACATGATCACACTGACAGAACCACAGGCACATAGACACAGGCAACAGAGCATGCACAATGTCGGCACTAGTACAGTGTATATCCACCTTTCGCAGCAATGCAGGCTGCTATTCTCCCATGGAGACGATCGTAGAGATGCTGGATGTAGTCCTGTGGAACGGCTTGCCATGCCATTTCTACCTGGCGCCTCAGTTGGACCAGCGTTCGTGCTGGACGTGCAGACCGCGTGAGACGACGCTTCATCCAGTCCCAAACATGCTCAATGGGGGACAGATCCGGAGATCTTGCTGGCCAGGGTAGTTGACTTACACCTTCTAGAGCACGTTGGGTGGCACGGGATACATGCGGACGTGCATTGTCCTGTTGGAACAGCAAGTTCCCTTGCCGGTCTAGGAATGGTAGAACGATGGGTTCGATGACGGTTTGGATGTACCGTGCACTATTCAGTGTCCCCTCGACGATCACCAGTGGTGTACGGCCAGTGTAGGAGATCGCTCCCCACACCATGATGCCGGGTGTTGGCCCTGTGTGCCTCGGTCGTATGCAGTCCTGATTGTGGCGCTCACCTGCACCGCGCCAAACATGCATACGACCATCATTGGCACCAAGGCAGAAGCGACTCTCATCGCTGAAGACGACACGTCTCCATTCGTCCCTCCATTCACGCCTGTCGCGACACCACTGGAGGCGGGCTGCACGATGTTGGGGCGTGAGCGGAAGACGGCCTAACGGTGTGCGGGACCGTAGCCCAGCTTCATGGAGACGGTTGCGAATGGTCCTCGCCGATACCCCAGGAGCAACAGTGTCCCTAATTTGCTGGGAAGTGGCGGTGCGGTCCCCTACGGCACTGCGTAGGATCCTACGGTCTTGGCGTGCATCCGTGCGTCGCTGCGGTCCGGTCCCAGGTCGACGGGCACGTGCTCCTTCCGCCGACCACTGGCGACAACATCAATGTACTGTGGAGACCTCACGCCCCACGTGTTGAGCAATTCGGCGGTACGTCCACCCGGCCTCCCGCATGCCCACTATATGCCCTCGCTCAAAGTCCGTCAACTGCACATACGGTTCACGTCCACGCTGTCGCGGCATGCTACCAGTGTTAAAGAGTGCGATGGAGCTCCGTATGCCACGGCAAACTGGCTGACACTGACGGCGGCGGTGCACAAATGCTGCGCAGCTAGCGCCATTCGACGGCCAACACCGCGGTTCCTGGTGTGTCCGCTGTGCCGTGCGTGTGACCATTGCTTGTACAGCCCTCTCGCAGTGTCCGGAGCAAGTATGGTGGGTCTGACACACCAGTGTCAGTGTGTTCTTTTTTCCATTTCCAGGAGTGTAGAATGTCCAATGTCTCTAGCTCCAAGTGCCACTCCGCAATTCTCATCGTGCGGCCATAATCGCGTCGGAAACTTTTTCACATGAATCACTTGAGTACAAATGACCGCGTCGCCAGTGCAGTGTCGATTCATAGGTTGTGCGGGCAATACTACCTCCATCTGCATATGTGCATGTCGGTATCACATAACTTTTGTCACAGTGTATTTTATGATGGCTAATCGGAGAGTAAGGTCCGATCGGTCGCGAAATGGAAAACACTGAAAATCATCAATGTTTTATTTGCGACAGTTAGCTACACCTTTCAGCTACTTCTCTACATAGTCGACGCTCCGATGTAGGCAGTTGTCTTAACGTTGTGCCAACTTTCCAATACACTCTCGATATTTTTTGTTGTTTTTTGTCACCTCAGTGGGGCAGTGGCTGTTGTGTGTTGTACTAGCTGCATCTGTGAAGCAGCAGAACTGTGGCCCAGTTGCCACACAAACAGCGGGAGAACACGCTATCCTATGTGTCAAAAAAAGTTTGGAGATAACCATCGCTCGCTCTTTCAAAGAAATATGGATTGCAGACATAATGGGCATAGCCTCGTATATGGCTTCCTAATTTCAGGGGACCTGTTATACCAGGCTATTGCTGCTCGCAGAAACTTGCGATATGTAAATCAGTCACTCACGTCATGAAGAAAGAGCTGAAGTGACTGTTTTTTAGAAATGGGAAGGCGATTTGCAATAAGATAGGATTAGTTTTCTGATGCGTTGTTTTGACGGAATCCACATTACAGGGCCACCATGTACACTTTTTGAGCTGCTGACTGTCATATGAGGATTGGCAAGAATATATTACTGGGCATAGGAAGACGACAGAAAATAAAGGAGGCGTAGTTTGGAGGGGGACGTCGGGAGGCAGAAGTCGTGGTCCGGCGAGCGCATTTCAGCGAGCGACTGGGGTTTGGAGTTGCACCCACCATCCCATACAGCACTGCCACCCACACATCAATGGCGCCTTGCACAGCTATACGAGAATAACTGCGGCGAGCGCACACAGCTCACAGATACTGCTTTATGACCATGATGATACAAACAGTCACTGTCTCCGAAACGTTCCTCTACTGCACGAAGTGCGCAATCCTGCAAAATGTTTTCCTAGGAGTTAAGTGAGAAAAGTAATGAGACGGAAGCACTACGAGTGATCTGGCAACGCTGTGTTGTTCTACTTGTTTAGATCGGTACATTCATCCCTTCCAGATGCTCAATCCGAATTTCAGCTCCTTAGAGGTGATTTTTGAGAGCACCATCAGAGAAATTGTCTTTTTGTTGTGTGTTATGTAAATGAAAGAGCATAATTGACAACATCGTTATGCCATCAAGTTTTTTGTTAAATTTGGGAATACGTGAATGTGACCGCTGAAGAGAACAAATAGGCCTATGGAGAACATTTATTATCAAGAGAACAAGTTTTTCGCTAGCAAAAATCACTTTCGAAAGACTGAAGACCCGTTGAAAACAAACCGGACTCAGAGAGACCTTAAACTTCAGAAACTGATGAAAACGTCGGATGTGTGCAGGCTCTGGTGAGATGCGATCGACGTTCAACAATAAGGATGATGAGTGACCTGTTAAACTCGAACATTCCACCTTTCATCAAATTATGACCGAAATTTTTAACATACGAAAAGTTTGTGCCAAGATGGTGCCGAAGGACCTTAGAAACGCGAGTGCTGATCTTCTTCAGGGAACTGCCAACGACCACTAATGGTTCAATAGTGTGATCAGTGGTGATGAATGCTGGATTGTCAGGATGATGCTGAGACAAAGTGGCAAGATAATAAGTGGCACACCGAAACGTTTCTTCGACCGAATAGCTCGAATGGACAAATCAAAACAATGTTGATTTGCTTTCTTGACAGTAAGGGTGTGGTGCATACAGAATTTGCTTCTCCAGGACAAACTGTTAACCAAGTGTTTTACAAAGACGTCCTTGAAAGGCTGGGGAAAAGGGTGAATAGAGTGAGGCTGGACATTGGAGACAAGTGGATGCTGCATCATGACAACGTCTCGTGTCACACGGCCACTTCTATGACGGAACTTTTGATCTTAAAAGGCATTCCTGTTGTTCCATAGGCTCCCTGTTCATCTGATATGAGTCCTTGTGACTTTTTTCTTTTCCTATAATTGAAAAAAGTCTTAAAAGGACGTAATTTTGTGACTCTGGAGATCATTCCAAAGAATATGAGCGATATATTCAAGACCCTACCAATTTAAGCCTTTCAGCGCTACAACAAAAAGTGGGAACAAAGAGCTGGTATCATTTTGCATACAGCGTTGCATATAGCGTGCAATAAGGGGACCACACTCTAACCGCGAGAAACGCCCCCATATCGTAACCGCAACTCCTCTGTACTACACTGTTGGCACTATAGACTGTGGCAGTTAACGTTCTCCAGGCATTTGCCAAACCCAAAACCTTCCATGCGTTTTGCCGCAGAGTGTAGTGTGATCCAAATCTCTCGTTTCCACTCATCTATTGCACAATGGCGTCACTCTTTACATCACCACAAGCGTCGCTTATCACCAACTACACTAAGTGTGGCTGCTCGACCATTGTACTCCATATTTTTTTTTTAATTCTCAGCGCATAGTCATTGTTCTAGATGGGCAGCTGGTAACCCTTTGGAACTCACGAGTGATTCATTTCGCCTGACCAGGTTAAATAAATAAATAAATATTTCGTGCAATTTTTGTACAACCACTCTCCGCAGTACTCGACTGTCCTTGTCCGTCAGTTCATGAATCTGTCTGATCTTTTATTTTTTAGATGTGGTTGTTCCTGCACGTTTCCATTCCGCAGGCACATCACTATCGAGTCCACATTACGTAGGAGTAGCCGGATACTTTTAATCAGATTTTTTGTTTATTTACGTACAAGCATTTTCGGCCAAACTTTTATCTTCACATCACGTACAGGCATTATGTTAGATTAAAGGAAGGTTGTTAAATTTCAGTATCTTCCGATGTATAAAAAATAAACTTAAGACAAAACAAGATGACATAAGAAAAGGTACCGCAGGTTATTGCTCGTCGCCATCGGGCGGTATGGCGGGCGACATTTAGGGTTGTAGGCCACCGCTGTCTGAAGCATCTCCAGACACGTCTTGGCTCAAGTCGAAGCGGAACTCATCACTGAAGACAATACTATTCCAGTCAACAAGATTCCAGGTCGAAGACGTGTCTGGACACGCACTGGACAGCGGTGGGATAACAGCATGAGTGTCATCTACCATACGGCCCGACAACCAGGAATAATGGTCTGAGGTGCCATTTCACTTCATAGCATGAACCATTTGGTTGTCACCTGTCGCACCCTTACAGTACAGCAGTACGTCGATGATGTTGTGACCCCCTTTTTGTTGCCCTTCATGGGAAGACATCCTGGGTTTACATTTCAGCAAGACAATGGCCTCCCGCACAAGGCGAGAATGTCTACTGCCTGTCTTCGTGCTTGCAAAATCCTACCTTGGCCAGGTAGGTCGCCGGACTCTCCCCAACAGAGAACGTGTGGACCATTGTGGGTAGGGCCCTACAACCAGCCAATTATTTTGATGATGTAACATGCCAGTTGGACATAATTTGGGATGATATCCATCAGGAGAACATCTAGCATCTCTATTAACCAATGCAAAGCCGAATAACAGCTTGCATAATGGCCAGAGATGGATGAACGCGTTATTGACTTGCTCAGTTTGTGAAACTTTCTCTTTATTAAAACACGAAATTTTTCTGACATTGTTATTCGTTTTTCTGCACGTGCTCATCACATCTACTGATTTCCGTCCGACTCGGGTCATGCCTACGTGCTGCGAGGCTTTTCTTCTTCTTTTTTTGTTGTAGAGTTTACTGAAACAACTTACGGGTATGTAGCCTTTGACGTCTTCTCCAGCCGCCAATATTTCAACAAGAGAACACTCCTTCATTTTCGAGGCACAAATGTAGCGAGACAGCTCTGTGCAAGGAAATTTGAACACGCGACAGGCGGGACTACATCGACCGAGAATCATGAAACAGCAGATGAAAGTAGAAAACACAGACACACCGTAAACAAGTAATGCCACCACACAACCAAAGTCGACGACCGTCAGAAGTTACTGATAATACACATTAACTGCCAACGGGTGAGCCAGTAGCAGTAGCTCTATCCCTCTGTTGTTCGACCAAGAAGAGATCAGGATTCCAATACCTTCGTCCCCATTTGTAAGGTCACTTGCCACTTTAATCTCTACTGCTTCCCGAATGACAGTATCGTAGTAGCTGGAGGGATACACCAAATCTCTACGTTGGTATACTCCATAGGATGACCCATAAATATCAATGTTACGCAACAGCTTATTTGTTCGGCTGTTGTAAGCATGTGTGACGCTTATGCTCTGCACATAGGTCCTGGTGGTTCAAGTAATGTATCACATGATACAACTGCATGGGATACATAATCCTAAGGAATATAACACGGAAGATTTCGCGTGCACTTGCAGTTATTGTGATAGTGTTATTGTGTATTGATGTTTGTTAGTACTCGTAACTTTTTCTCTACCGGTATATTATGGTTACTAACGTAATCAGATTACTGCGTATATTTTTATTTATAAGTTAGCCGCTTGATACGATGGCAAGAACATCGATGCGCATAATTTAGAAATAACACAAAAATAACACAAGGGATTTTCGACAAAAATCTGGACTGTAGAATTCCATCAATAACTACTGAATCAAAAGAAAATAACGAAAGAACTAAATCTCTCAGAACTGTACTAAGTATGGAGCAATGTGGCAATTTAAAGATTTCTATGAGTTTACAAAGATAAGAGAAATCTTTGTTAATTTGGGAAGTTTATGCGCTTTCTGTTCAAATAATACTTTTGAAATAGTCCAATGGTGACTTTACCAAATGTTGGACTGTTTTATAATCGTCAGGAACTATTCGCTATACTTCTTTAGAATATGGACAACCATCAGGTGTATAATGGAATAAAGACAAAGAAAACGGGGCTCGAAGCCGCATTTCCCGCTTATCACGCGCGGTCGCCTTACCATTCTTTTTTTTTGTACAAAATAATTAAGTACGCATTCTCATGGCAAATGAAAATAACTGATTGTCAACGTTATGCCAAATAAAATAACTTCCGAATCTCAAGCTCTCAAACAGAGAAGGGCCAGTCGAAACCACTAGGGTATCCAAACACACTCCAGGACCAGACCCAATCTTCCCTATGTCGTCAACAAGTACAACCTGTACTTGTACATTCATTATGTATATTTCCGTAGAGGGGAGAAATTTTAATCGAATGTCACTTGCCCGATGTTGACGAATAAATAAGATTTTGTAGCAGTACCTGTGTTGTTCAGAAATACGATGTAGTGTTCCATCGGACATATATGCATGGCCGAAGTAACATTGCATCGTAATTCTGAACAACACAGGCACCACGGTATCGTATCTCGGGAAGACTGTGGACGGGAAACGGAACACAGATCGTCCAGTTCGTCGTCTTAAGCTCGACGCCACCTCGCTCGTACGGTGCTGACACAGGAATGTAGCATAGTGAAGCACTGCATCAAGACAGTAATACGTTACAAACCACACTGTGCTGCTAACCTGATAGGTGTCACGGCGTGTTTTCGCGTTTGTGACTAAGAACTCATTTTGGAGCGGAAAATGAGTCAGTAGGGGTGACCACCTGTCTGATGCCAGTAATATGCGAGCATATTTTTCAGAAGCTGCTTTTTGACCGCATTATTTAAATACATAACGTCTCTTCCATATTTATCCCGCTTAATACACTCCTGGAAATTGAAATAAGAACACCGTGAATTCATTGTCCCAGGAAGAGGAAACATTATTGACACATTCCTGGGGTCAGATACATCACATGATCACACTGACAGAACCACAGGCACATAGACACAGGCAACAGAGCATGCACAATGTCGGCACTAGTACAGTGTATATCCACCTTTCGCAGCAATGCAGGCTGCTATTCTCCCATGGAGACGATCGTAGAGATGCTGGATGTAGTCCTGTGGAACGGCTTGCCATGCCATTTCCACCTGGCGCCTCAGTTGGACCAGCGTTCGTGCTGGACGTGCAGACCGCGTGAGACGACGCTTCATCCAGTCCCAAACATGCTCAATGGGGGACAGATCCGGAGATCTTGCTGGCCAGGGTAGTTGACTTACACCTTCTAGAGCACGTTGGGTGGCACGGGATACATGCGGACGTGCATTGTCCTGTTGGAACAGCAAGTTCCCTTGCCGGTCTAGGAATGGTAGAACGATGGGTTCGATGACGGTTTGGATGTACCGTGCACTATTCAGTGTCCCCTCGACGATCACCAGTGGTGTACGGCCAGTGTAGGAGATCGCTCCCCACACCATGATGCCGGGTGTTGGCCCTGTGTGCCTCGGTCGTATGCAGTCCTGATTGTGGCGCTCACCTGCACGGCGCCAAACACGCATACGACCATCATTGGCACCAAGGCAGAAGCGACTCTCATCGCTGAAGACGACACGTCTCCATTCGTCCCTCCATTCACGCCTGTCGCGACACCACTGGAGGCGGGCTGCACGATGTTGGGGCGTGAGCGGAAGACGGCCTAACGGTGTGCGGGACCGTAGCCCAGCTTCATGGAGACGGTTGCGAATGGTCCTCGCCGATACCCCAGGAGCAACAGTGTCCCTAATTTGCTGGGAAGTGGCGGTGCGGTCCCCTACGGCACTGCGTAGGATCCTACGGTCTTGGCGTGCATCCGTGCGTCGCTGCGGTCCGGTCCCAGGTCGACTGGCACGTGCACCTTCCGCCGACCACTGGCGACAACATCGATGTACTGTGGAGACCTCACGCCCCACGTGTTGAGCATTTCGGCGGTACGTCCACCCGGCCTCCCGCATGCCCACTATACGCCCTCGCTCAAAGTCCGTCAACTGCACATACGGTTCACGTCCACGCTGTCGCGGCATGCTACCAGTGTTAAAGAGTGCGATGGAGCTCCGTATGCCACGGCAAACTGGCTGACACTGACGGCGGCGGTGCACAAATGCTGCGCAGCTAGCGCCATTCGACGGCCAACACCGCGGTTCCTGGTGTGTCCGCTGTGCCGTGCGTGTGATCATTGCTTGTACAGCCCTCTCGCAGTGTCCGGAGCAAGTATGGTGGGTCTGACACACCGGTGTCAATGTGTTCTTTTTTCCATTTCCAGGAGTGTAGTATGGTAATGTCGCTTGTAGGCAGCGATATTCGTAACTGCTATCACCGAAAGAAAATTATTAGCTCATATTTCGTAGTAAATGGACAGGAACAGAGTGCGCTACACCTGATGCTGCATTTATTTTGTCTTCATTTGTGAGAGTCTGATAAAAATGTTCAGCGCAAAACGAAAAATAACTGCAGCAACTTAAATGACCAGTGACGCTTTGTTGCTCAGTTTACGATTCTATTGCTCAGTGCATTTTTGATCAGAGTTCCAGAACGCTGTAATGTGAAAGTCTAAAAAAGCCTGAGCTCTTTTAATGCACTAAATACACCTTGTGAAACAAGTGATTTGCATCTGGTTTGTTTTTAATACCAAAATATCCTCAGTGGTTCTTTCAAAAGATCATATTTTATTTCGTGTTTGTAATAAGATATTAAATAGTCCTAGGGCTTAGGTCGCCGGTTTGTGTTAATTACAGATATTATTCTTTTACTTCGCTCAAGTAAGTTATTTCTCAATATAAGTTTCAGCATTTCGTCTCACACTATACTGTATTAAAATTCTCTGTCATATTGTTACGTTGTAAAAACTCCGTTCCGCACAAAGATGTAAAACAGTCATTGCGATATTGCTGTGCCTCTCGCTTGATTTTCTTTTTGAACAGATGGCTTATGATCGTTTTATTTGTGAAATATGACCGTGGAGCCGTAAAAAACACAAAAATCATGGATGGGTTGTGATTATCTTGTGTGTGAACTATGCGTGTGGAGTCATAACAAACACAAGATATCCATGGTTAGAAAATACATTGTCTCTTCCATTTTTGGGCGTAGATAAATTTGGCAACTAAAATTTAA